>NC_086226.1:73968682-74599537 GCF_035770615.1 Melospiza melodia melodia | reverse complement strand
AAACTAGGGCGGGGAAAACTGGGAGGACAGAACCATCATAACACAAAGGGGAGAAAAAGAACTTACCAACACATCACAGCAGTAATATACATCATAAAGTAATAAATCAAGTCTTCTGAGCATGAGGTCAACATTCTCGTCTCTCTCTCTCACCCTGAAGATCCTTGCGACCGCTGTAACAGGGTGGTTTTGCCTACACATCCTGACAATCATTTTTGCTGTGGCAGCATTTTCAAGGCAGGCTCAGGTGGAATCTCTGGAGGAGGAGGAGGCAGAACACGCAGGCAGCCCAGGGAGGCTGCGCGCCCGCATGTCACCGACATCTTTTCATAAAAACAATTTCTTTGGGATTTTTCCCCCTTCTGGGAAGCTGAGGCCCCAGGAAAGGAATGTAAACGGTGGTTGTCTGCTGCTGTGGAATGCAACAGGTGCACCTGTGATTGGCCCATGTTGGATGTGTACAATTAAGGGCCACTCAAAGACCAAGCTCTTTCTGGGACAGAATCAGAGAGAGCTACTTTATTATTTTTTCCTTTTCTATTCTTAGCATAGTAAACTTCTGAGAACTTTTCTCTCTATTCCTTTTAGTATAGTCTTAATGTAATATGTATCATAAAATAATAAATCAAGCCTTCTGAGCATGAGGTCAAGATTCTCGCCTCTCTCTTCACCCTGAAACCCTTGCAAGCCCCGTGACACCCGCAGCCATCCCAGACAGCTGCGGATGCTCGCGGCGCTCTGGGGCAGCGCTGCCACTGCCCTCTGCGTCCAGGGTCTGGCAGATAAAACCTGCAGTGAGAAGGTCGTGACAGAAAAAAACTTGTTGGGAGAAAGAGTCTTCACAGATTATGCATATTAATCTGAGAGCTCTAAGACAATTTGTCAACACTGCGCGGTATTTGCGCTGGTTGAACAATTTGGGGCCTCTACCAATTCACAGGAATTTTCTTGCGGTTTAACAAGTAAAAAGGGCTGTGATGAAAGAGGCAAGGAGTGGAGGGAAAAAGCAACAGTTACAGGGATACAAAATCATGTTCAGCCCTCAGTAAATCAGTCTAACATGCAGGAGGAGCCCTCAGGTGCCCTCCCAGCAGCTAATATATTGATGGCTTTGCCTTCTCTGAAATACATTAATTTCCTTTCTGCTGTGACTGTTTTGAACACAGGTAATTTTTGTTCTTTGGAGTACTGATCCTTTCCTGTTGTCACTCTCACACCCCTGTGGAACAGAGTCCAACATTATTCCCTGCAAACAGCCCTCACACCAGCATTGCAGGGGGCTCACATCCAATGGGCAGGACGGAGCCCGGTTCTCTCATAACTTTGGAGAGAGCTGGACATGGTCACTTTGAAGACCACTGCTTGATTTACAGCTTGTACACAAAACTGAAATTCATTCTTGCTGAGGGTGTCTGTCCCTCCTCTCTAATACTGTCTGAGAGGCTTGAAACGAATTTCTGTTTCTAACCTCTCATTTTTACACAAAACTTTACACCCTTGGTGAGTGGATACTTTCATATTTTATGAGTAATTTTGTGTCTATGGCATTTAAATTTCTTTTTTATGTGCTGAAATATGCCCACAAAAATATAGGTTTAATATGAACGAATGAACAGGTACATAGGTCCTCACTGTACATAGAGCTAGCAAAATTCGTCTTGCATATTACGTAAGAGAAGACCTTAATCTGAATTGTAACATAGTTGCTCTTTCTACCCCTATATTGAAACAATATTTCAGAAATATTGGGAAGGACACATGGAATTTTAAAACAATAAATTGTAAACACTACATTTTAAACAGCTGTGACATTATTTTGCCATTTGTTTTCTGTTTTTCAGAGCATTATTACCAATGCAAATTAATAAAATTTAGTGTTGCATCTTTTATTATCAGCAGAGTGACTTTATCACTTTGGCCAAACAAAAAGAATCTGGGAGGTAAGCCACCATTGCAATTTTAAGAAATTTGGACTCATATTTTTACCTTTTGGGTATTTTAATGACTGTTTATTGTTGGATAGTGATTATTCAAAAAGGTTATGTAGATAGCACTTCTTAAAGCAATATTGTGTGCAATAACCAGAATATGCAACATTTTAATGACTTCAGGTTCTTCAATGGCGGCGTAACTGTGCCTGTCCCTTCAGTTCCCCAAAGAATTAGCAGGAGAAAGAGGGAAAAGTGCTGGAAGCATTTTCCCATTCAGCTGTTCGCTTCCCTCCATTCTCTGCTAATGCACTTGAACCCTTGCCTGCCGTAAATGCAGGAAGGCGGCTGGGAAGGTGATGGAGTTTATCTCTGCTCGAGGTCCCTGCTCGGCCCCTGTGCTACCTGACAGGGCCCGGTCTCTCAGAGGGGCAGGCACGTGGCTGTGGAAGGCGAGGGGAGGATGAGATGGATTTATTCGCTGGGAGAGTACTTTTTGCTGAAAAAACTAAGTTGTGAACACAGCAGCATACCTTTTAATCACAGAAAGATTTAAACAAATTGAACTGCTTTGGGGATGTGATGAGTATAAGCCTTCTGATGCTTAGAGGTAGCTGGAGGAGTTTAGAGGAAGAGAATAGGGCAGAGTCCTGCATCTGCAGAGAATACATTGAGTGTTTCTTGCATATGTAACCATCTCTCTTCGCAGCCACTCAGACCTGCAGCTCTCCCAGCACAACCACAACAGAAAGAAGAAACAATCAAACAAACAAACAAACAAACAAACATAACCAAACAAAACCCCAAATAACTCCAATCTCCCCCCCCAAAAAACACCCCCAAAACCAAAAACAAGCAAAAAAAAAACAACCCTCGACCAGCACCATACACTTTAACAAAAGAGACATATGATGCAGATGAAATATAACAACTGCTAAGAAAGCAGATTACATTCATTTACAAACATGCAAAGGAAATCCTATATTTCTCTGCCTTCTTCTTGTTTTATTTCTAGAGCATATCACAGCATGAAGCAGCTCTACCCTCAAAATGGCACAAAGAGCCTGAGCAGCGGCATTTTAACAAGCCTAAATGATTTAGAGTCTGTAGTGATCTTGTTCTTTGATAGGATGCAATTAGTATGAGAGATACATGCCTGAATGCACTGAGTTCTGCACTCTAATGGTCTGACCCATTAAGGGACTTCACTGTGAACTGCGTCCTGCTATACTGCAGGCAAGTAGGGCAGTCAATGATTTCAGTTTTATCACTTAAAAAGGCAAGAGGTGAGAGGTACTCAGGTGATGCTGGCTTTTCCTTTCCCCGCTGTGACTTGATCTTTTCTGACTGTTCATGTAAAATTTGTGAGCAGGGAGAAAACTCTAAGGTATCGCACCAGATGATAAGAATATGAAGCCAGCTTGCTCCTACTAGTAGAAATCTTAGCCCTAGATATCATCCTAGCCACTGACCTTCAATGTTTTATTTTGGTTTTTGGTTTTTTTTTTTTTTTAATTTTGAAAGCACAAAACTGAAAATGTTTAAGCATTTTATGAGAGCATAAGTTCTTTGCATTCTACTTCAAGTACCAGAAAAATCGGACCTATTGAAAAAAATTTAATCCTATAAAATTTCCCAGCCCATTTTGCTGGGTTTCAAAGTGTTTGCTTCAATTCATGTGCACTTTGAGCATTGAAATAAAAGTTGGCTGCTCACTGAGAGCAGTGCTTCTCATTGTCTGCATCAAGTTATTGCCTCATATGATGATGATTTGGGTAACAGTATATTTTGATTATTCACAGTGTCTAGGTAAGACAGGATTCTGTCCCGTGAATATAATTTCTATCCTCTGTCTTAAAACATGATATAAACAATGAACAAACTTTAGGCCAAACAAAGTAATCCACTGAAATTGTATGGATATGGCTCCAAGATGAAAAGTAGCATTTGCTAGTGTAGTTATTGATCTCCTGCGGTCTGAAAATAAAAACGCACAAAAAGAATGCTCATCATTCAATAGTTCTTAAGCAAACTGCAAAATTTACAGATTGGGCTGTGTAGATTCTTCTCCAGTTTATACCACAGAGACCCTGGTGAACAACTGAAATTACATGTAGCTTGTATTGCTTAGAGTTTGAATAGAATTTACTGCCTCAGTTATCCTTGAAGCTGGCATACATGCTCTCTGTGTGCGTGCATTAAGAGCATTGACCACATCTTCCCCAAAATATCTGACCAAAACATTCACAATGCCTCCATGGACATGTAGAAACATTCAAAACCATGTCTGTGCTCAAGCACTAACTCAAATACAGAGCTCGAGGCTGCTCCTTAAAAAGGAGAGATCAGCGAACCAGAGTGTGCAGAGAGGGTGGGAAAAGACAGGGGGGAAACAGATCCTTGTACCTCAGCTGATTTCATGATAGTCCTAAAAATGAGGTCACACAGCTGGAAATACTCAGTTCTGCAAGATTCAGAATAAAACCTCCACAAAGATGTTAATCTCCCAGTCAAAAGTCACTCAGCACAAACAGAAGTTTCTGGAAGAAAGCATTGATGAAGGTGTCATACCAAAATGCTGCAAGAAGACAACTCACTATAGAAAGCAGACAGATTGAGTTTGAGGTTGAAATTTACATTTTCCCTAGGAACTGAACACCTTTATTTTTCCTTAGGAGAAAAAAAGAAGAGGTGTTGTAAGGGATTTGAGCAATTTGTGGTCATTTGCTGAAGCTAACGCAGCACAAATAGGGAGGGCATGGGCAGTAACAAGCTGAGGTGATTTCTCTGTGGACCACTGGACAAGATTACAAGCAAAGGAAATCAGACAGACAGCCTGAAAAGTAAAAGAGGGTGTATTGATTTTTAGCTGGAGACAAATCAGTGTTGCTGCTGCCTGTTACTGGTACTAGAGTGAAAGACATTACGGTGTGGAAGAAACATGACGCTAAGTAGGACACAATTAAATATATGTTAAAAAGTATGTTAGAGAACTAGAAAAAAAAAAGGTGGGATGGATGGAAAATGTTCATTTGGAGTTCAAAAACTATTTTATCTCCTTCCTCTTGTAAGACTTTACTTCTAGGAAGAATAGGGAATGAAGACTACTCAACAAAGGTTGGGAAATGCCATCTGGTCATGGCATGGTCCTCGGGTGAGCACTGCTGGTTCATTCTATTGTCCAAGTGGTACAGGATACTTGTGAGTGTGGGTTGTATTTGTACTGTTCATTTACATGGTGTTAAAATTTTAGCTTGGAAAGTATGGTAACAAGGACTGGTACATTTAATGACCTCTGGAGATGACAGATGGAACAGCAGGAAAATATGTATTACAGACTAGTGAAATGAGCCAAAAAGAAAGGTCTACATATAAGGAAGAACAATAAAGTAAATACTGAAAAGCTGGCAATTTAAAAGGGAAATCTGTAAAATTCAGTATACCATGGGAGATAAGTAACATTGGGAAATCATGCCAAAATCTGAAAGGCGTATTTGAGAAACAAGTGAGAAACTGATTTTACTGATTTCTGAACCTGATGAGCTTTAAAATATTAACATATTTCCCTTGCATTTGTAGGATTCTTCTGAATCAAGCTGATCAAATAATATCTGTAGGGATTGCCCAAGAGAGAATGATATAATTTAGGAATTTGCTTTAGCAAGACTATAGTTATTGCTTGGAGAATTTCTGCGAGAGAACTGGAGGAGAATTAGTTTTAATAAGATATTCTAATTACCACAAACATATTGTGACAATCTGGTCTGAGGGCTAAGCAAAGCTGCACACTCTGACGATCTTAATGTTTTTCATTATTTGTGAGAAAATAGTTTTGCTTTGCTTTTGTTAAATTATGTAATTACTTGAATAGCTTCTCAATAAGCAGCGTTTATGGCTGGTAACTTGTTTGGATCCTGAAAGTCTTCCTTGGATACTGTGAGACTCCTAAGGGAGCATCAGGATTTCATCAACTGTGTTATTAATATTTGATTTTTCTCTATAAGATTGGTAATTCTGCCTTGGGTGATTTATACCAATATGCAAGTCCTCAAAAAAGCACATATAAAGTGATAAGCCTGGGTAAGTAGCTATATTTGAATTAGAAGATATTTTCTCATTTAAAACCAGGAGTACATCAAACAGTGTGCTGCAAAAGCAATCTACTAGCCTGGCTTTATTTTCTTGTTTCCACATTGCCCCTAAAAGAACTCTCTTTGTAATCAATAACAAATAGTAAAAAGTAAATGCATTTCAGTGGAGTTCCCATCAAAACCAAAGAAATCATCTTGGTTTTGACTCTAGTTGATGGCATTTATTCCCAATTAAAAAAAAAAAACAAACCAAAAACCAAAAACCAAAAAAAAAAAAAAAAAAAAAACCACCAAAAAAAACCCAAACCAAACCAAACCAAAACAAAACAAAAAAAAAAAAAAAAAAACCAAACAAAAAAAAAACAATCATAGATGCAGCAATTGGTATATTTTGAAATAATTTTGTGATGAAAATTTGGTCCATTTCTGGACCATTACTTTTTTACATATTGCCTATAAGTTCTTTTCTGTTAATTTTTATCTCTCCTGTATAGGTGGTATGTTACAAGGAAAAATTATATTCTTTGATTTTATAATGGAGATCTAATGTAACAGGGTGTCTTGTTGTCCCAAGAAGATGTCAAGATACTGATAAAAAGAGAAAATTCCTTTCTGCTTATGTTTCTGTGTACCTCATGCCTAACTCTACAGAACATCTGTATTGGTGTTGTGCCAGTGGACCTACATTACTGAAAGGGACATTTTCACCAAAATATTCATCCAGAGAAGTATTGTTTTCTGCAGCAGTTTTGAAAAGCCCTAGAGCAATTATAATGTGCTGTGACCATAGTGTACATAAAAAACTTCTAACTTCATAAAATATATTCTAGACATCCTTTCTACGGCAAAACAATGTTGTTATGACAAGAAAAATTATGTAATAGATTCCAAACAGTCGCTGTGCTGACCTTTTCATTTGCCCTTTGGAAAGGAAATAAAGTTTTATATGGTCACAGCTTGAGTTGCCTTCTGTAAGTCAGTCAGAGCCTCTTTAAGTTGGCTAAGATTTGATAGATAAAATCAGTATATACCATCTAGAATTACCCTAATTGAAGTAAAAGTTATCAAAATCACACAGTATGAGAAATTATGGTTGCCCTCTTGTATGCACATCTGTTTCATGCATGCATTGACTGCTTGAAGAGTTTATTGCCAACTATTTTGCTAAATGTCTTTAGGTAGTGAATACAGGCTGCTGTGTCCACCACAACTTTCTTCTGTTTGGCACCACTTTGATAAACATGAGAGAGAAAGTAATAGCTGTTAATTTTTCAGAGACATCTTAACACCCCTATTCAGATAGGAAGCTCACAATGATGCTTCTAAACTCTCTTGTTTCTAAACTCTCTAGAAAATTTCCTGTAGAAGGAGTTGAGTCTGAGTGTGCTAAAGCAACATATTGTTGGCTGAAATATTGGGAATTCTGTTTCAAAACCACATTGCTACTTTAAAATTATATTCAATGAGGACACAGTCCAGAAGGACTCATGACATCCAAATCCAAATGGAGCCAAAGGATGAAAAATTGAAACCTCTCTGAAAGTTTTTTATCTGCATCCCAGCTTTTGCAATCAACACAGTAGCTTTAAAACACCTTTTTTGCTCATTTGGCCAAGACAGAATTTCTGTTAATATGGAGCAGTAGACCATAAGGAAACATAAGTAATATGAGTATCCAGGAAGCAAGGGCAGAAAAAAATTAATGAATATTGAGAAAAATAAGGATTACTTTACTGTGTATGCTGCAGATGCATTGCAGCTATGAACAGGCTCCCACCAGAGCAGTTTCTGGCAGCCAGGTGTCAGCAGCCTGTTCAGCAGCCTATCCACAGCCTGTTTTGCAAAAGGGCATTAGACATGGACGAAAACTCTTCCCTGACTTTTTGTCAATCTAGACCTCTAAACCCACTTCACAAAACACTTGAATCTAATCTATCATTCACACCCCACCTACACAGTTCTCCTGCACACCTCTGCTCTGTACAGTCATCTGAAATGATACAGAAATACCCTGCAGAAATTATAATTCAAAAACCCATTAATCTCATCACATGACATCACAGTCTTCTCATGATTAATGAGGGAGTTTCAGGAGCTGATGCTATTCACCTACTGTGTCTTAGTGAAATACAATATACTAGTGTCTCTATCTGATGAAAATATTTACTGAATTTAAAGAACATCTCAGATGTTTTCTTATCAACTCCTGGTGTGGTTTAGCACACCTTCTGAAAGGTCATATTTCAAAAAGGCCTATGCAGCTTCCAGTGTTTTTGAGTTTTGGATGCAGTATGCATCCAAGTGGAACAAATCTGGATGTTACAGTAATTGTTGCCCCATTCCATTGAAATGTACCATAATTTTCCAGGTTTTCTCTGCCTTGATATCATTTTATTGGAAAAAAGGCAGCCTTTTGATTTTAATGTAAAGAATTTTCCAGAGCTCATCTGCAGAACCCTGAAAGTCAGCACGAGTAACAACTGACTAAGAAAAAATACTAGTTCCTCTTCTGGTGATAATCTGATTTGAATTATTTAGTGTTTACTAAAAATTTGAAGTAGGTACATGGGCAATTTCTATGGATCAACCAAAATGCAACAGCTTCTGACTCTACAATAAGCTGTTTGTATGTAGAAAAACATTATTGCTTGCTTTGCATGGCATCCAAACACTCAGTTTTCCTTGGTTTTAGTGTAGAATACTGAAGAGCTGGTGTCCTATTATCTCCCTTGCTAGTTTCAGATAAATTTGTACTGCTTATGAAATTTTTATTTGCCCTCTGATTTTTGCTTTCTGGAAACATGAAGGGAGAATTGTTTTCTGTTTCACAGAATCATGGAAACCGAGATTGTTTGAGAAGATCCCTAAGAACATCAAGTTCAATCATTAAATTCGCACCACTGTGTTCACCACTAAAACATGTCCCCAGGTTCCACAACCACATGCCTTTTGAACTCTTCCAGCGATGGTGATTCAGCCAATTCCCAAAAAACCTATTCCACTGCTTTACCATTCTTCCAGTGAAGAAAATTTTCCTAATATCTAACCTAAGCCTCCCCTGGCGCAACCTGGGGCCATTTCCATTTCTCGTATAAACTTTTACTTGGGAGAAGATGCCAACCCCCACCTGGCTACAGCCTCCTTTCAAGCAGCTTGATGAGAGTGATAAGGTCTCCCCTGAGCCTCCTTTTCTCCAGGTTAAACAACCCCAGCTCCTTGAGCATCCTCACAACACTTGCTCCAGACCCTTCACCAGCTCCATTGCCCTTCTCTGATCATTCTCCAGGACCTCAAGTTTCTTTCTTGTCATGAGGGGACAAGAACTGGACACAGGATCCCCTGGCACTGGCCTCACCAGTGCCCGGTACAGGTCACTGCTCTGGTCCTCCTGGCCATACTGTGGCTGACACAGGATAAGATGCATTTAAATTTCCTGGCCACCTGGGCACATGCAGACTCATGTTAAGCTTTTGCTGACCAGCACCTGCATCAGTGCACCTCCATCAGGTTGTTTTCCATTGGTGTCTTTATGGACCCTCTTTCCCAAGCCTTTAGCACTGCCTGGGATTGTTGTGACACGAATTTCTGACCCAGCACTTTACCTTGTTGAACCTCATCTAACTGGCTTTGGTCCATGAATCCGGATCCTTCTGCAGAGCCTTCTGACCCTCCAGCAGATCAACACTTGCCCAACCCTGCAAACGAGAGGACCCTCAATCCTCTCATCCAAATAAGGATATTGAACAGAACTGTCCCCAGCCCTGAGCCCTGGGGAACCCCACTTGTGACTGGACACAGGTTAGGTTTGGCTCCGTTCATCACACACTCGGGGCACACACATCTACAGCCTTTCCCCCTTCCAACAAACAGGTTAGCTTGTCACAAAAGGACATAAGGTTGGTCAAGCAGGATCTACCCTTCATAAAACCATGTTGTCTGAGACTGATCCCATGGTCGTGCTGTGTGATGAAACGCAAGATGATCTGCTCCATTGCCTTCCCTGTCACTGAGGTGGGACTGGAAAGCCGGTGGTTTTCTGGATCTTCCTTCCTGTCATTCTTGTCAATGGACATCACATTTGCTAACTTCCAGCCACCTGGGTCCTCCCTGGCTGAGCAGGACTGCACGTAAATGACTGAAAATAGTTTGCAAGTTTTTCTGCTTCCAGAAGACCAATAGCTGGGTATTCATCACTTTCATAATATTCTGTTCCATTTTTAACCAGACACACATGTGCATGTGATACCATAAAAACATATGTGCATGTAATAAAAATTAATCAGAGGAGAATTTCTGAGGAGGCTTAACATTTCTGTAACCACAGAAGATGTAAAGAAAAGTTTATCAGATTTTCAAGCAAAGATAATGGACAATTGTCATCACAACCAACTTAATCTTAAAGTGGGGTTATGATGAGCCCGTGCCTAAGACTAAGGCATACATTTAGCTCTGTTACTTGACACAGAAATTAATACAACTGACAACAGCAGAATCAGGTTTTGATTTTTTAAAACACATATTTATAAGTGATTAATTTGAACAATTTAGTAGAATTTCTAAACAGATAAAATATAAATGAGAACAATTACTCCTTCATAATTGCTTGAACTATTAAAAAAAAAGGGTTTAATTTATAAACTTTTTTCATATTGACATCAAGAAATGCATGAATGTTATGCATGTTAAAAACATGATTTCACCAAGAAGTAAGTTTAAGAGCAAAGCAAATACAATTCGTAAATCTTGACTGACCTGTTAAGGTTCAAAGCTATTCTTTCTCTTCAAGGCCCTCTGAGACCTTTCAGCAAACAGTAAAAAAGGGTGCAAATCTTGCTTTATAGAGCTAAGCCTGTCATCACCATATGCACATTTTCATGAAAACCACACATGATCAGGGTGTGAAAAAAGAGATAAAGAGGACAAGAAATTCCTCAGTGCTTTGGTTACAGAGCTGCTATTGTCCTGTCATATTGTGAAAAGCATGTGGGTGCTGTGGGCAGCACACAGACCTTCTAGCAGGCCTACAATGCTCTCTTTCACTATGGCTTTGCAGAGAATTGTGCCACCCATGAAAACGAAACAGGGTGAAGAGAGAAAGGTGCTGTAGGTACTCCCCTTATTCTATGTTCTCTGTGGCTGCATCTGCAAAAACACAAAGGCTTAGTGACATCCTTGACTAAATTCTAATTCCAAGACAGAAATACTTGTGCTTGGCTTCTGTACTTGTAAAGTCAGCTAACCAGGGCATCATATACAATATACAATATACAAACATGATGAGAAATAATTATTTTTATTTAAAAGTAAAACATTTGCACATCTGAAAATTTTCCAAGATGCAAGAAAACCAAAGAAAATATACTTGAATATTTTTTAAAGAAGTTAGAGCTGATTTGTTTTTCATCGTTTTCTTGATAGTACAGTGTACTTTGCTTCCAAATTCCAATAAGCAAATTCTGCTTTCTCAAAATATCTTATTCATCTCCAATATTTTAACTTCTGTCCTGCAAAAAAGCCCCAATATATGGATCTGTGAATTCATATCATTCTCTCCTTCCCTTGGCACTAGTGGCCCTTTTGGATTAGTGTATTTGAGTACATGTGCATTAATGTTATTAGATCCAAACCAATTTCCAGCCCTTGAGGTGACAGTCTTTCCTGCCCTGTCTCAATGCAAGTCAAATTATTTGGCCATTCAATAAGGGAGGTAGAAGAGCTATCACCCAAAAAACATAACTAGGTATTTGATGTGGATGATTATGCTAGAAAAGCCTAATTCAAAACTCATTTTCTTGTATATGTGTACACAAAATCAGAGTAGTTCCCCTATAATTAAAACTTTGAAGGTCCCTCCCTTTTAGAGCATTAATTCCTGAATGAACCAAAATTTAGGTTCTCCACTACTGCTCAAATTTCTATTTTATTAGCAATAAATAGGCATACTGAAAAAGGAGGGTAATTTTTTAGAATTCTCTCTAATTTATATATCAAGCAACAACCAGATAAAAGCATTGCCTTTTTTGAAATAAAAACACATCATCTCCTAGTGAAGAAATCTTACAGTTAAGGGAAAAGTAGATGCTGACAGTTTTATCAATCCTGTTTGCCTAGGGATTATATGCCTTTCAATTTCATTTGGGTTGAAAAGCAGTTTATGGTGATTTGCAAGTCAGTTACAAATTCAGATTTGAAATTTTAAGGGTAACCACTGGTGCAGTGGCTAAGTGCATATGAAGCCTCCAACAGAATTTGAGGAGTTTTGAGGAGTCTAAGCGATGCTGGTCCCAGGTCAAGCGGTAATGTTAGACATCAGATCCCCTTTCACTGTGCTGCAGCCCTTAACCTAGTGGAGGAAGAGGCTGCATCCCTCTGGGGGCCCCTGTGTGTGCATTATACTGACCTCAGGCATGGGGTAAATCATCAGCCAAACACAAACTTGATGGCCACTAGGCCGTTGAAAAAAAAAGAAATATAAGGCAGAAAAGTAAGGGGAAGGGGAGTTGTGTTAGCTTCCTTCAAACACTGCACATTCCTGAAATGCCTACATACATCTGCATGGAAGTTTTTCATAAATATGTTCTAAGTATATGGAGAGATAGAACTTAGTCATTACTGATCCCAGTGGGATGATATATACTTTGTGACTTTTCTTGGTGTCAGTTTCATAGGAGGTTTAGTATCTTGGCTGTGCCTTGGCAAGGCTATTATGCAGAAATCTGTTTACATAATGGACAAGCATGACCTTTCTTATGATCTACATTTGAAAATCTTACTGAGATGTACATTTTTCCAGCCAATGAAGTTGGTATGGTTTTCTGGGAGAAGCAGTGAGAAAAGTCCTCATTACTCAAAAGTAAAGAAATGTGGACTTCATTTTCATGCTTCAATAATATTTTTTTTAAATACAGAATTTAGTTCCACTTTAACAGTCTCAAAAGAATAAATTTATTTTCCATGTGCAAAAGGTCCAAGGAAAAAGATTCATATTTCAATGGGTCAGATTGTGTTTTCTGAGTTATTGTAACAGTTTATCATAAGATATAAGGGCATTGATGTGGGTAATAGCTTCAAATTATGAGGACAGTGGAATTTATTCCAAGTTATTCTCCCAACTTTGACATAACCAAATATCCTGAATTACACATGCTGTTTTACAAATCCCAGTCATTTATGGGATTATATTTGGTTTTGGGACCTTTTTGATTGAAATGATTTCTGATTAAGCATCTGTAGGCTAGAACCTTACTTAGCCAATCAACATTTAGGAGGCCTACTTTGGGAGTTTAAGAGCTTTATTTTGTGTCTCCTTTATAAAGAAAGGAAACGTACCACTTGTTACCACTTTCAACTTCAGAAATCTTGGATTCTAATGCCACTGCTCTACTGTGAAAAAACATTTAAGTAGATGTAATTGTTTCTTGAAAAGCTTTGCTTTATATTTTGATAGAAAAGTGTGGAAGTTCCTTTTAAGGAAATGAAATCAAATTGTGGTAACAGAGCATGTTTTCTAGCAGGAGTTTTAACAATTCAGTGATGATGCAGGATGGTCAAGTCTGATGGTAGAGTCAGCAGAAATAGCAAGTTTTTTCATTGTGGGTTGGAAAAAATAAAGGTGGTGTGTCCAACCAGGACAGGGTGAATTTTTTGCAGTAGCCAGGAGGGGCTATGTCCAGGACGCCAAGGTTATTCTGTACCACCTCACATCATGTTCTGGGGGTGGAGGGGAAGGCTCTCTTCCAGGTGGGAACAGGGTGGCAGCAGAGGAAGGCTGGGTATTTTCAGGGGTATTGCATGTGAACCTTTTTCTTCTTTCTCGTACCCTCCACCATTATTATTGTTCTTGCCGCTGTTGGTTTGGTCATTCCATTGCTTTTTCCAGTAAATTGTTCTTATCTCAACCCATGATCTTTAACATTTGTGCCTCTAATTCTCATCTCCATCTTGCCCCAGAGGTCAGGGAAAGAGGTGAGTTAGTGAGCAGCAGGTTTGGAGTGGTTTCAGTGGAAACACTAAATTGGAGAATGTCATTTAAACTACAGCAGCCTTACTGCTTACCCATGGTTGCAAGAAAATTGGCATTCACTTTCAAATACTGAATGTGGCAAAATGCAAGGACTTGAAACTGGTAGTAGACAGTTAGCTCATTATGTGAAATATTTGGAGCTCTCAGTTTGATCTAGTGAGCGTTATACAGAAGAAACTACTAATAATAATGATCCAGACAAAGGAACAATGTCTAGTGCAACTCTAGACAGCGTATATACTTTTAAAGATTATATTAACTCAATCTGTTCAATTAAAAAAAATGTACAGCAGACTTACTTATTGAAATATAAAGCCATTTACAAAACTCTTTATCATAATATTTACCTCTGCCTGAAGTTTGGGATCAGTTTAAGATCCCAAAATTCTGCCAATTTTTGAACTTTATTTAAAACAGTATCATTCAATAACCTGTATATTTTAATAAATCATGTTTCCATCAATTTTCTAAGACTAAAGACCCAGATGGGGGTTTATCCATATATCAATAAAGTGCCTGGAAGACTATATTACCAAACAAAAAACTTTTCTTAAAAGCATTCTATCATTTTAGAGATCACATTGTTTTCAAAATGTCATTGTCCAGCTATTGGAAAGTCCAGGAAGCTATTGCATTAATTAGCTGATTTTGAAATAAAATATAGCCTTTATTATGACCTTGCTTTCCCTTGAGACTTTCAACTACAGTTCAAGCAAATCAAAAATATCTCAGTTATAAGGGGACTAGTCAATTTTAATGAACTCAGACAGTTATACTTTTTCTTCTTCGGGAACTATTCCTGTCTGTCTGAAACACTATTCTCATTCTCTTGTACAGAATTGTGCAAGGCCTGAACAGCTCTTCTCACTGGACAAAAGGAACAGGCAGCTGAGGCTCAGCCCGTGGAATCTGGGGTCCCAAACACGTGGCTGTGTTCACTGCTGCTTCTGTGCAAACCTGTATAATTGGGCATGGACAAATTTCACAGTCCTGTGGAGGCTGCTTCACTGATGAAAACAGGAGAAAAGAATGCCTTACCAAGAATAATCCAAGTTAAAAAATAACAAGAAGTTGAAACTTAGATTAACACTGGACTAGCAAAGTAAGGACAGGGTTAAACTCGGGGGATTTTTTTCACATCTGTCCCTTTCAATGTACCCAAAATTATGCAAATGGAGCAAGGGCTGGCAGTGAATAAGCTTGTTTGCCTTCCGTAGATGGAAAACTCTACTGAAGAAGTTCTCTTCTGTGTCTATAGCTACATTCACTAAACGTTGACATTAACCATGCTCATTTTTTGCCTTTTGCATGACAGTAAAGACAACGTCCATTTTCTTGCTTTTTAAATTAATATATGCACCTGCAGGGTTCATCCAGTATTGTTGAAAAAGCTCCCCTAGTCACTGAAATGCTATTCTTTATCAACTTTGAGAGTAATTTCATCAGCAAAAATTGCATATGAGTGGAGAAAGGAAAATATAATTGAAGGATCTTAAAAAACTCAGGCCTGGCAGCTTCACTTTAACCTCTGTCCCTATGAAAATCAAGAAATAAATCCTTGCAGAAGCCATCTCCAAACACAAAAGGACAAGGAGGCAATTAGGAACAGCTGGACTGGATTTTCCAACACCAAAACTAGATCCAATATCTGGATCTCTATTGCTTGGTTTACCTGGTCTAAAGACACACTGGTTACAGTTTAAGGAAAAAATACGGAGAACAAAGAATGTTTTTTACATTGATGTCACAAAGGGTTTCAGTACAGTAATAAGGTACTTATTTCAAAGAGATACACTGTTCAAAGTGAGCAAAATTAGTGAGATTTTGAGTCTAGAGACTAGCATAGATGGTAGGTTTTTGTGATATTACTCAAGGTTTCAAAATGGGAACATCTTCAATGACTTTAGGAGGAATGTTATCAAGTTGAATGCCAGATTTTGGGGAATAACAGATAACATCTGACATAAACGGAATTTCTCTGCAATCAGTTGGAGGGATGGCCTAACAGGAGCTGTGTAAAGTTTGTGACCATAGTGAAGTTATGGATCTAGGCTGGAGTAAACTCTGGATGAGTTGAGACAGTTTGGGGAAGCAATTATTTCCCTTTATTTGACATTAATTCAGGTTACCTCTGAAATATTTGAGTGCAATTTTAGACTTCCTGGTCCAAAGAAATTGGGGTGAAACCAGTAAAGGGCCATAGGGTCGATTAGGAGACAGAAGACATCAGAGGACAAAGAGGAGAGCATAAGGAAACAGGGTTTGTTTGGCACAGAAGCCAGCTAATTGCAGCCTTCCTCTGCACGAGGCTGGGTTAAGATGGAGCCAGGCTGAACTCAGAGCTACAAAGGTAAAGGACATCACAAATGGTTTACAGGAAGGTTCTGTCTGGTTCTAAGGAAATACCCGGCCAATGAAACTAGTTATGCACAGGTTGTCCAGAGGGGATAAAGCATCTCAAACCATGGAGACCTTTTAAACTTAAATATGACACAGCCCTCAGCAGCTTGATGTACCTGTCACATTAAACTTGCTTTTGAGACTGGTTAGCTAAATTCCAGAGGCCTCTTTCAACCTAATTTTTTCTGTGGTCCTATTAGATCAATCATGATACAAGCTAGCACTCTAGTTTTGAAGGGTGAGCAATGATTTTCTCCTAATGATCAGGATCAAAGGCAGCTGATCAGCATAGCTGGGATGCATCCAGAGATGGGGCAAGGATACACTGAGAAATCTAATCCACATATGAGTCTGGGTAATCAATAAAACAGATTTAAACTTGCTCAGACTGCCTAGGAGGCTGAAGTGAATCCTCTGTGAGTCATGGGATATTGTCAGCTACAGTTCTCTCCAAAACACACAAAATCAGGCAAACTACATTTTTCTTGTTACAAGTAATAACAAGTACTTTTGAACACCAATCTTTTGCTGAGGTGCACTTCACTAATGACTAACTAGGGCGGGGGAATTACGTAATGTATCTGCACTAAATTCTGACAAAAGGTTACCTTTCAATAGACTAAAAAGTTTTTAGATGGAGTTTTGGTTTAACTACTTCAACAAATAGACATTTTGTTACAGTTTCCTTATTTTCTAATGCAGGTTAGATATTTCTAATGCAGACTCTTAGATTTATACTACCTTGATGCACATTTCCAACAAATGACAGTGAGCAGAGTGAGTACATTTTTGATTGTAGTTCTAAACTATAAATTGGATCACACAGTATAACATGCCTTTGATACTCTGAACTTCAACAAAGTACTTAAATAGCTTACATCTTCATTTCATAATGATTAATAAAAAATGCTGTGTTTAAAAGGTTGAAAGTGAGAAAGAGAATATTTTAAGTTTCAGTGCTTGGGGAATAAACAAGTAGTACAGTTCTGGTCATAATGAAGCAGGTCACCAAACCAAGACAGCCTATGACAAAAAAGTCATGACCTCTAAAGTCATTAAATCTTATTTCTTGCTGTTTAAGATTGAGATGAGAAACCCAAGCTGAAATTAACTAATGGGCTTTGAAAGTCTTTCTGGAGGCTTAATGAACTGAAGGAGAGGAAAGGACATTTCAAAGTTGTTATAGCTCAAAATTAAAGTTTATATTTCGTACACTTACTCTTTAACCAGAAAGCCCAATAAAGAGTCCCAATGCACAGTAGAATTGTAATTCTATTATATAAATAATTTCAAATAATGCATCTTTTCAATGATATAGTGGCACTTCATGGGACTAGCCATTCCAGAGAACCCCCTCATGGAGGAAAGATATGCTATAAAGTACTTATCTGAACTGCAGCATAAAGGGTTGTGGTCACATCCCAAACCCACAGCTGAGTAATCCCCAATGTCAAAGGACTCGTTCAGTCTGTACTATACCCGTACCAAAGGTCTAGATGGACCTCAGACTGCTCCCCATATCTAGTATTAGGGCACAGGATGTATGAAGAAGTCCTTAACAATTGCATTTTCATTCCTTGCAGCTTTTGACCTTATGTCTTCCAAGCTCACATAAATGCAATCAATATTAATCAAAATTAGACAATCTTACGTCTGCCCTGAGCTTCCAGGGTACCACACTAGCACCAGACTCTCTAAAACAGCCTGGGGTAGTTCCAGTACAGATTCAAAATTATTTTTCTTCTTCCTGAACATCTCTAGTTTTTGAGTTTTCCAGAAGTTTTTGAATGTAAAAGTGAGGGGCATCTAACCCTGGTTAGACGTTAAAATACGGAAAGCTTATTGCAGAACTGAACTTAGAGGATTTTGTTATGGTTGGATCTTTTACAAAATCTATTTAATCCATACACACACAGACAAAAAAAAAATCTGTTTGATTTCAGAGGATTTTGGATAATGCAAATGTGGCATATTGCAGTCACTGTAGCTGGTTTCTTATGATACCACACACTCTTGAAGGTAGCACTTGGAAGATACAATTCCCATGCATTGCTTTGTTCTCTCAGCAGTAGAAGGACTTACAGGTGCAAGAGAAAAGATCCTGTTTGCTGCCTTTTTTTGCAAGACTGATGCTTTTTGCGTGCTCCTTTTGTTCTTTCACCCTGATCATGATGGCAATGACTCTTCTTGCTTTAAATTATTGCAACAACAATATCTGCAGATGTTTTCTTTCTTGATAACATTTGCTCTTGCCTCTGTCATGGAAATAGTGTGCTTGCTTTATCATTCTGCTCACCTGCTTCCTCTCCAATTGAAGCACTGGCCTCTTTTGTTCTTTTACCACATCTGGTGGTTGAGGTCCTCTATTCACCTTCTGCTCTTACACTTCCCTGTGTTTTCATCATCTGATCCCTTTTCTTTTTTTTTTCCTCAAGAAAAATATATTTGAAGAAAATTAGGGGAGTGGAAAAGAGGTGAGAGATTCTTCTCTTCTTCACCTTGCTTTTTTATATGAGCATCTTCTATCTAGAGCAACAACTATATTACTAATTTAAGTGGAAAACAAAAGAAACAGGTAGGAGCAAGCCTAGTCCTGTTTGTTTTTGTTTAGATTTGTAATTTCAGCTTTTGCTTCAGAATATCAGGAAGTAGTGCTAATATTTTGATGAAAATTGAGGAGTTTAGGCTTTTGTAAAAAGCTGTTACAGTCCATCCAAAACTTTGGAGAAAAACTGCAAACTTTCATTTCAATTATATATCTTTATTTTCTAATAGTGCAATGCTTGCTTATTTTTAATTGCAAGATGCAAAAGAATTCTGCAATTGAGTAGTCATATATGACAACAGAATTGACCCATAATCAATTTAAATAAAGTAAACAAGTTAAAATTCAGCTGTTTCTGGCTTTTCTTATTTATGTCCAGAGAAATTCTACAGGATTAATAAAACATATAAGTTATAAGAACAAGAGTTGCTCAACAATGTCTTATTTTAATTTATCATCTTTTTTAATATCTGCCATTATGCTGGGAAATGTGAATTAACTGAGAAGGACAATCTGTAGGGTTACTGTCTCTTACAGATTTATCTAGCCTTTACTGTCATTTTATATCACAAGGAAAAATGAAAAGAAATAACATGCTAGAAAACCATTGTTTATAAAACAAATATCTGTGCCATGGATTTGTGTCAGAATGCTCTATCCTTCTTGAAACAGTTGTTTAAATATATGATTTATATAAAATGGGTTTACTAGGGAAAATTTTGCTTATAATGTAGTTTCCCCAGAACTGAAGTTAATTGAGTCTCAGAAGTACTAAAACCACTAAATGAAGGCAAGAAGAAACATTAAGGGCTTCTCAACATAAAAAATGGCCTCAAGTTTCAGTGTACAGCATAGAAATGCCAGCATTTTAACTTGCAACATTAAAAAAAAGAAAAAAAAAAAAGGGGGAAAAATAGTTTGGCCAGCAGGTTGCCTGAAGATTTTACAGCCACTAGATGCATTAAAATTTTAATGATGAACAATATTTCCATCTATTGCTGACTAAACCCTAAAAGAAAGCACTTTGTAACACAAAAATTAAAATTGAAAAAACTAGTGCTAAAGCAAGACCCAATCTTATTAAATGCTACAGAATTCAGTGAACATTGTTGTTCTATTAAATAGCAAGTATGGCTAAATATGAGATGAGATATCTAAGCCAGAAGCAGATAACATAATTTTTACATGATCTGGGTTTGTATGTCTAAATTCTGAATAATTTTGATTCCCTGTTATCAAAATACATATTTTTCAAAAGTATATCCCCCATATACAGCATTTCCTTGTTTTAAAAAAAATGCATCATTTTAAAACAAGGAAAGCTACCAGTAAAGTTTACAATTCCATTTGATTAGTTTATATTCCTCCAAGAATCATATTTTCCAATAGAGCCACATGACCCTTGGTTTAAAATTTAAATATCAGCTGTTTTCCTGGTATCTGAATCTCAGAAGGCGTTGTTAAAAACCTGCCAAGTTATTCCCTGTGAGTTATTTTCGCCACCACCATAGCTGGAATTGGTCAAAATGTTTGTGAGACAAAAAGCCTCTGGCTTATCTGAAAAATGTGAAGTTTGTGTTTTCATCAGGTCTTTGAGAAAAAATACTGTAAGGTGAGAAGTGTTTTAAACCCCTAAAGATAGATGAAAGTGACTGAACAACTGTTAAAATTTTTTTCAAGCTTTCAATTCACATAAATCTGACTATTATTTTATCTTTTATTACTTTCAGTTTTGATATAATTTTTTTTGTTTTGATTAAACCTGACTCATTTTGCAAGGAGTGGTATAGCAGTGCTACCTCCCACCTTACACAAAGAGATTTCTCTCAGTCCTGCACATATAGGTTGAGAAACTAATTATTACTGCGTTCATTAGTCAATTCTCTGAAAATTACTGTAAAAAGATACCTAAAGACAGGAAATGATATTTCCTTTTAGATAAATTGAATACATATCTGTGTAAAACCAAGAGCAAAATACTGCCTTGCTCTGGAAAAACCAGATCAAAAGGGCTATATTAACTGCTGAAAAAAATATTTCACACAATTTTAATATATATTAGAATTGTGGCAGTTGTAATCTAGTGATGAAGGCCTGAAATGTGAGAGCAGCTGACCTTGGCTGTCATCATTCGTGACCTAATCAGATGCATTCCTGCCCTTGCCTGAATCCTTGAATCCCAACTGAGTGGTTCAGCTAGTTCTGTGCTTACACAGCTATTTCCAGCTGGTTACTCAATGATACATGAGCCTAGAGGAAGAGCATTTCATACATTTCAAATCTGATCTCAAATATAGTAAAAGTCTCTTTTCCAGGTGGAAAAAAAATCATTTGTGTACGTCTACTTGGGACAAGAATCGCAATTAAAATATGGAAACTGTGATGGTCTGCAGACCTACAAGTACACACCCAGCATTTGGCCAAGCACCTCGTCTCAGAGCTGACTGGGATGCAAATGGACTTGCATGCAGTTGTGAATGTTTAGGGACTTCTGAGTCCAGACTGTACCTGTGGTATGTATAATGACTGTAAAAGTCGACCAAATCTTCTCAGAAAAATAACACCTGAGAATATCTTTGACCTAACCTGAGAGGCTTTAATCTAGAGACCTTGACCGGTTAATAGTGCTGTTTAAATCCTGTGAAAAATGACTACCACACATACGGCATGATGCTCTGCTGTTAAAGGTTGAGGGTGATTTTGAATGTCAACCTTTATGGTGGTTTTTTGTGCCAAAAGGCAGAGAAGATTCCTTGTTAGATCACTCGTTTCTCTGTAACGGACAAGAACTACACGTTCTTGAGAAGGGGCTATGCAAGAAAACTCTCTTTAGATTTTGGAGTTTGCACTGGAACAGATTACCAACAGCTGGTATTCTTTGCAAATTATCTTTAGTATATATCTTAAGAGTTAAAACCAGTGTAGTCTGGACAATAAAACATACAAGGACAGCACAAGTGACCTTAAGCATCTGGCCATATCCTACATTACTTTGCAAAATTCCTTTGTGAAATACTCTCAGAAGTGTTTGTGGAGCTGCATGGCTTGATTGTTAGCAGCTTCTGCTCTGACACCTGAAAAAACTTTATTTTGTGTATATAATTAACCTTCTTACTGCTGCATGGCAGTAGATGAAATGGGCTGCCTGTTCCAGCATCTGGAAATTGAGAACATATAGCTGATAGTCCATAAATTAAGAATAACAAAACCGTGGAATGGAACACCCAGGGTTTTTCAAGCCACCCCACAGATCAAGACAAAGATGAATCATTTCAACTAGTTTTGCATGACCTCTGATACGCCTCATTGCAATTAACAAGGATGTATGTGAACTGAAAGATACTGAAAAAATAACTAATCAAGAACAACTGTACTAAAACAACCTCTAGCTCATTAAAAATGATAGTCGTTTGAGTTTTCTCAATGTTTTAAAGTAAAAGAAGCTATGAGAAGATTCTTTTTGGGGGAAATATATGCAAGGATTTGAGAAACTTCACATGTGAGCACTGCTTACTTTCTGATTATTTGTAGAAGAAAAAAATCTTGGAATTTTAAGATTCCTTTTATAAAGCCAAAGCATTTTGTTCAAACCTTCGGTAAGTTCACAAAAAAAGCGGGCTCCAAATTTTTACCAGTTTTTCCCTAGTAATAAACTACAGTCAGTTTACAGGAGAGTGAAAATACTCAGACTTTGCTGCTGAGGAGCAAACCTTTACCCAGTTCCCAATGCTTCTTTGCTGGCAAATCTGACTTCCTAAATCTCACTGGAACTGACCCGTTATTCTCTTCTAAATAATCAAAGTCAATGTGTTGCTACTTTTGCTGACAACTAAGACAATTTTATGAATTCATTAAGTTGAAAAGAGCAGCTCTGGAAAACTGCTTTTAATGAGATAATCTACCTTCATCCTGCATGACTCTCATGCCCCTTTAAGAAGAGAGGACTTTCCAGATGATGGATAGAAGAATAATGTTAGAACAAGTGTTCAACGTATTTTCCTTAATTTTTGTGTGATATGAATCACCCGAAGTAGTCAGATCTATTAGCAGACTACTGAACATTTAGTTAAATGGAGGTCACCTATTTAAATCTCTGTGTACAAAATATGCTTTGTCAGACATGCCAATAATCCAAATCCCTTAACCACAGTAAGCTTATGTTAATTTCAAATACAAGAATGAAATAAACAAAAGTTGATTTTTCTAGACATTGGCATTAAAGAGTAGCCAAAGAATGAAATTTGTTTGAAGTTTGTGTGATAACAATTACAGCACCAGCATCAAGCTTAATCTTTTTTTAAAGCCCATTTGCATGGAAAATGAATTTATAACAAGCACTTGAGTCCCACAGGATATAATAAATTATTGCTTTCCTTACAATTTTTGGATGTTTTCTCATCCTTCATTGCCTTCAATATATAACACTCATAACACAAAGCTTCTAATAAGTCACAGAAAGTGTAATTCAATGAAAGAATATATTAAGTGTTTGCCCTACAAGGATATAAAAGGAAAGTATTTTTGTTTAAAAATGCCTTCCTGTTTTACCAAAAAAATAAATAGTCCCAATAATTACTGAAAATGTCCCCTCTAAGCACAAACTCCTTTTAGCTGTCCAAATAGATGCTGAGATCAAAAGGTGAGATGCACGCATTAAGGGCAGATGTTTAGTCAGCAGCTCTTGTTTAGTTTAACAGAGATGTATTCATGAGCATGAGATGAAAAGACCACTTTGCACATGATTACAATCGGTGGTGAAGAGTTCTCATAAATAAGGACTTCCCCTTAGGCTGTGTGGTAAACAGCTGGACTTGTAGAAAAACAATTATTCAAATCTTTCCAAGATGCTGGAATGCTACCCAGAATAAAAGTTTCTGTAGATACTGCCTTTCACCCCTTGTTTTCTGTTTAATTAGCCCTACTGAGATATAGAGATCATTAACACCGTCAGAGAACAATGTTAGTATGCTGGTTTGTGATATGAGGGCATATCATTGAGGAGATAAAAAGCTTCCTATTCCCCTCTAAAACTGAATTCAATGAGTTATTCTTGTTACAGCTTGAATTATAACTAGGAAAAAGAAAATAACCTTTTCAGAAGAGGTAATCCTTTTGGCAGAAGCAGTGACAGAAGCATTGCCCTTTCCCCAAATCCAAAAGGAGATTTAAAGGGGAAAAAGGAGACTGTACATTTAATTTCATTGAAAGAGCATATTTATGGAGTGTATTTGTGCTTGAAAATGCTGATTTACAGACACCTATTAAACCAGGAGATGTTTATTTATCTATATATGGCAGCTGTAAGGAGCAGAGCAGGTCAAAGCTAAGCATTATTTAAACTGATAGCAAATGACATTCCCCTCCCTGAAGTCATTAGAGTTTAAAATAAATAAAGGTTCATAGAATAACCTTCTAAATACAATTTATGTGCAGCATAAAGCATTCTATTTTAAGAGAGACATATGGGAAGAAGATTGCTGATAAGGTTACATCTACACGCAAGGTTACAGGAGATGTCTCTTCCCTGCTCATGCTCTTGGGTGGATGTTAGCCAGCTCCGGCCTGGAGTGACCAGGCTCTGTCAGCACAATACTGTCGTGGTGGCAAAATACTCAAAATTCTCTCAGCAGAACCTGTTGGCCCTGGAGCTGCTGGGTTTTTACTAGGCAAGGCCTGGATCAAGGCCACACAGCGCATCAAAGGGAACTGAAACAGGAGCTATTCATGCAAGGGCAGATGATAATAAAAGGATTACCTCAACACTGCTTTTATAGAAACCTTGAACCTGTTGCTAACTTAGCAAATAAATGCCTCAAATCTGTATAACCCTGTCTTCTTGGTGCTCTTTTGTAGAAAGGCAATATTCCTCTGGATGTCAAAAAGGATGTCCGAAGGATGTCAAAATAAGTCCTTCCTCCTTTGGCTTAATTGAGTGATTTTGGACTAGGGCCTGTCTCTACCTTTGCTTCCTTTCATTAAGAGTAGATGCACACAAAGTGTTGTAAGTGTGATAAATGTGAGAATAACCAAACTTGGGACTCTGCAGCAATATTTTGTTTTTTTCAGAGATGTGAGAATGGATCTGTTGGTCATTAAGGACAAGTTGTAGCACCTTAGTTCTCCATTACTGTTCACCCCCTACCAATTCTGATTACAGACAAGATTTTTAAAAAAAACAAAAAAGCACAGGAAATGCTCACCTGGAAGGAATTGCATTCACACCAGGAGAAAGTAGCCTGTAAAGATCAATTACTCAAGACACTTAGTACAAAGAAATATGTTCCCATGGGGAACACATATTGTAGTGCAATACAGTCAAACTATTATTATTGAGATATAGAGTTAACTGAAATCTAAGCTATACTGAGCTATCCTTGCTTGGTTAAAAACCTGTTTGCCTGAGATCAAAGCTAATTCTAGCCTTGCAGTTTGCTGAATCTGCATCCTTCTTATTTTAGGAAAAAAAAACTGAAAAGAAGAAAGACGTAGGAAGGGCAGTGACAATAGAAAAAGGAATACTTCTGCTGGAATCCAGTATATACAGATCAGATCTCTCCTGAAAAGAGCCTAGTGCATAAGAGAATGGAACAGCACTCTGCTGGCTCCCCTAGAGCCACCAATGCAGCGTTAAACTCCTGCATCCAGATCATGGATCTCACTATCACCCATCCCTGGGGGGAGGGACGAGCCCGGAGGAGCAGCTGCTGGCCAAACCCTCAGCCCTGCTGCACAGTGCCCCTCCAGCCAGTGCTCCACTGGCCCACATGGCCACAGCTGGACCACTGCTGCAGAAGGGTCCTGTGAGGCACAGTACAAATAGCATTACTAAATGCAGAAAAAGCTATATCCTCTGCATCTCTCTATTCACTGGGAGGGTGGCCCTATCCTAGAGGAGATTGGAGTGTTTAAACAGGATTTATCTTTGTGAGACTCTTTGTTGACTGTGCCTGATGGCTGTGCTGTCCTTTAAATGATTTTTTATGGCACCCAGTCTCTATCTGTCTCCTCCATAATTTTTTCAGAACTTGAGGTTAGACTCACAGGTCTGTATGTTTCTGGGTTTTCCCTTTCTTGTAAATTGGAATAACATGGGCCAGTATTCATACAACAGGGAATACCACAGATTCCTCAACCTTTGGTAGCTGATGGAGAGAATTCCATAAGATCTCCTTGCTCCCTCAGCTCTCTGGGTTCCATCTGATCAGGTCCCATGGACATGTGAACCTTCCCTTGATGTAGCTGGTCTCTGACAAGCTCAGCATCGAAACAAATGGGAAGTCCCTGCTCCCACCTCATGGTCCTTTGGCTTGGAGGATAGGGCAGTCCATGGTCTGCCAGGACTGTTAGAAACTGAGGAAAAGCACTGTCTCATTTTTTGTCTGAACTTATTTCCATGGATGTGGAACATCCTTGACTGAAAGGAGAGGAAGCAGGAAAACAAAAGCAAAACCAGATGGATTACTCACCTCTTTTCCAAGTTCCTGCTCTACTGTATCCATAATCCTTGTCTGAAATTCTTTTGGAAAATGATAAACTTTGTTATTGCTTTGTGGAATATATCTCTTTTTTTCCTATCATTTATTCACCTCCTATCTTCTTAACCATCCCCTTGCTCTTGAGATATTTTTGAGGTAGAGAAGCCTTTAGGTGCTGACGGTCAGTATTAACATCCAGTCAAAGTTACCTTAGAGATATTTTACATCTGCCCAAGAGTGACAGCCTGTTACTTGCCACCTGAGTGTCCCTGTTCCCCTGAGCTGAGAGCAAAGAGGGGTCTGGTAAGGATACTATGGGTTACATATCAAGAGTAAGCATTTGATCCCAATTTAGGAGCAGACAGGCAGGTGGTTATGTTTCAATTAGGCCAGCAATACAAAGCTGAGCACTTTGGCATAAATAAAGGATCTGCATTACTTTTTCTTGCCAGTGCTAAGAACTCTTCCGGGAGTTCTTCTAAATCCCATCTGAAGACTTGGGGAAACATCACCAGTGGCTTTGGTGAAATTTGCATCAGGCAACTCAATTTGGATATATTTTTACATACTAAAATTTATTGTTGTTTTTCAGACATTGCCTTGCCCCATACACCTCCAAATCCTAGAAGAATTATTGAAACAAACAGTCTGGGTTCACCAAGGATAGGAAAAAAGAGAGAGAAGGCCTATTGTATTTTCACTGTTGTGTGGACCACCCCCAGGAGCACCATCTCAGAGACAGTTTGCAGGCAGAAAGATGCCTACGTGTTTCTGCTGAGGCAGACGTGCCTGTATCCAAATTCTATATTAACTCTGATTTTCTTCTTCTGGGACTTAGCTAAGACAGGCTGTATGTTTCTCTGTATTTCAAAAATTTGTAGTCAGACTTAGGTAACCATTTACCATCACTTAATTTTGTCTAGTAATCACACTTTTTCTCATACATAAAATTATCCGGGATCTAGGGCAGCAATTTCAGTTGGACAAATGATGTCTTGCTGTCACAGAGTATATTCATGATTAACATGAACATACTCTCTTTCAGAATTGCATTTTGACTTAAACTTTCATATAGTTACAAGAGTAAAAGAGTTCAAAGAGGCTGCAAAACCTTTTAGGTATTGCTGACTTTTTAGTAGTCCAGTCACTCTTTTTAGACATAAGAGCTTCAATTTAATTTTGCATCTTTCTGCCTGCCAGAAAGCTCTACTTTTAGTCATAATGAATACTAAAGCAGATTAAAGCTATAACATAAAGACTATAACAATGCATAGTTACTTAAAATGCCCATATTCAGTTGGGATAATTCATAGTGACAATATGAAATCAAATATCTCAAAGTGGTATGGAAAGTTTTGAATTCCAGCATGTTACAGCAAAAGAAAACCCCAAACAAACAAACAATAGAGCAGCAAGACATCGTGAGCAAGGTAAATAACTACCTAGCTACTTCAAATCCATGTTAATTTTTTTAAAAAAAATCCCAGAATGAACAAACTAACACAAAAAAAAGCTTAATGCTCATTCCTTGTAGTAACTACATACCTAGACAAAGAAAAGACAAATCAACAACACAATAGCAGAATACAGAAAATAATGCAAGATTAATTTGGCATAATTTCTTCAAATCAGTGGAATACTGGATATTCAAGATGGCATCCGACTTAGTATAATTTGCTTCTTGTGAATGTAACCCTCAGGAACATACCTACTTTGTTTTACATGAACACTTTCAAATAAATGAACCCTGAAATATCTTTACCAGAACCTCTGTATTTCAGGATAATTTCATGCTCCACATAATAAAACATTTTACCACTTTTCTGCTGCAGACTGGAAAAACATAGGCATTTGTGGCTTCAAGCAAGCAGTCTTTAGTACCCTACTCACAACATTTAGGTCCCCTGTGTAACAACATTCTTTTGCTGACTTGCTAATCTGCCCCCTTATCTAACTTTTGACGCTTTCAGCTGTTTTGTGCAATATATATGGACACAGGCCTTTTCAAGGCCAGTTGGAATAGTTAGACAGGCTTACTTCTTGCCGGTGGTACACGTGTCACTTTTTACTTAATGTAATATTTTTAGTTCTTTAAGGCGGTAATGATAGGAGACTTGCCCTCAACACCAAGCATAGAAAGACAGACTTGGGTTTATTGTGCCCATAAGAATAGATTCTGAAATCTCAGAATACATATACGCATTTATCTCATGTAAACCAGATTCTGTTCTATCTCTTTCTGTGTATCCGGGGCTTGAGTTAGCCTAATTTTGATCTGATTTTTACATGAGCAGGGATAATACAAAAAGGCAAGGGTTCTTGACATTGATTTTATGTGGTGTTCTCACTACATAAGTTAAGCACACAAACAAAATTTATTCAAGCTAAGACTGCAGCTTTGATGAAATGTTTCTTCTTTGAATGATTCAGAGTTGAGTAAAATGCTAAGAAAACATTAAATGCTTTAAAAGGGACTTTGGATTATCTCAGTTTTTCTTTTATAAATAGCTAAAATAACAACATTAAATAAAAAATGCTCCCCATGTTTTGCAAGATTTGTGCCACTGAGCCTTGATTGTCTGTTTGCAAGGCA
Source organism: Melospiza melodia melodia (assembly GCF_035770615.1). NCBI lineage: Eukaryota > Metazoa > Chordata > Aves > Passeriformes > Passerellidae > Melospiza > Melospiza melodia. The sequence goes on along the minus strand of NC_086226.1, from coordinate 74,570,482 downwards.
GATAAATAGGTATAATTATCTAAAATATAGAACTGTCCTATGAAGATTTAAGAACAAACATGCCATACAACATAGAACAAATTTAGGTAGCTAATGTTTTTCTCTGTTCTCCACTCCTTTGAGACATAAAATATTTCTAGCAACACTCAGAGATACCATAGAAGAGAACACCATAGAGAAACAGCTCTGCTCCCACCACAACAGATTTTCTCTCCTCCTCTCTATCAGAAAGAATTGCAGCTACTTACCCATTTTGAATTCCAAAAAAGAAAAATTAGTATGTCTGGAAGTCAAATGCAGGTGAATATTTCAGGGGCCATGTCTGTGATGAAAAAGCTTTAATAATTTTCAGCCAGATATACATGCAGTGAGAAAGTCATCTCCAGGAAAGATAACTTGTAATTTATGTAAAATCGTGCCAATTTACACACTGTGAAATTTAAATGTTTTCTCTTTCCCACTAGTTTACTTTTCTCCAGCTTCTTCTTGTTCTCTTTTTATACAGAAATCACATTAAAATCAATGGGCAATGGCATTTCCAGTCTCATGTTACAGAGAATATGTTTTAAGCCCACACAAAAAACTTTCACAGCACAGGCACTGCAAATACATCAAAAGAGTAAATATAGGCTGAATTTTTACATCTGTTGTAAGGATTTTTGCAAGTGCAATACCAAGCTGCTGGATTGCCAAAGTCTCCAAGGTTTTGCTGTGAGACTGCCCACCTGTCTTAGAAACTGAGCAGCTCCAGGCTGTGCCCCTCTCAGCATCCTCTGTGCATCTCTGGAAATGAGGGTCAATGGCTGCAGCTTGCCAGCTACTCCAACCTTTTAAATAGGCCCTTGGAGGAGAAGAAATTCAATAAATAAATTTTTCTGACATAATGCAACAAGCATCCTTGTTCATCTTCATGTTCTTGCTCTGCTGTGTCCTCATGTTCCACATGAGCTCAAGCAGACTTAAAAACTAGGAGCTATATCCCAATTTTAAGCATCTTGAAATAGAAGGGACTTCATTACTTCATCTGTGATCCAACAATGATATAGAACTCCACTTACAAAGATAAAAAACATGATTTTTAAAGTGATTTCACCTTAAGTCTGTGAGGGAAGGAAACGTTCGTAAAAGGAATTTTTTAAACTCACTTTGCCCTTCCATTGTGGTGTTTCACAGTAGGAAAAGATGAATTAGTATTTATGCAATTCTCTTTAACCAAGTATTTCAACACTCATGAAACATACTATGAATCTATTAATCTTAATTATTAGGCAGATTAAGCAATTTTCCAGTGAGAATGTAGAGAGACCTGGTGTTTTTTCCGTTCCATATCTATAAGTAAATTGCATTCTGTGCTCATAGGGGCATCTAGAGGTAATGCTGCAGGTTTCACTATATTGCACCTCCTTTCTTTGTATGAATTCAGGGTTCATCCATCCCCTGACCTTTTCATTGACTGCTGCCTATGCACATAGCACCAGCATGGCACATTCCTGCTGGAGTCTGTACAGAAACAAGACATTTCTCTCTGACAATGCAGCATTATATGTCAGCGACAAAAGGGAAAGTGAAGTGAACCTTACTGAGAAATGGTCTATCTATAGCCCCTGTAGCCAGTGGGATTCATAAGACCTCTGTGTGAATCTAGTCCTAGCCCAGAGTTTTCTCACTGCTGTTAATGTAAAAAAATTGTTCATATCTTTGTGTTCTACTCAAGTAATAAAATTCTGTTTTAATTGGTGCAATTAATTCATGAGAAATGACATTAAATAAAATACTACCAGTTCCTTTGCTTTTTTGGGGGAGGGAGGGGGGTTAAAATCTGTGGAATAGTAAGTTGGGTTTTTTATTATTATCACTGAAAAAAATACCAGCTAACAGTAAGAAAGTTAACATTGCAAAGCTTTCAAACTGTTAAAAGCTGAGATTTCTTAAGTGCCATTAAGGGCACACTTGCAAAGTAACAGGATTGCATAACTGAAAAGTCAGCACTACAAGAAACAGTCACACATTTTTTCCATTCCAAAAAGGATCCCTAGATTGACAAAAATGAGCATTTATGTGAAAGCTAACTATGTATCACCTGGAAGTAACAGACCATTACTGAGTTTTATCCTATACTTGCAAAACTGTGTTTCCTAACACCAATGAAAGATTTTTGGGTTGCTTTAGGTCTGGTTTTGGTCTATTTTGTCTTCCCAAGAATTGTCCTAGATAAATTTCTCTGACTTTTCCCTTATTTAAAGAGTTGTTCCTGGAAGAATACCGGTTTCACACTTTTCTTGCTTCGTGTTATGAAATGTTTGAAAAGTTTGGATACCTACAACTCTTTTATTGAAAAGCTAGTACTGCTAGTAGTCTCAGCAATCTTTTTCTTTTTTGTTATTGGGCATGTTATCCCTGGCCAGGGAAGTTATCTGACCCTTAGCAGAAAGGAAGGCAACCAACAGGACACCAAGACAGCTGAAAAAAGACAAGAACAATTATTTTGGTTTAAGAGAGGGTTACGTGCACATATGCGTACATTGACAGGCAAAGGAACCCGCTTGAAATCTCTCAGAATTATGTTTGCCATCTACACAAAGAAAAATTTAATGCACCTTAACAAAAGAGTAAGAAAGCTCGTTTGATATTTCTCATTTTTCACCTCCTCCCACTCAAAGCCAGGAGGATTTGAAGCCTGTGTCAGCACTGCATCCCTAATTTCACCTTCTGATGCGAAAGTGGAGTGACAATCCAAGCATATTTCCAGAGTTTTTACAGAGCGACTTTCAGGGCACAGCAACAGTTCTAATAAAGTTCTCATGGCATTGTCATAAGGAGAATTTCCCTAACTGGAAATGTTACTGGGCACTCCCTGCAGATGGCTTTTTTTTTGGTAGTAGAGGAGACTCTCCTGATCTTTTGGTGCAAATCCTGACAAGCACTAACCTGTGAGTTGCTGAATGGTTTGGTGATTTGGTTGAGAGCAGTCATAAATCAGATCTGAAAACAGGACCCAGTTCAGTGAGATTTAAATGAGATTCACTATAGCAAATGATAATGATAAAGAGATGGAAGAGAAAGATAATATTTTTTTCCCAACAATGTTACAAAAGGACTTAAAAACCATTACGTTGATCATTCCTAAAGAGGTTTGCAGAAAGCCCTCATCTGTGTTACATCTGCTCATTGCAACGCAAATTGCTTATAAAGGTAATACTTTGCATTTTGATAACTTGCTAATTGAAGAATCCCTTCATCCTTTAAGAATATAAATTATATCTTGATGTTACATGCCTCGTTAGATAACAGGTGTTTGGAGGACAGTTGCTTTAGAGAAACACTCGTCTAACTCTTACATAAGAAGTCTTGCAGTCTTGATGTACTCAGTTGCTAACATTGTATAAAAGTCCTTCATCTGCTAGTCTGATGATTTCAGTCTAAGCATAAGCTGAACTAGCTTCTTGACTGCTTTGACTCAGTATGTCTAATCACATTATTTCTTTAGTTTCAGGTTTCATGATTTGGCACTAATTGTTCTGAAATGGCTTCATTTTAATTGCTGGTATTTCTGATTTAGTGTTAAATCAAACTGTATTTACATTAGTACAAATAGCAACAGAGTGCAAGACAGTGGGACACCTCACCCCAATTACATGAGAAAAATTGTGAGAAAATTATATAATTATAGCTAAACAAATTTTATGAGGTACTTTAATTTCATATATTATTGCATCATGCAAGTTGTTCCTGTGGGTCAGCTAAGCTTTTATTGTCAGTCTTAAATATAATGCATCAGCAACAAAAATAGGATAAAATGCTACATGCATGTCCTCTCGCAAACCTGCATGACAGGCTGAACAAAATATATTATCAAATCCCATCATTTTAATAACAAAAGAACATTCTGATAAATCTGAATTCTGTGTTGTAGTCCAACTAAATTAAGATTTCTTCCTACATATATTGGGGAAGGGAAACATATTTCCCACCTATCTTGTAGTGGGGAATAAGATAACAAAGAAATAGAGGTAAGATCCCAAACACAGACAAGTTTTAGCTTTCATTTTGGAGTAGAGATTTTGAGAGTTGGCTGTGTCCAATACTTTGTGTAGTGTGAACTCCCCATAGGATCTCTATTTTGACTATATTAGATTAGTGTAATATCACATAATTTTTATTGCATATTATGTTTTAGGAGTTTATATATACAATGTGTATTTCAGTTGGACAAGAATTTTAGGTATTTCCTCATTAGATTGTACCTTCCTATCAGAAGAAAAGCTTTCTACTGCCTACTATTATTCAGATTAAGCATGTTAAGGAAGGAACAAGAAAACCCAAAACCAAGACATTTCAGTGAAATAAAATTTTTTCAACCTTAATGGAATTAAATGCTTTGGCTCTTTTTCCACTTTCTGCAATCATCTGAATGTTTTTATATTACATTATTTCAAATAAGTTGGCATTGATGATTTATAACACCAAAATGGATTTATTGTAAAGTGCATTTAAATGAAAATTAATCAAAGTTTGGGGTGGTTCTCATGTCATGCATGAAAGTCACATTTGTGTTTTAAAATAATCTGAAATAAGAAATGAGAACTTAGCTAATGTTTACAGAGTGCAAAGCATGAATCCAGTTATAAGATCTTAGTATTGAAAAGATCATTGAAATTAATTAAATTTCATGGGGCAAGAAATCAAAAGAAGCATTCTAGGAGGAGTGGATATATAGCTCTTCATTTGGAAAGCAGAGTGATATCCTTGTTACGCACCAAGTTCTCATTTTTTAAAGAACAACCTCCAATTGTTCTGTTCTAATTCATACCTATTTAGTTGGAACAGGTTTTTCTTAGCGTAAAAGAAATTAGGTCCTATTTCCTTTCTTCCTATGGAAGATAGTCTTCCATATTCCAGTCACATTCAGACACATGCACCTGAGACAGTGCAGAGAGAAACAGCACACTGAAAAACATCGACAGTTCCTTTTCCAGAAGTTCAGAGCTTTTCCAGCCATTTTGTTCCTCTTCATATCACATAGTGGAGAGATACATGTGGGATGTTCAGTGCATCTAAATGCAGAATTTGTTGTTGGGCTTTGGATGTAGTCTGCTGAGGGGGGAAAAATCAGTCTGGCATGTAAAAAACTTCATTGTTGTTCTACTGGTACAAATCAATATGCTGAAATGCCAGAGAAGTATTAGAAAGGGGAAATTTCCCCATTTTAGAGCTAAGACAGAATAAATTTTAAATACTTGTCTCATTTAACTTTTCTAAATTCAAAATGGAATGCGTGTAGATCTGAAAGTAGAAGTCACAGATTCAGTTGTTCATTTATTGTCCCTCAGAAGTTCAAAACCAACCTTATCATGGAAGATTCCCTGTTTCATTCAATAAAAATTAATTTTCTCTCACGTTAGGGGCCAAGGGGATAAATCAAGGAAATTAATTCAACACTATGTATAAACAGATTCCTAACCTCCACTTAGAAAGTGGCTCCCTGTGTGGAGGGGAACTAAAGAAATGTCAAACTTTAATATGCACATGCTGATGCCTTTCAGAAAAGGTGCAGGTGGAAGCTGCCTTGTTAAAATAATGGAAGGGGAGTACTCAGAGGTCATATTTAATCAAAATTTGTGTCAGAGTATGCTTTTCCAAACAGGACATCTGAAAGATGGGACTTCAAAGTTCAAATTATTTCTGTTTTAATTGAGGGAACAGAAGATGGCAGCACATTAAGGTATAAGGCATATTTCTTATACATAAAGTTTTACAAATACAGTTTTTGTATATCTAATGAACACACACACCATGTTTACCTCATGTAACAGTTTCCAAAAAGGGAGTCTATCAAACTACTACAACAAAAAAACCTGGAAATGCTATATATATATATATATATATATGTGTCAATACTACAGTGCTTAATGATGTTACGAAATTTCTCTTACTTTAAAATACTGATTTAAATATATGAATTCATTAACAAAAAAGTGGAAAATAATTTTTAAAAAATCACTGCTTTCCTAATTATAGCAAGTGTCATTGCAGAGCTGAGTGAAATAATTATGTATATTCTTAGGATCCACTGAGATAAAGTATTTTGATGATTTTCCTTTGTCATTCCAAATTAAGGACTCAAACAATTATGGACATCTAATCAATTTTTTAGGTTGTTGCATTCTTATTGTTGGAAAGGAAAACTTTATTAACATGCTTAACACTATCATTTTTCGCTTGCTTATCTATTAAATAATGGAAAATAAAAAGTTCAGTCACAGTAATTTTCACACCTCTCTGGTTTCATATACAAATTTTCCGGATATTGTTGTTTGGCCTATGGTTCCATGGAAGTACTTGATGACTGATATTAGATTTTGCTTTTCTGAGCTAGTGAAATAAATTCAGGAGATAGACCCAACAGTAATGATGGGAGGCACTGAATTTTTCAAATTTAATTTCTGATATCTATCATTTCAGATATCTATTTTAATATAATAAAATCTATAATTTTATATCTATATAAAAGAAGTATCTCCTCTTTTCAGTCATATAATGCAATTCTTATTTAATCTGTAATTTGAGCTGCAGTTTCATAAAACAGCAGCTGTCCTGTATCAGTCCAGAGGTTCATATTATTGTGCTCTCCCACAAGCGCCATCTGTGAACAAATGACTTAGAAGGAATGAGAAGGGGCAAATCATGGTGCTCCTATTTCTAATGCAATTTGCTTCATACTTAATTATATTTTACACAGAGGCTGCCTGAGTTATTAGTACATATATTTGGTTACCATATATTTTTTCCAAGCCTTTAAATAAATTGCTCTTCCAAGAACTTGCGAACTTGTGAACTTTACAATAAAACAAACTTGACAGAGAGCACAGCTTGCTATTTTTTTGATTAGGAGACACCTTTCATTGTTTTGAACCAGGCTTCTACTACTATGTTCAAAGTGGTCAGAAAATCAATTTGCTTCCCACACAGCACGATGATTTGTTGACTTGCCTTCCAAAATTCTTCTAATCCCAGCTGGACAGTACTAGTTTACTCAGCCAGACATACCACAGAAGTTGCTTGGTACTTTTTATCATCCTTCTTGTCACTTTCTGAAGTTTCTCGTTTTCTACTAGATTTTCTACTGCTTTTTTTTAAGATGGGGAGATCATGACTATGCAGACCATTGAAGAGTGAACTAGCAAAATCAAGTCCTCTTGTTCCACTTAATTATTTTCTAAAAATTCTCAGCTTTATCCTTGGTTAGATCTGAAAATGGTTTGGATCATGTATTTGACTTTTCATGGAACTATGCAGCAAATACACATTTTGAAAATCCCCCTGTGCTGCAATAAAGTCTTAGGTATGTTTTGAACATTCCATTATCACATATTAAACAGCATGTTGTAGGACTGTCACAACATTTGTGCACCTCTCTATCACTGTGTCTATCCTTACTAATCCCTCTCAGATGAATAAAAAAGCCCACAGGCAGTAGGTGAGGCACAGCACTGGCAATGATGTGCATGCACAATGAACAGATTCTCTATTCTGAGTCAGATCTCTATTCTGCTCTTAAGTAACTTGGATTAGGCATTGTCTTTCTTAGCCTGTCTAGACCCTCATTGGGCTTAACTCAGTTTAGCAGTGAAATGGAAGTAGTGTTTCTAGGTTTTCACAGAATACCCTGTTGGAAGGGGATCCAAGGATCATGTGGCCCAGCCTTCCTTAGCAGAAGCCCGGTTTAGACAGCACCTGGTTCAGCCAAACCTTAAAAGTGTCCAGCACAGAGAATCCATCGCGTCCCTCTGATCATTCCAGTGGATGATTGTTCTCATTGAGAAAAATTTTCCTGTTGTGTCCATATGAGATCACCCCAGGAGCGACTTGAACTCATTACCCCTCAACTTTTCATGTGACTCCTTTAAAAGGGGAGTTTCTATCATCTTTGCAGTCAACCTTTAAAATACTGGAACATGCTGATTAATTTTCCCTTAAGCCTTCTTTCCCAAGCCAGAAACCCCCAGTTTTCAAAGCTTTATCCCATATGGCAGGTTTCCTTGTCCTTTGGTCATCTTTGTGACCCTTTTGTGGACTCTTGCCAGCCAGTCCACATATTTTACACAGGGGCCAGAACTGAACACACGATTCCAGTATTGTAGTTGACAAGCGCTGAGCAGAGTGAGACAATGACTCCTCTGTCTCTGCTGGTGGTGTCCTTGTTGATGCAGCCTGGCATCCCAGTGGCTTTCTCTGCCATAGCAGCACTGTCCACTGAGCTTGTTGCTCAAGGACATCCAGGCCCCTTTCCATAGAGCTTGTTCCCCAGACAAATAGATGCCAGCCTGTGCTCATGTTTTCCCAGCTGCATTGCCTTGCACTTGTCCTTGTTGAACCTCCTAAGGGTCTTGTTACTCTTCTAACGCATTCAGGTGTCTCTGCAGGATGGCTGTCCCTTATGGAATGTCCACATCCCCACTCAGTTTGGAATCAGCAGCAAGCTTCATTACTACACACTTGATCCCATGCTCCAGATCACTTACTGAAGATACTAACCAGCTTAGGGTCCAATATCTATCCCTGAGGATCATATTTTTGTGACAGGCTGGCAATTTTTAAAGGAACTTTATATCCTGGGTGCAACCAGGAAGCCAGTTCCCCAGCCAGCTCACCAATCACATGCCTAGGCTGTTTTTCTAGGAGTGGCTCTGGGAAACTGCATGGAAAGCCTTGGAGAAATCCATGTGGACAATGTCCACCTCTTGCCCCACACTGACACAGCGGGTTACTTTGTCATAGAGGGAAATCAATTTGTCAGGCATGATTGGCCATTGGTAAATCCATTATGACCTTTCCCAGAAATGTTCTTCTTCTCACTTTTAAGACCTCCCAGGAGAAATTGTTCCATAATTTTTCCAGGAAGAGAAGTAAAACTGATGTAATTAAAATTGCTGTATTTAAGTCCTTCCTGCAAATAGGGGTGCCTTTGGCTTTCTCATAGGTTTCTGGCTGTTCTCTGAACTCCACAACTTCTCAAAGATTATGGAATTTAGCCTCATAGTGATGTCAACCAGCTCTCTTCACACCCTGAGGTGGATACTGTCAGGGCCCATTGATTTGCAGGGATCAAATGTCTCTAATAGCTCAAATACCAACTCCTATTTCTCTACTGTTACGTCTGTGTTTACATCAACCCAGACTATTCTTCCCAATTTCTGAGACCCTACAGTGCTGGCAAAGACAGAGGTGAAGGAAGTATTAAGAATCTGATGCTTTTCAGCATTGTTGGTGGTTAATTCACATCTCCTGTTTAACAGTAAGTCAATATTTTCTTCCATTTCTGTTTGTTGTTTGAGTACCTGAAGAACCCTTTTGTACATCAAATTTCTATTCAAGCTGAGTTTTTTCTTTTCTAACTGCATCTCTGCACACCCTGGCAATGTCCTTGTAGTTCTTTAAGGGTATTTATTTATATTTCTGCCTTCATACCTGTACAACGATGGACATGCCACTGTTCAAGGCTGGACCAATGAGAAATGGTGCAATGTACCACAACCTCTGTGACAACATACTGATGATGAAGAAGAAAAAGAAATAAAATATTTTGCTCTTGTAACCGCAGGCAGAGAAGATCAGGGTGAGAATATGTGAGAGGAACTCTGGAAGTGCCAAGGATAGTGGAGAAGGAAGGTCAGGAAGTGGTCCAGGCACCAGAGCTGAGGCTCCGGTGCAGCCCGTGGTGCAGCCCATGGTGAAGTGGCTGTGCCCCTGTAGCCCCAGGAGGATCTCAGAGATGCAAAAATCTCCCCACAGCCCATGGAGGAGCCCTGTACTGGGTCAGAGGATGCCCGAAGGGAGGCTGTGACCCCATGTGAGACCTGTGCACGGAGGGGCCCACATTGGAGCACCCTGCCTTTGAAGAACTGCACCCCATGGAATAGCGACCCATGTCGCAGCAGTTTGGCAAGGACTGTGAGATGGAGCCACGTTGGAGAAGTTCATGGAGCAACTGTGTCCCCTGGAAGGGCCCCATGGTGAGCAGGGGAAGGGCTCTTCTCCCTCAGCAGCCAGAGAAGTTACAAGTGATGAAATGACCTTAAGTCCCATTTGCTGTCTCCCTGCACTACTGGGGTAGGACGTAGAGCTGGAAGGGAGGGAGGGGTGGGGAATATGTGTTTTTTAAGTCTTATTTTATTTCACGTTATCCTTCTCTGATTTTGTTTGTAATAAATTCAATTAATATCCCTAATTCTAGCTGGTTTTTCCTGTGACAATATTTGATGAGTCGTCTCTCCCCATCCTTATCTCAACTCATGAACCTTTTCTTATATTTTCTGTATAAGGAGACAGAAGACCCTGTCCAGTCTGCAGAAGGGAGTGAGAGATGAGCTTGGCAGGCATCTGGTATCTAGCCAAGGTCAACCCATTACAGCATTCAACGTTTCCCTTAACATAAAGTGCTACTTCTACGCCAATTCCTCCTAGTCTGTCTTTACAAAACAAATCATGTGAGCTGTCTCACCATGTTTCAGATATGTCTACAATACAACTCTCCCACTGTGCCTGATGTTCCACCTGCTCCAGTTTATTCCCTAGCCTGAGTGTTTTACTATGAAAACTCTCAAGGTGGTCTTCTGATATTTATCCTAGAAGGCAGATAAGTAGCACTTTTTTGCAGCTCTGGTTGTCCTGGTCTATTCATCAGTTTGTTGCAATATCATGAGTGTTGCCACTGTGGTTTAAAACCTGCCCCACCAAGTTTGTCAGTGTGTTGCTAAAGGTTCCCCTGCATCTTCTGGAGAGGTGGATGCCATCCCTCCCTGACAGTCTACAATCATGGTAGAATGCCCTGTTTTCATAAAGACCAAAACCCTCAAAACAAGATTTTGCCACAAAGCCAGAAGTTGGTTTGCCTTGCATGTCTATTTCTGACTACACCCTCTCCTGCAACTCATAAAAGAGAAGTAAATGTACCTTGGACACCAGCACTTCTCACTTTCACTCCCTAGGGTCTGAAGCTTTCCCTCATCTGCCAAAATCCCAGCTTGAAGCATCATTTGTGAAAAAGTAGCAAAGGAAAGTAGGCTGCGCTCTGAAGAACTTGCAGCACCTCCCCAGCATCACCTCAGACCTTAGGTCCCAGAAGGCAGAGTGCCTCTCAGGGCTGCCTGTGAGCCCAGCAGGCGTGGGAGCCTTGGAAACCCTTAACAGAGTCACTCTTTGTGCTGTTTTCACTGTGAGCTGCTGCACAGTTTCTCCTTGCAGGTCTTGCTTGTCAGTGTCTACAGCTGTTAAGCTGCAAATCTATTTTTGATCGTAATGCTGGAGGGTTAGGAATGATGCAGAGTCCTGAGTTTGTGGCTATTTTTTCCTAATTAGTTTCACGGAACTATACAAGTTATATTCCGCTTTGCCAACTCCTATCAAAACACCTAAGAAGTCCCAAGGAAGTTGAAGAGGCCTGAAAAAGGTAATCAGATTGTAAATGCCTATACCAAGAATTTCAGAATTGGTAACAGCATTCACTCATCATGTGATAAATTGCAGATTTTCTCCATCCAGCATCTCAGACAGCCTTCACTTCCATCCTTAGCCCTAGACTCAAATTAAAGAGATAGACACAATATCCTTCAGAGATTTCATATGAGCAAATCTCACCAATGTATATTTGGCACAATATTAGCCTGGCCTCATACAGATTACTTTTCACAGTACCTTCACACTTCATGTCAGAAGCTAGAAACTGATGAAGCATTGAGATACAACCAGGTTTTGAGAGTTTACAGGAACTCTCTTTTCTGAAGACATGAACTCTTTAATTAAAGTCTTTTCCAACTCCATAAATTTCAGTCACAATCATTGTCAGAAAAATGTGGGTTTAAGTTCTAGGTAAATTAATAACTTTATCTTTTCTAAATAAGAGGTCTCACTCACACTTCTCATAAATGTAACACTTGCAGTTGCCTCAGAGTTTTCCACAGATTATTTAGTAAAATGTGTGTACTCTGTGTTTATTTGCTTTTCTCTGTCAGTCCCTGTTATGCCTTGAGAAGAGAAATGACAGTCCAGGAGGTGATTTTCTCTCTGCAAATTCAAACATGGACTTCCTTTGTTGAGCATAGAGAGGGATATGGGTTCCATAGTGGTGTGAATGTAGAGATGTTTTTTTCTATTCAGCAGATTCTGTGCTAATTTAAAAGATTTCCTTGCTGTGTTGCCCAAGAGACACACTTCCAGGCCTTAACCTTCCCCATACCAGCTGTTCGTAGCTTTGATCACTCTTGATTCCAGCAGACCTTGTGCTGGTCAACCCTGTAAGACTTCACACTAAATCAACACCAATCTTTCTCTCACACTCCAATGGTTAACCTGGAGCATCTCTTTTCTGCTCTAGTTGTGAGCTTTCTAGGACAAGGACCATCCTTCTGTCTGTGCTGTCTGGCACTCTGCACAGAGGGCTTTGGGTTCAGTTGCCAAGGCAAAATGCAGGTTAAACAGATACAAGACTCATCAAGGCACCTGTCTGCCAAGTCATGCTTTAAAACACATTTTCCCACAATTTCTTACTTGTACTGAGATTTCTGAGATACATATATTCAAAACGTGTTTTCAGTTGGCTGGAAGTTTAGGTTTTAGAGCATATCATGGTAGTGTTTTCCCCTGGTTTTCACGTGGTTACTCACTTAAACCAGCTAGTTTTATTTCATAATAATACTACTTTAAGACAAACTCTATTTCAGATATTTCATGCCATATTGATTTTTCAAGCTTCTAATGTTAAAGACTAACTGACATTGCTAGAGCCACTCCAACATGAAGATTTTATTTGAAGCGACATAGCAAAAAAAAAAAATCTACTTTTAATCAACCATTGCTCTTGTAAGTAGTAATAATTTATTTAGTCCTGATTTCAAATAGGGATGTTACCACATGGAATCTTATGGCTACATTACTACTTCTGATTAGTAATATTCAGAAGCCCTGAAATGCAACATTTCACTATTCACTACTTTAAAGTGTTTTAGTCTCTCTCTAGAGTTATAGTGAAGATAATTTAATCATTCCTCATGTAAATTTTATTAGTCATCATACATAGCATTTCTTCACTATTGCATCTTAAGCAATGACTCAAGTGTTAAGATAAATGTATATTTTGAATTGGCTAGGAGATCAACCAATAAAGAAGGGGTTTTTTATGATGAAAGAGTGATTTCTGACTCAGATTCCTTTTATTTTATGTAACTTTTAATTCCCCTGTAGCACTTTCTTCTGCAAGTTTTCTATTCCTAATCTACTGAACTGTCATTTATGATTAATTTTAAATTAATTTTATTACATGCGTCTCATACAAGGGTATGAGAGATAGAAGAGCAGCACAGTGTTTCACAGAGTCATTGGCAGTTTATACTCAGATCTATTTCTCCCTCAAATTGAGTCTTCCTCTCTTTAAATGGGGAGACAAATTTTAAAAAGTTCTCTGTTAACTGGATTTTAATGCATATTAAAACTTTTGATGTTCTATCTGCTTGCTTTAAAACTCAAGCTTTTATTTGAGCAAACGAGTTAACCCAAATTTCATATTCTTAACATATATGATACATCAGCTCAGGTCACACAAACCATGAAGCAAAAGGAGTTGAAAATATGGAGATAAAAAATTGATCCGCAACACTTTGGTCTTGCAGGTAACATTTGGGCAATAGCAACTCAGGGGCCTGAAAATCAAGGACAGAAAACCTGATTTGCTTCTTGGGAGCTGAAGCAGCACTCCACGCCAGACAGGGTTCCTCTGCCTCTGAGGGAGCCTTCTGGAGCCAAGATAGTTATCTTGCTACTCCTGGGATCCAACAGCATCAAATTATCCTGCCTGCAGAGTAGATTTTTATTCCTTTCCCATCAAAAAATCATTTTTCAATCTTTGAAAAAAATGCACCTTTTTAAAACATTAACATGGATGTTTCTGTTTCCTATATTTTTAAATACTTTTCCAGGCTAAATAATGCAGAATGCTAATAGGATGTGAAATACTCAGTAAGGGAGAAAAAAAAAAAGCCTCTGAAAGTATTTGCCTTTGCATATGGGACTCTCTGATTAAAAGAAGCCAAGTACACACCACCTCAGGTAATTTTAGTTATAAAAGCCAGAATCCACAAGTCAGTGATTTCCTTAATGGAAGAGTTTTAATATTTCTTTTGGGAATATCAGGCACTCAAACACTATTGAAGCAGAATGCCACTTACAGTTTAAGAAAAATTACTGTCAAGTGAATAATGGCTGCTCAAGGCTCATGTTATCTATTTCTGAAATTAGTAGAGAAATCCTGTTGTAAGACTCATTTGAAACATCAGTTTTGCTGCCAGAGGAAAGCAGCAATGTGTGTTGTGTTTGGCAGCACGGCTGTGCTCTAGTTTAAGGCCTGTCAAGCTTACAGTTGCAAGGTTTTATTTTGAGAATTGTGCAACCGTGAGATATAAATTTTCTCCAAACAAAGTCTGCATTCAAGATTTCCCCTGAGAAGGAGTTTCCTCTTACTGAAAATGAGTCAGTCAAAGGGGAATTTTTTCTTTTTTAATGTTAAAAATATTAAAACCTTAAACCTAAATTGCAATAAAATAAGCAGATATTCATATTCTACATGAAGCAGTGGATATGACACTTGCCAAACTGTATTTCTTTCAGAGTTAAGTCCTGCACACCCAGTGTACTCTTTCCCACCAGCTCACATGCTATATACATTAAGAACCAGATAAGTCTTTCCACAGAGAAATTTGAATAAAGGCTCAGTGAGTGTAGCTGTATTCTGCACTCAAGTGAGGACACATGTCCCTGAAAACAGAGTAATTCCAGAACTATCTCCTTTCCAAAGTAGTAGTAGAAAATCTCTCCATATATAATGTAAAAACTCTGATTCCCAGGGAACCTGCTCTAGTATGATAGTTTTAACCTAGAAATTGTAATTGCAAGCATGTATTCACAACATTTCCATGCTGACAATTCCAACATTTATTGTGCTATAAATAATTCATCAGGGTTGAAAACCTGCAGCCCGTTACTTGCCTCTGTGTAAAAAATCAGAAAACTTTGAATAAATGGACCTCACAGCAGAATTATAGTGGGAAGAGAAAAGAATGTCAAGATGGGGACATGACACAAAATGCAGTGCCTAATCCACATCCACATGCAGTGCTGTGTTAAGGTTTCTGAACCCTCATATGAGCTACACCATTTGATTCTTTTCCTCCTCCTTGGTGCTGCCCATATCAAGGCCCATAGGACAAATGTCATGACAAGTACTTCCACCCCATTCCTCATCTGGATGACGTAAAGAGAAAAGAACCAGGACATTCTCCTATCACATCAAGTCAAAGCCATGAAGGGATCTACTGTTCCGGAATTTCAGCCTGAAATACAGCTTCCCCTAAAAGGAAAATTTGGAAGATCCTGCTATATTCTGTGCGTATTGATTTAGATACTTTGTGAGAAGTATCCTGTGGCTTTTACCATAAGCCAGGATGCAGATGCTAGCTTTGCAAACACGATATTTTGCACTTTTAATGATATTTACTATCTAAGACATACATGACAAGTAGTACCAAATGCTTTGAACTATCAAGAAACACTATGCAAACTGCAATGTTTCCTATGTGACGGTCCTGATGGAGAGAAAAAAAATGTATGTACTAGCACAAGTATAAAAAATAAGCCTTCATAATGCACAGAGAAAAAAAAAATTATGGTACATAAAGTTTTCCTGCTGTCTGGGACAGGAGATTTCCACTGGAGCAGATTGTCTCCACACTCCATTTTTGTGTAATTTGGCTGGCTCTTTTCTTTGGAGCCTGCACTCAGCAAATTACGTGTACTTCAGGTTTCTTACTGCAGTGATTGGTTTGGTGCTAAATAGCACAGATTGTGCAAGCACATTGGTGAGAAGGAACATTTTTCTGGGATGTAAAATGTGGCCTGGGCATAGAAGAGTGCGCAGTTCGTGGTTGTGCAACATTCTCTTAGACATTAACACGATGTGATGTGACTTTCCCTGGGAGAAAGTCTAACACAATGAAATGTTCCCATCTTATTAACTGGCATTACATAGTTTTAGATTTTCATACAATGATGTTCACTGGTCTGGCACCTGCAAATATTGTCTCATGTTAAGTTCAATACAAATCAGATATACGTCAAGAAGAAAATCTCAAACAGTACATTTTGCTCCCTTGCTGTATTTCTAGTATTATGCATTTCAAGTTTTGCTTTTAAGGTTATTACATCGTAATCAACACAAACAGTTAAAATCAATACCAAAATTATTTTATAATCCAAGCCCTTGTTCTACTGGAATTACTTCCTTGCCCATTATAAAAAAGAAATATGCTTGCAGTTATATTAGTTTCACTTAGAAACTCATGCTTGCAGGGTCATAAATAATTTTAAAATTAAAATATTTTGTTATTCTATGAATTTCAAACTTCTATCACATCTTTACTTCATGGTAAAAGAAGAAGAGGACATATCAGAATAAGATATATCAACATAAGTATGATCCAGCCATGACAATAAGGGTAAATTTAAGTGCTCTAATACACTTAATAGTTCATCTAGTGGAGATGTGAGAAAAGAACAAGGGCATCAAAACAAAAATAAATGTATTTTAACCACTCAATTTCTGCAGGTATAAGGAGACCCAGAGTCTTTTCTCTCATTGTAAAAATGCCCTGTTTCCATCCCTGTTATATAGTCCTCATGAGAAGAGACAATTAATAAATTGATTACAACGTAAATCTGAAGTAATTTTGTTCCCTCCTCATACCTTCATGAATAGAAATCTTTGGTGTTTTGACTGTGTGCCAGTGAAGTGGAGGGTGTCCAAGATAAATCTGCATTCTCCTACATACCTGAAATATTGCCCTAAGGCATGCACTACTCTTTTTCATTCATTCCTGATATTTCTGGTATAAGACTGTAAGTTGAAATAACGACTACTAGGCTCGGCAGAAAAAAATTGTGCATTAATGACAGATTATCAGTCCATTAAAACCCTCAGACTATAATTATTTCTGTAGGCTCCATCCTTGAACTTCTTCATTTTGGTCTGGCAGCCAGAAGCAAGTGTAGTTTTTGCTTTTGGAGGCATCCAGTGGAGAACCTCTCCAGAGGACAGAAAACTCACAGGAATCCTTTGTCCTGAATCAAATGCTGCTGGCACAATCTGTGTATCAGCACAGAAGAAGGCCCTGTACACAAATATTCATGCTTCCTTTGAGCAGGTCAAAGCATTACAGCTTTGACATGAAAGCAAGGTCTGAGAGGATTTTTGACTGAAAGATTGACAGCTCTCTACTCGCCCCAGCTGATTTGTGGAAATATCTTGACTGTGTATAGTTGCAGAAGTCACTTTAACCTTGGGGGGGTGTTGTGGGTTAATAACCATGGATGTTTGTTGCTGCAATCGTGCTTTTATATTTCATATTTCTTCCTTACGTGATTTTTTTTTAACACCTCCTTTCCCTGGCAGTAAGTTGATATATGTTGACAGGTTTAGCTTCACAGTCAGTCAAAAGAATAAATTGCTAGATTGACTATGCACTTGTTTCAAAGATATTCAATTTTTCCATCACTGAAGGAACTAAAATTCACTGTTGTATCTGAGACATTAGCCAACAATATGACTCTGAGCCTAGCTTTTTATTTGCATTAGGGTCACAAGCTTATCAGAAAAACAAGGTTACTGGAGTGTGAGTTTGAAGACATATGAAAGTGACACCTGTTTGTGTTACTTCCCTCCCAGGCTTCCCTTTCTCTTGCTTTGTGAAGCCTTTCCAGTCCAGCAACTTCTAAGAGCATTTCAAAATGCCTTCTTCCTCGACAAGTGCTTCTGTTTACAGTAGAGCTTTCACGAACTGACAGGTATGCCTTAGTGCACTAATTTATGTATCCTATTCATATGCAGAGCTGCACACAGCTTCTTAGTGCTGTCTCAGGTTGAGAGCTGAAAGCACACTACAGCCTGTTAGATACTGAATTTGACATGGAGCCATCCGTGCCAACTCAGCTTGCGGATCAGGGTCTCCAAGGGAATAGAGCCCGTGATTTGTAGACTGCTTTTCCAGAAGCAGGTTTCCAACAAACCCCGTTTCTTGCAAAATCAAGTTTCAGAACACACCCTGAAACACTAATTTTGATGAAAAAGCAAATTGGCTTGCTTGAAGTGGATGAAGCTGCTCAAAGATAATTTTATAAAGCCTTTGTAAAATTAGCCAAGATAATAGCTTTTATAAGAGAAGTTATAGATCTAGAATGTAAAATACTTATTTTTAGTAGTATCATCCCTGACCACAAAATAAGATATCAATCTTTCCATTAAAAGCGGAGAAAGTAGAATGTGTACTTTTCTATCTTTAAAACCATAAAATGGAATTAAGGTCCTGGATGTAACTAGCTTACCATTTGTGATAAACATATCTGGCCATTTGTTGTCTTCATTACTCTTTCAATTATATGTTCACAGCATTGCCTGATATTTATTCTGACAAACTATGAGTTAATGATAAAATTCTCAAAAATATTAGTAATCCTGATTGACACATAGGCATGCAAATTTCAGATTGTATTGACCATGTTTTAGGGCTCACGGTCCAGATATTTCAGTTTGCTCCTGGAAAAGACAGTAATTCCAAACAATCTCCTCAGGAAGGCTGCAAACAGAACAGTAATAAATCAGAATACATTGTTTCGGATTATTTCTCTCCCTTGTTGTTTGTAATAGTTTTTGCACACATTTGCTCTTTAGAGGATAATGTTAGGAGAAGCTTAAAAACTCTGCAGAAAGCTGGTGAGACCCCCTGCCAGGACCCGCAGCAATGCTCATGGAAAGTAAAACCGCTTATTTTATCCTCGTTTCTTTCCCTGCCCCATTTCACCCAATAAAAGCAAGTGAAACAGAAGACAGTGAGAGTAAGACATCCAGTGCAGTGAACAAAGAAAAGCAAGCAGAAAAACATCTGAAGGAAGAGCTGATAAAAAGATAGCATATGTCTCCTGAAATAACCCTGTCCAATTATTTCTAGTGTTTTCTATTATCTGCTGTGTTATATGATTTTCTTTTTAATGCTTTATGTATGGTTTTCTGCTGTAACCAGTTTAACAATGGACACATTTTTATTTCCTTGTGCTGATCATGGTTTCAGCTTATCCAGTGTACTTGGAATCCATCTTCAAGTGAATCTGGAGCTGCAGTATGTCTCTGTAAGCAAACTGATGATGTGCCATATAAACCAGAGAATGAGGAGGGTCTGCAGTGGTAATAGTGTGGTGAGGTAATGTGCTGTTATACCTTAATCTGCTGAAATGAAAGTTCATCTGATTCCTAGGTACAATTGTGAGCAGTCAAAACAAACCCTGCTAAACCTATTTCCCTTTCCCACTACCCCTAATAACTGAAAGTTTAGAAAATAATTGTGGAATTTAATATTAATATGAAATGTTTTATTAAACATGGAACAAAATATAATGAGTTCTATTTATGAGTAAGACAGAAAAGCCTGCTTACTACTGTAATTTCTAACTCTTAGTTTCACATGGGCTTGCCACAAGTCAAACTAAAATCAGTGGTTTTGGTGTTTTTTGTTTTTTGGTTTTTTTTGTTTTTTTTTGTTTAAGCACTTTTTCCCAAGTTCTGTTCCCCCCCGCCCTTCTTTTTTTTTTTTTTTATTTGTTTGGTCGTAGCTTCTTTTTGTTTGTTTGTTTGTTTGTTTTTTAGTTTAGCCTAATTTTAGTTTTTTCTTTTTGTTTAATTTTCAGGGGGTTTTTTGTGATTAACAGCACATTTGTTTGGGAGGTAAAAAAAGTTTTCTTCTGCTGTAAAACCAGAGTGTGGAAGAGCAAATGTTGGAAATTTTCTGCCCTTACTTCCAAGCAAGCTGAACAGGCATCCTGAGGGTGTACAGAGCACCTACTTTGCTGTTTTGCTTTTCCCTGTTGTGTCTGCCTCTTACGCTGAAGGACAGCCAGCCAAACTCAACTGAGCAGTAAGGCAGGCAAGGTAAGTCCCCACTCTGCATATACTGTCCACTGAATTAATTTACCATTGCTGCAGCCCATAATATCTGCATTGTCTCTTGGCAGGCGCTGGAAATGGAGGACATAGAGCATTTCTGGTATGCTCTGTTTTCCCAAAAGATGATCACACCTTCAGTGCAGCAGTTCACCTTATCAAACACAGGCAAGTTTGTTCACAAACTCTGCTCTGGTTCAGCAGCTTCCTGCTGCAGTAGGTGTGGCATGGACCCAATGTCACAGCAAGGATGATGTTTGATGCACACAACTCAGGAGTAGAACACTGGGTTTTTGTTTAGGGCAAAACATTTACCACCCCTGAAGGAAGTCATAGCCACCACAAAATGAAAAGTTAATCTTTGAGAATAACTGAGGTTATCAATATGATCTTTTCACTCTTCATTTTTTGAATTTCATGGTCTTCATTATAACCTTCAGTGTGTTTGTACCTGCTCTTCCTCCTCCTGTTCTGCCTTCTCTGCTTTTTTCAAACACTAAGCAAGACTTTTCAAACACTAAGCAAGATATTGAGAAAGCACCATTTACTGCTAGAGAGGAATTTTGCACCTAATCTGCTTCTAACCCCCCAAATACACATTCATCTGCTTGATATACAGTGTTCTGCACATCCTGGCCTGAGAGGAACTGTGTAAAAGCAAACATCAGTGTGAGACACAAGACCAGACCGCCAGGCATTCACAGAGGAGCAGTACCACCCCCTGGAACACCATTCCTTCCCTTGTTTTCCAAAGGCAATCAATCATTTGTCAGTGAAAACCCTCCCACCTTTGCTGATTTTTTTTTTCCTTTGCAGAATATATTAGTTAAATCTTCTACTTTGCAGCCAAAGGAAAATCTCTGCCTGAAATGGTGTCCCCAATTGAAACACAAATTTATCATGCCCATTTAATCCTATAATGCTTATCTGCTTATACCACCTTTGGGCTGTACAGACTTCCACTATCATCAAAGTCCCAAGCCCTCTCTCCTCCGTTTCCCTATTATAATCCTATAAATAAACATTGGAAGAACAAAAAGGACTACTTTCTGTGTGGGTGGGGGAAGGGGCTCCTAGGTGATTTTTGAAAGGACACCACTAAGCTAATCACTCACCTTGCAGATGTGTGCCCATCTTTTCAGGCTTGCCAAAAATTGCTTTCATTTGTGTGCTTTCATTTGTGTCAGATTAACCCAACAAAGTGATTTGACAGCCAGATTCAGATCCAAAATGGGCTTGTTTCATAGCCTGCAAACTCAAATTATTCCCAGGCTTTTCATATGTCAGCTGCTGTAAACATGCAGGGAGATAAGAGCAAATATCAGAGGTTTGACTGAGCTGGCATTGCAGCTCTCAGCACCACTCCTTGAAATGTTTGAAGGTATCTTAGTAACACAACTTCATCTTTTTCCTAAAGAAAAAAAAGGATGAATGCCTTGCAGACTGTTAAAAATCAAAAAGACTTTCCAATGTAATCACTTACATGAAGCTGCTTTAGAGACAAAATCCTGATGGAGGATATTTAAAAAATAACATAAGAAATTTTGAAGAGCAGTGTATGTTTTCCAACATTTTTGTACACTTCATTTTTCCCATAGATTTCTTCCAAAATCCTGGTTCAAATTTAGTAATTTCATACATTCTGTGGAGGTGTAATATCTAAGCGGGAATGCTATGAAATCTCAATGTGGGCCTAGAAAAGATTTTAGAATTTGTGAGATCACTTGTTCCTGCTCACAAGGAATATTGCTGTGTTTCTAATCAAAATTAACATATTTTTGTGTTCTGGGCCTATAAAAAAAACAGGAAAGTTCATTCACTAAATTAAAAAGTTAAAAACTCTGATTTGCTTCAATGATCACTGGATTAGATTTTTTTTCACGACACCAATCATCTGTCAAAGATAATCCTACAAAGTTAAATTGCCACAAGAAAGCTGAATTACGCTCTACCATTATTAGACTCTGGGAAGAAGCTGATGTGAGAAAAGAACTAAAATAATGGTGCCAGCTTCTTCTTTAAAATGCCTGGTTGTAGTAATTTGAAATGTCTGTGTCTGGAAAATCTTGCTCGACAAGTAATAAAACTAGCTTTAAATACTAGTTGAGTTTTTCATAGACTGCTCACTTCCACACAAATGTGCACACATTAAGTGTAATCTGAGGTTATTTACAGCCTGAGCCTGACTATGAGTCAGGGAAACCAGGACTGTAATACCAGGTAACACTGCATCACATTAACCTGCACTAAATTTCAGGAAGAAGTAAAATCAAAAGCCTTGAGCTTTAATACCTCTTGCAATTTTGTATTTCCCTTTATTATGAATTGTAAGGTAAGCTGATCTGAGAAAACAAGAGAAACAACATGCCATTTATTATACAATCTATCAGAGTTGCAACCATATTCCTTTCCAAGTAACCTAAGATAATTAGTTACCACTAATCTTTAGTGAAGAAAATTATGTCAGTCAGACCAAATAGAACTTCATACACACTTTTTATTGACTGAATGGAAAGAAACTACATAGTATAAAGCCTGCATTCAGTACTTTTCTACAGAAACATAAAAAGACGTCCCAAAAAGGTCACTGATCTATTAAGTATAATCCATAGACTTCTAAGGAAAACACTGAAGTTGTGAAAGTTTTTGGTGCTCTTGAATATATTTAAATTATTTTCAAATTGTCAAACCAAGAGGAGTTACACATCTTTACTATAAAATTTCATGCCACATGTGGTGGGGTTTTTCTCTGTTAATATCTTTAGTACCCCATCAAAAGCTGAAGCATCAGCAAATGCCAGAAACAGTGCCATAGTTAACCCCTGCTTGATTAAGAGTGCTTCATCTGCAATGTCACTTCAAATGGATGTATAAATAGGATGAGGGGGGGCAAGTTCTAAATTAATCTCTAACTTCAAAAGTGTTTAATCTCAGTAAATTCTATTTCAAATAAAGGTGGCACCTCTCAATAGTCAAGTGATATAATTAATTATTTGTTTCAGGTTTTATAGAAAGAAGCATATGTATGTATAGGAAAGCTGAATTTGTATTTTTACTCTTAACACTTCTGTCTTCACACTTATCTCCATTTGAATGACATTAAATTGAAATCTCGTATGTCAAACCAGATGTGTTTGGTGATTCCTTTATTTTGAAGGGCGATGATTGGAAGAGGTTTTGAAAAGGTTGTGCTTTTCATTTAAGAAAGCAAAGCCTATAAATGGGTAAAATTCTTGCAAACGCATGAGTAGTGAGAGAGAAGAACATTAGTTTTAAGAATTTGTTCATTCTCCAATACTTTTAAGATGATTTTTTTCCCCTGGAATTTTGAAATGCTGCCATTTGAAAAAGTTAAAACGCATAAAGTGGAAAAATTTAGTATCATGAGGATTCATAGTTATCCTTAGTTAGCCTTGTACATTACTAATTTCCAGCTCACTTTAATGAAAATGAACAGCATCACAACAGACTCAAAATACACCCCTGCAAAGCTAAGTGTGACAGAATATATTAATGTCCACAGGACACCCTCATAGTCTGAGGCTCTTGACACAGCTGAGTCCAAATATTATTGAGAAATTTTAAAAAATCCCCTCTTGAGTGAGAATTTTGCAATAGTTTGGTTATATATCCTTAGGGGCCGTATCATAATTTTCATATTTCTTTTTTACTGAGCCTCGAGAGAGAGCCTGGTGATATCAGACGTGGTAAAGCATCTTCTGAGCTTTAGGTCTTTTGGTAAACTTCTGTTGTTCTCAAAAATACTAAAATCAAAGCTGATGCTTCAGTACTACCTGAAGAAAGTTAACTGTAACACATAAAAATGTGAAGTCAAAAAATTGCAGGTGAGTGCTCTGCAGAGGGAATCCATCATGGTTCTTAGGGCATTCCATGGAGAGATCCTCCTTACCATATCCAGATCACCTGGGGACCCAGAGTGTTGATTCATGTACTTTTTAGTGTTTCCAGTGGCCTCCTTCAGGAACCTCTTGTTTCAGGGACTACAGAGCCCTCCCGTTCTTAACTTGGAGGCCACTTCAACACCTCAGCTCAGCCTCCTGGGACTATCTGGTACCTCTGCAGTCTCTGCAACCCTGGACAAAAGAAGGTGTTTGCCTGAATATTCATGCACGTGTCTAGTTACCTGGGTTATCCTTTCAATACCTTAATAGTATCCAAACAAGTAGCTAAGCTTCAAAATTTTCAAGTGCTTCCTTCAGTAGGCTTGTTTCTCAGAAATGAAGAAGGGGCCAGAAGAAGACCTTACACTCTGGTGTTTGGAAGTAATTTTGCTTTTCACAGTGCCTCATATAATAATTTTGTAATAAAAAGTCAAGTCTGGACTTATATGTTCAAGGGACAGAGATACAGATACTGCAAACAAAAGGAAAACATTGACAGCCTGGATATTCCATTGGTGTCACCAAAATTTGTATATTAAGGGAAATTTATTAAACAGCCTAAATCTGTATGTTATTCATTATGAAAAGTTTCATTTAATGTGGAATTGTTTTCCTTCATTCAACTATTTCCAAAGACTACATTCTTTTTAATTGATTGAAAATGCAAACATTTGGGTTTTATTAACTGAAGAACAGGTGTTGCTTTTTCCATCTGTGGAGAGATTTTTTCCCTTACAGTAAACTGTGTCACAGAGACACAGAACAAACCCACATAGTGAGGACCAAAGTATGGCTTTTAGTAATTTGTCTGCCTTAGCTACACCTTGCAAGTATTTACAAGAAGATTACACCTCTGATAGTCTACTTTTCACTAGTGATGTGCATGAAGTTGAATTTATTTTCTTGCCCTAGACAACTCTGTTGTCAGAACTTGTCCTACTTGAAAAACATTACATTACAGTGTGGTATTTCAGTTGTAACAAAACCTTAATAGATTTATCTCATTAAATCAGCTAAATCTAACAAAACCTTAATAGATTTATCTTAAATAATTTATTCTTTCCAGGATCAAAAGTACCAATACGGCCTTTGCAAAAATTTCTGGCACACAAGTTGGTCCTACTCTCTGGCCTGTGTGTTATAGACAGAGAGGTAATGTCAGCTAGGCTAAATTTTTAGGTTTTATTCTATTGTGTATTTAACACATTTTGTGCTTCTTAATCTGCCTATGTCCTAGTTTACAGGAGCATTGCCTTGATGCAGATGACTTGACCTTCTATCAGTTATTTGTGTCTGCTATACACATTCTCAAGTTTCTAAACACTCTCTCAGACCTCATTTGCAAGTGGTTAGCTTGTTCTCCAGCAACTCCAATGAGAAGGTAGTCTGGAAGAGCATGAGTGTCTCTTGTTTCTTGCAAAAATTAATATTTAAAAAGTCTCATGTTTGCAGTATTACTAGAGGATCCTTTCTAGCATTAACACAAAGGTCCTATCACTGCTTCCTGAACTAGCCAATGAAGTTAAGCTATTTTTTACTTTAATATATGTGTAAATTATCTGGTTTTTTTCAAAATATATATTTTAAAATTATTAATTGTCATTACTGGTGCAACAATAATATTTTGTATATATTGCATTTTAATACTCAAAAATTGTAATATGGTATCTTAAATTAACAGTGACCAACAGCAGCCTATCCCAGTGCTTTGAATCCAGGACAGGTGAGAGAAAGCAAGTAGTTCTTCTTCACAACCATTTTCCCTAGAGGCAGTGGGAGTAAAGAGAATACGATGGGATTTACCCCTTCCAGAATGTGTTTTTGAGTGTTTTGGCATATGGAAGAGGGTCGGAATGGGTTTCATTGTCCAATTCATTTCAATGGCCACTTAAAAAAAAATTTTCCACTGAATTAACTAAAACCTAAAGAATCAGTTTGTCCCCCTAGTTCACACTGCATGGAGAAGGGACACTCCAAATTCAAGGTCAACCAGTCTCTTGGAATTACATCATGTAGTGATTAGCAGCTCCACCCATCAGTACATCTTTACTCAAAAGAATGCAAGGAGCCTTATCTGGATTGATTGGTCCTACTTACACCATTCTATATGCTGAACTAGAAAAGGGCTCCACATCTTGTGTTTGGGGAATAAAACAAAACATCATTCTATTACCAATTCCCAGACAGAACTTTAAAACCATGATAATAATTAATTTTCTAATACTCTTTAGCTTAAGATGTTAAAAATATACTTCTTTACATAAATCAAATATTACAAAACCGTTAAACCTGGTTGTGGTGTATTAAAATAATAAAATTTTGAGCTGAAAAACTGATCTTCAGACTGACTGACTGTCCAACCCAGCAATTCATCCTACCCCTGCCTAGAATACAATTACAAACAGATAGCATTCTACCTTAGTCAGCTTTTTCTGGGGAGATAATTTTCAGCTTTGTTTTGATAAGAACTTCTCCAAATGGTTTGTGTTAACACCAGAACTGCTCTGAACTCTGTGTGTATTTGTACAAGCCCAAGACAATTTGTTCACTGAGAGCACTGACTGAAAGACAGCTCTACTGGTGAGACAGAGGTGAAGCAGTCACATGAAATAACCTATTCTGCTATTTTTGTGTTAGAGATCCTCCACTGCACCCAGAAGTAAAAAAAATCCTCACATTTGAATAAGAGAGCTAGAACTAAGCCACAATAGCAGGCACTTTGAAAACAAGCTCACTTTGCTGGGTTCTGTAGACTGGCAGATGTGCCAAGATTTACCCAAAGCAAGAGACATATTTGCTCGTCTCTTGCCTTCTTAGCCTGTCCCTCATACCTTAACCTCATTTCACATGTAGAGGTACCATCAGCAACTATAAAAGATTTTACATTCTGTCTGTACTCTCCAAGGAACCTTCTGTACAAAGCACTTCATACACAGTATATAGATTGTCCTTCCTAACAGAGGAACGAAACTGAGGGAATACAGTTTATCTTCTGATCAAGATACAAGACCATTCATGCAGTAACTTAGGACATGTGTGTTGAAATAAGCAGCAGAATTTGTGGAAATTATGTCTAAATACCACTGAAGAAGGAAGGCCTGGCCAAAATCTGGACTGTGGAACATGGAGAAAATTTAAGATTTTTCCACCCCTCTTTCCATAGACTGCCAGCTAGAAATTACTTTGAAGTTTCCTATCAGAGAAAGGAAGAAGACAGAACTAATAGATTTTATTTTGGTTTTTGATAAAGATTTATGGCATTTTATGCATTCATATTAATAGGTAATAATGTATAAATTTGATAATATATTAAAGCAAATAAAGATAAAGACGTTATTCTTCATCTACAGGCATGATGCAAATTGCAAGTATTCCCTCATATGAGTAGAAGCTCAAAGGATTGTAGAAACAGCTCTGCTGTGTAGACGAGGATTTTACTATGAATTGTACCCTCATCAGCTCTCTTCTGAGAAATCACTGAAGCTAGACTGAAAATTAACACACTGAGTCACAAATTCATCTTCATGCGCAAATCCTCAGCAAAGTCAGCTACATGTGGACTTTGTCTGCAGGATTTCATCCAGAGTAACCCAGATCCGAAGAACAAAGATTTAGGAGAATCTGAAACACAAACTGCGACAAATAAGTGAGCAGAAACAAGCCTAGACCATTCCTCTGGAAAGCCTTGTTAGAGCACAGCTGCAGTGACACCAGCTATTCATAACCCTCATTGTAGGTGCTGCAGTTGTCAAGGGAATATGATGGTGAATCATATAATCATCCAAGTCATAGCAATGTAAAATCACCTTTTTTGTCTTTCCCAGAGGTTATGTCTTCCCTGCAAACCATCTTTTTGAGTCCCTGCTGGCTGCAGGAGAGCTGACATGAATACTTTCAGCTGTGTACAAATTGTTAGGAATGGCTCACGCTCTTGAAAGGTTCCAAATTTAGCAATATGACTCACACATGTGATAATTTTAAATATCTTCATTATTTCTAGTTCATTTCATTCTGAGCTACTATATATAAATTGAATACCTAGAGCATTAGAGAGATCACTTCTAAAAGTTTACTGGCAAAAACCCCCATATATATATACATATATATACATATATATATATACACACGCATATATATATACACATATGCATATATACATATATACATATACATACATATATATACATATATACATATACATACTTTTTTTTTTTTTAAGATAGGTTGACCACAGAAATGAACAGTTTTTTCAGCACTGATTAACTGTGAGGAGAGTACCATGTGAAGAACAATGAAAGGCTTTTTTCATATTACAAAGCAATTCCAAAAACACGGAGCAGGCTTTGATCTATACTTAAAATTTACTGCATAAGCAGGATTTTCAAAATGTCAATACAAGATATTTAAAATATTTCTCCCAGGTTTTGTTTGAAGAAAGGAATGGGTTCCCACAAACTGATTTTTATGCATCCAAGGTGCAATCAACCCTAATATAAAATTAAGAACATCCAGTAACTAACAATGGAACAACAAGAAATACAAGCAAATAAAAATACAGAATTTTCTTTAAAGCTCATCTTTGATGTCCAGTCACCATCAAAGAAGTGATGAGTAAAATATATTATTTCAATGAGGATCCACCCAACAAAAAAATAAGACCAGAATATCAACAGAAGAAAATTCCATCCTAAGGTAACTATACTAAGAAATGTTAAGCAATTGTATGGAAAGAGGCACCACTAAATTTTATAGAGTTTTATTCTGCTAGCACATTTTATAGTTCTCTTAAAATGTGACTATTTTGAAGTTTCCTTGGTTTTCATCTAAATTATTCTCAGTTTCTGGTCTCTTGGTTCAGAACTCCAGAAGGGCTTACTACAATTTCTATCAGGATAATAATGAATCTTTTTCATTTTATTGCTTGATATGTCAGTGGAATTAAACAATTTCTGCAATCTCACCTTGAAACACAGAGACAAATTAAAATATTAAGCTAATGGAACTAGTGTCCTGATCTGTAAAGTGTTCAAACTGAGGGGTTTATCCTATTATTAGTCCTACAGCATGTACTCCCAATAGAAGGGTATAAAGCCCTGTAATTTGTCTTTTACTGAAACTGTTCAAAACACGTCTTGCTTTTTATATATTTATAGCTGCCAATGAACTGGTCATGGTGTAGAAAATGAAATTCTCATATACTAATCACAGGTAATGGACAGTTCTTAAGGTGGCTGTATTCCTGATTACAGGAATTTTGTAAGCTCAGAAATGGTGCTACATCACCTCATGCTGCTCAGATGTGTCAGCTACGGAACAGATTTTAACTAGGAACAGAAAGCAAAGGATGTTTTGAAATGCAAATTCAGAGCTCATATTTTCCTTCTGTGCTTACTATTTAATCTTTCCAAAATGTCTGAATAAAACCACAAAGCATTGCAGACCTACTTAATTTCGAAGCATCAACATCCTTTAATTTGAAAAGAGTCTCTACTGTTATTTGTTTGTGGGAAAGCTATGAAGATATCCATGATAACCACTCACTGAATAAGTTCCAAGCATATAATTTTGCTTCTGTACTTTGAAACGATGGGTAGTCCTTTCTGACTATGGAGAATGTAGTACTCTTTAGTGAATATTCTCCTTGTTCAGTTTTCCCTCTTTTAGCATTTACTTCAAAATAGCTAGTTAGATTCAGCTTTGTTGTGGGTTGCATTTTTTATGGTTATTGTTGTTCAATTCCATGCCTACTTGCAGCAAATGTGCTCATATAGCATAGATAATTATGTGTGATTTTCTCCCTTAATGAAAGATAAATAATTTGGCAGTCTTGCCTCATGTATTTTTTTCTATTTTGATACAACTCATTATTTGGATTAGGTCTTTTTTAATATAGCTTTGCAAGCAGTATGAAGCATATTTCTTAGATCAATTGTGTAGCTTTTAATGCAAGGTACTGCTGTTTGTATTAGAGATTTGCATATAATCATTAATTTCTAATATTAATTATTATTTAATCACAATTATATAGTTCTTTTGTGTACAAACTAATAAAACTAAATAATTTCTGTTATACAAGCAGAAAAATTTCAAAAGAAACAGCAGAAGGCATATTTATAGCAACCAAATAGAATGAAAAGCAGTAATCAGTTCTAATTTCCATTAGACCCTATTTCTTCTTGTCAACAGCCCTTAATGCAAGGAGACACAAGTCAAAACAGGACAGGACTCAACAAAGACAGAAATATTTATGTAATAATTTCCATTTTCAAATCAGATTGTACTTCAAGGTGTTAGACTTACAAATCTCAGGCAGTTGTTATAGTTTCACACCTTACTAATGAGTGCTTGACAGAAGAGAAATTTTTTAACAAACTGACACCTGCATGTAAAACTGTTTTCATGAAAAATCTTTGCTTCTAGGTTTTTTAATTGTTGTGAGGAAGCTTAATAATCTGCCAGAAAAGTCAACAGCTCTGCTTCAGTGCTCTCCAGTGACCATGAATGATGCACAAAGATGTTCAGCGCCACCCAGAACAACCAGACAAAAAAGATAACAATCAGCTTGGCAGTTTTGGTTTTGTGCTCTAGCAATTTTTCTGCAAAAGTGGGACACCACAAAATGAGGAGAACAAAGGGGGCAGAGTGGTTTATGTAGCTCAGAGGGCTGGTTTATCATACTACATTTATTTAGCTGCTGGAAAAGAAAGTTACACAGGAAAAGCAAATACTGAAAGAAGTGGCAGGAGGAAGAAACTAAATAAATGAGCTTACAGTTCATATTTTGCTTAATAATCTTTGCAAAGATAAATTAATTAATAACAACACTGGGTTCCAATCAAAAGAGAAGCTGTTACAGTTATGGAGTAATATGAGGAAATCATAAAGCTAAACCAAAGAAATAAACTATTTGCAAGCAAAATATATTGATGGAGAAATGCCAAATTTTAAAACAAAATAACAACCAATGTATAAACATCCATGTGACCACTATACTTGATTTTGATGGTGTGGTTTCCTTTTGTCTGAACAAACTGAAGCAGATATCAGCATAATTCTAGCAGAAAAAGAAACAAGTCTACAGGTGACAGAGTGGATATGCAGCTGAATAAACCATTGGATTAGACCACTGCTGTGCCACAGTTTTTATATGCTAAGTCAAGCTGTGTTCCTCAGGCTGAGAAAAGGAAATTCCACATGTATCTGCTTGGGACCACCACTGGAGTAAAACATTTAGGTATGACAAGGTCAAGAAAGAGTCAGGGGAAAAAAAAAAGCAGGAATAACAGTTAAGTACTTGACCAACTAAAGGTTAAAACTTCTTTCTTCTGGTAGTTAAGTTTAAAGGAGGATTTCCCACAGTGGAAATGAATGAGATCAGCGTGGATGAAGGAGAAGAGTATCAAGCCCTACAAATCAAATTAGAATTAAACCCAGCATTCCATTGCCAACAGCCAAAATTAGCTGCCTTTGAAAGAAACCATATCTATTCTACATATATTTTATAAGCATTACATGGTTGCAGAACATATCCAGGAGAAGGAAGGTACATGAAATGGTGAACAGTTCCAGCATCAGGCACCCAGCACAGTAATGCAAAATGCATTTCAGATGGAGCTTTAGGCTTAGTGCACGTGGGATGTTATCTGTTCCAACTCTTCAGTAACTTCTTCCGTAAAAATTGAGGTAAAGAGAATATGCTATCTAATATGGAAGATTTGTAGTAGCTAGGGAAGAGGCGCTGCAGAAGATTTCACGATGTCACGGAAAGCCAGGACCCTCGGTTCCCCATAGATAAGACCCTCAGGTACTCATAGATAAGAAATTAACATAAGAATGTGGTCCCACTAACAATAGGAATGTTGCCCCACTGAAGCCAGTAACTTTCCATCCCTTACCCAGTACTTTTCCATTCCCTACTAACCATAGGTAAGAAGGACAAACCCCTTTTTGACGTAGAGACCCCTAAGACTATAAGACCCCATGAGAAGAAGTAATAAACGCCTTTTGACCGTCCACCACATTGGTGTCTGCGTATGTCATTGGCCTGAACGGCCCTAGAGAGAGGGCTGTCGAGCTGTACCTCAGAACCAGGTCGCCTGCCTTGACCTAGAAGGCAACATTTTGGTGCCGGAACCCAGGACAGCAGCTTGCACCCGGCGAACGGGGACACTCCTGGAAAGAGGACGGCGGCTGCGACAGCGGGACTGATCGCAGCGGGGAGGACGCTCCCGGACCCGCTTGGACGATGGAAGCCATAGCGAAGGTCGTAACAGAGATGCATGCGCAATGGGGTATAGAATGTAAACTTAAGGATTTAACTCTCGCATTGACGAGATTGATTAATCTTGGGGCTACTGAAAGCCCCGTGGACGTCCTACATTCGGACGTGTGGGATAACTGTACAAAAGCCCTGGTGGAGGACGCTATGTCCTTGGGCTCAGGGAAAGCCCTAAAATCGTGGGGCAGAGTTGTCCAGGCTCTGCAAAAAGCTTGACAAGAGCAAGAAACCTGGAAAGCCGCGCGAGCTTGTTTATTAGCCGTGCCGCAGTTGGGGGTGGGCGCGGCGACACAAACCGCGGAGGTGCCTGACCCGGGCGGGCGCGTGAAGGCGCGAACGCCAGATCCCCCTCAGGGAGCGGACTCACCATCGGAGGGGGGGGAGCACACGCGGGCGTTCTGGCGGGGGCTCGCGGAGGAGGCGCGGAACGCGGCCAGAATGTCGGACCCCATAGGGACCGATAGAAACGCCCCCCCACCATATGCATTTGAAAACGGCGCCGGACCGCATGGTCAGGGCGGAAAGGAGGAGGCGGGGGGCGGAAACGCAGTCAGCACGCTGAACAACACATGCACGGGCGAGCGGGGAGATGGGGCGGCCCCCGTGGAGGCGCGTAAGACCGATCAGAGCGCTTTATTCAAATTAAGTCCTTGTAGGGCAAGGACCTCCCCCAGCAGGAGGCGGGGGGACCCCAGGGGGAGGGAACGGCCCGACCCCCGCAAGAAGGGGCGGGGTCGGAGCCTGAGGAAAAGGCAGAGCAGCCCGGAAGCGTTTCTTTACTCGACTTCCGGCTCGGACTCTGACTCAAGCTCGGAGCCCGAGACAGGGTCGGAGGATTCCGACTCAGATTTTAGCTCTAACAGAAAGAGAGCAGCGGCAAGTAAGGTCACTAGCCACAGCGCTCCTGCATGGGTGAAGGAGTTAACAGAGAAAAACCGAACCCCGCTTACAAACTGGCGGAAAATAAAGATGGCTTGCGCGGAATGGGCTCCGTCTGCCACTCTGGTGTTCCCGGTTCGTGTGGGGGGGGCAGGCGGAAACCAAAGGATTTATTCACCGGTTAATCCAAAAGATGTGCAGGCAATTGTTAAAGCGATTGCGGATAAGGGAATTAATTCTGCCATGGTTTCCACACTCATTGATGGCCTTTTTGGTGGGGACGATATGCTTCCCTTTGATATTAAGCAGACGTGTAGAATGATATTTGATGGTGCGGGGATGATCGTTTTTAAACAAGAATGGGAGGATAATTGCCTCAAACAGCTAGCCTTGATAACGGGGGCAGACCACCCACTGCACGGCTCCAGCATACAGAGGCTAATGGGCACAGACCCCACTATGATCACCCCCCAGCAACAGGCTGAGGGCTTGCGGGCCCATGAGGTCATGACAACAACCCGTGCTGCCCGAGAAGCCATCCATGACGCTTCGAAAGTGGTAGCTAAACCATCCCCGTGGTGTCTCATAAAACAGGGTGAGAGTGAGAGCTTCACTCAGTTTGTGGACAAACTTCAGGCCGCATTAGATTCCTCTGCGTTACCCTCAGAGGCGAAGGGTCCCGTGCTGGCAGACTGCCTACGCCAGCAATGCAATTCAGCCACCAAAGACATTTTAAGGTCACTGCCGCAGGGGTCCAATATAGCTGCCATGATCAGACACGTTGCAAAGGAGGAACATCTAGTTCCCATTCAAGCAGCAGTTCACACCGCAATAACCAGTGTGATGGCGTGCATTAAGAGGGGCCAGGCAGGCCACTTGGCAGTAAACTGCCCCCAGCCAAGGCGCCCATCAGCAGATGCTCCACCACGCCAAGGGGGAGGTAGGGGGCCGTGCTGGGTGTGCGGAAGGAAGGGGCATTTAGCTAAGGAATGCAGATCCAGGTTTCAGGGAAACGGGAGAGGGAGGGGGCAGCCAGGCCGTATCCAGCCCCCTCCCACCTGGAACATGCAGCGGCCCAGCTACAGCAACCCCCAGTGGGGCAGGGGACCCTCATACCCTATGGCCCCACAGGGAGCAGTCACTTTTGCATCCCCTCCAGCAATACAATGGCAGAGTTGCGCAGCACCGCCCTCAATACCTTCACACCCCCCACCGCCACAAGCCGCACCAGAGTCACAGGAACAGCAGGGGACACCCCAGAGCGGGATCCCTGGGTGGCCTTGGTCATGAGAATAGGGAAGGAACCCCTGATGGTGTGGGGGACATGCCGCCTTTACGGCAGCCAGGATCCCCACGTCATAGGGTTTCAGTTCTGGGCGGACACGGGATCAGACTGCACGATTATTCCCCAAGCACACTGGCCCGGACATTGGCAATTCAAAGAAGTCCCTCCAGTGAATGGAGTGGGGGGGCAGTCCCGGGCATGGAAAAGCACCCAGCTGGTGGCTATAACACTTCACACGAAAAAGGGACCAGAACAGACAGTAGCAATCTACCCCTACATTTTGCAAAATTCTCCACCCCTGTTGGGAAGGGATGTTCTTTCCTTGCTAGGATTTCGGATTACAAATTTATCCTGAGGGCCACTGCCGTACACCCCCCGCTGCCAATCAAATTGACCTGGAAATCATCAGACCCTGTATGGGTTGAGCAGTGGCCCCTGACAGAGCCTCGAATGGCAGCCTTGCTGGAACTGGTCGACCGCGAACTGCAGAAGGGTCACATAGAACCCTCCACCAGCCCATGGAACACCCCTGTATTCGTGATCCCCAAGAGGTCTGGACAAGGCTATCGTCTCGTCCACGACCTGAGAGAGGTGAACAAGACGATCCGACCCCTGGGTCCAGTCCAGACACTGCTACCCACGAATTCAGCCATCCCCGAAGGGCAGCCGTGCGCAGTACTGGACATCAAGGACTGCTTCTTTTCAATACCCCTGCACCCTGAGGACAGAGAACGATTCGCCTTTTCCGTGGCGTTTTGGAACGGCAAGCGGCCCAACCTTCGCTTCCAATGGAGAGTGCTTCCACAAGGCCTAGTCGACAGCCCGACCATATGCCAGATCACCATGGACAAAGCACTGACGCCAGTCAGACACTCCAATCCCACCGCAACCATCATCCAGTACATGGATGACATCCTGGTTGCAGCAACATCGACAAGCCAAGTGGATGACCTGGTGACCACAATCACAGAGACCCTTCAGGCCAACGGCTTCGAGATCACGAGCGCAAAGATCAAGAGAGGACTCTGCGTGACCTTCCTGGGAGTGGGAATCACAAGCTCCTACGTGACACCCCCCAAGATGAAGATCAACCGAGAAGTCGAGACACTCCACGACGTGCAACGCCTGGTGGGATTGCTGCAGTGGCTTCGCAACATTGTCCTGATTCCTCCCGAGGTCATGGACCCTCTGTATGACCTCCTGAAAGGGAAGAACCCCTGGGATCCCAAGGAGCTGACGCCGCAAGCAACGAGCTCCCTCGACTTCATCGAAAACCAGATGTCCGCTGGCACGCTTGCCAGGTGGAACCCAGTCGTGCCACTGGACCTGTACGTCCACTTTACACCGAAGGGGGGAGTGGGAGCACTGGCTCAAGGACTCGCTGAAAAGGCCCAACCGATCCAATGTGTGGTCCTCAGAAGACCCACTTGTGCATTTTCCCCGGGAATCGAATGCATCGCCAGCCTCATCATGAAAGGCAGGAGACTCGCCTTGAAACACCTAGGGACAGAGCCGACAAGCATCCACCTTCCGTTTCGCAAGCAGCCGACCTCGGAGTCAGCCACAATATCAGAGTACCTGGCCCTTGCTCTCTCCGGCTTCGGAGGAGAAATCTCCTACTCCTCCAAGCCACCCTGGACAAAGCTGCTGAACGTAGTCGACATGGACGTGCCACCGAAGGTCAAGGACAGATCGCAGCCAGGACCAACGG
This sequence comes from Melospiza melodia melodia, assembly GCF_035770615.1. NCBI lineage: Eukaryota > Metazoa > Chordata > Aves > Passeriformes > Passerellidae > Melospiza > Melospiza melodia. Next base: position 74,534,395 of record NC_086226.1, on the reverse strand, counting down.
TCTTCACAGACGCTTCCTCCACGACTTCAACCGCAGCAGCAGTGTGGCAGGCAGGAGAGCAATGGCACTGCATCAAAGCGTGTGACCCCACACTGGCAGTGCAACAGCTGGAGGCAGCAGCAGTGGTTTTGGCGTGCGGACTCTTCCAAGAAGAGCACCTCACCATTGTAACAGACTCTATATTCGTGGCAAGGCTCTGCCTAGCCATGGCAGGACCAGGAGTGTCGACATCAGCAGCAGCCCTAATGCTGGAAGAAGCACTTTCCTCGCGACAGGGCACCGTGTCAGTCATCCACATCAACAGCCATGACCCAGTCAAAGGTTACTTCCAGACCGGCAACAATAAAGCCAACACCGCAGCAAAAGGCGTTTGGACCTTGCAAAGAGCTCGTCAACTGCACGAGTCGCTCCACATCGGAGTCAAAGCACTGGCGAAGAGATGCGGAATCCCGACGGCGGACGCGAAACATGTGGTAGCCACTTGCCCTTACTGCCAGAAGTCACCCCTTTGGACCTACGGAGTCAATCCGAGAGGTCTCAAGCCCTCAGAAATCTGGCAGTCGGACTTCACCTGGTGCGAACTGATGAAGCCCCGAGCATGGCTTGCAGTGACAGTAGACATTTATAGTGGGACGATCATAGCCACACAGCACCCCAAAACCAACTCCAAAAACACAATTCAGCACTGGCTGACAGCCATGGCTTGGCTCGGTATCCCCAAGCAGATCAAAACGGATAACGGCTCCAATTTCATCTCTAAACAAGTACAGGAATTCGCTGCGAAATGGGGCATCACGTTAGTGCAAGGCATCCCATCCAACAGTACCGGACAGGCCATAGTTGAGAGAGCAAACCAGACCCTGAAAACCAAGCTAGAAGTGTTGGCAAAAGCAGAGGGCTTTGCCAATGCCATTCCCCCAGGAGATCAGGCACGTATGCTGGCAACCGCTTTGCTGGCACTGAATCAATTCCCTAGGGGGGACGAAACAAACAGTCCCGTCCAAAAACACTGGGCCACTCAAACGATAGAAGAGGGCCCACAGGTGTTAATCAGAAACGAGTTAGGCGAGTGGGAACGGGGTTGGAGGCTGATGCTCACGGGGAGAGGGTACGCGGCTGTCAAAAAGGACGGCAAAATCAGGTGGTGTCCACTTAAGTCGATTAAACCAGACCTTCATAGCGAGCAGAATGAGACTGACGAGAATTGTGAGTCTTTGTTTACAGGACCTGCTCGTGGGACGCCCTCGTGACGCGTACATTCCGGTTCTAGACGAAAGTGACAGACCACCAAGCCGTCAGGCAGCACCCGAGAGACCCGCACGGGTGAGACCCAAGCACCAAGGGTGTTTCTGTGGGATTTTGCTGTTGGGGCTTGACGCCAGAGGGCAAGCCAGCCCAGATCACTACCCCCATCAGCCCTTCAGGTGGGTCATGCGACACCTTAGTAGTGGCAAAGCACTCAGAGAAATCACCACACCGAACACCCCATCCTTCGTGCTCCGCATCACTGACCTGTTTCCAGGACAGCCAAGGGTAAACCCCTATTCCCTACACGTCAAACACTCGTACCTATCCTACTGGTGCCCAGCTTCAAACCCTGGGAAAAGCTACTGCAATCACCCAGGGTGGGGATATTGTGGGCACTGGGGCTGCGAAACCATAGTTACAGATGCCAGACCGTCGGGGCCTGGGTGGGATCCACAAGAGCCAGACAAATTCTTACAGTTCACCTGGGCACCCATCAGCTGCAGAATACCCTTCTTCTTTCGCGAAAACCCCCATCGAAACCAAATTAAAATCCCTAACTTTCGGGCATGCACTGATTACAACATGACGGTCTTGCAGCCAGATCACCCTAGCTGGGCCACAGGCAGAACGTGGACAGTGGTCCTTCAAGGGTCAAAAGAGAGGGTGAATGTGCAAATTATCAGGCTCCAGCTGTCGGCACCCCAAACAGTCGGACCCAACAAAGCGATTAAAAGCGTGCCGAAAGGGAGAAACATAACCTACCCCAAAACCTTACCCACAGGGGTCAGCAATGTCCCGACCGGTCAAGCGGAAACCTTTCAGATGAGTCGCTTAACTGAGTCAGACGCAGACCCAATCCTTCGTATGTTAGAAGCTACCTTTGTATCCCTGAACGAATCCAACCCTAACCTAACCGAATCCTGCTGGCTTTGTTACGATGTCAAACCCCCCTTTTATGAAGGAGTCGCTTTAAACACTCCCTTCAGTTATTCCTCAGCCGACGCCCCTCACCAGTGCAGATGGGACACCCCTCGCAAAGGAATCACCCTGAGTCAAGTCACAGACCGAGGCAGATGCTTTGGCAATGCAACCCTAGCTAAGCGGAAAGGCAACGTCTGCACCAAAATTGTCAAGCCCAACAGGAAAAACAATAAGTGGGCAGTCCCATCCGCATCGGGGATGTGGGTTTGCCAGTGATCCGGAGTGAGTCCTTGTGTGTTCCTTCCCAAATTCAATGACTCTAACGACTTCTGTGTCCAAGTTCTGATTGTTCCTAGGGTCTTGTACCACTCAGACGAAGAGATGTACCATCTTCTTGAGGGACCCAGCCGGATCCACAAAAGCGAAATAATGACAGGTATAACTATCGCAATGCTGCTCGGCCTGGGAGCAACAGGAACGGCCATGGGTGTCTCAGCCCTAGCGACCCAGCACCAAGGACTGTCCCAACTGCAGGCAACGATTGACGAGGACCTGCAGAGGATCGAGAAATCCATCTCCTATCTAGAGAAGTCGGTCTCCTCACTCTCAGAAGTGGTCTTGCAGAACAGGCGGGGCCTGGACCTCCTGTTCATGCAGCAAGGGGGCCTGTGTGCCGCCTTGAAAGAAGAGTGCTGTTTCTATGCAGACCACACGGGAGTCGTGAGAGACTCCATGACGGAATTCCGGAACAGACTGGCCCAGAGGCAGAAAGACAGGGAGGCCCAACAGAGCTGGTACGAGTCCTGGTTCAATCAATCTCCTTGGCTAACCACTCTGATTTCTGCCCTGATAGGTCCATTGGCGATGCTGTTTCTAACAGTTACCTTCGGACCACTCCTGCTGAACAAGCTGGTCTCGTTCGTTCAGAGCCGCCTGGAACGGACCAACATCCTGTTCATAGGGCGACGACAATTGCTGGGAATTCAACCAGGGAATTCAACCAAAGAACACTGCCAGCTACAAGATTTTCCAAACTTGTCTGGCAAAAGCTTACTCAGGTTTCCCAAAATCCCTTTCCCTTGTCAAGTTACAACTTTATACCTCAATTCAGCGCCTATGTACATGACTACCTCATTCATTTGTGAAAAGCGGGGGGGAGATGTGGTAGCTAGGGAAGAGGCGCTGCGGAAGATTTCGCGATGCCACGGAAAGCCAGGACCCTCGGTTCCCCATAGATAAGACCTTCAGGTACTCATAGATAAGAAATTAACATAGGAATGTGGTCCCACTAACAATAGGAATGTTGCCCCACTGAAGCCAGTAACTTTCCATCCCTTACCCAGTACTTTTCCATTCCCTACTAACCATAGGTAAGAAGGACAAACCCCTTTTTGACGTAGAGACCCCTAAGACTATAAGACCCCATGAGAAGAAGTAATAAACGCCTTTTGACCGTCCACCACATTGGTGTCTGCGTATGTCATTGGCCCGAACGGCCCTAGAGAGAGGGCTGTCGAGCTGTACCTCAGAACCAGGTCGCCTGCCTTGACCTATAAGGCAACAAAGATTATATACATCCAGAATAGCAGATATGATAAATTCACTATCCAAACAATAACACGTTTACATGGGAGCCTTTTGGATACCACTGACCTCATACATGGCCTTACAGAAAATTCTCCTGAGTACCCAGAAGAACCCTAAGCCATCAGGCCGTTCCAGAACACATTAATGTTAGTGAACATCAGGAAGAGCAGATAGGTAATACATGAACCAAATGGCTGAGGACAAAAAAAAGGATGGTTGAGATGGAGAGGAGAAAGTGGGAAAAGACATACATTTTGAGTCCTACTTTCTCCAGCAATTTTGTTTCCTTACTGTTATAAATTATCAAATCTGTAGCCAAATTTATTAAAAAAGTTTAACAAAGATTTATTAGATCATTAACAAAAAAATAGAATTTCGAAAGACAGCATCAGTGCAGGCGCTGGGTGAACCAGGACCCGACTGACAAAGTGTCAGCATCTCCCCAGTGGTTCATCCTGAGTGCTTCAAGCAGGGACCTTATATACAGTTTATTCTGCCTGAGGCAAGGATGACCGAAGAATCTTCCTTTGTGTCCCTTCACATGTGGAACTGGGGCCATAGATGTGCAGGAATAGACAAAGGTATGTCCAGGGTTCCAGAGGGATGTCTGAGCACCTCGGCAGGGTTTGTGTGCATGTTTGTGTTTGTACGCAGCAGAGTGATGCCGGTTCTTGAGCACAGTAGATGCAATCTTCCCAGCTGCAGCTCCCATGAGTGATTTAGACATTCAATATATCAATCCATAAACTATCAATCAAGCCCAGGAAGGTTTCTTTCATACATTAACAAACTCGATGTTATCTTAACGTTGTCCAGGAACTAATTGAATAACCATGAGACTCTGTTCCCAGCCAGGGTGATCACAGACATACCTTAGATTCTACCATTTTTTATACACATATATAGCATAAAGTATCTCTACCGTATACTACACTTACTGTCAGGAGTTGAAACTCTTTATAAGCACAACTGCTTATAAACTGTCCTGAAATCTGGAACACTTTTAAAGAAAAAGCCATCATATGCATATCGCTGGCCTTCTGCAAGATTGATGTTATGTCTGTCTGCCCACAGAACTTCAGGAAGGACAGCCTAGTTTTGCATGACCTATTGGTGTCCACACAACAGATTTCATTATTATTAAAATAATTCTTATAAATGCCATCATTCTGTTTGTATAAAATAAGTTTACCACCACTTTTCCTTTTGATGAGTAATTGATATCTTTCAAAATTATTGCCATTTTTTTTTATATCTGAGACTGAAGTGAGAACTGAGGATTGTGGTAAAAACAACTAGGAACAGATGTGATCAAATAATTTTTTATTTGGTATAATAATGCCATGGGATATTCAAAAGCAATATGTTTTCACTACAGACCAGAAAGTACAGATGAGTTTAGACTGTTTCTGTCACTTCAATGAATTGAACAGATGGATTCACTGCTTTCAAAGGTGATATTGTTAAAGGTCTATGAAATGTGATGTGTTCCATTCAGTGTAACCACTTGCTCTGTCTAGCCTATGTGTCTCATGCAATCTTGCAGATCTCCAATCCCAATTCTTTTTGGAAAAGCCTTCCCACCTGCCTCTCTCCTTTGTCTTTTATCCAGCATACCAGAAGACAATATGTTTCTGCAATATTTCACTACAGTAGCTTGTAAGAACACTTTGCAGCAGCTGCCAAAAACTTCATGGCACCTCAAGCAGCTGAGCACTGATTTTGATTGAAGCATCACTCTGCAACAGCAGCTGCTTGGGCTCCTTTACCTCCAGTCCTGACCTGACATTAACCCTGGGACAAGAGCAGCAGTAAGGCCACTCACATTTTTGGTGATGCATTAAAAACACAGCAGAGTGCAGGAGGCAATAACCAGGCCAGAACACAATGCTTTCAGGCAACATTTAAGGAATCCTTGGATCTTGTGCCAGTTCTCTGCACAATAGCAAATTTCACCTGCAATGACTATGAAAAACATTATGAATTGAGCAGGAATGTGAATTTTCTGTTATCACTGTGAAGCAGTTTTTCATTTAGCTTATTAAAAAAAAGCAAGAAAAATGAAGATTAAAAAAAAGTGAATGTATTCTGTTTCTGAGATATAACTTTTCACACTTAAAAGCAGAAGAGTATGAAATGGTGTTCATTGTACCAGAATGAATCCTTTATCCTCTGCAAGTCTTAAATATTTAGGTCATCATTTCTTTAACTCAGAAAAGATTTTGCAAATTGTAGGTTATAATCTACTTAATAATAAAGAGGGGTTCTACCCCTATTCACACACAGCTTTTATGTTACAGAGGAAGACAAATAGGGGAAGAAAAGAAAATTCAAACTAGAACTGGCATATAACTTGTAGGATTAAAATTAAAGCTGGCCTGTTCTGTCTACTAACCAAGCAGATTTAAAGGGAACAGACTCTGTCTTTCAAGATGAAACAGATGTGTCTTTTAAGAATGATGCTCTAGAAAATACATCAGGAAAATCATGGCTCAAAGGCTTCTCGACATTCTGTTCTGTAGGAATATTTTCTCTTCTCTTATTTTACACAGAAAATCAGGCTTCAATTTTAGACACACGGGTTACAGGAGGACAAGGCTGGGCACATTTTTGGCTCAGAGCTTTGAACTCATAATTTTTGTAACACTGGAAACAGGTCAATTGATTTTCATTTCAGGGAGAACTTGGTTCCAAATCATCATCTTTGAACAAGTTTGTTGTTATTATTTTTATATTGTACAAATTTTTTCCTTTTGGTTTTTAAATGCAATTTTCCACCTACTACTCAGAAGTCTTCGTAGTACTGAGAAGCCCTTATTCTTAGAGCGCGTTTCAACTTCAAAGGCTTTCCAGCAAGTTTTACTTTACTGAAAATGTCTTTCTTTAAAGATGCCATGTCATTGTTAGCAATGTGACCTTGGGAAATTTTCTGTGGCAGGAAACAGTACTTCTTGAAAGATAGGAATAGAATTCCTGCACACATATCCATAACGTTTTCAGACTCCACGACAGGGAGAAAATAAAACTTTGACAAACACTTCCCTTCCACAGTCCAGGATTTTATCATCACGTAATTTCTCTGGGTTTTCAAAAAATACCTGAGTATATAAGTGGCAAGGGGTTCTAAACCTCTGTGCCTTATGCAAAGAGGAGCAAGTGAATGAAAGGCAAAGTCTCGGCCCTTGTGCTTGACAGAAACAATGGCCATTGCTTGGTGTGTTTGCATGACTGCAAAAATATTCAGATATTCAGGAGAAAGATATCCAACATTTTAGGTCTAGGAAGTCAGCAAATCCCACTCCAAGTGTGCGTCTTCCCACAATGACTCTTCATAGCCCAAGCACATTGAAAGTGTCAGGAAGAATGTCTTTTCATAAGCCAGAGAAAAAAATAAATTTTAGCCTCTAAAGTCTGCAGAAATTATTTCTGCCAAAATATAATGGTAGCCTAACTGAGGCACACTTTATTATTTTATAGCATGCTACTAATTAATTAAGTGCTCTACCTCATGCTTTTCTTCATGTATTTACTTTATATTTCAAGAGTTAACTCCTTAAGTTTTTTTTTATTTAATCATGAAGTCACATTTGAATATATACATATATATATGTAACCTTCTTGAAAATTCCAGAAGAATATTCTCACAAATCCACTTAAAATGTAGATTTTCAATTAAATAATTCAAATTCAAATTAAAATCAAACTTCCATACAGAAGTGCAATAAATAATTGGTCATTAAATTCTATTTCCCAGCCAGAAAATATTTTTTGAGGGTTTTTTATCTGAAAGAGGATTTGCAAAAAAAAGACATCTCAGATGCAAACAGAAACAAAATAAATTTTAGATACACACATGTTGCCTCGCCATTTCTAGACTCAGCAAAAAAAGAGATAAAACAATCTGTTTGCTCAAACAGATAAAAAGGGTAGGGCTTTGTCACAAAGTCTGGAGATTCTTAGAGAATATACACAGCAATCAAACAAAAATACTGCTAACAAAATTTTTCATTTAATCCATACCCTTAAAACAGCCTCAGTCTATCCTGTAAGCTGTAAAGAAAGGATTTAGTTGAATTAATCTTTCTATTTATTGCAGCCATCATTTGATCTTTCCTCCTGCATCTAAAACTAGTAGTTTTACAGTCTCAATTTGGCCTTCTAGCTGTTGAAAATATAACACAAATAAACTAGATAGCAAGAAAGATAGATAAATAATGCACCCAAAATGAGATGGAACACAAAAGTTGCAGGAAGAAAACATAGCTGACAAGAATCAAAAAGCTCTGACAATACATTATTTTTTAGTCAGGGAGAGAAAATGTTCTTTTTCCCTTTCAAGAAAATCCAATTTTAATGTACTGAGTCACAATAGAATACAAGATCTCAACTAATTATAGTTTCCCATAAATTTGGTATATTCAGAAGCTAACTGAAATAAATTGATTTTTCAGGTGGTTGTTTACTGGTGGATGATTTTTTTCTTTTGTCACATCTAGAATATCAGAGAAAACTGTTGTTTCTGTTCTCTGACCAATCTTTATCCTTTATGATGAACTATTGCTCTCCCATATATGAACTACAGAAACTATAGTTTTCCAATTAAAGAAAAAAACCTTTCTCTCTCCTGCCAATTTCAGTCTCCAAATGGCAGAGCAATGTAATGGTGAATCCACACAGACCCTAGAAAAGGCCTTTTTTGATGAAATACATTAAACTTGGGAAAAGACAGACAGGATACACTAAGCTCTGGCATTTCCTGAGCAATGATTAACAGTGAATATTTGTTACAACAACAACAACAAAAGCTTAAACTACACTAAACCGAGAAATTGTGGCAAAATATTTAAACAAAACCCGAAAACAAACCAACCAAAAAACCAAGTGCCTCAGGAAGTCACAAGGAGCTTCTCTGTGTAAATCTTTTCCTACCACTCAGGTGGCCCCCAAGATCACTATTTGAAGAAAGCTTTGACCTTAAGAGAAGCAGTTCAAGGCACAACCCAGGGAAATTTTCTCTCCTTTAAATTATTTGTGCTCAAATAACACTACCATTCTTCAAGAAAGAAGTAAACATAACAGTTTCCCTCAATAGTTTTCACTGTCACATTTGATGGATTGAAATATGTTTTTTGTGGGGCTTAGTGCAGGTTACACTTGAGGAAATCATGTCATATAATCATGATGTAATTGCAAATCAGTACATGCACTTCATTTGTTTGCTTGTGCAATGGAGTACAATGTAGGCACGTTTCTGATTCATTACATCTTCTGCCATCCCCGTCAGGAGCAGAAATAATTTTGCAGTCCTAATTGCATGGTTCCTCCTCAGCAAAGACCAAAGATGCAGAGAGATGGAGCAAAGCAAGAGTCACAACTGTCAGCCAATTCCCAACAATAATATTAATTTTGAGAATGAAAAGCCATGGGAATCAATTTCATTTATGCAACTTTCAAGAGAAAATTGCATTATATTCTCTATAATTCCTTGAGAAATTATGTATTTTATATGCATGTGTTCATATATAACTCTATCTCTCTCTCTCTGCACATATATACTATATACATTACACAAACATAGTGAAACACTTTGAGAAAATTTGTTCACATAATCTTCTACTTCAGGAATGTCACGGCAGCAAGTTTTTAATGAGGATAGGAGCATTAGTAAGTTACACATTTCCTTGACAAAATCCATCAGATCAGTGTTTCACATGCAAAGATCTCCAGGGTTTAGGTAGTGACAGACTAACACAAAGCTAAGATAAATACCATGGTTTGTGTTATTTGTACTTGTACTGTGAAGATTTCTAACCAATTTCTGTGCATAAAGGTACTTTAGGTTTTCAGCAGAATAACCTTCAAAATTTTAAAATGTGTTTTTTCACAGAATACTTAAGGTGTTCAGATTTTATATGCCTCTTTTTTCCTTTTAATTTCACAGAACTATAAAATCATTTAGGTTGGAACAAAACCTTCAAGATCATCAAGGCCAACCACAAGAAAACACCACCATGCCAAAAAAAGACCATGTCACTAAAGCCCCTCATCCAGTCATTTCTTGAACTCCTGTTGTGTAATATGGTGGCTGCACCTGCCTGGGCAGCCCATTCCAATGCTTAACATCCCTCAAGTGGAAAAAGCCCTCTTGATATCCAGACGGAACCTCTCCTGGCACACAGCCTGAGACTGTCCCCTTGTCCTGTCACTGATTGCCTGGGAGAAGAGACAACCCCCTACCTGGCTACAGCCTCATTTCAGGCAGCTGTACAGAGTCCTGAGCATCCTTTGCTCCAGACTAGACAACCCCATCTCCTGCAGCTGCTCCTCTGAGGTCTTGTACTCCAGACCCTTCTCCAGCTCCATTGCCTTTCTCTGGACACTCTCCAGCACCTCAATGTCCATGTTTCCAGGGCCCCATCACTGGACACAGCCCCCTAGCTGTATCCTCACCTGTGCCCAGCACAGGGGGACAATCCCTGCCCTGCTCCTGCTGGCCACACTGTTGTGGACACAGGCCAGGATGCCTCCGGCCTTCTTGGCCACCTGGGCACAGCTGGCTCATGTTCAGCTGCCACTGACCAGCATCCCCAGGTTCTTTTCCATCAATATCTTTAGCCTTTCTCAGCCTTTAGCACTGCCAGGCACTTCCCCTTGTTTAATCTCACATAACTGGCCTTGCCCATCAATCCAGCCTGTCCAGATCCCTCCGCAGGTCCTTCCTACCTTCAGCAGATTAACACTCTCACTTGTGTCATCTGAAAACTTACTCAGGGGATGCTTGAACCCCTCATCCATATTGCTGCTAAAGGTATTAGAGTCCTGGCCCCTGTACTCAGCTGACCAGCCTCCAGCTGGATGTAACTCCATTCACCTTCACACTCTGAGCCTGGCCATCCAGATAGATTTTAACCCAGAATCTAACCCAGAGTGCCCCTGTCCAAGCCATGAGCTGCCAATAGGACTTCACCTGCTTTCAAAAGACCCATGTTCCTCAAAAAGTTAGCTATCATCTAAATAAAGAATTTTCTCATGTAAATAATAAAGTGTTTCAGTAAAGGAAATTTTGTAGTACAATATATTATTGAACACACTAATAGAAATTCAAGAAAATCTCTGCAGTTTTAATTTTCTAATCAATGTTTCTTTCCTAGAAAACCATTCCTAACAAAGATTAATCCATAAAAGAAAAGCTTAGGGTACTTTTATCTAGGATCCATACATTACTCTTAAAATCCAAACTACATGTACTAAAGAAATATACAGTTTCCAGCTGGTCATCTAAAAGAAAATAGTGCAGGTTCTTGTCACAGTGTACAGTATTAATTGTCTTATTTATTGTAATTATTTCGACCTGGAAAAAAAGTGTTCTTCCGGTCTAAATAGAGGGCAATGGGAGGTGAAGTTGTGCAGGCTACTCATCAGTTATTTTTATGGGGACTCAGACAATTGTTACAAAAACAAGGAAGTAGTATTTTCATTCCATTTTTTTAGTGATCTTAATAAAGAATTTTATCAATGGTCTCTCTGAGAGCAAAAGCAAGCCCATTTCCATACACCAAGCTATATAGTATTCATAATAATTCTCATCCATTCACACAGCACAAAACAAAGTAATGAAAGGCCTGATGTATCATAGAGGCATAAAATAATACACTGTGATGAAACAGGAGCTGGCACTTTTTGACACCACTAACTCCACATGGATAATGCAAAGAAGAAAAATACAACAGGAAATAAGCTTAAGAAGGTATAACACTGTGTGTTGAAGGAATAGCTGTTTAAAATCAAAATAACGGTAACATGCTTATGTAGATCTTTATAATTCTTTCATATTACCGAACAGTGACCAAACCTGCCTGATACCTTTGCAAGAAAAGTAAAATCAACATGCAATACACATTGCTATTACCATAAAGAATATGGAATTTTCTATATTTGAACTCATTTCTTACATTCACCTCTAATTTCCTACATTTTAAAGCCCCTTTTGCTTTGCAAGTTAATAATGACGCATATATTTTTTAAGAATCATATTTCTCAAAGTAATTAAAGGATGCAAGTTTCTTCAGTCATTTACCACGGTTCTTGAATAAATACAAATGGACTTGTAAGGAGTTTCTGCATCTGACAGATGCTTGGTCTCTACTCAAATCATCTCCTATCTTTTGTATCATACAAAAACAGAAGGACATCAAACAAAGTCGTAACTATATGACAGAATTTGTTTTTCCTCTAGAGGGTTGGTTGGTAAAGTTAGAGCTCCTGTTATCAGACAAAAATCTAATAACTCTAAAAATAAATAATAACTCTAAAATAAATCTACAAACTTGAAAGTGTCTATAGAAAAAGAACTTTTATAGTACAATAAAAGATAAAATATTAAAATAGCTGTCATTGTTCTGTGGAGTATTATCACTGATGATTTATATCCAGAAAAATATTTCAACACTGAGAGTATTTCACAAGTATGATTTTGAAATATACACAATAAATAAATCTAAAAAATGGTATCTGCATTACCAACAATATGTACTGCTGAATCTTTTCACTTTCTATATATATATACACAGTTGTGCCTCTGTGTAGGGTTAAAAATCTTCCTACTTTGGAGCATCAGCACTTTTTTACAATGAAGGCTTCATAAACTGCATTAACTTTGACCTCAGTATCTGCAGTAAGGACAACTTCACAGATATAGAAATAAAAAACCTTCCTCAGGAGGTAAAAACAGATTTTGTCTCCATTTAACTTCAGGCATAATACTTGTAATATCAAGTCTAGCAATGGAAGGACGGCCTTACGTGGTTCTTTTAAAAGGCAATTCACACACAGATTTCTCAGAAAAAAATGCTACACAATTACTGTTCACTTTTGCTGACTTGAAGCATCTACATGTGCTTGTGAAAAGCAAAGAGAACTGAAATGGTATATGGGAATTCTTTCGTTATTTTCAACTTCCCTCATGCCTTCTGCTGATTTTATAAAGTCTGAAAACCTCTTCTCAAAACTGCTTGATGTGAACACAAAGGTTGGTTAAACCAGGATTGCTTAAATGTCTGAAAAGCTGAGAGTTCATTCTGAAACAGGAGTAACACCAACAGTTTCTTTACAAAGGTGTCTGCTATCCAACATGGTATAATAATAATCTTTGTTGCAATAGCTGCTACTGCAGAATGCCTGGTAAATATTGAATCTCTGATTAGTTTCATACATTAGATATTTTGTCTTGGCTTTGATATTTAAGCCTGATAATGAAAGATTGGTAATTTCTAGGCTTTGCTTGTAGGCAGATGTGAGTCATTACAGTAGAGTAGCAGAAATATAAACCAAATATACACTAGCAGAGGGCAGATAACTATAACTGCCCCATTTTCATTGTAATTCTTTTTGTTGTTGTAGTAAAATATGATAATTTAATTGAAAAAGAAAAACACAAAATTTCTGCATTAAGAAGATTAAAGAAGGAATAAAATGTCAAATTATAAAAAGAGAAAAACCTGAAATTTTTATGAAGTGCTCTTCATAAAAGAGTGAGTAAGGAGACCAAGCACTCCTTGAGGGTGGCTTCTGTGCCTTCCTACAGACATATATTTTGATCTCTCATCATTCACATTAGAAATTTCAAATTTAAACAATTTTACAAAAATGGATAAAAAATATGTGGGACCACCCCACGGCCTTCCCTGGTGAAGCACCTTCAAAATAGGGAAGCTTCACTTGAATAATTTTTTTAACTATAAACTGAATGGGGTTGAGACTTAAGAGATGGGATGTTTCCCTAAAACACAGGGAGATCCCAGCACAAGATTATCCTGTGTGAATCTATTGCAGTATTAGTTTTCCACCTCTGGATGTAAAGAAAAGTTGATAATGACTTGATAAATTTGTTATTCTGGCTGTATTAGAAATCTCAAAACTCACTGAAGAATCTTTACTCCCTTCCTACCTCTCCAGTATTAACACAACTACTGCCTTTTACCACAGCTTTTTATTATGATCATGGAAAAATATCTGTTTGAAGAATGGATTAAATTAATCAATATTCTAGATTAACTGTATCTTTGATGATATTTCAAGATCATGTTTCTCTTGAAATGCTGTGGTGAAGGTTTTTTCTTGGGCATACCATGGAATCACTTTGAGACAACAGAAAAAAACATCAGTGGAAAAGCAGCAAAAGGGTCACTGGGGTTGACAAAACAACTTAAACTCTTGTACTCAGTTGTACATTCCAGTGAGGATGTGCCTCATCGTCTTACCTTTTAAGTATGTATATCAGTTAATGAAGTAGACACAATATGCTTTTGGCAGTCTTGAGTCCTGGAAGGCAAAAGAAAAAAGTTCTCTGCTAAGAGAACTTGTGCTTGTGACCCCTGCCACTGTTAAACTCTGCTCAATATCTCTGGGGAAGGTAAGAGAACTGTTGACCAAGCACTGCAGAAAATAGGCTGACATCTCATGTTATAAGGTGCAGTCTGAAAGGATTCTTCAAACATAAAGCAGAAAACCATTCACTGACGTCTATGATCCTCTATGACTAAGTGAAAAGCAGCCAGAGAGGTACTAGAGCTTGTATTTGCTAGCTATGCACATTTAATAGTGCTCAGAAAACAAGTGTTCTGACTGATGTTTCCTAATGTCAAACTGATCTCCCTGGAGTTTTCTGCTAATGGCACACAATGAGCACAATTCCGCCTACGGCAAGTGGAATAATGAAGTATATTCACGGAGTTAAAAGACCAGCAAGCCTGGTAAATCTGTTCCTTGACTACCTGGACAGAACACAACAGATGTGCAATGAATAGACAGTGCAGAGAACCAAAGTGGAGCATTGGTAATATGTTGGCGTGGGGGAAAAAAAAGGAAATTCTCCAGATTTCTCAAAACCTGAAATTCCAGTGTCCTCTCTTGAAACATTAACTAGGGACGGTGATTCTCATCTGTGTCTCATTACCAATAAAGATATGCAACCCCTTCATCAATGAGGACTGACAGTTTGGGAGCACAGCACAACAAAAGAGAATGCAATCACAAGTGACACTCTCAGCTACAAGGAAAGAACCGCTCAGCACTTCCCATTTTTCAGGAAGAAAAGCCCAGTGTCACTAGAAATATGCAGACACTATGAGCAAAAAGTATTAATAATAGCATCCCTTTTTATTACAATATAATTCTCAGTTGACTGCAGGTTAAAATTTTAGATCAGCCTTCTATTTTGTACATTATCATTTTTTTCTAAAGACTTTAGAGAAATTCAACTGCACACGCCAGACAGCTTAATACACATAAATACACCATATGCTAAAAAACATTTCCAGCTGTTGGAAAAATTATTTACTTAAAACTGAAAAATCCTGAATATTGCTATTTAGCAAATAGTTTGAAAGTGCTATAGAATTGTATTGCAATTTAAATGCATATTATAATCACTTTTTCAAAGGTGTCAAGGCAACTATATACCAAGGGATTTTCTGGTCTTCCAGTACTTCACACAAATTTTGAAAGCAGCCTCCACAAATAAGCATTTGAGTTGTATAATATAATTCTTAGGAAACAAATACCCACAGTATCTGTTCCAAAGTGAAATATAAAAAGACTCTTATCAGCACCTACATAGATTAAAGCACTGGTGGCCAGTGAAGTAAAGGTGTCAGCCTACTTGGCTTAGTTATAGTGACAGAGAAAAAGATGGACTGAATACATATATTGCAGCTCAAAATGACACTTGCAGGACAAAAGCCAATACTTTGCTGAAAGCAAGGCCTTATAATTTCCAGTAAATAAACATACGATTAGAGCAGAATAAATAAGAGTCATCCGTTGCATCCATAGTTTTGGAATGACATAATTACAATCAATTAAAGGAAACGCATGCGATAATCAAACAGAGCTTTATCAGCAGCCCTGCCCAAATTATGGAAACAGGACATCACCATTGCCAGACAGTCTCTAGATTAAACACGCTTCTCTGATCCTGTCTTCTGTAGTACAGCAAACATTCAATTTTTGCCATAGGTGGAAATAAATACAGCCTTTACCTTCATTAAGGATACTGAGGAGTCATAGTAACATGAGCAATGTAAGAATTCTAAGAACAGAAAATGGGAACTACAGTCATTTTGACACTATTTTTCACAAACAATATTTGTATTGGCAAGCAAGATAAAATTTCTACATGCAAACAAGTGCATAATGCAAGTGGTAAGGTGCTCTTTTTGTCCCTTTTTGAAAAGAATATTAAATTTTTGGGGAAAATAAATAAATAAATAATTTATACTTTTTTATCAGGTTGATACACTAAACTAATAGAAATATGTCTCTTGTGGTGTAGTCATCATCAATTAATTGATACATACTTTTCATTTAACAAAATAATATATGTAATTAATGAAAGTAAAGTGCAAGATTGTTTTAACAAGACACGGTTTTAATTTGTTTTAGAGGTAAATATAGTTGGTATACAGTACCTCTAATACATCAGTATTGCACACAAATTGGGGTTGTATCTGACCATGAGAGTTTCCCAGCACAGTTAAGAACCTGGCACTGACAAAAGATACATTTCAAGGCTCCCTCCAAGTTTGTGATAGGTGGATTTGTAACAGAGTCTTGCAAAAAAAAGCTAACTAACAGTGTACTGAGATGTGGTGGATGACCATATAAACAATACCCAACCACTAACATGAGTAATAAAGGTGTAATAAAAATTTTAATTAATAAAGACAAAAAACAATGATTACTTTGTGTGGATCATGTCTAATGAACTATTCAGCAGACAGAGTCTGCATTTACACCTGGGTCATGAATCTTACAACAGACAAAGGAAATTTAGAAATATAAGCTTTTGTGGTATATCTATTAATTATTGTTAAGAATCCAGTTAAGAACAAGAACATTACAGAATATTCTGAATGGTAGCAGCAAGAGTTGTCACTTAAGCTCTTGAGTATATGTTAGAAAGTCTTATAATTGAATATTAGAAGACATGAAAGACCTACTGTTCTTTAGGTTCAGAACTGGGAAAAGTATGATGTAGAAAAGTAATTGCATAAAAAAACCTTGCCAAAATAATGCTTTTAATATTTTACTGTCAGACTTCTGATAGTAAGAAATAAATAAAGAGACAGTAGTCTGGAACACAAAAACAATTACTGAAGCAAAGGTAAGGACAGAAGCAGGGCACCACAGACTGAACTTCCTTGGACAGCATATTAAACAGGGAATCAAGGAATTCAATCGGGCTTGGGTTGGAAGAGACCTTAAACATCATGTCGTTCCAGTTGTCATGCCATGGACAGAAACACCTTTCACTAGACCAGATTGTTCATCCAATCTTCTTGAGCTTTTGCCACATTACTATTCTTAAAGAAACTAAAAGTAAGAGGACATCCTAAAAGAAAATTCTTCAATGTATGAAACTTAATTATCAGATAATGAACAAATTTAGGTGTTCTATATTTCCAATACTATACAACACTCAGAGGAGTCACTAAAATATAAAAAAAATATTTTTGACAGGGTTAACTACAAAAAAGAACTCTTCATCATTCAACATTTCTGTAGTAAGATTTGGCAGCAAAGCACAAAAAATTATTCAGGAAATATAAAGGGAAGTCAAGATACAGCCTCATTACAGGTTGTTCACCTCCCAGTTTCTATTGCAAGACAACCCAAGAAGTTGTGTTTATCATAGGTTTATAGAATGTTCAGGGCTGTTAATAGACCTCGAATATCATCTAACTCCAACCCTTCCTGCCATGGGCAGGAACATCTCCCACTAGATCCCATCCAGCCTGGCCTTGAACACTTCCAGGTCTGGGGCATCCAAAACTTCTCTTGGCAACCTGAGTCAGTGCCTTACTGACCTTACAATAAAAAAATTCCTGGCCAATATATAACCTAAATACAACTTGAACAAATAGAAAACCAAGGAATGTTTTTACTGGAGCTTTAGCTTTGAGCTGCTAAACTTTTTCAAAATTTTTTCTATTGCATTTTTTCCATCTAGCTCAATGTTTTAGCCCCAGCTGTGGTATTTTGGAACATCTTTACAAACCTTACTGTAGTGCACTTTTCTATATTGGCCCTGTTTCTCTCTCTCTGTTCCTCTGCAAGTACTACAGCTGTCAAAACCAGACAATTAATAATTGCTACCATTGTTATGACATGCAGCGTAAACCAAAGCTGCAAGCATGCAAGCCACTGGCCAAAATAGATAGCTACCACTATAATCTTTAGGTCTGCATTCAAAAGTTTTATTCTGAATCAACTTTCTGACTGGCTTTGTTTTGTGATGGACAGCACCTGTTCATCACACATTTGGACTGTATAATCCTTCAATACATTTTTTTAATGAGGCTTGTAAAGAGCGATAATCCTACAGGTAAATTAGATGGGTAAGGAGTTAGTTCTATAACTCATTCGTTAAATAAATGTAAAGGATTTATCAAGCCAATGTAGTTAATACCATAAAAGTCACTGTATTAATATGAATTCCAGAGAAAAGTATTTCGACAAAATTAGAAAACTCTCCAGTTTCTTACCAGTCTTTTCTTTATAGCTTAAATACATGTATAAGTAGCTTAGAGACACCATAGGTCCTCCAAATTGGTTAAATTCATATCTGTCTAGTTCAGCACCTTTTTCAACTAATGATTTGAACCCACCTTTGTCATCACTGTCACAGTCCAGATGAAAAACTGTTACATACCTAAAGAGTTAAGAACTTCAAAAGCAAAAGTTGTTGCACACAAATCCTACCCCGTGTCACATAAACAAGTCATTTTGAATATACACCAATGTATCAACATGGCTAAAAGTTCTGTTGAATATCACAGCCACAGAATGACTGAGATTGGAAGAGACCTCCAGAGCTCATCTAGTCCAACCCAGTTGCAAAAGCAGGATAGCCTAGAGCAAGTGGCCCAAGACCATCTGGAGCTTTTGGATGTCTCTTGCAGTCAGTAAATATTTCCTGATGTTCAGAGGTAACGCTGTGCATTTTTGTTCATGCCCATTGCCTCTAGTCCCATGGCTGCGAACGATCATAAAGATCCTGGCTTCATCTTCTTTGTACACTCCCTCCAGGAATGTATACACATTAATAAAACCCTCCCTGAGTCTTCTCTTCTCCAGGTGAAACAGTCCCAGATCTCTCATAGCAGTGATTCTTCAGGACCTTCATTGTCTTCATGATCCTTTGCTGGGCTTTGAAACTCATCCAACTGAATTTCTCTCCAGCTGGGTGGCCACCAGGTTTTTTCTCCCCAGATGCAAAATATTACATTTCCCCTTATTGAACTTTAGCTGCTCCTGTTCTCCCACCTCTCCAGCCTGTTGAGGTACATCTGGAAGACAGCATGACCTTTTGGTGATTCATCCACTTTTTCCAGTTTTATGTCTGATTCTGATGCGAATTTACTCATAGTGCATTCTGCAATATTATCCAAATCATTGGTGAAGATGTTAAACAGGAGTGGATCCAGGACTATCCAAAGGAGTACAGCTCTAGTTCAATCACCCTTCTACCTTGCCCCAGATTCTGGAGCTTCTCCTTCACTCAGCTCCCACCACTGCAGCAAGGCTGACTCTGGTGTTTAAATACTCCTTGTTGGTGAGCTTGTGGCCCAGCACAGCATCTCTCCTTGCTGACTTCTCTATCACTCGGCAGAGGAGGGTATCATCAAAGTAGCGCTGATAGTGGAACCCTGGAAAAAGTTAAAGATAGAATCTAAACTGTTAAGCTTTGTGTTTTCCCAGATCAACTGCACCTGCGTAAGCAATATGATAAATTATATAATTGTTAGATGTGATGATTGTTTAGTAATGAAATATAATTATTATATAACCATAAGAAGAATAATGAGAAACTATGTTGGAAATTCAGAGGGGGGCTGAGCTTAGCTGAAATCTATGTATGCAATAGAACAATATAAGTTTAATAATTAACATGAAAGTTATATAACAATAGAGTATAAAAGCATGATCATTTTGGATGTATGGTCAGAGTCAGATTTGGGTTCTAACACCCTGATTCCCAGAGCTCTTAATAAAAGCATCGCATATAATCCCTCCATGATTACGTTTCTGAACACTAACAGAGCAAGAACCTCCTGGATTGTTTATGTGCCGATGTGTTGTCCCTCCAACACTGTTGGATTGCAACACAACACGTATCAAGGTGGTTGAAGACACCCATGAAGACCAGCACCTTCAAACCTGAGGTCTGTGTAGAATTTGAACCACTACTTGAAGAACTATGGTCAACCATAGTTGACTCTGTGGTCAGGTGTCCTGTTGTAGACACTGTAATGCTACCTTTGCCTAATTCTAACATGTAAAATCCCCACTGGCTGTTCATCCACCACTAGGTAGATTTCCAAGGCCTTAAGCTGCTGTGTCATATAAAAGGAACTTTTCCTCCTGATCATACTTTCCTGTCTTTCCCGTCTACAGGCTCTTTCTGAAAGAGCCTGTATCATTCCTTTGCAACATTTCAGTCATGGGGGCCAACTCACTACAATCCCATCATCCCAACAAAAGCATAGTCCTCCTGCAACTGCAATATACATGAACATACACACATAAGTATTTGCAATAGGAATGCTCTTCACTTTTGATTTTCCACTGTCATTGCTGTTCACTTTATGACCCTCTCTGGAAGTCTTGTCAGGTGAGACTTATTTCAAACAGATTGCCTCCTGTCCTGCCTCTGATGGGAGAGAATATCAAGGGAACTACTGAGAAATCACAGAAAGGGGAAACAGAAAAAATTACAATTAATGGCTAAGAAATAAATAAACAAAATGGCAACTTCCTCTCCACACTCCCCCCAACCCCAGCCCAACATTCAAAATCTACTTAGTTGTCGCTCAAAAAATTAGCCCTAGCTATGCCCAGGAAAAAAGTCCAATCAAGAAAATGAGGATGAAGCTGCTGATTAGGAAAAGGCACTGGCACAAAAATGCAGGAGATTTGAGAAACACCTGCTGATCCAATCCAGAAAGGAATCAGCAAGTCTTTTCCTTTCCTGTACTTGTTTCCAGATATTTAAAAATTATGTTTTAAAGCCTAACAAATGTTTACTGCTTGCTCTTTGATGATAAATATCTCACATACAGTGCACCACAAATAAAAAGAAATAAAAAAGTGAATGGCATATGCATTGTAGAATCCACTTTAAGCATGATGCAGTTAGCAATAACAGAAAGGAATGTGGTGATGCCAATAGGGCAGGGATGGCATAGATTTGGTAAGATTGCAGGAGATAAGTCTATTATGTAGTAGAAATATAGGCAGTCATACTAAGCAGTTGTAATTTTCTTTTAGTATAATTTTACTGTAAAAGAGATTCCTTCCACTTTCAAGTAAGTGCTTTAAAGTTTAAATCACTTGTAAATCTAGATACAAATAATAGCTTCAAAAATTGTTAGATAAGTTGTCATGTTCTATGTAGTTCAGATCTTTAGAATTGCCAAAAGTGCCAGAAGTATTGAAATGTAAAGTAAAAAAAAGTTAGCTGGAGACGTTGTTTGTCATTTGAAATCAATACCAGTATTAAGTTTCACCAAGAAATTAAAGTACATTGTCTTAATAGCTGTATTAAGTCCAGAAGCAAACCTCATTATTCAGAAGTAACTCATTGTGCATGTTAGAAAACACCGGCTTAGATTGCCACACTCCTTTGTGTTTCATTGAATTTAGAATTTCCTTGTTTCTTTTAGCAATATTTGAGTTATTTGTTGGACAGAGGTAAAAGTGTACACCCAGCTTTATCTGTACACCCTTATCAGGGTCAGGTCTTACTGTAGTGCTTTCCCTTTTAAAAGAAAAGTCCATGCAGAAAAGGAGCTGGGCATTCCTCAGGTGTGGATATCTTCAAATGCACCTCCAACACTTGTTGCCTATACACACTTGATAACTTTCTCCTGTTTAAATGTGACAGTAAGAAAATGTTTTACAAGCTAACAGTGGCTAGTGGCTCAACATTAACCTAGAGCACCTTTCACTGTTTTGGCACAGATTACTGGGAGTCTAAAGTGGACGAGAGCTACGTGCAAGGCACTGGCATAAGGTTGAGCATAAACCATCTCCTTCTGCTCTGGTAACTCTTAACATAAAGCATTACATCACTTTAATTCTTAAAGCATTATATACTTTAATGGAGACAAAGATGAAATGCATCCTGTCTTCCTATGAGCCCTGCTAGACTTGCATAGCGCAGCTGTGACCTGACGTACTGTGATAAGAGTTTTGTTTTATATATAATTTTAAATAATTAGGCATTGAATTAACTTCTGAATAGGTGAAATTGCAATGTCTGCCTTTTCTAGACTAAGAGCTGATAGTACTGTGGGAGGGAGAGAGCCTTTACCATTCCCAGTGGAAATGGCCTTGAACTCAGGAAATCATTAAGTGAAACAGTAAATGAAAATTACTCAGTAGCTGAGCTGCTGAAAAAAGGACATTAAAGAGGAACAGGGATTTCTTTTTTCCCCCCTCCTGCCTTACCTTTTGAGGGTTGCTGAGCAAGATACTTGTTTAGGCAAAGATGTCAGCAAGGAGCATTCTGAGAGAGAAGTGAGCTCCTTGCTCAGCAAAAACATTCTCTAGAACAATGTAAAACAGAAGAACATTACATTGGTGATTAAGTATATATACATAATATATACATTACATATATACATATATATATACACACTATATATATACACATATATAAAATATATATACATACATACACATATATATATTCTTCATTGATAACAGAGACAAGAGAGAGAACACTAAAGGCCTAATATAAGAATTTCAGGTAATTTTTCATACTCTGAGATAGTTTCTTCCAAATTTTTCATATCCTAGTACTATCAGAGGACTTTTCTTTATATATTCTTCTGGAACAAATTCGCTTAACATCAACAGAGCCTGACCTGATTTCTAACTTTTATTAAGGTTTGTATCAACCAAGCCTTAAGGTTAGCTGAAGTAAATTTTCATTTTTACTCTTACAGATCTACCCTTCTCCCTGGATTTTGTTATGTTTGGAGTTTTGGAGGGGTATTTTTTTCCTATTACCGTTACATCAGATCAAAATTAATGATTTTTCTTGTGTGGGAAAAGAAAATTGGAGCTATGTGTTGACTGGCTAAGGAAAACAGCTACTGGCACTCAGCAAAGAGTTTAAAAGATATTGGAGAACAGAGGGAGAACAGAAAGTTTCCTGAGTAGTTGCCTTACTGTATTCTGTGATTTCCTTTTTATTATTTATGCGTGTTAGATTTGTCTCCCTTGTAATGTTAATATAAATGTTGTATTTTAGAATATGATCATTGATTTCAGGATGGGTCCATTAACTTTTCCTTAGCTGAGAATCAATAGATGCAATTATCTTCCAGTGAGATAATTCAGGATAGTATTCAGAGAATGATCTTTATCCAGTATAAATATCAAAGATGTTGACAAAATGGAGTATAATTTTGTTTACCTGCAGCAGATATTTTCTTCAAAAACTGTGGTATTTAAGTTTTAGGGTGGCTTGGCAATTAATAGAATTAATAGTTATGGGGTTAAAAAGACATTCTGTTAAAAAAAAGAGAATATATAAAAATTCACTGCAGTCACTATGAGCACTTAGAATATGGTCAAGTTCTGGTGGTCTCGGATCACTGATATTTTATAATTCTGAAAATATTTTCAAAATATAGCAATTGTAAAAGTATTTCAGATAATGTGTTAGCTATCCTTTAAAAAAATCAGGATGTATCTGTAATTTAATAATGGTGCTAGGGAAACTGTGCAGAGTAGGACCAAGTGACTTAGAAAAAGCCCTATTATTGCTCTGGTTATTTGTCCCATATGATAAATAAGGTAAATGTATATTTAACTTCACCGTGATAGTGCTCTAGAAAAAGTTTAATGTAAAGTTCTATAATAGCTATTTTCTTTCTTTATCTTGGACACATTTTTAAAGTAATATTTATTCTTC
This sequence comes from Melospiza melodia melodia, assembly GCF_035770615.1. Classification (NCBI taxonomy): domain Eukaryota; kingdom Metazoa; phylum Chordata; class Aves; order Passeriformes; family Passerellidae; genus Melospiza; species Melospiza melodia. Next base: position 74,510,655 of record NC_086226.1, on the reverse strand, counting down.
TGCAGTGTGCAAATACCAAGCACAGACCCATTCTCATGCCTCTGACCATAAACCAACAGAGTCTTTATGCAGAGATCTCTTGCTTTTCTACAGGAGGGAACATGTAATAAACAGCAATAAACAGCCAACCAAAGGAGATTCTGATTTTGTCATTCATTTATTGCAGTAATTCTTCATGACTTTGTTGGATTCTGTGACAAATTAATTCCCTCACTGTTACTCCTTACAGGATTAAGTATTTCTCCCATATGCACTCCAAATATTCTTTATATAAAGAATATATATTATATGACTTCTTAACAAGAAGTGTTTTTGTGGCCCCAGTTAAATATCTTGATATGCAATACAGAGGTTTTGCTAATGCCTCCTGTGCTCTCAAAATGTCCCCAGAGGAGTGATCAGTGAGAGATCCTGTTTTCACATCACTGTGCTGGAATTCAAAACACAGAAAAAAACTTTTCCATCAAGGTCTTTGCAGTCCTATCTTTATAACTGTCTGCTGCCTGGCATAAGGACATTCGGGGAAAAAAAGCTATTCTAGCCCTTTCTACCTTCCCAGACAATCAAGTTCTTACGAAAGCAGTTTAAGTTTAAAATAAAACAACTTTGGAGCATCAATTGAAAAATTTACTAGATCAGTCTCTTGGGAAAACAAGTCTTAAAAAAAAAAAAAAAAAAAAAAAAAAAAAAAAAAAACCTGATGCATTTTAGAGGGTGTTCTAATGAACTTTTTGGACCTGAGTGTGGCAGGGCAAGTGCCAGGGCAGAGCTGAGTTGGAAGTCTGGCGCCGTGGGACCTGTCCAGCTGCTCAGGAACAGCTCAAACCGTGCAGAGCCCTGAGGAACTGCTGTTCTGCCCTACAGGGCACAGAGCTCACTGCTTCCCTCCCAGTTCTGGCTCCACCAGCCATGCCTCAGCTTAAGTAACAGGAAAAGCAGAGGAGATCATGCTGTAGCTAAACAAAAGAAAATATATCCGAATAATAAGAAATTAATAAGAAATAAAAATTAATTTTAAAAGGATTACAGAAATAAAGAATGAAGAAATATGTACCTAGAAACCAAAATATTACATATGATGTTTTTAAAGATAACTTATCGAGATGTCTTATGATAACATAAATTGTTTAAAAACATATATGTGGCCATGAAATTTAAAAAAAAAATGTAATTGCTAAATATGCAAGAATTGGAAGAGTTACAGTAATATTGTTCCAAATTTATGAACTCCTGCATTTCTTAAATTCACATATATCTCTATTTATACATGTACCTACCTTCACACACACACATAGGTATATGCATATTTCAAGGGCAGATTTTCAGGTATGAAGTCTACAGCAAAACAAATTCTTACCAGGATCTGTTTGTGTCTGTCACAAAAATACTGTTAGGCAAAGTTCATCAATTATCTAAAATGAAGTTGTCTACAAGGAAATAACATCAGGAATTAAATACAGCAGTAGAAGAGTTTAGTTAGTAACCTATCTCCTAAAACAAAACTCTGACAATGTATCTAATAATAATTATTTATAATTTCATCATTTTAAAGGAAGGTATAACTGCTACTATTATCCTACCCTGTAAAAAATAATTATACCTCACATGAGTATCCCTTTTAATGAGTTCTTATGAAGAACACAGAATACAATTACAAAAGGCTGCTAAAATGGCATTTTACGCCATATTCAAATATAAGTTCTGAACTTTTCAATTGCCAGAGGCACAGGGAAAATCTCATAATGCTCTTTTTCCTACTTCCCTTGATTAGCATCAGTTTTTATATAAAGTCAGACAAGTTAAATGATCTGTGGCAGTGTTTGTTATTGAATATTGAAAGGGACTAGGTTTCATATATGCAGCAATGGATTGAAAGTGCCTGAAGAAAAACGTGAAATCAATAAACTACTAGGATATAGTTTATGATACCATATGTTGTCATCAAAGTGGGTGAATAGCAGCCTCTGAAATTCAGAGTCTTGGTGCTGTAAAAGACCTATGTGTTCAGGAATGAATGCTGGCTTTAGAATTCAGCATGAGGTAAAATAAAATTAGAATTCAGCACTTTCCAACATAAAATCAGGCTCATTAACATATTCTAATTAAATGAACACCAAAAAAAAGATGTCTTAACATCCGTTTTCCTAGTTGTTTTGTGTAAAAGTCATTAAGATAATAATGGAAGGACTTTAGATATAATGAAGAGTAGGGTTAAATAACAAATATTTTACTTTGAATGAAGACAACTTTTCCATTGACAACTAACTAAAAAAAAAATACAAAAGATCCAACAAACTCTCCTGAGCTGTGGGCAGTTCAATACGTTTGAGGAAACAGCTCAGCTCCAAAACAGAAATAAGTATATTTTCACTACATCTGCCACAAAGAACAGTACCTCGTCGTTTAACACATACCAAACAACTTCATTCTGTCTGCAACTGCATGTGGTTCCTTATGACACATACACACATGAGAATCATGTCCTGCATGCAACTGTTTATTTCTGTGAATCTGTAATGTTATCCTACAGGCAATAGATTTGTGTTTAAGATTCTGCAATATTCGAGAATGAAACAACAAAAACTTGTGTGAGGGAACTGCATTAAACTGTTCATAGCTTTTGCAATAAACCTGAAAGCACTCTCTCACTCCTTGTTTGCAACACATTTATTAGTCACTACCAATATTATGAAATGTTTTTTCTGAGCAAAAAGGTCACTTTTTCAATTTTTTAAGAGTTTTAAGTACAAGATTGACCTACATATTCCTTTTGTCTGTTAGCTTAGCTAATATCTCTAAATACTGCAGCACAAGCACATCAAAGGCAGGATTAGGTTTATCCAGCCTAAACCTGAACTTCTCATTCCAGTGAATAGAAGGCCAACACATACATGTGGATTTAACATAAATATCCTGTCTGCAATCCATTTAGTCATTTGCTTACGCCTTTCCTTTATATTTCCCAAATATGTTTTTATTCCCTGTGTCATTCCAAGTCACATAAAAAATTTAAATGCATACCCTAAAGGAGCAGAGTATTTATATCTGGGACAACTGGTCCTAATCCTTCTCTAATTTTGTTTTTACTCTCCTAGTAGTGATGAGAGCAGCACTTCAGATTATTTCCTGACAAGACAATAGACAAACTAACAAAAGGCAAAAGACAGGAGGTACATTTATAATTGTGACATCAATCAGCTTCTGAACTCCTTTCTTAAAACTTTGGAGTGTGAATTTAGAATTAATATGTCACAATGTTATTGCTGGGCAATGATCCTCTAATCTGAATGGCTATTCACTACACAAATAATAAATATTAAGTATTGAATATATAAAAAAGTCTTACATCGTGATAACTATTGACATGTAACTGTAGTTTATATTATTTGCTTTATAGTGGGAAAACCCTTAAATTTTTATCACATCTTTTTACTATTATTGTAAGTATTTTTTATTTATTACCTAAAATTAAGGAGAGTAAGTCCTCTCAGAGAAACTACTGAAACATATAATTAGATTATTTCCATGGTTAAGTGGTAAAATAAATGCTAAGCACTGATGCTAAGCAATGGGGAATGAATCAAATGCAACATCCACCTTAAAATATGTCTGAAGTAACAGCTCAAGTACAACAGATTATCGATAAAAACCTGTGCAGAACCAAGTCACTCACCAAATTGTTAAAATGTAGCTGCTTCTCCTGAGAGAGGGGAGAAATCTTCATTAGACATTATTTTTTGCAACAATCTCCTCCTCTGTTAGCAAATGCTGGTTGAAGCATTTCTTGCCTACTTGAGTCAATTTCATTCAGTAACAGTAATGCTTCAAACATTTCCCAATGAGGTTATGTCTGGCTCTATGATGGTGTCAATTATCTGACAGGACTTGTCCACCCCAATCTCCTATGTGTTAGAATAATACTTTGGTAAAGAACAAGATATAAAAAGGAAAACACTGAAAATAGCATTTCATAATCTTACTGAGGATTTCTTTGGGGAAAACACAGAGATTTTGCTCAAACTGAAACTGATATTTACTTATTTAACCAAATAACTTTTCCCCTCATTTAAAAGATAAATTGTCTTCTCCATTATCAGAGCTGATCTTGAACATAACTGCTGAAATACTAAAGCAGATGTTCAACAATAGCTGTATTTCTCTCATGAGAATATTGAAAGTGCATTTTTGAGGATTATGCTGGCAAAATTTCTTCACACTGAATGAAAAATGGCTTTTTCTATAGCTTTGTTTACCAGGACTCAGAACCCTATCAAGGTAACAGAGTTTACTCAAGTTCTATTCAAAACACAGTGTATCTTTATAAAAGTCACCATCAGGTAGCCAAATTATCAAAATATCTTTAAATATGAGCATCCTTTTTGCTTTCTTATGACAAACATGGAAGATCTGTTACCATAATAACACTTAACCCTCATGCATGGAAGAAAGTTTGTGGGAGGTTCTTCAGATCACTTGGTATAGACTTGCTAACAGCAAATTCTTGTGTTGCAATACTAGCAGAGTTTTATTTAAAATGCTATATAACTTTTTGCTGAAATGAAAATTTAACCCTATCGGGAAAATTTCTGGAATTTTGGACAGACAAACCTAAAACTTACTCTTATATAAAAGATATAAAATATTATTCAGCAGAACTATTATTCAAATATTTTTTATTGGCTTTGATTGAACTGCAGCAACTGTTGGTTATTGTAGAGATGAAGCAGAAAAGTAGTATTTTCCCCATCCAAGTCAGAGTTGGCCTGTCTTCTCAAGAGGAAAGTCCTGCTTATCAAACCTGAATTCATTGCATGACAAGGTAACCCACCCAGCTGATCAAGGGAAGCCAGTGGGCGTAACCTTCTTTGGATTTCAGTAAAGATTTTGATACTGTCTCTACTAGTATCCTGTGTCACAGACAGCTTTTGTGAAAAATCCTTTCTTTAGGATTTTTCTCCCTTCTGAGAAGCTGTGGCCTCAGCAACAAAGTGTAAGCAATGGTTATCTGCTGCTGTGGAATGCAACAGGTGGATCCGTGATTGGTCTCCTGTGGATGTCTGGATTTACTGACCGCTCACGGCAGAGCTGGGTCTCGATCTCTGCTGAGACACAGACCTTTGTTATTCATTCTTTTCTATTCTTAGCTTAGCTAGCCTTCTGAGAACTTTCTATTTCTTTTAGTATAGTTATAATGTAGTATATATATCATAAAATAATAAATCAAGCCTTCTGAACATGGAATCAACATTCTCGTCTCTCTCTTCACCCTGCAACCCTTGCAGGCCCTGTGACACTTCTGGATGAAAGATGCAGCTCACAGCTGGATAAACACATCATGGGGTGGGTGAGCAGCTGGCTCAGGGGTCAGACACAAAGGGTGACATTGGTGAATGGTGTGACACCAGACTGGGGACACTTGCCCAGTGGGCTTCTGCAGGGCTCCATCCTCAGCCCTGTGCCCTTCAACACCTCCAGCAACGGCCTGGGCACAGCTCTGGAAAGGACACTGTGCTGGGGCGACCTTACGGTGCTGAATTGTAGCCCAATTTGTCTGTTTATAAGTTTTGTGCATTTAAAACTAGTTCTAAGAATGAAGGGGCAGAGAGGGAAAAGCAGTGGAATATTTTTTGTATTTGAAAACATAGAGATAAGAGCTTCAGTTCTCTCCCTGGGTGCATTTGGTCTGCAGCATGGGCAGGGAGCTGGAGAGAGCTCACCTTTGCTTTTAGATAGTACATTTTAGCTAGCTGAAATGTCAGCTAAAAAAGCTGACATTTTTGGAACTGTTCAGCCCTGGTTCAGTCTGGGAACACCATGACTATTGTCCAGGGGCCCCCAAGCTGCACTGCAGCCGGGACATCAGACCTGAGCCCCCAAGAGACTGAGGGACAGCCAAGGACACATCCAGAAAAAGGACTCTGAACTACAACAGGGCTTTCTGAATTGGCCATCTCTTCAGCACAACAAGAAGTTCCATTGTTTAATATTATTCACTTTCTCAGGTTTGCTTGTCAAATAAAGAGGTTTTTTCCAGTTTTCTCAAAGGAGAATTGTGACTTTCAAACCAGCTGGGGGAGGGTCAGCTTCAATTTGCTTTACAGACGAGACCACTTCAAAAGTTTCCTCCCAAATTTGCCCTAAACCAGGACAGACACTAAGCAAGTTCACAGCTGATACAAAGCTGGGAGGAGCTGTTGATCCCTCAGAGGCAGAGAGGCCCTGCAGAGAGACCTCAGCATTTTAGAGGGTTGGGCAGTCACCAACTGTATGAAATTCAACAAGGGAATATGCTGGATTCTGCACCTTCGGTGGAGAAACCCTGGATGTATGGACAGAGTGGGGAATGAGAGGCTGGAGAGCAGAGCCATGGGAAGGGACCTGGGTGTCCTGGCTAATGGCAAGTTGAACATGAGCCAGCAGTGCCCTGGCAGCCAGGAGGGCCCGTGTCCTGGGGGAGAATCGGGCACAGCATCACAGCCAGGCAAGGAAGGGGATTGTCCTGCTCTGCTCCGCTCTGGGGCAGCCTCACCTCCAGTGCTGGGGGCACTTTTGGGGCTGCAATGTAAGAAGAAGGGTCTAAAGTCATTAGAAAGTGTCTAAAGGAAGGCACTGAGGAAGTGAAGATGATGAAGAGCCTTGAGAGGAGGCTCTTCATCATCTTCACTGAGGTCCCTTGGTCTGTTCAGGCTGGAGAAGGGGAAACTGAGGGGAGACCTCACTGCAGGTGCATCTTCCTTGTGAGGGGGAGAGGAGAGGCAGACACTGATCCCTTCTCTGCGGTGACAGGGACAGGACACAAGGGAATGGCCTGAAGATGTGTCAGGGGAGGTTTAGGTTGGATATCAGTATGACGTTTTCCACCCAGAGGGTTGCTGGTTCCCTGGAACAGAGAAGTGGTCACAGCCAAGCCTGACAAAAGAGCTCAAAGAGCATTTGGACAATGTTCTCAGGCACATGACATGGTGTGACTCTTGGGGTGGCCTGTGCAGGGACAGGAGTTGGACTCAATGATCCTTGTGAGTCCCTTCCAACACAGCATAGTCTGTGATTCTGTGAAAATTCTGTAAAAATTTATTTTGTAATAATGATGCTAGACAGAAAATAAAATGCAGTTATGTTTCTTCTCGGAATTCCTAACAACAAGTTTAGTCTGAAGTGTGCCCAGACTTGATTTTTTCTGATTTAGTGATGAAACCATAGCATCTGAAATAAAGCCAAAAGAGAAAGGCCATTTTTACCCATTATCTTGTAGATTTCAATGATTTCTATTCCTCTAGACGAAATACCCCAGTATCTCTAATGTTTCTCACAAAAGCTTAACATTAAATTTATAATTTAATCTTCTTTACTTTGTGTCAGTTTATGGCAGTAAAAATCAAAATAAAAAGAAAGAGTGTATGAGATAAATTAGGGTAGTTTTGGAAAATGGAAAAGTAGAAGTGCTCATTTTGGGAAAGGGAGAAAGGTAATTTCTCCACCTGAGTAACATTATAACAATGGGAATAAGGTCCAATAACCAGTCTGAAAGTGTGACTCTCCTTGTGAGGGACTCAACAGATTCAAGATAATCCATGGCTCAGTAACAATGTAGAAAAATTGTAGAAAAAACCTTTTTTTTTCAGTATCATCAATATGGGGGTTGCTCTTCTGGGAAAACTAAGAAATCTATGAACTAGATAAATGTACATGAGCTAGTACAGAGCTTTTTGCCTTTAACTTGTTAAAGTAATAAAGAGTAACACTTCTAATTTTATTATACATGGCAACACTGTAAAGGTAAAATGAATTCCTCATTGCAGCTTCCAAATTACACTGTATTTATCTGTCAGAATGGGAAGGCTGCATCTCCTAATCTCTTTTCCTTCCCTGAGTACCTCTATTGAATAAATATTTAGTAGCTGTTGAATAAAGATGTGTCTTTTCCCCTCTTGTGCAAGACTGAAAGGGGTTGCACAGGTCTTATGTCAACATTCAGTGCAAGCTATTTTTCTTCCTTATTTCTACTGAGAGCTTTCACTTAAAGTATTCCACCCTTATGAAAACTTCACAGAAATATTTTATATTAATTGAGTATTTACTCTTTAGAAAGATAACAACATGTTGACTTTCTCAATGTCACTGAACTCATTGCTGTTGATTTCAACATTCCTGCTACTTTGTATTTGTTCTTCTAATACAGTAGCTCCTAAGGTGATACTACATAGATAAGAATAATTAAGAACATCTCAATGCATATTTTTCAGAAAAAAATCACCATTATTGTACCAGATTTTTCCATTAGCAATGATTTTTAAAAAGATATTCCATATAATACTTTAATATAGGCACAGATCCAGAGGAGGACTTAAATACTTCCAAGAAATTGTGCTTGGCTTTCGGCGTCAATCAGGAACTGGCATATGATTTTAAGCTCCTTCTGTCATATTAAAATGGAGGAAAGATACTGAGCAGAGAGGAACGATCCCCACTCCTGACCTGCTGGTTGTGCTCTCCCAGTGCTGAAATCTCCTTTTCACTGCAAGGGCATGCTGCTGATCCATCTTCAGTCTGAGTGAGATAACACTGCCTTTCTTTTTCATTTCAGCTATGCCTGATCTATTTATAGATTTCTGTAACCTGAGAACTTTGTGTAAGAGAAGAGATTATTCACAAGTTTCACAGCTTTCAAAATGTAAACAAAGGACAAAGAATAGAGACAGGAAAGGGAGAAAAAAGTGAAGACAAGATGAAAAAGAATTAAATTCATAAAAACATCACATCTGAATAGTTGAAGGATTAAAAGCATAATCAGATTTTCAGTGTATGCTGTGACCAGTGTTGTCTTGCATATGCTTGCATAAAAAGACAAAGAGTTCAAAAAGAACATATTTATAAAGAGGTATATTTTCTCATGAGTGACAAATCATGTATAAGGCACTCCTTCAGGTGTCATTTGATATTTTTAGCAGGGTTGATATGATTTGATAACTGGAACTGCTAAGTGATAGTTCATAGTGGCACTTCTCAGCACTTTCAGTCCATCAGCTAATGCATTTATGCACTTCTGCAAAAACTGGAACTCCACTACGTATATATCCATAGAGAACAAGAGCTCAGAAGATTCTATAAACTAACTGTGGGCGTGAGTTTCATGAGGAATATTTGATAACTATAGTAAGAAAATACCCTATGACCATAATTATCCAACAGAAATAGAAACCTCTCCCCATGTCTTCTTTACTACTTTCGAAAATAAGAAAAGCATGCAACTTATTTCTTTAAATTCACAGCAAACTTTTTGGTGGTTTCAGTTTGGTCTCTTCAGTAAGGAAGGTTCATACTTGTACTTGTAATTGTTGGTTATGCAAATCATGACTCCCTTTTTCCTCTAAAATTTTCTTTTAAGAAAATCTGTGGGTAATTTGGGGGCTTTCTTTAGCTTTTGAATAGTGAAGTAATTCCACCCACCCCCCAAAACATAATATCAGAACAACTACATTTTAACTTTTCAAGACACCAATCAACAAAATTCCCTCCATTCTGGAAAATGAGGGACTATGAATAGCAGTGCAATTCTGCCTTCAAAATCAAATGTATTAGGGGGCTAGGTGCTGTTCCCAAGGTGTTGATTTGCATGGATCTGGAGATTTTAACAAAAGTGGATGAAGAAGTTATGGATCCTGAATGACTTCACCCTATGCCTATCCTTGTCATAGCAGTATAATTTTCAGATGCAGTGAAATAAGGAAAACAGCTTAATTAAGCAAGTCAAACAATCCACTGCATTCTTGGATTATCTTCTCCTACTTGTTTGATGATGCAGCCCCACATAGAAATGGTTGTGCTGGCAAGCATGTGGTGTTACTGCATAGGAAGGGTTCCAGGAGTTCCAGAAAGCATTAAAACCTCTTCCCCACTGAAGCCAGCATCTCATGATGCAGCATCCCTACAATCTACAAGCCCTTTTTTCCCAATTGCCCCATTAATTCAAATGAGCTTTCTCAGCAAGACCATGAGTTGTCAAAGTTGGATTTGAAATATATTCTCAGCAAAAGACCACATGCTCCAGCAATATAATTTTTAGTAAGAGCAGCAGTCAAAATACTTTTCCTTTATTTTTATTTTCATAAACTAAATAACACTGTAAACCAGTAATCATTTCTCTTTGTTTAGGTATAGTCATGTCTCTGTGAACAGCAGTTTATGCATTCACAGGTTTATGTGGACATAGAGTATAAATATACACATGCATCCTTATTTAAGGATAATGTACAAATAAGAATAACTCTTGTGATACCCAACAGTCCTGCAACTAATAATAATGGCTTTCAGGGATAACTTCAAAAAGCAGAACCTTGAAATATCATAACAAAGTCATAATTTCTAGTCTGTTGCACTTATAGTCCAGGAAAGCATACTCAACATACATAATTTCTGTATAAATTGTGTTATATGTGTATTGGCTGCACTGCAGAAGTGGCAAGGGCCCAGGTTACTGATTCTTTGCTTCACTGCTTTTAATACAAGTCATCTAACAAGGTAATGAGGAAGACAACATGAAATTTAATATTAATTTTTTCCATGGCCTATTCAAACCTTTTTCTTATAAGAGTTTTTTTGATTTACCTTAACTAATATCACCTAGTCAGAAACATCATTATTTGGATCTATTTAAGCGGAACAGTATAACTGACTGCAACACAGAATGTACCATTGCTAACATTATACCTTGCCTACAGCAAGACAATAAAAGCTTGGCTTTCCAAAGCAAAAGCATTTATATGCAATGCTGCAGTTGATTTCCTTTCTACAACTGATTTTTATTATATTCCACAGCAAGTACTTTCAGCAAATTTAAAGATTATCTGCAATATGCATTCTTGGAATAAACCTGCTGTGGTTATACAAGGAGTTCTATAAATTATTCCTATAGATTCATCTTACAGTTTAATATCCTTGAATTAAAGAGATCATCACAGCATTTTATATGCTGAGGTATGCAAAAAATGTACAGTGGGAAAAATATTTGGTAAATATTACTTCAAGACTTGAGGATCTATTCCACATACATAACAGGATATAGTATTGAATCAAATAAACTTTTTTATTTTTATTTTTAGTGATATCTTCATTTGGACTTAGTCTCTACAAACATTATCTTTCCAGTGACCTATTTTTCTACAAACATTAATTAGGCAACGTGTTTATGAATATACAGACAGTATTCTTAGTACATAGTTTCTCATCTCACAGCACTACAACAGAAAGTAAAACACTCATCAAAATCTCTTCTTGAGCAATGGAATATTGGCTGAAGCTTATTTCAGATTTCCATTCAGACAGTCTTAGAACCAATGACATTTCCAAATAAGTGTCCTCTGATCTAGAACACCTGCTATTTGCCACATATGAGTTGCATCATTGATTGAAAATCTACAAAAGTTGAAAGGACTTGGACAATGATACAAAGAGCTTCCTTGCTGTAATGCAACTAGCTTTCAGTGTACTGTCTTCTGATGTTGGAGTTAGAAATGTCAAGCGTGCCTCTTGGCCACAGACAAATCCTGCATCCTCAGGTCGCCTGCTTGGCACAGAAGGAGCAAGGATTTGCTCCTGGGCAGACTGTGAGAGGATTGTGCCCAGAGGCCATCAGAGTCCCAAACACACCCTTAGCAGAAGAAAGTGGGCATCTTCAGCTGACTAAGTTCCTGCCTTTGTGCAGGGATAAGACACTGGCAACAAGCTGCCTCACCATCCTTCACTAGCACATCACAGATTGTGGTGCCTTCTGATATCTTGCCATCAGGCAAGGTTTGCTGCGGGTGGTTATCAGTTAGGACTGGTTATTTCTCTTTTTCTGAACCAAAGGACGACATACATGTACTTACAATGCTTGCTTCAAACATATCTACTAAGAAAGCAAATAATATATTTTTTATATATACATAATTCTTGGCAGTGATGACAGCTTCTTTGCTGGCCTTAAGAAATAGAACCTTTAGGACTAATAATTTTTAAAAATTCTCTCTTTGTTCTCCATTTTACCAGGTAGCTGTGTTTTTGTGTTTCTTTAATTGCAGAGGTACTGTTTTCTCAGTTACTCAGATCATTAGCAGTATAACACCAGACCCAAGGCTCTGGTGTTATAATTTTTAAAGACAGATTCACCTTTCCAAAGGCTCAATGGAAAAAGCAAAGTCATAAAATAATTCTTCATTTTATAACGGGGAATTTATTCAAACATGTTTTGGTTACCATTTATTACTGAGGATGCCTTACAATTAAATGCTTTCATTTGCACATAAGTATTCCCGAAACCTTTTAAATTCCTATTAAACTTGCTCTGGATTTTCCTTCTTTTTTTCTTCATTTTCACTCAGTCTCTCAGCTCTGTCTTGCAACAAGATAGAGTAATGCTGACATAATTAACAGGTTTTTTGCTTGCATATTTGAAGAATCAGTATTTAATTTATAATAGGAGGTTTGTGAAAATTAAAAAAGGTTCATTTTGAAAGCGCATCTGAGAACACAGGGACAAAGTTTTCAGGATGGAAACTATCCTTTTTCTTTTTCTCTTGAATTATCACTGTATGAAATAATTGAAACAATTGCCATCTTTTGCATAGCAGCCAGAAAATCAGACACTGCTTAGAGTCATGGAGAAGATTTGTTATTGGGTGATACAGAACATTTTCAGATGAACATGACAAGTCAATTCCCAGGAATCCAAACAAAATGTATAGCCCAAATTCCCATATTTATACAAACTCACTTTCACACTACTGGCTGCCTTTTAAAGTCATTCTCATAACAGTGTTTCATTGCACTATCATTAAAATGGTCACATGAAAATATTTTTCACACTTTTAGCTGTTATTTCTCTGCTTATAGATTGGGGTTTTTTTTTAATAAGCATGATAATTTAAAAAAATATAGAGACAAACTGAAATCTATCCCTCTAGTGATTATTTCCTTCTGACAGTGATTTGGCTGTGCAGGGGTATCCATGCTGAGAACTGAACTGCTGGCATATAAATTACAGTGTGAAGAGCACAGATGCATTTTCTTTGAGTTACCAGAGAAGTAGGTGAGGACTCAGCTATATAGGAGCATCTCAGCTGGGACCACAGTAGAAAAAGTAACCTTACTAGTGTCAACATTATTGCAGTTCCTGGCAGCCAGTTCAGACGAGAGTCAATTTGAAATGCAATTCAACAAAGGAAGTGTGGGGATCTAACAGCTAAAAACAGATTTCTCCCTTCCCCGCCACCACCCTCACTGCACACATAAATCTTTCTCTTTTTCTCTTGAATTACTTTTCTCCACACTAGCCTTTCTGTTAATATCGCAGGCCACATTTTTGCAACTATTTCTACCACCTCCCATCTCCCTTCACACTGAAACTTGCACTCCATGTTGTTCATATATGTAATCCCCCAGTTTTACCCCAGGAACTGAGGAAGTGGCGTTGCTCTGTGCTCTCTAGAAATCCCAAAATGACCCAGGACAGCCCTGGAGAGAGAATGTTTGCAGGCGCTGACAGCATTGCGCAGGCCAGAGCACTGCTGAGAGATCTCAGGGTCATTGGCTCAAGAAAATGAGATGGTTGACAATATAGAAAGACGTATTTATTAATTTTGGGTAATCTACCTCAATTGTCAATATATAGTATATTTCAGTTTGTTCGGATTTGTGTGCTATTTCACAAAAGCACATCACAGGCTTTTGCAAATGCTGTTGTATAAATCATAATAATATTTATTCTTCACTGTCAGTAAGGTAAAACACCTAATGAATAAAAATAGAGATAGAAGTGTGATTAGAAAGACAGTTTTCCATAAGGAAACCAAGCCAGGTAGATGGTCAGGGGCAGAGAAGCAGCCTGTCTTTGCACCCTGAGGAGTAGCAAAGGCTTTGGAAGTTCCCTCCACAAAGCAGGAACATTTTTTCTGGGAAAGCAGAGGGATTTGATAGCCAAATTTCCTGGCCATCTGTGTGTTATTTCACATACCTGCGCCCCTCCTGCTACCCAGCCGCTGCCCTAGAGCAGCAGGATGCTGCACACCCTGCTTGGCCTGCAGCTGCAAGCACACAAAGCCAACATCACCCAGCAAAACCAGACTTATGTGGGGGAGCCTGGTCCAGATGCTTCTCCCAGGGAAACCTATGGGAAAAAAAAATCAAAAAGTCACCTCTGCTTGCCCTCCTGTTTCCCACAGACCTATTTCCTATTTCATGCTGTTCCCCTACCAGAAAGAGCATTTCCCCTCACTACCTATTTGTTATGAAGCCTGTCTTCAATAAGCTTTCAGGGTCCTTATGGAAGTAAGACACTTCCATAAACAAAATTCAGCATTTTAACAAATTACAACAGCCTGTATCATATGTATATGTATATGATGCAACTTATAGGAGATTTTATCACTTTTACTTTTCTAACACATGAAGATGTGTTTCTTTGATTTCATCCCTGCTTCTGCTAATTGCAGAGTACTTTCAGAATGGGGTTGCCTTTTACATTCATGTGTTAAAATTGGTTGCAAAGAAACAATATTATCTTTTTATCTCTAGTAAGGTCCAAATTGAACCATCAGCTATTAGAAAACAATTATTTTCTCATTTCAGCTGACATAATGCAGTTAATGTTCTTTTTAGGTGGAACACTAATTTTGAATTTACAATTCCAAACATTGATTTTGATCTATTTTGTTGTTATCGACAAGAATCATTAACCTTTCTCTGTTCTTGTGGTTTGCAGTTCTTTTGGTCTTAAAACAAATAACAGCACTAACTTGACTGAATAGTTAACTGACCCTCACTATTTGCTTCTAGGGACACAGAATAAAGAAAACATTCTTGTTTATTTTTCTTGTGTACCTTAAATTATGGAGGAATCTTGCCAGTCTTTGTGAAGTTTATTACTTTGTTTGCCTGAGCAATACTTCAGGTTATCTTGATAAATAAATAAAGTGAGATTTTTAAATATAGTTTTCCTCTATCTTTACTTTTCTATAAATATACCTTTTTTTTCTTTAACACTGTGAAAGGAAAATCAGAAAGTAAAAGAAAAACATCAGTAAGAAAAATAAATTTTGACAAGGAGCACAGTTTTCAGCTGCAGACTGTAACGTAATATTTTAGTTCAAACAAAAGCAAAGGAATTTCTATGTAGGTGTAGACAAAAGTAGCAATGCTGTGACCTGTCATTTTTTGTTTCACATGGGAAAGGAATATCAGTAGAGCATATACAGACATCTGAATCTACTTACTAACATCAATAAACACAAGCTATAGAGAAAAAATCTCTTCACTAGGTTACTTTTCACTGAGAACAGTAACCACTCTGTTAAAGTTATCTTTGAAAATTCTGTTTCATGCTTGATTCTCTAAGAACAAGTAAAGTATTTTCTCACATAGTTCATTAACAACACTAGAAAGGGATCAGTTCTGAATTAACATTTACCTGAATACAAAGATCCAAACAGGAGAGTCTTTTACATACAAGTCTTTTTAATGCCTTTCTCTCAGAAAGACAACCAGCTGTAAATGTGCTCATTACATCAAATTTGGGCCAAAACTAAAGTTGGCCTAATGAAGGAAACATCCTTTATCTTGTGAGAGGTTTCAAAAAATTTTAAAAAGAAAAAAATACCCTCAGAAATGTTTCATCCAAAAATCTATTAGATCTAGATTGGAGCATAAAAAGAAGACAAAAAACAGTATGAATTGTTTGGGTCTTATTTCAGGTTCTCACATGCAAAGTCTTTCTGTAGAAAAACCTTTTATATATCTTCATTTGATAAAAAACAACAAACAAATAAACTAGTGTCAGTTCAATACTGATAATGTACTTGGTATTGTTATTTTGTTGTGGAAATTATATATGCCTCTTTTTGATTTTGTTCCACCTCTATCATATAGCAACTATGTCTAAGGAAAGTTTTCTTACTAAAACAAAAAAAGGAAGATAAAAATAAGTCTATAATTTAAATACTTTGGTTTTAATACTTTGATCCTGTTCTTATCTTCCTTAAGAAAAGCATTAAAATCATGAGAATTTTTTTAATTGCATTATTTTATTCACACCATTTTTCCACTGAGAAGGAAGGATATGACAAAAGAGAGAAATTTAATGTTCAAATTAGATTTTTTTTAGCAATTTAAAGAACTGTTTTTAAAATAAAATATTTGATAAATTGATTGAAAAAGTATAATGAAGTAGGAAAAAACACAGATCTTTCTAATACTTTTACTTGCATCATGATGTCAGAAAACAGACACACTGGAGTAACACATATAAAAGTACACTGAAAGCAAATTCCTGTTAAATACCCGCTTTTTCTGTCCTCTAATGAGGAAATTACAGTTTTTCCTACAAAGTTACTGCTTAATTCAGCATCGTGAGAGAGTTTGGTAATGCATCTGTTATAGTAAAACACCCTAACAGAGGTATTTCCTTTTCTTCTCCATGGTAAGAAGGTTTTCCACAGGATGACAAAACATTTATTCTGCTGCTTTTGAGCAGGTAATTACCCTCTTCAATGACAGCAGAAAAATTTTCAGTTTCTTTGCATTTGATACTAATTCTCTGCATTGAAAATCTGTGGATGCATTGTCCCTCAGAGCTTAATGCAGCCTGTCAATCCTCACATCAAAGTCATGAGAACACCTGGACTTTCCCCTTCTTCAGAGACAGCCAACCTTTGTTTTTAGAGGATGACCTATTTTATCTCACCCAAGACCAAGTAATAACAACATCATCTGATAACCCCACAAGTAGTAACTGCTTATGCAAAACAATCCACACACAAATGTTCATTTTTGTCTTTGTCTCAGTTTCTTTTGTCTTTGTCCCAGTTTTAAACAGACTTCTTCATTCAGACACACACCTACCTTTACCAATTTAGCATTCAACAAAACGTCACAGTACATAAGCAATTCTCTGAGACCACAGCTGAAGCTTCGCCATCCTCTTCAGTGACAGAGCCACAGTCAAGGTCACCTGTAGCAAGGTCTAAAACTGACATTTCTGAAATGGCACTGCATGAGTAAGTACAATGAAAAAATAAACAGAAAAGGCAGAAGAGACAGAAAGAGAGGGGCTAGTAAAGGAATGAGAACAGTGAAGGAAATGAAAAGTAGGGATGCACACCTTATCAATACCTCTCCACACAGTGGAGGAGGTTGCTTGCTCATTTGGTTCTCAGGTTCTCATGCACAGATTTCTTTCAAATCCTACCTGTCAATTCCCATTCTGACAAACTGAGAATATACGTGGATTATTTTTATTATTGTTTTTACTCTTTATTTTATGATAACTCAGTCACTTCTCATCAGTCTTTGACTAGCATTTTAAATGTTGTGGCTACTTCAGTTCATGGCACAGAATTTACTCATCAAGGGATAATGAAAACATTAAAGATCTTTCTATGCCTAACAGAGCTTTAGGCATCAACCAGTAATAGCTGATAATGCAACATTTTATGTATATGTTTACTTTACTAGAAAAAAGAGTCATTCAACCTTCACATTCAAGGTAGGGATTGTAACTTATTAAAGACTTAATTTTAAAACTAGGACAAAGGAATGTTATTGCCATGAGTGACGTTATATTTCTGCTACAGCCAAAGTGTGTAACTTTCATCCTCAAGAAGCATGCAGAATTGCATATTTGCATTTGAAGCATTTGCCAGGTTGTACTTGCAGCAATATGAAAAAATTTACGACTCTTGGAAAGAGTGTAAAGCTGAAATCATGAAAGGTGGATTTAGAACTGGTGTCTAGCGCCCAAGTGTAACTTGAAGAATTACATTATTACTTTCTTGTGCTACAATTTCTACTCCTTATTTACTCCTAGAATGGTTGATTTTTTTCCCTAGAAGAAACTTCTGCAGCACAGATGATGCAGAAGCGCCATATCTGCAAATGACAGGATTTCCTCCTTGAATATAGCAATTTCTACTGGTATTGACATCTTCTTTAGATTCCACAACTCCTTTTTGAGTTTAGTGAGTCAGGGCACACTACCCTGAGTTTATGACTGAATGTTTTGCATAAAGATGGGTACATATGCATATACACAGTTACCTGAATGTGCTAATACACTTACTGGGCCTTCTCTGAACACAAAATATGTGCATAGTCCCTCACGGCTCAAAAGCAACAGTCCAGATTCTTGACTTTTTTTTCACGATTTCATTAAATTTACAGGAACTTGCCATCTTCTCTTTTTCAGCTTAGTTTGAACTGACCTATGATTAGAAGGTTTTGGAGAACAAAGAAAAAACTTTTGAATAATCTTGTTTTACTCAGAAAACTGAGACCCTTGGTGTCCCCTTTTGTGTTACCCCTAGCAGATGGGAGTTCCTTTATGGAAATTCAGTGCAAGAAGCAATAATAATTGTAAATATGCCTATTATTTTCTACTACACTAAAAAAGTAAAAGAGTACTTCTGCTATGTATTTAATATATTGCTTGAAAAGAGATATAAATTAAGTTTTAAACAACCATTATTACCATATGCTTCTTAGAGACAGCTTTCAGTTCTCTTGTAATTTCTAATTTTCATTTAATTTTCTGTAGAAGATAAGAGAAAATTTCTTATATACAAAAATATGCTAGTTCAGAGATTCTATAATTTTTCCTGTGCAAAGCTTAAACTTTGTTTTGTAAAACATTATTTATGTTAGAAATCACAAAGAAACAAATGAGATAGATATAAGAAGAGAAAAAACCTAGAGGACAAAAGTTGTTTTCATAATATTTTTAACACTATTTACAGAGTGATATGCAATACTGAACATCCCCCTGAGAAAGCAGAAGATTATTGCTAAGTAACAGTACATCTGTACAGCAGTCATGCGTGTTTTGGAACAGATGTTTTGTAAAGTCTATGTATGAAGAGGAAGGGAAAATGAGAATGGAAAAATAAGTACTTTCCATTCCTCTGTGCCCTAAGTTTTTTCTTGGCAGACAGAGACATGTAGCATGGGATCAGCCCATTAGCCCACTGCTTTTCTGAGCTATGCTAGCAGTAGTAGAGAGGCGGCAGCTTCATCAAGTTATTCCATTTACACTGAATGATGAACCATCATATCGAGCTTTCAGCGTAGAGGTACAGCTGGCCCTGAGATGGCAGAAGTCCTCTGAAACAAAATTTTCCCCTTCCACTCTGTGAACTCCAAAAAGGATATATTGTTGTACAATACTTGCATGCAGTGTGGAGGCCTGGCCAGGTTTTCCATTCCAGCAGAACTCTGGCCAATCCTGCAGCACACCTTTAGCTGTGTACACAGCATTGTCCTACTGCACTCGGGACGTGTGGGCAAGGGCCATGACATCAAGTTATTGCCATACAAGATTGAGAGCTCATGCTGTGGGACTGTCTAGGTCCACTAAGACACAGGTCAGTAAAAGATCTCTCTCAAATTCACAGAATGAGAAACCTCTTTTGAAGGAACACATGATTGTTTTGGCACCATCTGAAATACAAAAATAAATGCTACTCATTGGCTTCTGTGTAAAAACTCTTTTTTATTCTGGGTACCAAATAAGTCACTCTAATCCACTCTCCTACATGTTCAGTGTGTGTTAAAATAACACCTAAAGTGATAATATAGCTGACTAGAGCACATCTTCATCAAGAATAGAGGAATGGATCCTCAGGACTGAAAATAATATAATTGAACTCTTTGTAAAGGGAGTAGTCTAAGCTCATATTACTCATCTTAATGATTTTAAAAGAATATGCAGATAAAGTCAGCTCTTTAAGGTAATTTGAATGCTTAAAGATTTATACCATTACTTAATTGGTATTTCAGCAGGACCTGATGTCTGAATCTTATTTAACTTCTGAAAAATTCTCTGCGGGTGTCCATCATCATTTTGTTTAAAAGTCTGGTCCCAGTTCTACATTTCAAAGATTTAACAGAGAATTAAGATAAATTTTACATCCTTTCTTTGTGATCTTGAGCCCACTCTCTGAGTAGGCTTCTAAAGGCATTGCTTACATGTATTTTTCTTTCTCAAGTAATCTACTGTGTCTGAAGCCTGAGAAAAGCTGTGATAGTAATTTTCCTTAACTACACAATTGCTTTCCCATTTAAAACAACGGGGAGTGAAATGTCACTATTTCAAACTGAAACCTAATTATAAGAACAGCCATAACTGAAGATTAATGATAAAAGCCTCACGACCTCCACCACCAAGGCCATCATCTGCTAACATTAATTTTGTCACCAATTCTGGATGCAGGTATACCCAATGGCCTGGCCTTCTTTTCCCCTTTCTTCCCTCCTGACTCCCAGCAGATATCAATACTGTATGGAGGTTCTCTTCCAAGCTTGTTGCAGACAGAGGTGCCCTAAAGGAAGGCGTGGAGTGACTGATGCTGTCTAAATTCAGTGCTGTCCCAATGAGAGCCACGAGTCTGCATGGAGCTTCACAGGCATGCCTCTGCCCCTTATGTTTGATTTTGCACTGAGGTAATTCAGTGCAAAAAATGCTGTTTGTTAGGATTTCTACATTGACCAAACTTTTCTGTCTCCTGACAGAAAAACCTATAGAATACTTTTCTAGTAATTTTTGTGACATAAATATGACAGAAATTACTTTCTATGCCAAGATACATTCAGAGTTTCAGTTTTATTTATATGTGTGCTGAAGTGTTGAAATTATTAAAACATTACAAAAAAATGAGAGGACACAGAATAAGGTACTGCCTTTGTGCAGTGTCTTGGGGATGTGATACCCTTCACTGGATCCTCAGGCAAATGAACTTTAGACCCACTGAATTAATTATTTGATTTCAAGGCAAATTAATTGAACACCAATACTACTGAATACTCCTGCAATGTTCCAGTAGGTTTAACATGTGGTTATGTCATCACTCTCTTTTAAGAGCCAGCTTTGTAGTCTAGACTACAAATCCCATGAGGCCTTACAGAAACTCAGGGAAATGTAAATTTATGTCCAAAAGATAGACATAAATACTTCATGTTTCACCAGGAAACTTCACTGAAACCTCTGAATTTGCAAACGTCAAATCCTTTGCCGATTTGTTTGTTTCTATAAAAAGTTGATTTCGGGTTCCATAATAATTTATTCTGTGAACATGTTATTTCAAATCACCAAAAAAAAAATAATAAACCCATGTCAAACAATCAGAAAGAAATTTCAACTTCAGTGCAATCCTTTCTAAATAAGTTGCATTTCGTCTCAATTTAACAAGGATATCTTCAAACACAGGCTGCAGTTTTTAAGAATGTGACACACTTCACTCATCTCACACAGAACATAATGTGGAGAATTTTTGCTTGTTCAGCTCAATTCTCATGGAACACTTCAACACTGGAAAACTCCTTTTCATCTTCTTATTTCTGTATGAAAGGGAAAAAAAGTGCTGCAGAAATGTGTCTCCAATATCAGTAATCGCCTATTTAGTGGTATGGCCATATTTTAGAATGACAGATTCTGTTTATCCCTTCAACATAGGAGAATTTTGCAGCATATCAATGAATGTACCTCGTTTGTTAATGCTGATAATGTTTTCTTCTGGTGCTATTAAGCCTCATATCTTTCAGATAATGTCAAAATACCTTTCAAGCATGATGAAAAATGTTGGGAATTAGGTATTTATTGTTAGTATCTCCAAAAGACTTAATTTGAAGATCAGTTATATTTCTTCTTGTCTAGTTGTTTTGAAAATCGGTCGCTGATGCTGGTTTTGGCTGGGGTAAAACCTCACAGTGGTTAACATGAGCCCTCAAAACATAATGTTTTGGATTTGTGCTGGACACAGAGATGTTTTATTATTGCTGAGCAGGGCTCACACAGAGCCAGGGCCTGCTCTGCTGCTCACGCTGCCACGCTGGTGAAAGGCCTGGTTGTGCATGGGAGGCTGGGAGGAGACACAGCCAGGACAGGCGACACAAAGTGACCAAGGAGATATTCCACACCATCTGACATCATGGTCAGTGCATAAACTGGGGGGAAGAAGGAGGAAGGGGGAGATGTTCGGCGTGGTGATGTTCGCCTTCCCGAGTCGCTGTCATCTCTGATGGGCCCTGCTCTCCTGGAGATGGGGGAACACCTGCCTGTCATGGGGAGCAGTGAACTGATTCCTTGTTTTACCTTCTTTGTGTGCGTGTGTGGCCTTTGTTGTAACTGCCTTCATCTCTATCCGTGAGTTTTCTGGCTTTTGCTCTTCTGATCCTCTTCCCAGTCCTACTGGTGAGGGACTGAAGGAGCGACTGTTTAGGACTTGGATCAGCTGGGGTTAAACCACACCTGCAGTGCAACTGAGATTAAGGTTAAGTACATGGAGAAATTCAATTATGGAATCCAGAATACACCACACACTCACAGAAAGAACTTGCCTACCAAACAGGTTTTTTCCATTCCATGCGGACCCTCACAAAAGAGGAAGCATCAATTGTGAATTTGGGATGTGCATATTCGTTTGTTGGAACAATTTCCACAGTCTCCCATTCCCATCATTTTGGGAATGGGAGACTGTGGAAATTCGGAGACACAGGAAATTCTTTTATCCTGGTCTGATTGTTCCTTTCTCCCACTTGAGCTCACTTAGCTGTGACTGGAGAAAGTTAAAGAAAGGAGTGAGGATTTGGTAGTCAGGTAGGTAAAATAACTACCCTTTTTGCAAACATATTTATATTTTCCCCTTTCTTTTGCAAGTACTATTTGCTTATTAGTAGCTCTTGTTTGCCAGAAACACTGTAACTGTGTTATGAGTTCATGAAAAAGTACCTTTCTGACACAGCAAAGGGAGAATGAAATTCTGCATTCACTGGGAGAATGAAATTCTGTAATTTTTTTAAGTCTGTTTTCATTTTGACAGTATCAAAATACACAAATATATGCCTGGTTTATTATATGATAGGCAGTAATTTATTTTCACCAGACTCCTAGAAACAGCTGTATTTACAGAGAACATCCCCAAAATTGAATGTGTTTTTATTTCATATAGCATTTACTTTCTATATTAGTTAGAAAACCTATAAAGGTTCAGGAAATGAGAGTTCCTAGGGTTAGATAGCAGACAAATAAAAATATAAATCCTCCACTAATTAAAAAATTAAAATAAATCTACTCAAGTAACATGTTACTGCATCTTCAAGTCTTATTGTCATATTAAGCATCTGGGCAAAACGTAGAATGTACATTTTTATTGATTTATATAAAAAATTAATTAATAAACAGCTTTCTTGTTCATCTTAGGTTCCTTCTAACTTAAATTTCCTTTTCTATTTAGCTTTAGGTGTGAAAGAGAAACAGGACTCAAAAAAAAATCAAAGATATTTTGCGAAAAAATGTAATTGCATGGCATTACATTTTGTGAAAAATGTTATGCCTGAACTTCCAGCAAAACCAAAAAATGACTACTCCAAAAGTGTACTGTATCATCCAAAAAATGTCAAAAAATTCCAAAAAGTGAAAGTGGAAAACAGACTGTATAGGTCCAATAGCTTCACCTCAAAGCAAAAACAGAAACAGGAAAATACCCAACCCCTCCCACTGCCTATGGACCTAATAACAGATGGGCCTCTGTGCTGGAAAACGTTTTCTGAGGAGAGGCTGAGGACTCTGGGCTTGCCTAATGTGGAAAAAAGGAGATTGAGGGGTGACCTCACTGCTCTCTGCAGCTTCCTGGTGATAAGGACGTGCAGAGGAAGGTGCTGATTTTGTCTCCCTGTGATCTAGTGACATGGGAATGGCTCAAAGCTGCACTGTGGGAGATTCGGAGTGGGCATCTGGAAGCATCTCTTAACTGAGATGGTGGCCAGACCCTGGAACAGGATCCCTGGAGAAGCGGTGGATACTCCAAGCTTCTCTGTGTTTAAGAGTCATTTGAATCGTGTTCTTATCAGTGTGTTTGGTCCTGAAGTTGGGGTTCTTGCCATTCTCCTATCTTTTGTTTTGCTCCTTCTCTCAAGCAGAATAACGCTCTGTGGCCCCCAAGGGCTGTAGGCAATGGTAATGCAGCTGCTGCAGGGGACAGGGACAAGGACAGGGTGGACAGTGCTCAGGGTGGGTCCGTGTCTGAGACACTGCACAATATTCATGATTTTTTTAAGCATTACCTGTAGCAGGACAAGTTAAAAGGCAGCAAACACCTTTAATACAGTTTACTTAGAAAGAGAATGTATTTTAAACCGTGCCAAGGTAATAACATGTGCTATAGAAGTAATGACATTCACAGCTTCAGACTTTACAGAAAAAATGTACTCTGTAGGTATTAAAAGCAGCATTTAATTTAATTCTTTATTTTATTGCCATAATATTAAACCAGTCAAATCATAACTTTCTTTTTGAAGCATCGGTTCCTCTTCAGAAAATGAACAAAAGTTTATAGTTATGTATACTCCTATAGATATGTGTACTTACTCCTAAATATATAGCACAAGAAGTTCTTACAAGCTTATTTTTAAAGAAAAGCTATCAGATATGGAGCTGCACAACACCAAAGTGGAGTCATTTAAACTGAATTGTTTGTCTGGAAAACAAACCAAATTAGTATCTGAACTTTGAAACTACACTACATGTGTTTAATTGTGATTGTTTACATGTGTGATTGTTTAATCACCCCCTTTCATTTCAGAATTTTATTCCATTAATAAACAATTAAAGAAAGTACTTCCGAAGCTGAACTTAAGTATTTCATATCTCAAAATGTTAATTAGTTTATATAAAATTTCAAATCAACATTAAAAAACTAAAGTAAAAGGCTTCTTGTGTACAGCGGACAAAATAAGAAAAAGTTTTCAATATGATAGCAATATATCAAGCTTCCTGATCTAGCCTGCTTGCTTTAACCCACAGCTCTAAGAAAAAAACATTGTAAAGCATTTCTTGAATCTGAATACCTCAAACCTACCTTAATTAGTCTGAATAGACTGATACAGTGTCCCTTTCATGGAAGTGTTCAAAGCTACCAAGGATGGGGCTCTGAGCAACTTGTTGGAAAGTGTCCATGGCAGAAGGTTTGGAACCAGGTAATCTTTAAGATCCCTTACTACTGAGGCCATGATATGGAGGAAAAAAATAGTAAACTAGCAAGTAGTGTTCAAAAATACCTTGCAGGTAAAATGCAAGTTCCATTTCTCTTTTGAACATATTTGTGAATTAACTATTGGCTAGACAACTATAAATATACAAATATAAAAGTAGAATATACTGAGACTACTACCAAAGCAATTACTTAAAGTCTTTGGCTCAAAGACCTTACTGAACTGTCATTCTAATTCTGCATGCAGCTTAGACAAAAAGGGGTAAATAGACTGCGACACACCCGAGTCTAATCACTTACACTGAAGCACATAGCTGAATCTCAATATTAAAATTCTTTACCACAACAGGAAAATAAATCATAGTTATTTATTTTACAATGTTATGCAATTGATTTTAAAACAGAATGAATGGGACACTTCATCCAGTTTGAATGACTGCCTATAGTTAGGAGATTGTTGTTATGTGCTGAATGGAAAAAATAACGTCAACAAAAATTATCTATGACTCGAACTGGACACATATGACCAAAAGTGGAATTAGATTCTTGAAATCTAATCGAGAATTGAGAAAAACTGCTCACAAAGTTTCATATGCTTTTGATTCATAATATATGGTCTAAAGGTCCATATATTGTTGGAAAAGGTATCTGGAACAAAGAGAAGAAATCAGAAGCTCATGAGTAAAATGACAAATTAATTGGCATTAAAAAAAAAGACTAAATTCAGGCCATTATTAAGTGATTACACTGCAGATAAAGAAGGATACAATATCATATAGAAGATTTTTTAAAGTGAAAAAATAGCAAAGAAATATAAATCTTATTCACTATTCAGAGTGCTGATGGTCTCTGAATATAGAAAAGAAGACAGCAAAGAAGATATTTTTGTGGTAGGGATGTGTTAAAGAAATCTAGATTCAGAAAGACAATCATTAGACTAAGGCTTTCTTTGTACAAAAATCAGAGTTTCAAGGTCATCTAGAATTACAGTTCACTAACTGCTTCATTAGGAAAGGAATATTGTAAAATATGGGTTGTCCAGTGAAATCTTAGAATGAGTATTCCACTCAAGGCAGAATGTTTTTAAAAGACTGTTACTACAAAGGAATGAAAAACAGCAGCCTCTTTAGGACACAGAGAGGAAAAATTTCTTGGTTTCCCCATATCTTCTCGTTTAAAGACAAACAAGGAAACAAAAAGCATGGAAAAAAAAAAAAAACCCTTTGGGTCATTTGAAGAATATGCTTGAGAAGAAAAGAAAAATAGCAGAATTGCAATTGTAAATTTTTATTATGTTTAATCACTCAATATATATAATGCATGCATTAAAAATCTAATGCAAAAATGAATTTACCTCACTACAGGCACTGTTAATTGTAGATGTATCATTTTCACATCCGACATGGTTGAAATGGAACACACTGTATTTTCATTTTCTAATTGGGAACTGGCTGCATTGGGTCCTGTACTTCCAAAAAAGTTAGACGCAATGTGTTCAATGTGCTTAGAAAGAATTTGGAAAAGGCACACCATACATTACTTACTCCAAGCCATTCACTGAACAGACTAGTAATGCACAGAGCAAGAATGCAATTATATAAGTTAGAGTTGCCACACTAATTATTTAGATAAATAACCTGAGTTCTATCTCTTTCATAATTTCTATTGTAAGAATTACTCATTAATTCTGTCACTGTACTGGAAGCTGATGTGTTAAGTTCCTATGCAGACATTGACTAAACTTAAAAGTGAAAACCTGTGAGCACTTTCTAGTCTGCAAATACAGACACAAAGATATAACACAAATTTATGATATTGACACATAATCTCTTCAGTGAAAAGTTGAATGAAATTTTACTTTTAAGTAATTTAAACACAATTTCTGTGACCAGTAGAATTACTTGAGAGTTTTTCCTTTATAAACCACATAAATACTGTGATTGTCATCGTTGTCTTACTTTTGTATGCTATTTACAAACTCTTTTGGATCAAGATGTTTTTCTGCTATTCACACCAAAGAGTCCTTCATTACTGGAGCAAATCCCACACAAAATACACTTCAAGACATCTATTCCTTGTATTTGCTGGCATGGTATTGTTGTTCTGCTTTTAGGAGACTACTCATTGCTGGCCATAGGTGTGATTTAAGTGTACAGCTGTTGTAAGCATCATTCCATCAAGTTAAGTAGGCAGAATATTCAAATTTACCTTAGTGTGGTGAAAAGTGAAGGCTATTCCCATGGGGATGGAGTACCTGGTACAGCTAATGGGTATCTAAGCCATATGAGGAAAAGTGTTTCTCTGGTAACACTCTCTTAACAGCATGGGTGCTGTGGAATGGATGTGTGCATGCCACTAAGAGTCACAGGAGAAAGGGAAACAAACAGAAGTCCCAGGGAGAAGTCATGAAACAAAGCAACCTTAGAGCAGAGTTCTTACAGGCAAAAAAGATTCTGATTTCTAAGTAGGACACTCTGTTTTAGACATAGTTTTTCCTGAATGCAGCAAAACAGAACTTTGTTTTGTCTCAGTAAACTGGTATATATTCACTGTCAGCTCTTCTTCC
Organism: Melospiza melodia melodia; assembly: GCF_035770615.1. Lineage (NCBI taxonomy): Eukaryota > Metazoa > Chordata > Aves > Passeriformes > Passerellidae > Melospiza > Melospiza melodia. The sequence continues at coordinate 74,483,082 of NC_086226.1, read as the reverse complement.
TAAGAGAAACCTATCAGCAAAAGGAAAAAATAACCCTGTTATTTATTTAGCTAACTAAAAGCACTTGATATGCTGGAGATGTTACTGAAAAGGATACCAAGGTTGTTTTTCTTGAAGGCAATGTGGGTTTTGCAAATGGCAGTTGTTACATAAATAAGTCAAATGGAAAACAGATGGTTATTCTAATTCTTTCCAGCGTGTTGTTCTTATTATTAATAAATCATAGAGAATTCATGAAGACAGTGTTACAGATATCAACAGAACCTACTTGAATTAATATAGTTAGTAAATTTGATTCATCCAGATAGTTTACTGTGGTAAAGCATGTATTGACTAAAGGGTTAACAGAAATAATAATGTGTTTTTACTATTCATTTTAGTGTGGCAGTTCAATGAGATAACCAATAAAAAACATTCACCCTTAGAAACAGCACTTTGGGGTTCTTCATAATACAACTCTGAAACTTGTGAAAAGGGTAAGTTCAAATACTCAGCTTCTCAGGTTTTACTGAAGGCTTTCTGTAATATGCTCAAAATAAAGGAAAAGAATAAAGATTATGCTGAAGGAGCCCTAACCCAGGGAAAGAGATGACACTTCAGAGACACAGCCTAAGAACGCCCAATAGCAGACTATCTAAAGTACTTCTTCAGCAGCCCCAAGGCATTTTGTCATCTGAGCAAAATTCATCACTAGCACAGTTACAGCAGGAGCAGTTGGATAGAAGATTTAGATAAAAGAGTACAGAATAAGGAACCTTAGTACTCCTGGGCTTTTGACCTCTGGAATGTAAGAAGTCAATAGAATCTTCAGTTAAGGAGTCCTACAAGCCACTGGACATAAGAACTAAAGAGGTCAAAGGCATGTGAGGTGATTTAATCTATTTTCCTTCTCCAGTTTTTCAGAAAGTGCATTGTATTTTCCAGTCTATAAAGGTTTAAAATTATACAATAATAGGGTTCCTTGTAGGACAGGATGAAGGAAGACATGGTAAACTTAATGATAGTATATTTTAAATTCTGTTTTCTCTATTTTTCCTAATACTAAAGTACTTGGTTGTGTAGCTTAAGCATCACCAGAGATAGTATTTTCAGCATTTGTATTTGCACTTTATTACAAGATCCCCGACTGCATATTAAACACAGGACTACTTGCTAAAAATCATCCAAAAACCTCAAGAAAAGTATAAATGTAAACATTAATATTAGCCAAAAAAAATTGATTTAACAAATCTTATCTCAAACAATCCCTAATAAACACCTATAGTCAAAAGATGGAAAGATATAGAGGTTTTGATTTTTTTTATTCAGTAATATAGTAGAGTCAATAATGTTAATTTCTTCAAGTTGTTTCTGTAGGTATGAAATATTTTATTCAGAACTGGTTAAACATGCAGGCAGATACTAATACCATCTCTATAGGGAACCCAACCCATTATTTTGAGTGATAAAAAGCAGAGCATTGTAAAGTTGGGACAATGTGCTGCCATCCACCTCTGCCCACATTAGTGACTGACAGTAAATCTTCCCTTGGGAGGAAGGGCTTAGGAAAATCCTGGCAGACATCCTCAGTGAGAAATAAATATCAGGGGAAAGTGCACACACACACTCGGCATACATAGAATTATCCTTTTTTAAAAAATAAGTATTGGACTAATTATTTCTGACTAAGAAAATTGATTTGCTGCCAGGTATCAGTAGTTGCCTGTGGACATAGATTTTAACAAAAACTAAATGTACATATATGTGACAGAAAAGCAAAACTGAAAATTTAGACATTTGTGATAGATCTTTTATTTATAGCAGAATTTAAACTGTCCTGATAATCAGAGATAAAAGTCAAGTTATATGGAAAATCTTGAAATTAAATGCCAGATGTTATTTTAGAATGTTAGGTATTTCTTTTTAAATGTGTCTGTTGTTTCACCTGGTCACATCATATACCTTGGACCTCATTATATTGCTTTTATTGACACTATTTTTTTTTTTAAATTAACACTGTAGTTAATTATAAGAGATGTCAGGCTATAGCCTTTGAAGATATCTCTTTCCATGTTACAACTCTAAGCTTTTCAATTCACAGGGTAGGTCTCTGCCTATCACTTAAAGCTAGTTAGCATGAAGGCAAAGGGCTGCATTCAGGATTAGGTCTTGCCAATTATAAATGACACCTGTGACAAAATCCCATTAAATTTCAACAATTTTCAGTGGCTTTCATTTGCCTAGCACCTTATCACCTGTCAGATTACATGCTTTTTCCTCCTTATTGATTTCTGTCTCATTATTTGTTGAACTAATTTCTAATATCTGCCATATTGACTGCTGCATTTTGTTTGCCCATAAATTTGTCTTTTAAGTACGACATTTATGACTGCCTTATTACTTGTCTTAATATTATCTGCAGTATTATCTAATATTGTCTTTCTATGGATTTACTGGTGTTTTCCTATTCCTCTTAAGGCAGTTATCCATCTGACTCTATAACCTTCCCTTTTTGCCTTTCCATTTATCTCTCATATTTTTCTCTCTCATCTTCAAATTCCTCAAGCTTTCTTTAGTTTGTGGCAATGGACACTGAGCTATTGATTTTTCAAGCTTATAACAGAGTCATAGAATGATGCCTTTTTCCACTATCCAGCCAGGTGTCTGATGTATTTTCTCATTTGACTTGTACAGTCTACCCTTAAATCTACCCTATTTCTTCCAGCAAAGGAGGGAATGACATCTTCCCCACCTTAAACAGCAGTGTGAGGAGTAAAAAACAAACAAAAAAACAAAACAAAACAAAACAAAAAAAAAAAAAAGAAAAAAAAGAAAAATCTTTTCAATATATGTTGCAGTCTTGTTTGAAGCATTTTATCTACCTTATTGAAGACAGGAAAAAAAAATGTTATGACTCAGGTGGCCATTTATTTATATATGAATAGCAAAAATCTCAAATGGGAAAGGCTTCATAATCCACTCATTCACTAAAACATATTTGAACCAGCGGCTCAAAAAAATTCAAATTAAAAATGCATTCTTTCAAAACGGCATCCAGGAAAAAAAATTACAAAACTGAAAAGGAATAGGTTACATTCATCAGTTAAAAAGTGTCAGATAAAAGCTTTACTGATCACTGTCATTGTCCATGCCTCTCATGTTTCACAGCTACCTTCTTGATAGTGGAACATATAAAACCACAGCACCTGATGGACACAGATATATCTTGCGTTTTGTTGGTATTTTTTTATTTTTGTTGGTATTTTCTTTTAGCTCTTGGAAAGCATGTTTTGGAACTAAGCTGGTTGCTGATTTTTGAAAAATGATGTGTTTGCACTTACGAAAAGCTCAGTCTGTCTGTCATGACAAATATTCATAAATTAAACAAGTTACCCAGTGTACTTTCACAGTTTGCTTTAGAAGATTCTTATGTTTGTGAGATCAGTTAATTTTTTTTTCTCTTTTAATTTTTTCAATTCCTTTCTATTATTAAATATATCTTTCAATTGTTGGCCTGGAAGTATTTATTTTGATTTCAGCTGAGAAGTTCGAAACTGTCACTTAGAAGCTTGAACATTTTGGGGTCACCTCATGCACAATGTAGAAGGGAGCAGGAACACATCTCTAGCTTGCTGCACATGGCTCTCAGCCATTGTTTTTCATCTCTTTGGATGCTGTCTCACAAGTTTGACAAATACTTGGTTGTACAGTGAGATTTTAGTGCTGCACTTTTATACACTAGTAACAGTTCTGGAAACCCTGGCAGTACCTACATCATATGTTCTGATTCAGAACACAAAAACAGTGAGTGGATATTAAATTAAATATTTAATTTAAAATGTATTTTGTCTTTCTTCTTTCATACCTTATACCCTCTAACTAGAGAAAATTTTATTTTAAGGTTGTTTCTTCTCTTTGGATCTGTGAGAATTTTTCCTGTGTCTCTGAATGCCCCCATTCTTTTTTGTTCTCACATTCACTATCAAATTCAAAATCTATTCTTGCTATAGAAAGTACCACTCACTTCCTTTTATTCTTGAAATAGTTTCTGGCATTTTATTGTTCCAAGTTATCTCAAACTACTATTGCTGCATTCTCCCTTTCTAATAATTTTTATAGTATGGGTTTTTTGTGTGCGCGTGACAGCCAAATGTTCTTTATCTGGGTTTATCTTTTTATCATCAGTAATCAGATGTATTAGTCCTCTTTCTGGTACACGTAATATATTGTTTTTGATAACATAAGAAGATGTGCTGTAAAATACACAAATACTAAACTGAAATGGTAATATTGGAAACAGAGTTAATAATTATACATCTGTATCTTCTTTGTATGGGACTCAATTTCCTCTTTCTTTAGGAAAATAATTTTTCAGTAATTTTATGGAGGATGCTTCATACAGTTATGAAACAACTGATGCTTCATAACTTTCTGCCATGTATGCAGACTGTTAAAATGTACTCTAAAAAAATAGTCTGTCATTTCCAAGGTAATGAAAAATATAGGATGCATGTTGTGAGCAAAATTACTCAATTCACCCATGAAGATGCCCTGAGCATAAAATTGTTTCTTTGGTTTTATAAGCTCTATATCTTCTATAATAAATGTGGTTTCTTCTCTATGCTAATCTGGGCCCTAAGCTCACACACACTGGAACATTTTATTTTGGTCAATCACAAACATATGCATCAAACATCAAGTGATTTTGAATGATGTATTTTGCACAATTTTAAACAACTCTATGTCTTCCAAGCAATTTTTAGTGAAGATTTTTAATCTAATTTTAATTAACAACTAAATTGTTAATTAAATTATAACTTAATTTAACAATTTAATATAAAAATACTAATTTAATTTAACAATTTTTAATCTAAACAGTTTGATTGCACACATTTTTTAAAATAACTGTTACACAGTGTCATACCTATAGTGTGCTTAACCTTTGTCAGATATTTTTCCTTTTCCTGTACTCCCTACTATATATGTTATTCTTGCTTTCTGGAAAAAATAATTTAATCTGTTGTAATTTTAAAATTTCTAGGCATTTTTATCTGATAGAAACCAATGCAACCTATGCAAAATACACCATAGCTCACTAGGCTGGTAGATGAAAGTCAATTTAAAGATGAGGAACTCTGGTTCAGAGCTAGCTTGCAATTCTTTTACTGACTTTTTTCACAAAGCATGGGACCCCTGATTGACCACAAAAAATTTAAAATTCTTCATGCTCACCTTTCATGACTAGTTGAAATACTTCATCCTAAAACACGTGTTGCAAAGATTAATTTCTGTAAATGGTCCTGAACAGGAAGACTCTTTACTATGATAATGTAGCTCTTAAATTGTAATGGGCATAAGAAATGAGCATCCCATTTTAACATATTTTTTTACTCCGCTGCCTTGTGGTGTGATAACTTTATTCTTTCTGCCTTATTATTTTTTGTTTCAACTAAAGTAATTCTCACAGCAAAGGATTTTCAGTATGTGTGGCAGTTAAGTCATTACATTCAATTAGTCACTTGTGTCATCTCAGTCAGGGTAAAACATGTTCAGTAGCAAACAAAAACCAGAAAACTGACAGATCTTTTGCCTTTAAGAAGTTATATAGTAAAGCCACAGCAGTGAAAGCTCATACTATAAAATAAATTACTTTCATGATAGGATAGCAAAGGTTTTCTACCAGTTTCACTCCAGGTAATGACAAACAAACCGTGGCAGGATAATTGGCATTGCAAGCTGACAAAGATCAATTATTTTCTTTTATTATGGCAGGTATACAGCCAGACTCTTGCCTTCAGAGATTCTACCAGAGAAAAGTCTTATTGCTCAAATAATTTTCACAAAAAACATCACTGAAGACTTTTAGTCATCAAAACAATTTTGCTTTGGAAAAAAAATGACATGTAAATTTACACAAAGAAAGTACATTTCCTTAGTTTATTCTCAGGCTTGGCAGTCAGAGGCTTAACTTGAGCCTTAATCCCTTTTAGCTGAAAGCTCCTTTAGCTGGAAGTTCATCTGCCAGCAGTCTGTCAGTCCAGCTATTTCTCATGTCAGCTACTGATGAACAATTACTGCCACATTAATCCTGTATCACTTCCTCGCAGACTGGGCTTTGTCTGGGTGTGAACAGAATGAGATGAGATAGAGCAACTATTTTGCACTACCTGGGGGTAGTGAGGAGGAAAGGAAAAATAAAGTTTAAGGAAGATACATCATTAAAAAGGGACTCTGACATCCTTGAGAATGAATTATTAAGATCATAAGAAACTATCATCAAAATATTTTCAAGTTTATAGTGGAAGTATGGGAATGAGTTCTGAAAAATTAAAAAGCTCTAATTTTTAAATAGGCTGCTGCAACCAAGTAGAAAGAGTCATTAACAGAGGCAAAAAATTCAAAATTTCTTTCTGTAATGGTACTCTAATTCAGTTCCTACTTTGCTTTGTTTTTTCTTAACTACATAAATATATTGCAAATTAAGAATTATTTGTGAACCTCAGATGAAAAACAGCTCTAAATGCGGCAAACTGGATCTTCCACTGAATTTTCCCTCATTCTTAATCTTAGCTTTTCAGAAGGGATTAATTTATGGTGTAGAAAATAAAGCCATCATTTTAAACTGTTATAAGTGCATCAACTTTATTTTGATATTGATTTAAGTGATTAACTAATGAGATTAACATTTTGCTGCTTATTAAAATAAAATTTCAAAAATTATAGTGCACATATGTTTTATAAAGTAAAAGTGCAGTATACTGTGCTGACCTTTCCAATATTCTGAATCATGATTGTTGTTCTTTTTCTCTTCTTCTATTAAGGAGCTCTAAATATAAAAAAGCAATTATATAAGAGCAGTCAACATAATACCTCTAGCAGAACTCTAGTTAAACTTCTAGCCTGACAAAAAGATAAAAATGAGGATGAGGGGGGAAAAGAAGTAAAATTTTCTTTCCCAGAGGAAAATGCTTATAACCATGTGTTTCTAGAGTATTTTGACATATGTGTAAAAATTAGTTATTTAGCAATATTTCTTTCACACTCTATTGTTATCACTCTGTTCTAGCCACAACTGATTTGTAGCAGGTTTAAATTGTAGCATCACATGATCTTCAGAACTGATTGTTCATTCTGAAGAGCCAAGTTATAAACTTAAAATTTTAAGATTTGTGTTTTGGTGGCTGTAGACCCAAAGGTATCAAAACAGTCACAGTCAGATGTGACTTATACTGTCACATCTGACCTAGTCAATGTTTCAACTACAAATGCCCATGGAGAGATCCGTCATTTTATAGATTTTGATTTTTATCCCTGTGTTTTCCTCACGAATTTTTTGATACCTGAGGGAAATACCACATGAAAATTATTTAGTTAACTATTACAAACACATTATTAGTAAATGGCACTGTCATAGGATCTTTTTTGCAAGGCAGAAAAAATCATGTCTTTGGCTTTAAAAAACCCCATATTTCTGTTTTTCTTAGAAAAATATGGTTGCATCTGGTTTATAATACAGTACAAGTTACAATATTATAAGAATCTTACAGCATTATAATTATTTTATAGAGTTATAATATTCCAAAGAGTTGATTTTAAATAATTTCCAACAAGCTGGATGAGTTTTCAACACTTTGGGTTTAATCATTTTCAAACACAAACTGTTTGCCATTGTTTTGTGATACTTTCAGTCCCACCTCATGTTAATGAATAAAAGTGGGTGTCTGGTTTCTTGACCATTCCTCTTTCTCAATCTCCATTGCAACCTGTACATAACTCTCAGTCAAACAAGGAGAGAACTGAGTGGTAAGTCTTAAAAAAGCTGTAAAAGATTAAACTTGGAACTTAGAAAACTAAACAGTCAATGACAAACATAAATATAAGAGTCAAATTTAACATTTTTATGGCAACATAAAATTCTTCATCATAGCTAAGAATGAGAACCTTAGCAATGTGTTGTGCATTTGATCAGTATTGGGTACAAAGAGGGATAGTGGGAGCAGAAAAAATAGTTTGTGATCTACACCTCAAAGAGGATGATTTATTCCTCTTGGAATTAATTTTTCTTCATGCAACCTCCACAAGGAGGATGCAACTATATATAGCCCGTAACTTTTACTTTTCTGGGAATACATGGGCTTTTGATTTGACACTTGGGAGTTCTAGAATCAACAATGAAACTACTTTGCTAAAATATCTCATTAATTTAGTCCTTTCAGTGCATCTTTTAAAATTTAAATCAATTATTAATTTCTGGAAAATAAGGAGAATTATAAGCATCAGTTGCTTTTCTGTTCTGTCTCAAAGTTGTCTCTTTTTAATATAAAAGAACACACATGTTGGAACATTCGAGCATACTTATTTTAAAACCTATTATGGAGCAGTTTATCATATGGACTACTGTAATAGTTTAATGATGAAAAAGCTTCCAGCTGTGAAATTGTAAAATAATCAGTATAACTGAATATGTGTAAGTGTGGAAACCAATTTTTTTTCGCTCATGTATGATTAAGAACAACAATCTAACCAGGCTCTATTTTCAATTTTACATCATTTATTAGGTCAGGAATTTACCAATTATAAGCATCTCAAAAACATTCAGATCCCTACATAAAACCACTGTCTGTTTCCTTGAGTGAAAATGACCTGACACAGTGCCATAAGAGCCCATGACCAGAATTTGAACCCATCTTATGCATACCCAAGTATGCATAAGATATTCACCCTAATAGTGACTCACCCTATTAGTGACTTTGCCTTCAAGAGGATCTATCTCCTAAGTAGCTGACAAAGGTCATCAATATCATCTTTAATCAAATTTGCTTTTTCAGTGGAGGATAATAGAGGTTTTTGAATTAAAAAATAATTAGAAAAAAAGATAAAAAATATTATATAAAAAAGGTACTTGGAGGACTTCTACCCATAGCAGAAATTCCATCATTTTTTGGCAGTCATCTTTAAACAGACTTAGACATGATATGGTGGCTATGAGAAATATTATACTGCCTGAAATATTTCTGACAGTCATGCTGTCTTGGGTGCAAAATGAAATGTGCTGTTTGAAGACTTAATTCTGCATAATCCATTTCCCTGTAAGTAGAGCCCTCAGTTCTTAACCTGAATGTATGACTTTCTGTATGGCTCCCTGAACACAATGGTATTTTAACTCAGACTGTGTAATAACCAGTGTCTCATAGTTTGTTGACAAACTTTTGATTTCTTGTGTAATTAAACTTCAGTGAAACACCAGTAAATTTTCACATATCTATAAATGGAATTCTCAGGGAAATGAGAGCCTTGCAAAAAGATATTGCTGTACCTTGAGAGTCAGCACAGACTGTGAAAAGTCAGCCAAGTTTATAAAATATGCCATTGACATACATAAGAATCTCTTATAGGAGAATGGGTGCCAGCAGGGGAGAGAGATGGGAAGACCAACTTGGTGATCAGAATCCAATTTAATTGTGGGATACAAATGCTTATATACTATTTCAGGGAGATTAGTAATGTGTACTACAATAATTAGGTTGAAGTCACATACACAAACACGCATATAACAACATCTCTTGCTTGCAGAGTTTAGTGGGATTTTCTTTTTCCAATAAACCCATTTGATTTAATCTTCTTGCAATCTAGGTCTAATTTTTAAAGTTCTGTTTGCTTTTGCCAAGGCATCCTGTTCTCAGATCTCTTATGTTAACCCGGTCCAAAGTCCATCGTCTGTCTTGTGTCCTTCAACATTCCAAGAAATAGGTTCTTTAGAAAGTTCACAAGATGCTCTTAATGGAGTTCATGAACTGTAAGTCTCCTAGCTCTGCTCAGACCTTGCTGCTGCACAAGCACTGCTCAGCAACATCTAAAAGTGCTGATGACATTATGAGGAGTGTTTTGGTCGCAAATCTGAAGCACAGTATTATAGAGGATGCTATGAGGAAAGCTCACTCTATCCCATTCAGACTCTGAATTGCTGGAAATTTTGCTCATACCAAAGCCAGAGACAAGGGTTTGACAGGTGTAGCACTCAATGGATAAGGAATTGGATAGATGGTTTCACTCAAAAAGCTGCAGTCAAGGTCCAGGGGGAGGTTATTGATGGGAAACATTCCTCAGGGGTTGGTGCTGAGACCGACAATGCAGTGACACCTTTGTCAGCCTCAGAGACAGCAGGATCAGAGCATCCTCAGCAACTCCACCAGCACCAAGCTGTGAGGTGCAGCCAACATGCTGGAGGGAAGGAATGCAATCCAGAGGGACTTTGATAAGCTTGAGAAGTGGGTTCATGGGAATCTTACTCATTTCAGAAGGCCAGTTGTAAGACCTTGCAGCTGTGTTGGAGCCATCCCAAGCACGAGTATAGTCTGAGTGTAGAATGGATAGAGAGCAGCACTAGAGCGAAGGACTTGTGGGTGTTGGTGGATGAAACATTTGACAGGACCTAGCAATGTGAAGTGGCAGCTCATAAAGCCAACCTGGGCTGCGTCCAAAGCAGCCTGTCCAGCTGGGAGGGCAAGGGAGGGGATTCTGCCCCTCTGCTCTGCTCTGCTCTGCTCTGCTCTGCTCTGCTCTGCTCTGCTCTGGTGGGACCTCATCACCCAACTCGGGGGTGCCCAGCACAGCAGGGACATGGATCTGCTACAGCAAGCCCAGAGCAGGAACAGGAAGGTGATCTGAGGTCTACAGCACTTCTGTGAAGGCAGACAGAGAGAGAGCTGAGCCTGGGGAAGGCTCTAGGGAGGTCTTGCAGCGCCTCTCAGTACCTGAAATAAACAGCTGGTGAGTGACTTTTACCAGGGCATGTAGTAATAGGAAATGGGGAATGGGATTAAATGGGAAAAGTCTGGGTTTAGATTAGTTTTTTGGAAGACATTCCTTACTGTGAGGGTGGTGAGGCACTAGGATAAGTTGCCCAGGGAAGTTATGGGTGCCTTATCCCTGGAATTGTTCAAGACCAGGCTGAACAGGGCTTTGAGCCGCCCTGTCTACTGGGATTAATCCCTACTTACGAGGCTGATTTGAAACTAAATTATCTTTAGGGTCCCCTTCCAACCCAAATTATTCTGTGATTCTATGATAAAAATTAGCAAAACAAGAATTGATAGCTTTTCAGCAGCTCATTTATCAACTGTATTCAAGGTGCATATTAAAGTCTGACTGCATATAGTGTCCCAATTTCCACACTGAGTTTGTCTTAGAAAATCGTTTCTGTGTCTCATCAAATCACTGGAGAAAAACAAAAACTTAGAAACCTGGGAGCCAGGAAGTTAAAAAAATCCTGCTTCTGAACTGTTCAAAGGTGAGTTGTTTTCAGTTTTCCAGACTATGTTGAAAGCAATGGCTGCAGATAGAATATGCAGGATCAATCTGGAAAGTGCAAAGGCTAGTTAGCTGTTAGTGCACAGATGACAACAAAAGTAAATGGGTTAAGGCCTACAAAGCATTTTATTCCTCTCTCTATTGTTTTTTTGTTACTGTCAGCTCTCTATATGAACTGTGAATGCTGCACTACAGGGATGTCCTGTTACTTCTGACCCCATTTCAAGAACTATAATTATTTAATAACATCACAGATAACATAATTAGCTCCTCAAATCTGGGTTAGTTGCATGACATATTTAACAGACAGACCCAGAATAACTCTCCCCTGTGAGACACTGTGCTGTAGGAAAAGGAGAAAATATCAGAATAAGTGCATGAATAATATTCTGCAATATTAAGACATCTGCTTCACTACAAGCAAGTGACATGTTCTGGAATTTTAAAGTCTATATATACTGAGTATTTTGTTAAATGAAGATAATTCATCAAACCAGAAATATCTATCCAGTGGAATTAATTAATGGTATAGTTAATGTCCTTGTTAAATTCATTACGTATTAATTTCCCTCTGCCTTTTTTTTTTTCATGATTTATCATTATTATTGGGTTTATTGATGTTTACCAAGTCCTTGACATTACTGACTTTTTCTCCCCTCATTAACAAAGGTGCAGGACAAAATTTGGCTGTCTGAAGTCCATCACTGGTGCAGCAGTGCCATGGAGGCCTTCCTGCAGGCAGATCTGTCACTGCTGGGACCCTGCAAGGGCTATGGATGCTCCACCAAGTGCCAGGCAGGAACAGGAGAGGCAACAGAGCAGTCAGGAGACACGAGGATTTATGTCTGCACATCTGCTGTTGGGAAGTTGGGAAACATCCCATCAAGAGATGAAGGATCAAGAGCATGTGTTTGTGTGTATTGCATTTGCAGTTTTTACACTTTTTACAGGGGAAGTCAATGTCTCAGCATAGTTCGTTGCAGCATTCATAAGGTGCAAGACAGTTGCAAAGAAGGGACATCATCAATGCAAATGCTACACAGAAGATAAATAAAACTGCAACATGTCCATATTGACATCTGAGCAAAAATTACTTCATAGAATTTTAATAGGCCACAGTGAGCTGATGCAGCAAATAAAAGCAGTCACATTTTCCATAAACCACCTTTGACAGTTATATTTCCTCAGGAGAATACATAAATGAGTTTAAAAACCCTTTTTCTTTAATGTGTTATATGAAGAAACAAACCCAAATGTATCAAACAAAGTGCAAAATGTGTTTGATCTCCATTATCTGTATGCAAACACAAAGTGCTCTCTGGTGGGGGCTGTTCAGAAAACAAAGCAATCCAAAAAAAGAAAGAGGCAGCAAGAGCAATTTGGAAATCACTTTGTTATTTGAATTTACTTTTTAGATCAAAAAGCTCAAATTATTTTTGCAGGGATACATACTGCTCATGGCTACAAGGAAGCAACTGCACAGGGTATAATATTCATCCAGAGCATTTAACCAAAGCCAAAAAGCCGAAAAGCTCTTTGGACTGCTCACATTTGAGCCTGATTAGCAACAAAAGTATTATTTCACTTCTGGCTCCTCTTCATATAAATACATACAAATACACACTAAATACTTTCAGAGAGCATATTAACTTCACATTCTGAATAAATGAAAATATATGAATCCAAACTACTTTTTGCCTCCACCAAACAAATCAATTTTAAAAAACCTAAATAAATCATTATATCATAACAAAAACACTCATTAAATTGATTTCTACTACGCAGGTGACTATTCTGAACATGGAGAGGAAATAAGGAAAGTTGTCGAAATGTGTAGCAGAAATATGTGATAAGATAAAAAAATCATAACTGTTCTGGTCAATTTTTTATTTTAAGAAAAAAGTGTCAAATTCCATAAACTTCTTCAGATACTGGCTATTACTATTGATTTTACACAGAAAACATTCAGATATTGTAGCAATAACTCAAATTTTAAAAAGCCTTTAGAGATAAAATGTGTTTGTTGCTAATCAACCAAGTACTTAACCACATAGAGAGCATGAAACCTTGAAACCTCAAGCACAGGTGTGGGTGTGGTTCTTCTGTTTCAAAATTACCTGAGTGAGGAGGTACTTGTGTCCAGAGGCATCCTGTTAATGTGACATCTTTTACTACTGAAAGAGTAATATCTCTTACTTATATTTAAGAAAAAATCAATTTTTTCGCAAAACAAACCAGACTTACAGGACTTAGTAAGATAATCAGATCTCTTAATAAGATCTCTTAATAAGATCTCTTCCACTTGTGTACAAAAAGGCCAGGCAAAGAGCACTTACAAAACATAATTTCAACAGTTTCATTATGTGTATAAACAGATAACATCTGATTTGTGCTTATCTATAGTATCCATATTGCTCAGTTTTAGGTAAACACAAAATAACAAACAATGACGTTTTCTTCACAAAAATTGTAATGGAGTTGTTATGCAGAACAGATTTTGAAGGAAGTGACAGCTGGTTTCCAAGAGAAAAGAATTTTTTCTTGGATTTCTTTTTTCCCAGAGAAGCTTATAGGTTAGAAAGATAATTCAATAATTTTTCTAACATATTGCACTCCTCCTAGACTAACATGATTTAAAATTACAGTCAGTCTGAGAAGCTGGTAACAAACTAGACAGGATGTGAGACATTTTAGAAAATTATGATTTTTTTTAATTTTCCACTCATTTTAGAGAAGAATTGTCCTCCAGACACAATGTTTCAATCATAACTAGCTCAGCATATTAATTTTGGATCTCATATCATGTTTTTCAAATCATATCTGAGACTAAGAATAGAACGGGACCTGCATCTCTAGATGGGTAGAAAATGTCACAATTTGTTATGCTTCCTGATAACAAGTAACTAAAACTAAATAAAAAACTAACATGTAAGCCCTTATTGTAAATTCAATCTGAGGGGGCATGAATTAGCAAAGTTATGAATCCTGAAGAAAAGATGATCTGCAGACTTCAGGTCATTCAGGGTTTCAGAAAACAAGCAGCAGGTTCATCCCTGAAGGACTGGATTACAAACAAGACAGACGCTTCAGAAGTAGAACTAGAACTGGAGATTTTTCCCCTAAATGTTTTTAAAACATGTGAGTACAAATATTTTAGCAAATTTTTAGCTCCCCTCTACACCTAACCAAAAGATAGTTCTGACTAATTGTCCATTTAATGCATTTACTATAATTAATTTTGTCTTTGACAATGGCTTTAGGTGCCAAAAGGTGTAGACAAGCATAAGTGAGAATAAGGATAGGATGCAGAAGTTGACATTTTGAAAAATATAAAAAAGAGTGGAGCGGGGTTAACTATACTCATGCCTTTTGCTCTTTTTGCCAATGGCTGGTGATTAAGTCACTCTTAGTGCTGTACATTTAACACTTGATGCCAAGTAGATGTTACAAGAAGCAAATCCCACAGGGACATTTCCATCCATGTTACACTCTATATTTTGTGATTTTTTTTTTCCACGTCCATTGCTTAATTTAGGTTATCCCATGCAGGGCCACTGTCATTTGAGAACTCACCCTCAGCTGCATTCACTGGAAGGCATGAAGTGACTGCCTTCCTTAACATGGGATCTATGGGCAAATGAGGCTTGGGACTTCACAGCTTTTTCTCAGGGTTACACACCCAGATGACTAAGAAGATCGTTCAGGAACTGCCTTCTATCTGAAAGACGACTGGCTAATCTCTAATGGTTTGGGGTTTCTTTATATTAAAGCTGCTAAAATTAAATTTCATTACATTTGTTGTAAAATTATTTATGCTAAGTAATCTGGTTAAGATCATCTGGTTTTGAAAGCTTAATGGATACCCAAGGTGTGCATTTTCCTTTACTGCAAGACTTCACTACAGTTTGTATAGTATACTTTAAATTCTTAATATCATAATAAGAAAATACCACACTGAAAAAAGTCTGTGGAAACTAGAAAAATATTTGGATATGATATGCCTATTTGTATAGCACCCTCCCATGCCTCGTTTTATGCTATGACACTACTGAGCTAACTGCATATATTTACTAAAAATGCATGGTGTTAGATATTGCACATATCCACAAAGATAATTTCTTATCAGAAAGCAGATATTTCAAGAGAAATATAAAACTCTATTCTTCCAGTTCTTAGATCATAAGTTTGGAAGTACTATTTCTTGTTTACTGCATCATGTATTACAGCCCAGCAGATGTAACACACCATGTTTTATTATTGTTCATTCTTCTTGGAACTCTGCATTTCCTTCCTTTGGTTATAGTAGAGATTGCTACGCAAGAGAAAGTGAATGAATTTCCAGAAACTATTTAGAGCAGTCAAAATAATTTGATCAGCTTTAGAAAAATCAAAACAACTTCTTGGAAAAATTAATTTGATTAATTTTTACAAGAGACTTTCAAAATTCCATCTTAGAAATTATTCCAAGAAACAGAATAATTATAGTTTGCCATTAGCAGTAATAATTATATACACTAAATAGCAGAATATTATTATAATCAGATATTATAAACCACACTCACTCTAATTAAGCCTAATTATATAATAATTATAGGGCAACGAAATACATGAAAATTACATCATGTAACACCCCGAGAATTTAAATATTTTGATGTTCTTTCAAATAAGCAGAACGAGATGTATTGACTTCCAGTAAATTCTGGTGTGCATGTCTGTGAAGATTCAAAATATTTTCAGGATGGGCCAAGGGAAGGCACTGATCTGGGGCGTTGGTGGCATGTTCCACAGGCAAACATACACAATGTTAAATTTCCAGCAGAACCTGCTCTATGCTTACGTTACCTGGTAGATCATCAGCCACATCAAAATTGGCTGGGGTGGGATTTTGTGCTATTTTCTGATTTAGAAATGACTGTCTATTTGAACACTGCTATTTGAGTTTTCTTTGGATACAGAACTTCTGTTTGTAGAATTGGCTATGCTGCAACCTGCCTACCAATCTTTTAGCTGCTTTTGTGTTTCCTTCACAGAAGGGCGAGCACATGGTGCAATCATCTGGGATCAGTCCGACGAACCGAGTATTGCAGAGAAGCATTAACACTGCAGTGTTAATTATTTGCAGCCTACAGAGATTTATAACCTCTGTGGAACACAGAGCAAGCTAGTACTTTTCCAAAATAACAACTAAAATATTCGATACCACTCTTTTATTTGTAAAGGCAAATATACCGGTCTTAATCTCTCAGCTAGTGTCAGTCATGTGAGCAACATCAGCTCAAAAATATACACATTTTGCATATACAACATAATATTTTTAGCAATCTTGGCCTCAACAGACACAGTCAAGACAATTGCAGTTTCTAGACTATCTTTCTGGTTTCAAAAAGCATAGCATGGTTTGCTTTTTAATCTTTTAAGGGGCAGTATCCTAAAAGACATTTAAGCATGGACTTGTCTTACAAATATAAAAACCTTAAAAATTCATAAACCAGACAGAATAAAAAAATGGGTCAGTGTCAGGAATAGATTAATTTTTCAACACAAGAATTCAATTCTCCAGCACACTCTTTCCAGGACCCTTTGAAGTAAACAGCAGTAAAATTGGAACGTGTTTGAGTTCAGAATTTGCGTATTACATTTTTTAATGGAGCTGCTTTTGAGTACAAAGGAAATTAATGCGTCCTTTAAAACTACATCATTTTATGTTTTGCTTTGAACATACAGTTGCACTGAATGGCAAGGTTTGTGAAGACTGGAATAAACACGAAAGAGTAAATGTCTATGTCTCAGCAGTTCAAAGGAATACCATGGGGAGCCTGCATCAAACCACGAAGTCCCTTCATTACCATCATCTTCAAGCAGATATTTGGGGTGTGTAATTGCAAAGGGAGGTGGGGGGATTAGCTTTTAAATTTTTTAATTATTTTGCTCTTTTTGAAACACCAAGAAGATTATGCAAATGTATAAAACCATATTTAACATTAACCGTGAATCAATTATAGGAAGCCTGTCCTTCAAAAAGTCATACAAACTTCAACTCAAACTATATGGAGATTCATGAAGTAAAGACCACTACATTTAGCACTGTCATGCTTTTAAATCAATTTTGCAGGAAGGCTACTTGTACTACATTCCTTTTAACTGTACAAATCCCAGTCTTGTTTTCAAAAACAATTTAAACAATATTGTACTAATTGAGCACTCAGGTTGCTTCTACAGTGCTCACCACAAAATATCCAAGTGATCCCAGGTGGATTTGGATAAGCCAACTTACAATTTGTTGCACTGTTTTTCTGACCTGTCCTCAGAATATTTGTTAAAAACTTAATTCAATATTCCTAATTTATTGGAATTTGATCAATTAAAAAAATCAAAGCAAAAATAAATTCTAAAAAAAGGTATTTTAGGGAAGTCTGTTATACCTGCTCATTAAGCACAAAACAACTAGGGACAGTAGCACATTTCAGACAAAATAAAAATATCTTACCTCTAGCTTCATAACTCTAATTAAAAAATGTTTAATAACACATCCTATTATGAAGGTCATAGCCATAAGTAGATGAACATCTCTACTTATATGTATAATTATTTACTGACAATATTTACATACATTAACAATAAATTATGGTGAGGTGAATTTTTTTTTCTAGCAGTGAAAAACATAGCTCCATTAAATGCTGGACTTCTCTTTTCTCATTGATGCTTTCTATATTATGTGAGTACTTTTTCAGAAAGAACTACTCTAAAATCCTTGTTGGTGAAATCAAAAGTGGTATGAACAGGACTAATAGTTTTTCCTGTTTTTTTTTTTTTATACTATTTGAATATGCACACAGAGTAAACAAAGCTTTGGAATGGGCACATTGCAATGATCTGCTTTTTCATTGTCACAGTGGGTAAAAGGATTATGGGTAGGTTTTACATCTCAGCCAGAACACTGTCAAGACAATTTTCCATACATACGTGCATACATACAAAGTAGAAATATTCTTATGCTTCACTAAAGAGTATGCTAAAAGCAATTAATCTCTCCTACGTACTTGGTTTGAACAGCTTAAAGATTATTTATTATTATTTTTCATCTTCTAGCATTTTCCTCTAAAAAATGAAGAAGTTATTTCATCATATTTTTGTATGTAAAGCTTTGAGTATAATTGAATCACAAAGTCAATTTGCATGCTCTTTTTCCCACCCAAGGCAACTGGTCCTGGGGTAGTTTAGCGCTAGGTTTTGCTCTGGCCATGATTTTGATGAAAACATTGTCAACTTGTAACTAAAGAATGGCCTGAGAAGTTTCATATCCATCAGCCATCACTTCTATTGATTTGTGTTCACTGTGAACATAAATCTGACTCAAAAGTTCATCTATGGACAATGAACACCATATATCAGTGCCAATCTCCTAACTTTTCTCTTTCTTTCACTAGTAAGTGAATTACTAGAAGTAATTTCTCAGGGCATGTCTCTTTAGACCAAAGCTTGGAATGAACCTTTATTATTTACAACTGCACTTCTTCATGGCCTAATAGTACTTACATCGTTTAGTTGTATTATCAGCAGATTAACTACATAATACTGAAATAATATTTTTGCACTTTATGCAAATCTTCCTATAGAAGAAATCTTAGATCACATTTTTTGTTTAATTGAATTGTCTATAACTTCACTGGAATCAATTAAATACCTTCTTTTTAATAATGTTGTAAATTATTTTTTCATAGTGAAAGATGGAATATATCAAAATATATTAATAATATATTGCTCATAAATAATACATCTAGTGCACAAGGATAGGGTATAAATAAAAATATATAAAGCTACATTGTATCCAGCAGAAGAAAACAAAACAATATCAATTTTTGTTTTCCTTCCCTGCCATTAAAGAAAAACTTCAAAACAATATCAATTTTTGTTTTCTTGGTTTTCCTTCCCTGCCTATAAAGAAAAATTTCTCGCCCTTAGTTTTAAATATATTTGAATCTTGCTTATCCATTGTAATGTCCCTGTGGGCTGTACATATTCTGTTCTACAAAATAATTAAATATATGCTGATCTATATGATGCTAATGAAACTGGAAGTAAATGGCTTTAACAGAAAAAGGAAATATAATTCATTCCTAAGGCACACCTACTTTCAGAATGGCCCAAATAGCCTCCTGAATGGAAATGTAGAGTGTACTCAGAGCTAAAGTGTGGCTCCGCATGGCCAGGCAGGGAAACCCTGAGCCTGTGTGACAGCTCTTTAAGTCTCTTTCACAGTTGGAGTTAATGTTGAGCCTCACGTAGCAAACCCTGCTCGAGCTGGAGGACGAGTTGCCCCATGTTGCTGCTGGCCTTTGGATGAAGTTTTGCCAGACTGCTACTCCAATCAGTGTAAAAAGAAACAAAAATCTTATGAGCTATTGTACTTCATAGGCATGTTATGCTTAGACAACAACATATAAATCAGTATAAAATCCAGCCTGGTCGTTATTTACACTTATTACACCTAATTACCATGCTTCTATTATTCTTTTCCTTGTGGATGAATCATCTTTTCTTTAACTCTGTTTCAAATCCTTTATGACCAAAGCTATTTAGTGGTTCAAGGTCACAAACATATCACACATATATATATATATATATATATATATATGTCCATGGTACAAAATGCTGTACTGTTTGTCAAATTTATCCTCCCGTGCAGAGCCAGTATCTGTCACAAGAGCTAAGGATCTGACAGATACTTGTAGTTGCCTTAAGTTTGGTTTCCTCTTACACCAAGAAGTAAATATCTACTTAGTTACCCGCAGCTCTACAGTTTCAGCAATAATGACTGGCAACTCAGGGAGTCAGCTTCAGATATTGTAGTATTTTACAGCCTAGAAACTTCTTCTTAATACACAATGAGGTATCTTTTTTAAAATCCCTCTTATTCTCTCAAAATTAAAATCCATGTCAACCCAAAACAAGGGTGTGGACCTGGTAAAGATGGTCCAGGGGATGGCCATGAATGTGACCTGAAGCACGGAGCATCTCTTCTGTGAAAACAGGCTCAGAGACCTGGAGCTCTTGGGCCTGGAGAAAAGAAGACTCAAGGGAGACTTGACTGCAGTTTTCCAGTGCCTGGAGGGGGCATGTAAAAGGGAAGGAGATGGACATTTCATACAGGCAGATGGACTTTTTGTACTTTTTATACGTAAACTGAGAGAAGACAGGTTTAGATTAAGTGTTAGTGGGAAGGTCCTTACTCACAGAGTGGTGAGGTGCAGGCACAGCTTGTCCAGAGAAGCTGTGGATGCCCCTGCTCCAGAAGGGCTCAAGGCCATGAGCAACCTCCTCTAGTGAAGAGCAGGATGGCTGGAATCAGATGATCTTTAAGGTCCCTTCCAAACCAAGCCATTCGATTCTTTGAGTCTATGTATTTTCAAGGCTGTTTGACTTTTACCAGCAAACCTATTTTCACAGATCTATAACTTAGCATAAAATCTCAGTTCTTGCCTGAAATCTAGAACCGGGCAAATTCTCTTTGCAATTGATTTGCTGTAGAAAATGAAATAAGATAAAAATGCTTTTAGTCATTCCTTTATGATGCAAAACCACCAATTCTTATTAAATTATACTTACGTAAAATAAAAAGTTATATGAGCAACATACATCAGAGGGAGGTTGTGATATTTTAGAGATTGTCTTTTCCTTCAACAGCCAGGTGAAATTTCATACTAATCCATAGATCTAAGAGTTTTACTCCATAGGATTACTGCTTCCACCTCTCAAGAAATCCACACATCTACTTTTTAGATCTTGATGGATCTAAAGAGGCTAAAAATTCCTTTAACAATAGACACATTTAAACAATAATAAAAGAAGAACCTGTGTGTGAGTCAGGAAAGGAACCAGACATCAAATGTTTAATGAAGTGCATGCAGCCAAGTGCAGGAATACCTGAAAGTTTCAGCTACAAAACCAACTTTTAGGAAATAAAATCCTTCAAGTAAACGTGATGTGACCACTCAGAATGCTGTTTACCCAAGTCAGCTTCTGGTCATGTCCACCAATATAAACTACAATATAATTGCTCACTTGCCCTTTTTTCTCCCACTTTCATATTTGAAAAATCTCATGTCTAATGCCCTCATGCATATATATGTGTGTGTGTGGTATTCACATTCTGTGAAAAGAGAGAGACATAACTTTCCCTCCCAGGATTTTTCCTGGGGAAGGCAGTAAGAAAGCTCAGAAGCAAAGAGAGCAAAGAGAAAAATATTCTTACCTCTACCTGTTGTGCCTGTTATTTGGCACATATGGAATGTGCTGTGGAGATTGTTTACAAAAAGGGATTTGTTAATTGGCCTCTGCTGATGGTTGTTTGGAGTGATTGACGAATTAGGTCAAAGTGTGTTGTAACCGTCTGATAAGGGTCATGGGTTTTTCTTTAGTAGTATTTTATAATTTTAGGATAATATAGTATAATACAGTGTAGCATACTGAAGCATTTGTTCAGGCTTCTGAATCATGGAGTCAGAGCATGTCATTCCCTGGCTGGGGGCTGCCCTGCACGGATATATACTTCTATATATATATACACATATATATGTACTTTTAGGGCATAGTTCAGTATAATTTCACTTCACTAATACAAAATGACTGTCTTTGGTTGCAAATGCAAGATGTAGCTGGGGGTACACATTCTATTATCATCTGTCAGAGGTGGGGCAGTAATTTTCTGTTAATTGGGCCACCTGTTAAAGCCAGGTGGGACAGTTTTCTATATCTCTTCCATGAGCCATCCTCCCTGGGGGAGATATCTTCTGTTAATGGGCCATTGACTCTCTCTGCCTGACTGATAAAATTACATCATCCCACTGGGAGATGATCTGCCCAGGGGGAGGAGCCAAGCATTCCTACCTGGATATAATCTGAGATTTGGAACACCACAGGCAACCCTTCTCCCTGGATTCCCAGAGGAGCAGCTGTCTTCTCCACTGGATTCCCAGAGGAAGATTAGGCCCATCTACAGCACCACCACTGGACCTTCAGAGGAAAACACCCTTCTACAGGATCACTGCTCCAACAGAACCACACCTGACACTGCCGGAGGGCTGCAGCCACCATTTCAACTGGACTGCTACCAACCCCCTGTCACAGACAGCTTTTGTGAAAAATCCTTTCTTTAGGATTTTTCTCCCTTCTGAGAAGCTGTGGCCTCAGCAGCAAAATGTAAACAGTGGTTATCTGCTGCTGTGGAATGCAACAGGTGGATCCGTGATTGGCCTCCTGTGGATGTTGGGATTTACTGACCGCTCACAGCAGAGCTGGGTCTCGCTCTCTGCTGAGACACAGACCTTTGTTATTCATTCTTTTCTATTCTTAGCTTAGCTAGCCTTCTGATAACCTTTCCTTCTATTCTTTTTAGTATAGTCATAATGTAATATATATCATAAAATAACAAATCAAGCCTTCTGAACATGAAGTCAACATTCTCGCCTCTCTCTTCATCCTGCAACCCTTGTGACCACTCTGACAACCCCCGGACCAACAGGGTGTCACGTTGTATTCTGACTCTGTTGGTGTTGTGTTACTGTATTTTTATTTTTCTTAATAAAGAACTGTTATTCCTACTGCCATATCTTTGTCTGAGAGTCGCCTTAATTTCAAAATTAAGGTGGAACTTCCCATTGCCTTCACTGGGTCAAGATTAGTGCTTTGTCATGTTTAGCTGAATGAAGTGTAGTGGTACATTAACACACCAACTTCTTATGAGAGCAAAAATTGAACAAGCAATGTAGCAGAAGGCCAGATGAAGATCCTGCCTGACTCTACAGACAGAAAGTACATTTAGGCTATTTTGGCAGAATTTACGACTGTGATATAAAAGAAGCTGGATATACTCTGAAATTAATGCACTTAGTTTTTGAAAAAGCAGCATCTTCAGTCCATTAAATGGAAATCTTAATCACTTTCTTTTTTGTACTTCAGGCCCTGATGAATATCATTCAAAAAAAGTAAAAAACACATGCCTAATAATTTTTTTCTGTATGCAAAATTTTGCTTAAAATAGACATGGATCAAAGAACAAGAATATGCAAACAGATTTGTTTCTTGTCAGGAGTTTGTATATCTTTTTCCTCAGAAACACCAGTTTCAAAAAATGATGTTTTCAGTTTTTCTGCTTGTTATTAACTTAGCTGAGATTCATCCCACAGAAATTCATCCCATCATTAATTTTCAAGTAATTTTCTTTCTTTTTATGTAAGACAAAAGGCTGAGTTCTATGCTGGACCCATACAAGGAATGAATTTTAATTTATGTAATGAGTGAAAAGTACATTTTATGATCTCTGCAGAATAGGAAAATTCTTGAATTGTGATTTTTTTTTTTTATATTGAAGACTGCCAGATATTATTTTATTGTCTCAAAAGGTTGTTCATATTCTATAATTTTTCTACACTTAGGGAATTAATTAACAAAAAAATTACCATTTAATGATAAACAATTCATGGTCTTTATCTGTGTCTTCCAATACACTAAATAATTCTTCTGGGTTTTCTTGAGGTGTTTTGCAACCAAATCTTTCTTACATGTCACAGAGAATAAAAGAAATGTTGTTATAGAATATAGTAAAATAAGAGAGACTGGAACATCAGAAAGTCCAATGGAGGATTAATGAGGTCTGTTGCAACTCTGGGTAAGTAGTTTCCAAAAGCTTTGGTGGACCATATTCAAATACTTGCTCCAACCAGGTATTTTAGTGTAAAACCCTTTATGACTTGAATGGTGACTACCCCATCAAAATCTTTCTTTCTGTAATTTTACTTTGTTTTTTCTTGTCTTAACCTCAGTGATCTTGAAGCACGTTATACCACATCCATCTCCGAAGCTTCTATTTAGTCCTTGAAGACAAATCAGACTTCAACTTTTCTTCAGCTAGTCTGTTATTCCATGAGTGTTCTCTGGAGCCAGTTGGTTAATACCTTTCTTGAACTGCAGTTATCAGGAAAAAGCAGAAATACCAAGACAAAATCTTTAGCTCTTGCAGTTTTTTTAACAGCATGACAGGTCTGAGTCATGTTCTGCTTGTTATTCGTGATAAACTGCTAGTTTCCTGCACTGCATTCCTATTTGTGTTGCAGATTATATGAGCTAACTTTAGAAATTTCCTCCTGTTCTTATTTCTCTTCTGCATAAATTAGATTGATTTCTCAAATTATTTTGAATAGTAAACCTTCTCTATGGTCTTGATTTTGAACCTTAATGGTTTGATAGAATCTGCAAAACCAGTAAATGGACTATATATTCTGTGGATTATTGCTAAGGAGATTAAAGATATGCTTTATATTTGCATTGAGATATGTACTTTACTGGAGCATATATTTGTATGTCTGTCTGCAGTTCATGGCAGACTCCCATGGAACCCTATTTGCTACATCTCCCTTTTGACAATGAACCAAAATCAATCTTAGATACTGTCACCTTATAGAAGTTTCATCTAAACAGTGGTTTCCTTCAGACTTCCAAGTAGGAAGACAATTTCTCTCCTGGAATGGAGCGGAAGTGTAATTTTCCTCAAATAAGCACAGGGCTGTTGAATGTGAATAAACTAAGTTGATTCTGTGAATACATTCCATGACCAGAGTAAATCTCTCCTAATGTAAACAGCTGCCAAAAGAGATGGAGGAAAAATAGCTAGTGAGGGAAGTGGAAATGGCTCAAGCTCCCTCACCATTAAATTCACACTTACATTTTTTATATGATATGTATTCATCTGACAGATTCATCAAATATATATTTCGTAAGAAAATCTTTATACACTTTATAGTCTTTAAAAAGAATATTTAGGAATTAGATATGAGTGTGGAGAGTTCATACACAGAGATCCAGCAGAGTCCAAAGTGCCTCCTTTTTATATATCTTTTTGTTTACATCCTCTTTCAAAGTGTCTGGCTGTGATATCCATTCCACAGAGCTATTTGAATTGCTTGTATAACATTGTACATCCATGTACAACATTCACTAAGTAGTAGCTCAGACTTATTTACTTTTTCTTGCTAATGACATTCAGGAAAGGACACCAAAATGGCTGATGTCCTGAAACCTCCCTGACAGTCAAGGAAAGCATGATATACTCTGGACAGAAGAGCAGACAGCAGAAAAGAGGTCACAGTTTTCTATCAGACTTTAAATATTTTCTGAATTGCTGAAGAGCACCATATAACATCAAGGGACACGAGAGAGCATCAGCTGCATGATGTTTACAATAGGACTAGGTTTGTATTTCATCAGATAGACATTTTCATTGCATTCTCAAAAAGGTGGCGTCTCTTTCTTGAAGGAAAAAAAGAAAACTCCAAAGAAACAACCAACCAAATCAGAATCAGGCAACAAAACGGCAAAGAGTTTTATAAAAAAACATTTATCAATAATACACATAAAGAGGAGGGATATTAAGGGTAGAATTTTTTCCTTTTTCACCTGCAAGGTGAAATGTGTTCAGCCTTCAACAGAATGACATTTTCGTCTGAGCTACAGTGGCCATTAAGTCAAGCACACTCAAGTGGGGGAATGTACTAAAAACTAAAAGACAAAGACATGGTGTGGGCTCTGAAAACACCTGAATCTAGTGGTTAGGGGATATCATAACATATGTCCTAAAGCACAAGCTACTGCTGTGTCCTGTATATGTTGATTTTCTGATTTGGCTACCATAGTGTCTATTTGCATTTCAGAAGGGTAAATTTTCACATAGCCTCCTTCTTAAGATCAGAGAGAAGCAGCACTGCTGCTTCAAGAGATTGGTTGTTGAACCTGGCATTTAACTGACTCTCCATTCAAAAGTTTTAGTTCAGTAACCTTTCGTTTCTTGTCCTCTTCCTTACCACTTTGAGAGAATACTCAGCCTAAGAAATTAGTGGAGCTATACCATCTATACCTCCTGAATATCTGACAGCACATTTCAAATACACTTAATTCTTCTCTTCCAGGGTCTTTTCCTGTGAAAGAATTGAATTTAAGTGTTCATATTTTCATGAGAAATATGCTGCAGCATTTATAAAAATAGCAGGGATTCTATCCAGAGGAACTGAAGCAGATTTTTTCTGTCAAATATATATGGTTTGATTTTTTTTTCTCTAACTGTTTCTGCATTTTCAGTCATAGTTGTTTGGTTGGTATTCTAGAGCATGAGAACAATCACAACATTTCATCAACGTCATAGCTGATATGCTGCCTAGTGGAACAGTAGGAGAGAATACCAGCTGAATGCAAATTGAGATAAAGTTCAGGAAATAATTAAATTTTTAATTGTAAAGGTCTTCAGAATGTTTCTGTAGCTCCTACACAACTGATTTCTCCTTAAGAAGCAACAAGGTGAAAAACAGGCCGTGATATTCAGGGTGGAAGGAGAAAAAACTGGGAAAAAACAACACAAACATTGTGGATACTAAAAGTAACAGGAGCTAGTGAATTTCTTAAATACATGGCATCATTCTGACCTGCTTGGTCATGACATTTCTCATTAATATCATGGATCTGAGAATATTTACCTGAGAGAGAATTTTACAGCTGATAAAGAACTGACATATTGAGTGGAGTACTGAAAAGAAATCTGTACTGTATCCTTAAAAAAAAGTGACTGCTTTAAGATTCTGATAACATCTTGTCACTTTTATTAAGGCTAAATCTATTCACTTCATAAAACTAATCTTTTGCTTATATGAAATGTGAAAACATGCCTCTTTGGTATGTGAAAACATGGTATATGCTGAAACGCAACTTTCTGATAACACGTGGTTCAAAACAGCATAGGTAACCTGGCTTAACACAGCAAGAGCAGGTTATCCATAATTGACTTAATATCACTCGTAATGTACTATTCCAAGTTATCAAAACTAGACTCATCTTATTTTTTTATACTGTAAGTATGTTTAGTTCAGGAATTCTTTGTCCTTATTACTTAATTGTATGTGTCAAACCACACTTTGCAAAAGGAAAAAAAAATCACCATATCCATGCTAATCTTCTTTCCATTCTGCTTATACTGATTATATAACACACTCTCTTGGTTTGAAACATGACACATATAATTCTTAAAGAGTGGGGTGGCCGTGATTTCTTTGGTTGCCCTTAAAATTTCCATAGAATTAGGAGAAATTACATATATTGAGGGGATTTTTCAGCATAGAATTTGGCTTTTATTTGAATAAAATAGAAAATGTACTGGCTTTTCCACATTAAAAGTTGACGGAATTGATGTTTCAAAGTAGTAATTTTGTTACAAAGCACATGCTTTTCCCTATGACTTGGTGTCTCCTGGTTCTTTGGAGCGGAGAGGAATGTGTGGTTTTGAATGAGGAATCTGCTTCAAATGATGAGTTTATAAACAAAGCCTGTGCCAGTAGCTAGAGAAGGAATAACTAGGGACAGGGAAGGTAGAGGTAAGGAGTCTATCTGTCAAGTCACAATTTTAAATTTTTAATCTGAGGTCTTACCAGACTTTGATCAGAATCTGACAGAATTCTCTGATGCATAATGGCTTGCACCCATGTAGTGCACACTCAGGAGAAAACTGAGAAAACTCAATTTGTCTCATCAAAGAGGGACACAAAAACATCAACCTACTAGCATTATTTTTAATCTCCATTATTATCTCTAATTGAGGTCTAGGTTATTGAGAAGACAGAATTCATAAATGTATTAAGCAACAACAATATATATAGATATATGAACACAGACTGAGTAACTTTTCTATTCATGTTACTTGAAAGTATATTTCAGCATTAAGAATGTTTTTTTGTTGTTCCATACTCTTGATCTATTGAAGGGGGTTGATTTCTGGTTATAGCTTGTGTAATTTTGAAGGTAATCAGCTTACCAATTTACCATCAAATTGAAACACCTGCTCTTCATCCATTTAAAATCCCTTAGGAGGGATATTTCTGTTGCATAAAAAAGAAAAATCAGCCCAACACTATCTTACAGTAGGTTTTTCTGTTTAAAACTATAAAAACTTAGCCCAGAAATATAGTTGCTACAGAACTCAGGTTAAGTCATTAAATTTTTCACAAATTATTTTAGCACTGCTTAAAGCCATTTATATTCAGAAGAGAGGTCAGCCTTTGCTTTGAAATGGATGTACCTTATTCTCAAAAAGAAATACTATGCAATATTTGGGAGTGAGCAAAATAATGCTTTCAGAACAGAAACACAGTTATTTTTGTTATTTATCTTTGCTATTCAGTAGCTTACACATATAAATGCACACATACTCACATATGTCTCGCACCCTCGGACACGTCTGGAGAATTTTAATACTGGAATAAAAATTCATTTCTGATTGAGTGTAACATTTTTCTTTTTGCCACTTTTCCCTTTTTTGCATGACAGGGAACAGAGAAATTAAAAGCTTTCTGCACAATGTCTTGGAATCTAATAGAGATTGATAGCTTCTGCAGGGAGACATAAGATAAGGAAAGCAGACTTAGAAAACCAACAGATGGGGAGAGCTGCCTAGCATCTCTAAAATCAAAACTGCTCCAACAAGCTAATGCTAGGACAAGGAGATGAATTCTAACAAAAGCAGTGGAAGTGTAATAATGTTTCACTATACAATACAAGCATTACATGGGAACCCTCAATGCCTGTAATATTCTAGGACATGAAAGAATTTGGCTACAACAAGGAGAATACAATTAGAGCTTTCACACTTAGCCAGATGCAAAATCACCCTACTGTTTTCCCAGTTATTATTAATGAGACATCTTTTCCAAAACTAGTAGACCTCCTATAATATTTCTGCTGATTTCAAAAGCTTCTGCCCCACATCACCTATCTGAATTCTTTTTTTTGGAATTTGTATAAGCCTTGGAAATAAATAGTCACAAATATTTCCAAGTCCTATTCCGTGTGTTCTCCTTAGTAAAGACATTGAAGCTCTAATTAAGCCAAAAATCTTTGCTCCTTCGTATTAGAAAGAAGGGGGAATGACAGAACTGGTTGCAAAATCCATTATTATTTTCACTAAACATGTGGCTGAGGAATGTTTGAATACAATAGATGGAGTTGAAATTTTAGGGAAACTTTCTTTTATTTAGAAATTCATTATTGTTTAGTTGCACTGTGTTAAAACTGTTTACTGTTTGTCTCATTTTCAGATCTTTAAAACTAGGCTATAAGATTTTTTTTTTTTTTCATTTTTTCTTGAGAAGGAAGCCATTACAGATGGTAAGCTGTGAAAGAACAAGGTGAGAAGTGAGAACCTAACCTGAGTGGGGATTCCTCTTATACTTATGGTATTGAGACAGAGATGCTTTTAGACAAAATCGGTTCAATTGGTAAAGTGTAGAAAGTTTCAAAAGAGCAACTGAAAGGATATTTGGGATTTAGCAGCAGGAAAACATATGGAAGAGCTACTACTTTATAATATATAAAAATGTAAAAAAGCTGTTAAAGAAAAACAAAATTACAGTTTCCATGCTCTTATTCCTTCTGCTGGGAGACCCCTGTCTCATATTTACTATCTACCTGATCTTTCTTACTGATGAGCTGACACTCCCTTGTCTTCCTTTGAAACTCTTCTTTCCAATATCTTTGGCCTCCATCTGCTCCCATTTGCTTTTGACCTGACATCTGAAGGGCTTTGCACTCTCAGAAGGCCAACGCTATTGATGCCCGAGCCTCTGTACCTTCACGGAGCTTCTCTTTCTCCAGTAGCAGAATCCAATTTTCAGTCTCCCTGCAAGTGACCTTTATTTACTCTCACATACCAGCTTTGATGATATTCCAGTCTTTAATGAAAACAAATTTGCAGTTTAACCTCTCTCAAAATGCTTTCTATAAATTATTGCTTATTTTTACATAGAAATTAATCAACACTGCATATTTTTCCTTCTAAATTGTCATGATATTTAAGAGTTGAGCTCAATTCATTTGTTATGAAGTGGGCAGTTAGCTTATGTATGAAACACACATCCCTAAAAGGGATCAATAATCTCTTTTTAGTTAATGTTTTCCTATAGATTCAGATTCCTATAGATTTGGAATATAAAATAAGTCTTTGGAAGATAATGAGGTGTTTTTAGGCAGGAACTCTTCAGCTGACTTCTGTGTCTGAGTTTCATTTTCAGAGAACTACCATAAAACATCTTGAATCCCACTGCTTTGAAGTGGGTCAACAAAGTAATTTCCTAAAAGGGGAAAAAATTCCTAAATGTAGGTGGAAATATGGATGCCTCAAGGGCAGACTATGCAAATCATGTATGTAATTTTAGTTTTATATGCTGGAAGAAAAATATGGGCTTCAAGCTCTCCTGTAAACCTCAGGGTTCCTGTGATTTTTGGAGTAGACTGCAGATGAGGATGGGAAAGGAGCTATTTCATTAATGGGTAGGAGGGCAGCATTTCAGGTCGCTGCATTCAGCTGTGGAGGAGCAGAGTGTGGCCAGGGGGGCCAGCGCAGTGTGGTGCTCAAACACAGATGGAGCAGTGACGCTCCACAAAGTCCACTCAAATCAGCATATTGTCACACACTCACCCTTTTCAGCCTGATCTACCTCTTCTTCTGCAAACTCAGAGGAAGTCTGCCCTGAAACCTGGTCTTGTTTTTTGGCTACATTAGTAAATAATAAGCACTGGCAGATTTTGTGCTTAGTTCTTTCCAATGATGAGATGGTTGCAACTGGCAGAATTTGAAGCTTGCTGGAAGGCCTGTAAGAAACCAGGCAAAGAAATGCACCAAGATGAGAAGCCTCATTTTTGAAAGAAGGCTTTTTTCAAATGTGTCACTGGTTCTTTCCTTATAATACAAATTTTCTTGGTGCCCACAAAGTCATTAGAATGCTTTTAAAAAGCTCAAGACAAATAGTGTTGACAGGTACAAGACAGGGCTGAGAAGGGATTGGAATTAATATCCATTAAAAATGGATATTTGGCAGGTCTGGCACAAACTGTCACGTGAACCAAATATCGAATTAACTTCCTAAGGCATACACAGTTCTCAGTAACCTCCAAGAACAAGTAAGGCAGGAGTATGATGAAAGGGGAAAGAATCTGAGCAGAAAAAGCAGAAAGAAGGGTCAACGGGAAGGCTATGCCTGTTAGCATATATGATGGAAATACGATATCAGTAAAAGATCCAATGGTCTGTCTGAAGGATTGGAAAGAAATGGAAAACATACTTCTAATTTCTTTGAGAATATCTGATCAGCTGGGGTCACTTAGGTATAGATATTGTTGTATTTGATACTTTGTAAAAAATTATCAGTATCTCCTTGCAGGGCTTGCACAGCAGACAGCAGACACAGCCTGCCAATAGAGTCTGAGCATCACTGAAACCCAATCTTTATTTTTCAACAACATCCAGCTATCTCTGTGGAAAATGCTGGTAGCTTGCTGTTATACCCCAGGGAGCTAGATCCAAGAACTTTTGATGATCATTCTGCTATAAACCTTTTATTTTTCACTGAGAACTCTCAGGGCGGCAAATTGAATTCTCAGCTGAAGTCCACAAATATTAACTGTAGACTTGGTTTGCCAACATAAACCAAACCAGATTGTTACAGCAGATTTAAGATGATCTCTTTTATAGTATTCATTGCAAGTATCTGACTTAAAATATCAAACCACTCAACAGTTTGGAGACATGCATGTACAGAAACAGTGTGATATATGTGCTTTTTACAGTTGCTTAATAAATCCTTATAATATTACATTTGAATAGTACTCTTCTGTATTTTAATTTTCAATTGGTAAATTTTCTTTACAAGATACTTCTTTTTGCTATAGTCAAAACCACAAGATTTCAGATTTAAAACTGAACTTAGAAAAGTTTATTTTATGAATCCTATCGTAACACAGTTGCAGCTAACCTCAGGTCAGAATTTCTCCTGGAGAGCAGTTGGAAAATAAGTATAAACTTTTCACAGTTCACTTAAAACTTTATAAAATGTTCTACACAACACAGCATGGGATATTAGGCCTTATAAACTAGTTTTCTGTTCTGTTTTATTATTTGGCCATATGTTTTGGGTCAACACTACAACATCATGCAGTTGATTTTACTTTTTAATAAAGTTGAGAATGTAGATTTTTATTGCTCACTTGTAAAATGTGTTGTATAAACAACATGTTATAAGCACAACTGACCTACAATTATTCTTTAGGAGCTCAGTGTGGAACACAGTAACAGCACCATTATCATTATGCACTTTGTGTTGGTCCAAAGCCATTCAGAAGGTCATTTCAAATATTGTCTCCCACTGTGCCTAACATACCTTGCTGAAAAATAATCTTTGGTTCCCACCAGTGCTATGAAGTTGTCTGCTTTAGACTTCACAGAAATGTTGAAGTGCGACCTAGGGAATGACTATTTCCCTGCCTAGGGTATTTTGATATGCTAACTTCTCTGTAATAGGAGTTTGGAACCCAGATCAATACTAAAGGAAAGTTCAAACTTCCTAGACATGAACCAAAACTCTACTGCTCAACCTCATTTCAGCTTCATTCAAAAGTTGCTGTCGTAGACACAGACCTTGGCTGCAGGGCCCAGTCCAATCCATTGGATGACCAGGACAACAATGCCAAGACTCTTGTTGATACCCTGGATTCTGTACCAGATGGCAAAGTTCCAAGTCAAGGTAAGTTGGTGAAATCTGCATTGTGCCATGGGTGAGATCTCAGTTAGATTCTATTCAGTCTGGATGAGGTCAAGGACTCTGATAGCATTCCAGAGACAGTTAATCATGCTCTCTTGACTCAGAACTCCGTACTATGCAAACCTGCCTACTTCATTCTCTATCTGTTCTCCCAAGCTCCATAACTTCTTGGTTCCTATTCCAAAGAGGAATTTGTAGCAACTTCACACAAGATGATCCAACAACATAATTTCTACTTTTCAGAATTTATGGATGATTAAGAGATATAATGTTTCAAAAATACAAGAGAAGTAGGGAAAATATTACATAATTATTCAAGAGTTATAGAGCAACCTTGATGGAAACCCTGTGTCTAGCCAAGGTCCACATACCACAGTACTTTTCAATATCCAGCATGAAGCTCAAATAATATGAGATAACTCGGAGACATAAAAGGCAGACCATGGATGGAATGCAGTTAGAGAGCAAAATGAAGGTGGGAAATTTTGGTTGTCTCAATTTTGAAGGGATGAGGAATGGATTTTGTGTAAATTGTCCACTTTTATTCAGGGTTATAACAATGTTATTTTGATTTTGATGTGGCAAATTCTTTTTGTTGATTGTGAAGATTGTGCAATAGATATGACTTTAATGATAAAGTTTGAAAGTGTTGTTCAGAGAGGCTAGACATGGAATATAATGAGATAGCATGGCAAGGTTTTGGTGGCAGAAGGGTTGCAGGGGTGTCTTATATGAGAAGCTGCAAGAAGCTTCCCTTCTGTCCCCTAAAAGCAGTACCAGATGACTCCAAGATGTGCCAATGGCCAAGCAGCAACAGTGATAGAGCCTCTCAGATAACATAGTTAACATGTAGGGATGAGCATAGGCCCCAACAGCGCAAGGGAAATGGCACAGCACTCAGCAAAAGTGCACCAAAATGGCTTCCTCTAAAAAAATTTGATGCTTGGAAGTTGTTTCACATTTACTTCTTGTATATTTTATCTCACAATAAACATCAAAACTAGATTATTCTGATCTGGTCCAGTACAGCAGTCCATAAGCTCTCCTGTTCTGTGCCTTCCTTGTGGACAAAAGCTTTCAAGCAGCATGACACTCAGGAAATACCATCTATGAAAAAAATAATAGATCACTCTGATTTTTTATTTTAATCCAACTATAATAGAAGAGCTAAAGGTCATCTAGTCCAAACAATTTGCAATGAGCAGGGACATCTTTAACTAGCCCAGGTTTTTCAGAGCGCCATTTGACCTGATCTTGAAAACACAGGGCGCCTACCACCTCTCTGAAAAACCCACTACAGTGTTTCACCACTCTCATTGTAAAAAGTTGTTCTTTTCATTCAATCCAAATCTACTATCTTTTAATATAAAAATGCTGCCCCTTGTCCTGTTGTTTCAGGACCTGTTAAAAAGTCTGTTCCCCTCTTTCTAGCCCAGTTTAATTCTTGTGAGGCCACAAAAATGTGTGTCTGGAGCCTTCTGTTGTCTGAAAAGCCACAACTCTTGATCTTTTCCTCACAGGAGACGTGTTTCTGATCGTTTCCATTGCCCTCATCTGGACTCCATTCAATAGGTCCAACTGTGAGGAGGACTCCAGAGCAGGGCACAGTACTCCAAGGGACATCTCATCAAAGTGGAGCAGAGGGGGAATATCACATCCCTCCACTGTGGAGGCAGTAATTTCATGTCCTGCCAAAAGCTGATCCTGTGACAAACCTGGGAAAAAAAACAGGAGAACAAGGACGTTCTACTTCTCGTCACTTCTCATATTTGACATGTTCTTTTCAGTCTGATACAATAAGTACTTGAATAAATAGCAGGGTGGTGATTCAGATGGGGTTTTAAAACAGATGTTTTATTTTACAAATACATCTCAAAACATAACACTGAGTTGCATTTTTGTCTGGCAGAGAAAAGAATATTAATAGATAACTGTGGGTTTGAATCTAGTTGTACTGACCTTGGAGGTTTTTCTGGTGTTGTAAAATTTTTAAACTGTAGGTTTGTACCTTAGGAAATAAAATACAGGTTCTTAAGAAATGCTGACTTTTGTGTTCAAAACTAAGTAATAATGCATATTGTTAAGATTGTCTCTAATAATCAAAGTTTGGAGAACTATACAGAAGAATGCTTAATCCTGGGTTAGAATTTTAGAGGGTGAGTTACACATTTCCAGCACTTCTCTTGGCATGGTTACTGCTTGCCCATTTTCATGATCACAGTTGGGAGTTATTTGAAAGCTACTTCAGAATTGCTCATATTATTCGTGCAGTTCATTGGAAGGTGTTGACACCATTGCATAAGGAAATTGAACTCATATGTTTAAGTAGGCAAGTTTATAAAGGCCTAAATCTTCTCGGGATACCAAAAAAACAAAAAACAAAAGAAACCCAAAAAACACCCCAAACAACTTATAGTGGCCAATACCTACTTGCTGATACCAA
Organism: Melospiza melodia melodia; assembly: GCF_035770615.1. Taxonomy (NCBI): domain Eukaryota; kingdom Metazoa; phylum Chordata; class Aves; order Passeriformes; family Passerellidae; genus Melospiza; species Melospiza melodia. Next base: position 74,447,724 of record NC_086226.1, on the reverse strand, counting down.
GGGTCATTGACCCCTATTTTCTTCAGAAACCTTAAGACAACCAATAGTATTAAACATGCAGCAGCAAAGTGCTGTTCTCTTACTTGTGTTTTACTCCTAAGCAAGGCTGAGACGTGTAAGACCATAAGACCCTTTAAATTACACGAGCATTCATAATCCCTCACATCCCATTCAAATAAAGTCTTTAGAACTACCTGAGACTCCCTGGTCATCTGTCACTACAAATAAATTCACTGTAACAATAAAAAAATAAAACTAAATAAAATTAATTTTTTATTATGAGAAGACTGCATAATTCTACAGTATAGCAAATAAATACTTATACCTTCTCTCTCCTGAAGGAATAACAAATGCAATACCTTATAAAATGTACATTCATTTATATTACAATAATGTAAATGAAACACTGGATAAAATATTTCCATTGTGGATAAAAAAACAACAAACCTAATGCTGTAAGCACTGCACTTCTGAAGTTCCTCTGCAAAATTCAGAACATGATGAATATTATTTGTCCACAGTACCATGAAAAAATACTTATTAAATCAAAGCAAATAGATTTGGATCCTAATGTAAAAGAGTACATTCAGAGAAAGTTGACTTCCTCAGCTGTTTTCTAAATAATTAAATTAGCAAAACAAAGTTGTGATGAAAGGAAAAATCTTTACACAAAAGAAAATCCAAGGCATAAAAGGAAGAATTTATTTAAAGAGAAGAAAAATTAAATTATATTTATTTTCTGATTCCAGTGTTTTAGAACACATAGTAAAAGAACTTATTTAATTTATTAGGTTTGAGGGAATTATCTTACTGTTTCAATCATAGTTCAATAAATGTGGATTTAAATCCAGTCTAAATCTGAACTGCAGACACTATGAAACTAAATGATACCTGAGATTTAGAATTCATTTATATTTCCAACTGTTTCTATCTAATTAAAGTGAAATTTCAATCCTGAGAGATCACTAGGATCAGAAACCATTGTCAAGAACACTCATGAACCCAATGAATTAGACAGGTACACTACAATTTTGCAGTGCCTGAAAAGAACATCAAATGCCTATATTTATTGCTGTAAGTAAAGCCAAACAGTATCAGACCATCCAAGGTCTGTGTTACTCAGTAACCTCTTTCTAAGTGTGTCCCAAGTCAGAAGTGCAAGTGATGGATGAACACTAAAACAGGGCAAACAGGATGTGATTCTTCACAAAAATACCCAAAAAAACAAAAAAAACAAAAAAAACCAAAACCAAAACAAAACCAAAAACCCAAAAACCAAAAAAAAAAAACAAAAAAAAAAAACAAAAAAAAAAAACAAAAAAAAAAAAAAAAAAAAAAAAAACAAAACAAACCCAGCAGCTTCACGCTTTTCCAGCAAATTAAGAAATTTGCTGGGCTAGAGTTAATTTTTCTATCTAAGCATTTTTTTCCATAAATTAAACTTCTTTCTTCCTGAGTCCATATGGAATCCTAGAGTCTGTATCAGACCCTGTTGCAGTAAGAAGAGTCCTTTTCTCCTGAGAGTTGTGCACTACTCCCCTGCTGAGTTTATCAAGTACTTCACAGAGGTTTTTTTCAGCAGAAGCACTAGTGGACAATAAGTTACTTTTTTCATTGTCTATGCTGTCCAAGAGTTTAATCATCTTTCAGGCTCCCTTCTGGACTGGCAGCTGCTTGCTTATTTTCATTGTAACCCCTGAGGAAGCTGCCGTTGTTGTACCCTTGACCTGCCCTTGGTCACCTTCCACTGCATCTACGGCATTTTGGTAAAGGCAGATTTGAAGAAAGTCCCCTGTTTGTAGCACTCACTCCACACTGAACAATTCCAACACATAAGAACTAGATTTTTTTCCACACAAAAACAATCAACCTGTCGAGGTTTGCAACAAGCAGAAGGCTTTGAACTGTGTGCATAGCAGAAATATATGGCTGTAAGGAAAATTCCCAAGGTATCTACCGTGTAAGTGTAGAGTCCTTTGCATTAGCTGTTCTGCTTAGTTAGTGCAGCTCTGCCCCTCTGAAACTTTTAAAATTCTTATACAATGTCTTGGAGATGTAAAAACCTACGTTATAGTCAGTATTGAAGAAATTGGTGTGCATTTTAGCGGCTTAATAACTTCCACTGTCCATTTCTTAATAATTTGCAAGATGCTGACTTTTTGACTGCTACTAAGCTTTAGGTTAACCTTTCCGTGTAGCTGTCTCCTAACAGCCTGTACTCTGGTTGAAATCTACTACTTATTACAATAAGTAATAAGTACTTATTGTACTAACTTCCACTGAAAATTTTACTCAAGAGAAGAGCCTCAATATGTGCTAGAACAGACCCAAACACACTAATTTAATAATTACTCTAATCCCCAGTAAAAATGTCAGATGGCTGTGAATATGTGGAATATGCTTTTTCAGTCACACCTTGACTTCCTCCTGCTGCTTTAAAATGAGGATGAAACATCCCACAGAAAATGCCTTCCTTGCTCTCTACACTAATCCACAGGTTCTCCTGCTGAGGAACGTTTTAATTGCCATTCTATATTAGATTTATAAGCCATTTTGCATCAAAGAAATAAAAGAAGGAGCCAGAACACCATGCCATCAGATACACAAAGTGAGCATGTTACAGATCACCATCTTTGGCAGGGTTGCGGAAGCCACAGCATGTATAAAAATATGGCTACACTTTATGCTTCTTTTTACCAATTAATAATAAATCTAATCTAATCAGTACACTTAGGCAGTTTTGAGGGGAAGGAAAAAAAAAGAATTTTTGAATCTCCTCCTATTTTTTCCTTGAAGCAAGTACTTTTGGAGCTATGACAATTAAATTCCTGGGATAAACTCTCTTCAGGGGTCCTCAAGTCCCAAAAGGACAAAGCCCTGAGCAAGCTGGCATGAACCCATGCTTGACTGCTGCCTGCAACTCCCTTGCATCAGAAAATGCTTCATTTTCCAAGCACATCATGTTTTGCATATTAAAAACAAGTTGGGATGAGATTTTGACACCCTGTTCCTCCACATCCAAAGAACTGAGTTAAAGAATGTAACTCCTGATTGCAAAGTAGGCAGGATTTCAGCAACTCTTAACAGTCATTGAATCATAGAACAGCTTTTGTTGGAAGCAACCCCTTCGATCATTCTCCTGTCCCCCCTCTGCACCTGCTTCAGCAAATCTGTGACCATCCCACACCTAGGGCTCCAGAGCTGGGTGGTGGGGTCTCACCAGAGCAGAGCAGAGCAGAGCAGAGCAGAGCAGAGGGGCAGAATCCCCTCCCTCGCCCTCCCAGCAGGACAGGCTGCTCTGGATGCAGCCCAGCACGTTCTTGGCTTTATGGGCTGCCAGTTCACATTGCCAAGTCATGTCAAACTTTTCATCCACCAACACCCACAAAGTCCTTCTCCCTAGAATTGCTCCCGACCACATTTTCCATCTAGCCTGTACTTGCATGTGGAGGTGCCCCAAGCCATATACAGAGCCTCACATTTGGCCTTGTTGAATTTCATTAAGTTTGCACAGCACCATCTCTCAGTACTGCCAAGCTCCCTGTGGGCAGCAATTCTTCCTGCACCACCCAGCTTTGTCTTGTTGGCAAACTTGCTGAGGGTGTTCCCAGTCTCACTCTCCCCATCAGTGACAAAGTTAAGCAGTGCTGGTCCCAGTACTGACCCCTGAGAAACGCCACCCTTTACTGTTCTCCCCTTGGACACCGAGCTGCTGACCACACCTCTTTGAGTGCAACCATCCAGCCAAGTCCTTATCCATAAAATATGTTTCTCTCCAGTCTGGAGAGAAGATGGATGTGTGGGATAGTGTCAAACTCTGTGCACAAGTCCCAGCAGCTGATACCACTCTCTCTTGCCTCATTCAGTGCCTCTGTAACCCCATCACAGAAGGCCACCAAATTTGTCAGGCACAATTTGCCCATTAGGAAAGAGTGTTGATTGTCACCAGTCGCATGTTTTGAATCAGTACTTTGACATATGCCCTGCAAATATGTCATGAAAGAAAAAGCCAGCTTTTTTAGACTTATCTTTTTATCCTTTGATCATCTTAGAGCTCGCCATATCCCAGCTTTTCTGTACTGTCTTCTTTCTCAGTAATTGTTTCTCACATTCATTTAGTAGAGGATGAACTTCAAAAAAAATTCAACGAGGGCTAAAAATGCCAGTCTGAAAAAACAAAACAGTGAATGAATTTAATACCAAAAGCAAAAGAAATATTTTCTTTGCATTGAGTACGTTCCTTCCTACCTTAATTCTGCCCTAAGAATATGGAATTTGTAGTGTTGCCGTGGGCACTTCTATTACCAAGTTACATTTTCTTTTCATTAACAATCACATCTTCATCTTATCTCAAAAAATGAGATCAATTCTCTTTTATGCTTTACCATTATCCTTTCCTTTCCAAATTCATAAATGTATTGAGCTGTAAGTTTTCCTGGCTGATTTCTAACTTTTCTCTAAACTTGAACTTTTTAAAAGTTTTTTTTTTATTTTTAATTAGCTCTTTGCTGTTTCTCTTTTTCAGTACACTGTTTGGAGGGAAGAAGAATGACTGAGGAGGTAGAGGTGCATTGAAGATCAAACCCTTTTCTTGCTGATTGTGTTTCTTTTCTGACCATGATCAAAATTACACTACAAAATCAAGACTAAGTTGAAGTGACAGATGTAAGTGGGTTTGTTTTTAGCTTCTACTGCACTTCTGTAAGGCAGAAAATGAAGATAATGGGTACCTAAATAAGCCACATAGGAGCAGAATTAAATTCTCTGTAACATTTCTATGTCACTATAATAAGATTAGCCTTCACTGTGCAGCTTATCTAACATGGTTTAAAAGCCTTTGGTGTACAATTAATTTGTGCTAGATAATGTTTTAAAAATTGTGTCCCAGATTCCTCCCTGGCATTACTTCATACTTCATTACTGGTTTCAGCAGAGGGACACAAGGGATTAATTTGGTACTAGCAATTTACTTTATAAAGTTTCTATTACCTTTGATATTTTCAGGTGCTATGGCATTTTAAATGCTCTTGATAATTAGAAGACAAAAGTATTATAAGTATAGTGCTACACATATTTTTGCTGTTAAATTCAGAACCAGGTCAACAGCTAAGTGACAGGGAACTAGAGTTTGCTTAGATTCATGGTCACTTGCTATGAGAATGAGGATATTTAATTCATCTATTTCCTCAGTGCAGGACTTCTTCACACAACACTGAAATAAATTGAGGAAGTCACTAAGCAGAGACCAAGAGCACAAAATATCTTTGAAAAGTCATAAGCCAAATTCATTAAGGACAAATCCATCTGCAACTTTTCCACAACAATGACCCGAGTATACTATACAGCTTTCAAAATCTTGAACTTGCTGCCTGCCACAAAACATAATGAGGGAAAAGTTTTTCCATGTGTGATGTTTTTTATATTACTTCTTATACTGTTCAGTATTAGAGATATTATAACAAGATAGACAAAATATCTCTTTCATCCCTCAGATATAATGGGTGTCTGTGAATTACATATGTAAACAATACATTATACTCTTGCGTATGAATTCAAAAACATTAAATATGTCATTTTAAGAGAGTCCCTAAAGCACTTACTCCTATGTTTGGCCATATCTAACCAGTTTATGGGCTGAGGTGGATAATGGCAAATATCCAGTTCTTATTTTTCAGCTGGCTTTTGGTATGGAAGTAGAGGAGCACAATATTTTTTACTCAGCCCAGTTATATGTTGTCCACTAATCAAAATGCAAAGAAACGTGAAACCTCAATATTGCTTACTCGTTCTTGCAGCAGGGAACCTCTTGTCAATCGCACCTGCGCTGCTTTTTAAATAGCTCACTGACAGTGAATTTCATCATACAGAGCAGTGTTAGTTTCCATGTGATTAAGGCTCGCAGATCCAAAAAGATCTATTTAGTGCTGTCAAACATAGAGGAATTATTTTCTTTTGCCCTGCTTCTATTAGGGAGCTGTAGCTGGTTGAGATTTAATGAAAAGAAATGAAGTAGTGACCTAATAATATTACATGGACACTCGCAGATAGACAAAAAAAATTAGAAGTTAATATATTCTTAGTATAATTTGTAAGGAAAGTTTCAAGAGAACCCAACAAGGTGTTGTCACTGCAGCAGTTTCAGAGAAATGTGATTGACAGTAAGGAGTTGCATGGCTCAGCTTGCACATGCCTGGAAGAACAGTGAAAGCATCATGGGGGGAGGAAAAATGGACCAGTCAGGCTTCCTGGCTGCAAAATTAAAGCACTAATGCATTTACAGACTCTTTGACCATTGAATAAACGTGCCATCTTCTCCACAACAGCTCAAACACAGCACAAGTAGATGTTGCACTTGGGTGTTAGAGTGAACCTCACTTGGATCCTGCACCACATTTAATTTTTTGTTATGTCCTTCAAATGGTCACTCTTGCCCACCAAATCCAACAAAGGTTTTAATTTCAGCTGTCATGGGAGGTGCCATTGCCATTGCCTCCAAATCATGAGACTCAGAGGTTCTGCAAGTATTCAATTATTTTTGTTGGAGCTTAAGTATTTTTACTTTTATTGCTTATCTCATGTATGGCTGATCATCAGAACAGTAATGGTCATCATCTAACATGTTAAATTTTACCCATAGTAAGTTTTAGAATACAACCAAGGACAGTAATTGTTTGTTTTTTCTCCTATCCTTCACTAAGAGGACCTATTTATACTCTCATTACTTTGGTATTGTTACTCTCAATACAGTGGTATTGTTAGGTCAGGAAGCACTATAAAATTTTAATCAGAAAAATTTACAGTTAATATCTAGGACTCCCACTGAAAAGTGTGCTGTATTTGTTGTTGTTCAAAAGAAAATATTTTACATAACATGATAACAGAGATGCTCATGTTGATGCAATCTTTAGCAGAAATGGAAAGTGAGCTTCTTGAGCATGTTCCTGCTGTTTGAGATTGGAAGCACGGGTAATTAATTTTTTTATTGGTGTCTTTCATACAGTACCCTTTATACAAAAGGTTTTCAAAGAAGCTGGATATCAAAGCTGGCTGGCCTCCTGATTTAACAGTACTAAGCGGGTGTTTCCTGCATAAAAATGTATTAGTGCTGCACAGATGACAGGATCTAAAATTCCAGACAGTGTGAGACAGTTGAAAAAACAAAGTCCTCAGGCTATTATTGATGAAAATGACATAATAAAAAAAAGGTATGCTCACAGCAGGAGTTTTTCCTGCTGAGTATAATCCCTGTTTCACACTTTAAAAGAATCATTTCAGATTTCTCTAAGCACAAATCTATAAATTTTGGCAATAATGAGCCGCAGATATTTTACTTTACTTCCTTGTTTAGCCTTATCTGAACATATTTTGCCACTGGGGTAACATTAAAAAGGCCATATGAAAACCTGTGCTCAAGCAGGCACCTATTGAGATGATTTCATAGCATTTAGTTGGCAGTAGGGTCTCAGGCAGGAGCAGTCAGAGTCCTCACAGCTCCTTTGGAAGAGTTACAGTAGTTACTGACTACCCTTGACTTCCTCTGCTGGCAAGCAGGTCTGTGGAGGAGTAGGATTTGGCCTAATTTTCATTATTTACAGTCATGAGGCTTGAACCAAGTTGTCATAGGTCCCTTGTAGTCCACAAATTGCCTTGTTCCTTCATCTTGTGTAGAATTCCCTCCTGTTCTCTAATTGTAAAGTCATTAGTATCAACATAAACAAGATACACTGCATTACACAAAATTACAATAGAAGGGTTCTGTATGACGTTATATAAAAGGGACCTCGAAAGTGAGCTTATTTACCTTAGAAATTATATTTTTTTTCAATAGCAGTTAAGGTCTTCAATTTTTTTTAAATTATTGTTCATTTTATGCATATAAAGAGAAGACAGGGTGTAGTTTTTTGATGTACCAAAAATATGTACAATGAGAAAACAAACTTAACCATCATAGTCCATAAGTTTCTTTTATATTTATTATTTATTGAACAACTTTTAATGTCTCTGGTGCTTCAGAGAAGCAAACTTTCTGATGAATAAAGGAGCAAAATAGTAGTGAAAAAGCTTTATTCCACCTTTCTAGTTCTGTTATACGGTAGAGACACGAGTTTCTCCTCAGCAATATTTCCTTAGGTCTTTCTAAAACTGCAGAACTGGAAACAAGTCTAAATAACAAGAGCTACTCATTAGCTAATTATTAAATCCCTCAGTTTTTCCCAGACATCCAAGCACTGTCCAAAAACACCTGCTTTCATTTGAAACAGATTTTTAATATATTCCTTTGAAACCCTGTCCCCCCAGCTACAAATGGGGTTAGGTACTTCACTGCGGGAGCACAATCCGCGGCATCGTGTTAGATGCTGCACACACAAGGATCTACACCCAGAGGGATCTGCCTAGAACCAGGTGGTAGATGTAAAACTGCAGGGCTTGCACAGTCCAGTTTAAAAATGTCTGCCTAAACTCACAGCTTCCTGTGTTAGACCATGACAAATACATGAGGCATCTATGCAAATCAAAATTCATTCTTTTCTGTGACTCAGATACTTCATTCACTGTAACTGGAAAGCACAAGCTTGCACAGAGGACTCGCCGCTCTGTTTTTGGTCCAAAACAAGCAGTAGTAATATTTTTACAAAAATACACTTGTGGTTCCTCCAAGCTTTTTCCTGCATCTCAGTATTGTAGCACTTGGTTACAGTCAATATTGAGTAGTGTTGGAATGAAATAAAAAAATAAGTTTCTTCATATGTCAATCCTTTCTACCTTTCTCAAAATGTAAATGATAATATGAAGTCTAACTTATGTGAAAGAGTTTTCCCCCCATTTTATTCTTCCAGTTAGCAGAGAGATTTTAAGCATTTGCTGACTGAAGTGCAAGAGATGTCTGGTCCTGTTGACATTTGGCTGGCAATAGACTGACATACCTTCCAAAACCTTCTCTGAGGACTGTTTAAAGATTCCAGGCTATTGTTTCATGTAAAATACAGTCTTGAGCATGACCATCTGATAAGAGCCCCAGTTGTTGAGATACTATGAAAGAGGAGCTCTATTTACTCCTCTGGCTGTGTGTTGTTGTTTGTTTTTTTTTAAGTAGGGATCACTGAATTCACATCCTGGTTACCAGTTTTGAGGTTTCCATAAATAATTTTAGAGGATCATTATCCTCAAAAGTGAGATCTATATTTAATTCTGTTACCTGGAATAAGAATCATAGAGACTTAGTATGAAGAGACAGTTATTTGTATAAACTTTGTTAGGTCAGGATGATATGTTATGATAAAGAAGCAAGAGCATTATGTGTACTTGACTTGAATAATCATCAGAATCTTTGATCACTTCTGAAATAACAAAAAAAGAAACCAAAAAAAAAAAAAAACCAAAAAAAACCCAAACCTATTTATTTTGTCCCTATCATGTTGAAAAATTAGGCAATTCCATCTAAAGGATTCTGGGGGGGAGACCTTACAGAGTGAATCTGGCTTTCTGAGGGTTTTTTTGAGTTTGCTTTTTATGCTTTTCTCATTCGGCTTGTAGAATATTGCCATTTCTGGCATGCACACCAGATGGGCAGTAGGAAATAAATGGATAAATAAAATCTTAAATGTCTGGAGTCTTTAAATTGATTACTATGTTAGTTAAATACCAAATGACTAATTTGCATGTGCACATTTCAACTGAGCAGAATTTATTTTATTTAAAGGTCTGACATATAATCGAGTTTTGTTTGTCATACCCTTTGACGCCCTGCTCTTTACATAAACCTAGCTTTAAATAACACATGCAGCTGGTGAAAACAAGTCTGTGGTAATAACACAGCTACCTCGTATTCCTTCCCAATGCAGAAATAGCTCATGCTGCCTGCATGATTAACAGATATGCTGGGATATTAGATGTCACAAGGAAAAATATCTGCTCTGTCAACATTCATAGTAGAATTAGTTCTAGATAATTTCCTACTGTGCAGTATAGCACAAGTGAGGTGGATCTGCCTTGTGAATATGTGTTTGGGAGGATGTGCTAAAACCCTGTCACCCTAAAAATCAGGTCCTTTCCCTGTCAATCTCTTTTTATTTCTGAACAACTTCTGAGTTTAGAACTATCTCCTTTATCACATGGATATAAACTGACACTCAGGCAGAAATGCAGGGGTTTTCTGCATCCACCAGCACACATGACTATTTGCAATGGTGCAACAAGCCCTTAGTTTTACAGCTGACTTCCTGCTGGAATCAGGATACAGTGAATTGGTTTAGAGATGCAGTGTTGTAGCAGCACAGTGTTGCATCATCCCTCCATTTAACCTAGCTAAATCCTTGAACAGAGCAAACACTCACTAATCTACAACAGCAGAGGAAAAGTCACAATTGATATGTTTTCAATATTCTGATGCTGCAATGCTGAGTGCTGGGTCCTGCTAGCACCCGTTGGCAGCAAAGAGCTGCCAGAAGAACCTGTGTGTGCTTATTTCTGCATCCTCAGACCCAGTGCCATGCTCTCCACAACTGCTGAGCTTCACAGTGGGCTTTAACTTCTAATAAGCCCTCCTCAGAAATAAATAGCCATTATAAGTTCCTCCATACTGAAATAATCTTTCCTTTCTTCTTTCCTTTCTCTTTTCCTCTTTCATTTCCTCTTTCCTTTCCTAATTTCCCTTTACTTTTTCCCCTGCCCTTCTTATCTTCTCTCCCCTTCCTTTTTCTTTTTCTTTTTCTTTTTCTTTTTCTTTTTCTTTTTCTTTTTCTTTTTCTTTTTCTTTTTCTTTTTCTTTTTCTTTTTCTTTTTCTTTTTCTTTTTCTTTTTCTTTTGTCTTCTTTTCCATTCCATTCCATTCCATTCCATTCCATTCCATTCCATTCCATTCCTTTCCTTTCCTTTCCTTTCCATTCTTCTGTTTGCAGAGCTGGCACTCCATCAATATCACTATTCAGTTTTCCAGGAGTAAGTTAGTGAGCTGTGGTGCAGCTCACTAAGCAATCAGAAAATAAACTCTGTGGTGAGAGACACCATTCAAGACTGGCCCTAGGCCAAGGCCTAAGACTTTCTGTTTAGTCCTGGTTTCATGTAAACTCCTGCACCTGGCATAAGCACTGTAACAGCATTCTTAAAGACATTATCTTTACACTTGATTTATTGAAATTTTTCCATTCAGAAACAGTGTAGATGATAGTCAAGGAAAATACATTCTTTGTTGTGGAGCTCTTCAACTACTTACCTTGTTTTCCCCTTTTTCCAGTCAAACTAAAAAAATAAATGGTTTACTGTACTTCCAGTTTGTAGATTGCTGCTGTTATTTTTCTTTCTTTTCATTTACAAATTAATTGTTTTCATTTATTCAGGGACTAGCAACAGCCACTTTTCACCTTTTTTTATATTTATTTTACATTAAATAAAATATTCACACTTCAACACTGTAAATTCCATATAACTGCTAATGTGAAGCTATACACCAGTCATTTAAAAGAAAGAGCAGAGCCGAAACCATTATTCTGAAAGGTTACAAAGATACATTTACCTTTCCGTCTATTTACAACATTTTTAAAAATAACAAATATTCAGCTGTGAATTCTTGAGTTCACTTGTGAATTAATCTTAGTATGTGTAAAACTTCCCATTTGAAAGTCCAGAAGGAAAAAAATATGAGAAAGAACTGAAGTTCTAAAATTCAAAGTTTATTTTATCTGGAGTAAGTATACCAAGATTCTTCAGTCTTGACAAAGTACTGCAAGAGAGGAAGAAGCAACTCATAGAATGAAGGTTTAAAAGTTTCATAGCAGGATAACATCATTCTAATTTTGAAGATTTTCTGTCCGATATAAATGTGTCCTACAGATTTTCTTGCCTCTTTTTCATAAGACAACTCCTACTTCTTCCTGTCCCATTTTTCATCCAGAGAATTGTTAAATACCCCTGCTTATATTTAATTAATTTTCTTGGCTTCTCTATGCTTTTCACTAACTGCTTTCCTTTCAGTCCATGCACAATTACATGCTTGGGACGTTGTCTTGTCTAGTCTTTGATCTCCATAAAATTCTCAAAGGTCTGAGAGCTCTGCAGATGTCAAAAGATGTTCCATGTACTTCAGATCATTGTGGGCTTCTAACTTTTAATAATGGGCAGGGAAAGGTGCTGGAGTCAATTTTCATTGCCAGCTCCTGACACATGTAAACAGAATCACACGAAGGATATGAAGGCCATTTCTGAGCTATGGTTATGCTCTACTGCCTGTAGCTCTGGAAAGTAGCTTGCTTAATTTCAGTTAATGTAATACTTAGACCTTAGACAAGCACATTGGAAAATTCAAAGGTGGAAGTAGGAGGACAGAGGAGGGAATGCCTCAAACACAGAGTACACCCCCAAAATAAAAAACGTTATGGCTTTACATCAAAATCACTCCTCATCTCTTAGGTGTTACATAATAAACGAGGACTGGGTAAGAGATAGGAAACTAAAAAAATACAAGTCACCAGATAAGGCCAAGAAACTGCACGAAGAACATTTGGTATTTAACTACCTGTCCTGGGGTGACTTTATGATGCTTGTATCCCCATTCATCTGTTTAGCCCAGAAATAAGTTTTGACCCTTTAAAATTGGTTCTGAGTGAGGGGGAGAGAAGAAGCGCGCAGTTTGTTTTCAGACACTGCACTCACTCCTCCACATCCCAGCTCCTGGACTGTGTTTTCTGCGGATGGACAGACAGCGGGACAGAGCTCTCCTTTGCTTTTTAGTTAGTTTTAGCCAGCTGAGGCAGAGAAGTTCCCTGGAGTGTGTTTTTTTTTCTGCTCCTTGGAGCTGTTCAAAGCTGCTCTGGACTGAGCACCCAGGAGCTCACACTTGTGCCCCACCAGGCCAGGCCTGGGCTGTGACATTTCCAGCACTGGAGGGACTGACTGATTAGAGACTGAGTGAGCTGAGCTACAGCCCATGAAGGGGACTTTCTGAGTTTGTCACCTCTTCAGAGCAGCAAGAGGTTTTGTTGTTTAATATTGTTCATTTTCTGTGCTGGTGAATGTTTTGTCAGTTAAATAATCAGGTTTTTTCCACTTTTCTCTGAGGAAATATTTTTCTGAACCAGCTGAGGGAGAGGCCACTTGAATCTGCTTTCCAGAAGAACCCTTTTAGAGGTTTTCTCCCAAACTTATCCATAAATCAGGAAAAATACATTTTTTAGTGCACAGTATAGGGCCTCTGGGCCAGTCACAATAGGGTGTTTCTTCCATTCATTTCCAGTCAGGCTCACATCACCCTCCAGCAGGGTCAATTCCTGTGATCCTCCTGTCATGCCAGCAATAGAAAGAGATTCTGCCCCCATATTTCTCAGGATTAATGTGCACTGCACACTAGTATCAAGCAAGACCTCATGTTTTTCTGGTTCTGATGTGCCAGGCCGATGAATCCACACAGTCCAAAAACACGGTTTTCCCTAGCCTCTGCCTGGCCAAAGGCAGGGTCTCTCTAAGCCTGGTTATTCTTCTTTCCCTGGGCGTATGTCTTGCATTTTCCTTCAAGGGGATCAGACATGCCATCATCATCATCATACCGGGCAGTTCAGCTACGGGCAACTGGAGCTGCTTTTCTTTTAGTGGAACTTCCTCTCTGAGCCTTATTGTTCTTCTTTCCAAGCACCCGTGGTGCCAGGGCAGCAGTGGATTTTCCATTCCATTTCCTCAAGTTTTCTCCACAATCACACCAGAAGAACCCCAGCTCAGCTCATGGAGTGTGCCTTCTCTCCTCAGCTGGGCGATGTCTGCATTTGGTACCAGAACTTATTATCTGTGCTGCTGAGATTTGGAGAAGGTCCTCTTTAATCTCCTCCCTAAGTTTCTTGTGAGTCTCTTGCATGATCTGGGAAAAGGCTTGTTGCTCTTCAAGGCCCAACTGGAAACTGCTCTTCTTGTGGCTGACCAGGTGGAGAGGGCTCCCAAGACCCTTTAGAGGTTTTCTCCCAAATTTATCGTAAGCCAGGATGTTACCAAGTACAAGTTCAGTAATTCCATTTAACTGGAAAATTTCAGGGTTTGTACTATTACCATTGATCAAAAACAGCCAATATTGTTTGTGGGACTCTAAAATAGTAGAATATTTGACTTGATTTTTAAAAAAAATTTTAATTTTAAAAAGTATGCAGATTGTGTTAATAAACTGCTCTAACAAATTAAGAATAAAACAACAAAAATTAAAATTAAAAAAAATGTAAAACCGAAGAAAAAAGAAAAATTAAAAACTTTAAACCTCACAAAACATCAAGATTGACAGTGGACACTATTTTTGTATATGGTCAGCAAAAAAACGGAAAGAAATCCATCAGTCAGCTATGAAATGCAGCCTTCACACTGACAATATTAAAAGAGGAAACAAAATCAGCAGCCATCATACTAAACAACAAAATTAATTAGTAGATGTCTAAATAAATATTTTTTACTTCAGAAGAAGCAAGAATGCTTTTCTAAGCAAAGATCCAGCCTTAGAAGTAGTTTGGGGTTTTTTGAAGGATCTAAATATATATTCATAAAGTGTTTCATTTGTTACACTCTGAATTTTCTAAAGACTTTTGACAAAATCAATCCCAAAACCTTTTGACAAAGGACATGGTAAACAAAGGAAGTACAAATGGGTTCAAAAGAAAATTTGCTAAGCAAATTGGAAAACAGATCTACTGAATTTTATTAAGTAGATAAATCATATCAGGTCCAGAAAATGCTCTGCGTTCTATGGAGTTGGAGGCTTCACATTTACCACAGTTAAGTATCAGACATTTTTTCCCTGGCTTTACACTTCTTTTTCCAAAAAAAATTATCAGAGAAAGGGTCTGCCTCTTTAGAGGCCTAAAAAAATATGGCTATTTTCATATTTTTGTATTAATAAATAGGGTTTTCTTGCACTTGTCCTGTACTTCTAACTGTGTCGTATTGCAGTGCCCTCAATGAGAAGTGAGGGCAACACAATACACCTTTTTCTTTAAAACAGACTGGCTGCTTAATACAGGTGCAGATATTGTTTGTAAGAGGGAAAAATAAGTAGGCATTTCGGGTTGCATCTAAGTTCACTACATAGCCAGGTCTGTGATTCAAAGGGTTAAAGTTAATTTCAAAACTATCTTTTTAAAAACACCATGGGATTCCTTTTTCTGAAAACAACAGTAATAAAATTACAGGGAATCCTGAATAGTCCCCCTGTAGCTGAGGGGATTTTTTTCCCTCCTCATGCAAAATCAAGACACAGAAGGGTTGTCAAGTAAGGGTTGCAAATCTCACACAAGTTTGGGTGAATTTGCATTTTTCTTGGAGAAAATACAGTATTTTTTAACACACTGGATTGTGCTTTATGTGGCTTCAAATGACTTTATGTATCCATGTCTTTATGTATTCGTACAACTATACATCTGAGGTTAATCAAAAGAGACTCCAAAGCCTTGCAAAGAGTGGCAAAAAATATGGGAGCGCAAAAAATATTTTCCTCAGTCCTAGTAGTAATTAAGGGAGAAGCCAGAATATATATTATTGAGGCCAGGATATTAATACCTGCCTACAAGACTTATGTCTTTCACAAAACAATGGGTTTTTAAACCACGGAAGAGCCTTCAAGAGATGAAGTACATTGGATCCTGTCAAGACGTGCCTGTCCTGATGGGTAAAACATGCCTTTGGGCATAAGTGAGCAGAGCTGGTCAAGAGGTCTTTAAGCTAGAATTGATGGTGGAAAGGGATACCAGTAGGACTGCAGTGGATAAGCCAAGGGCTGCCATGGCATCACTGGGGGAAGGAAATCCGATGGGAACATTGACACTGCTTCTGGGAGCACAGAGCGTTCAGGAGCACATCTGAAATTCTTGTACACAATCACACACAGTGTGAGAAAAAATCAGGATGAAATTGAAGAATTAGTCAGCTCCCAGACCTACAGTCTGACTATCTTGGCTGCAGTCCTTATGGAATGGTTGAGTTTAACATTTTCAGTGCAATGAGGTAAAATCTTAACAGACTAGTGACTACAGGAGAGCAAACTTTAAGTCATCCATGGAGCTACTTAGCAAAGTAACCAAGAAATCTATTGGATGAGGAGATCATGAGCGCTTGTCAATCTTAAGAACCTTATTTTAGAAACAAGAAACAATTCCATTGTGCCCTAAGGAAAGCAAGAAGGCCAGTTGGGCTGAACAGGGAAGTCCTACGGAGCTCCACAGGAGAAAAGGAATTGTAGGGTCTCTGGAGCAAGGTCAGCCTTTGCAGGAAGATAACGGACCTGGGGTGTGTGTTTATGCCATAGGAAGGCATGAAAGGCATGAACCAACCAATCTGAAACTGGTCGGTTTTGTGTCTGACAACAAGAAAAGATCTTCAAAAATGTTAACAACAAGAAGATGTCTAAGTAAATAGTGATGCTTTTTGACAATGTCAACAGGAGGTGTTCACCTGACAAAAAGGTGAAGATGAAGTGACACATTCAGTGGTTTGTTTGGGTTTTTTTGCCTCAGTCTTTAATTATCCTGATAGACCTTGGACTGCCTTTTCCCAAGAGTGTGGGAACAGTGACTTCCCATTTGTTTGGACATTGAACTTGTCAGAGACCAGCTATATCAGCAGAATATTCACAAGCCCATGGGGTCCGATGGGATGCAAGTCAGAGAACTGAAGTAGGTGGGGGGTGTTATGGCAGGAATTTTCTCCCTGAACGATCGAAAGTCTGGAAAGTCTGAGCTACTCCTAACTGACTAGGGCACTGGCCCCTGCTCTTCCAGTTTAGGATATGAGAGAGGATGCAGGAACATATACACCTGTAACTCTAGCCTCAACACCTGAAAAAAGAAGATGGGTAGGTGGGTGCCACCAAAAGGCATTTAAAGAACAACTCAATCAGACACAGTCAGCATGTGTTCACAAAGGAAAGTCCTGTTTAACAAATCTGATCTCCTTCAGGGTGAGGTCAACCACCCAAGATAAAGGGAATGTGGTGGATGTGTTGTTTTTTGGCATTTAGTGGTGTTTTTGTTACTGTCCCTCACAGAATCCTCGTGTACTGAGCAGCCACCAGTGGTGTTCTTCAGGGCTCGCTCCTGGGCTGGTCAATATTTTGATCCATTATCTGGATGTGGGAGTGGAATAACCAATTAGCAAGCTTGTTGATAATAACACATTAAGATGTGCTGTTGACTCACTTGAGAGACAAGAGGGCTTGCAGGGGGACCTGGATAGATTAAAGCATTGAGCAATCATCAGTGGCTTGAAATTTAGGCAGTCCAAGCGCTGGGAGGCAGTAATGCCTGGCACAGGTCTCAGCTGGGAGAGGAGTGGCTGGAGAGCAGCCCTGCAGGAAGGGACCTGGGAATGCTGGCTGGCAGCAGGCTCAAGTGGAGGCAGCTGTGCTCCCAGGCAGCCAAGAGGGTAAGCCACATCCTGGAGCACATCAAGAGAAACATGGCCAGCCATTCAAGGGAGGGGATTGTCCTGCTGTGTTCAGCACAGGTGCAGCCTTAGCTGAGCACACTGCTGGTCTCCACCACTGCAGGAGCATGCCAAGGTCCTTGAACGCTTCCATAGGAGCAAAACCAAGCTGGGGAGAGAGCTGGAAGGTATATACTCTGGGGAGAGGCTGAGGACGTTGGGCTTGTCTAATGTGGAGAAAAGGAGGCTGGGAGTGACCTCATGACATTGCACCTTCCTGAGGAGAAGTAAGGGCAGAGAGAAGTGCTGAGCTCTTCTCCATGTCGTTCAGTGAGAATGGCTCAATGCTGCAACATGTGAAGTTTAAATCGGACATCAAGAAACATTTCTTTACCAAGACGATGGTCAAACACAGGCACAGGCTAAGTTGAGAGATGGTTGACACCCCAAGCCTCTCCATGTTGAACATGCTTTAGTCAGCCCTGAAATAATCAGGCAGTTGGACTAGGTGATCACAGTAGGTCCCTTGCAGCTGGAACTATTCTATTCTATTCTATTCTATTCTATTCTATTCTATTCTATTCTATTCTATTCTATTCTATTCTATTCTATTCTATTCTATTCTATTCTATTCCATTACATTACATTACATTACATTCCAATACATTACATTACATTACATTACTTTACATTCATAGGTCAAACAATTCAACAGATCAGTATTTTACTTTTTTGTTACTTTCCATGCTGTATGTTTAACCTCTATGTGCTTGTATGCTGTGGCTGAAGCTTCTCATTGCCTATAAGACTGATGGTATTTTGTTCTTCCTTACTAAATGTAAAGCTGATTTTTGAAATGAAACAACCAAGTTAAACCATAAATATTAAGGAAGATAATTTTAGGCCTTTGTTCTTCTGTCTATGAGAAAAGCACACCCTTCATGATGTTTTCTTCCACTACAAGGGTTGCCTGGTGGCTGCTTCAGAAAATTCAGCTATGAACACAAAATAGGGGGGAAAATTATCTAAATTGAAACTCTGATTGATTTAAGAATGAGGATACCAATGATGGGTTTTCATCAACTAAAGATCAGGCCACACACATGGATGTTATTATACACTGATGTTATTTCTATCTTCATCTTCCACTTTGTCAGGCTGAGGCTAGAGATGAAGAGTGGAGTATTGTTTATCCTACTAACAGTCTACTTCAGCAAAACAATAGAAAGACTCACCAATGAGCATCTGAGAGCAGAAGTAACTGATGAAAAAATACCACCTAAATTCAAGGAATACCAACTGCTTTTTTCTTGCACTGCTCTTACTGACGTTACTTTTCTGCCTTCCTATGAAGAAAAGTAGTTTTTGCGCCAAAATATGCAAGTAACAATAGATAAGGGCTGCAGGTTTTGCTGCAGCATTTGGACTCTAAAATCCTTTTGTTTTGATGCCTCAAAGCTAAAGAAAATCCCACCAGATGTCTGCCTATAACATTAGGTGTGTAAACACTATTGAAAGGAAGGCACTCAGAGACAAGCTAGGCATTTTTTCAGAGGGTTTGACACACTAAAAGGTCATGAGATTAATCTGTCAGATTAAATTTGTGGACAGTTTTAATGAGCCCATTTTGCCACGCACTGAGTTGCTTCATTTTACCAGATAAACAACAATGTCACGTGAAGTTATATTCCAATTCTGCCTTGCAATCCTGTGCACAAATCCAAAAAAGACAGATAAATGAGCAGGAGTAAGAAAGCAGTTTGAAACTGCATGATAATGTTGCTTATATTGCAATTCAACAGTTTTTCAAATAAATAGTACATGTACTTAAACAGATTCATACATACATGCCTCTCTTCCTTGCCTATCTGTATTGACTTTATGCCAAGCAGTGTTTGTCAGCAGAGGTTTCAGCTAAGTCATGAAGCAGGTGTTAATCAAAATTGTTTGCTTATATAATTTTAAGCGTTTTCACCCTGCCAATTTCTGTTTCTTCTGTGTTTTAACTGACCATCTGCTTTCCATGAATGAGTTGTTCAAGCAATTCAAAAACTTATGTCTCACTTTTGAACAGCATAATCTTACCTGTGAAAGTAAAATTATTTAGAACTCTGTTGAAATAGATAAGTTCATTTCCAGAGGAAAAAAAACCTCCACTATTTCAGTACATTTGAAGGGTGGTGTCTCAAAAAGAAATCCTGACCATCTCCTGAAGCCTAATTTTAATTTTTATTTGTATCAGATGAAGAGGATAGATTTTTCTTAGCAACTAGCTGCAGGAAAATGAAGATTCTTCACTTATTTTAGGCGTTCTTACCTTAATCCACAAAATTTGAGGGAAGGGGTTGTAGGGTAAATGCAAAGTACTTTTCATTTGACCAGATATGACAACACAACTGAATTTTTCACTTAATTCAACTTAGTCAACTCAGAGTCATATCTTAAATGTTCAGATTATTCTTTCAAATACATCCATTGCAAGAGAGACAGAGTAGAGAAATATTTTCTGAGGACAGCATATGCCTCATCTGACTGGGAAGTTTCCTATGATGCTGTAATACATCCAGCTCTTCCTACACAGTATAGTGCTGCAGTGTTGTGTTTAGAAGAAATTTTGTATCAAAATTACTAATAATAAATTTTCATTCATTTATTTGGGATGTAAAATCATCTGATTGATATTTTCCTTGTAGTAGATCGTTATTATTTTCCCTCTTGGAATCTAACTGAAAAAACACTGGTGGAATGCTTAGTGGAATGAGAGATTATTTTTAATGCTTCAATAAAGGTGTTCAACCGAAGGTTTCTACATACCCTGTGATCCATATCAGTCATCAACTGAAGTTAAAATCAAAGCAGCTCTTTGCTGTGCTTCCAACTCTTCCAACTAACAAGTTTTATATGAATGAATGGCAGGAGAAAAAACTATAGCAATACCCTTAATTAATTTTATTATTATTCCTTGGATGGTTTATTTAATGTTAAATGGTAAGATGTGATATACAATGTGTGTCTAGGAAGAATGAGGCATAGCCTGAGGCATCCTCTAGTCTCTGAAGCATTACTGATACACTGAATTTTCTTCTTCTTTTTTTTTTTTTTAAGTGTCAAAAATCACTTCATATGGCAAGCCAGATAGCATTTCAGGGTTCATTACAGCCTCAAATTGCTTCCACTGCTGGTGATCTACAGAGATTTCATTAGTCTCCCTTCATTCTATATTAACATGGAGTTATGGGTTTGGTCTTCATGCCAAAGGGATTCTTTTCATTTCAGAATAAAGCTCCTAATGACAATGTTTTTCTTAATGAGCCACTGCACATCAGCTCCTTTTCCAGCAATAGAGTCAGAAACTCCTTTCTGACCATCTGCCATGTAAATGGACCAAACCCTAGAGATAATAAAAAATAAAGCCATGGAAGATTTGATGTATAAATCACAGAAGTACTTTTCCCTTCCCTTCCCTTCCCTTCCCTTCCCTTCCCTTCCCTTCCCTTCCCTTCCCTTCCCTTCCCTTCCCTTCCCTTCCCTTCCCTTCCCTTCCCTTCCCTTCCCTTCCCTTCCCTTCCCTTCCCTTCCCTTCCCTTCCCTTCCCTTCCCTTCCCTTCCCTTCCCTTCCCTTCCCTTCCCTTCCCTTCCCTTCCCTTCCCTTTCTTTTCCATTTTTCTGCCTTGCTTTTTTTTCTTTCCTTACCTTGCCTTGCCTTTCCCTTGCCTTGTTTTGCTTCTCTGATGAGCAGGTTGAAGACCATCTGCTTCCAGACTTACCTCAGCTATGGATTCCAGATGGGAAATGCACATCAACACATTCTGCAGCCTATACAATCCATTAAGACTGGCTTTTGGAGCGGGTCAGCCTAATAAAGCCTACCCTTGGATAACCTTATGGCTGTGCCTTCAGTGTGTAATTGTGAATGCCAATAGTTTATTCTTGTGTTTCTCTGTTGCCAGATCAAAAATGGGAACAGCATGGGAAGGGAATGAAGAACACAGAAAATCTCAGAAAAATATAAAGGATATCAGTGTGCATAAGAGTTCTTTGATTTTGAGGGACAAGATGAATTCAGACAGATCTGAACTCTTTCATACCATCTAAAAAATGCCTCTTTTTAAGCCCCAGCCATTTTTTAATACGTCTCCAGAATGAACCTCTTGAAACAATCCCTTAAAAATCTTAACAATATTTGCCTTTAAAGGACATAGAGTACAGCTACATGAAAGGCTACTGGTGAAATATTTTACTCGACAAATGCATTGCAAGGATACACAAGAAATGTAAATATTACCAAAAACTCAAACACAAATGAAAGCCTAAACAGATCTGTATAAAAATTTAAGGAATGTATAAAAATTTGTATAAAAATTTAAGGAATAATTTAGGCCAGAGCTGATTTAGAATGCAAAGAATCAGAGCTATACATCAAAAGATGGATCATGATCTGGCACGTCTCAAGTAGTCAAGGTTTCCTAAGACAAACAAAGTTTTGATTTTAATTCCAAATGAAAGTGTCCTGAATGTCTGCACATTATTTTCCATGAAATAAAAGGGATATTGGATTTTTTTCAGAGGAAGGAAATTGTGTATTACTTCTAGGAAATTGTTAACTATGGTATGTGAGTACACACACACGTTTAGGCAAACTGTTCAACATACAGGCCAAACACACACTCACAAATTTGAAGATAGCCCTTCACACACAGTGAACTCCACATTACTTTAGGCAGGAGCCTACAAAATTCTGTTGAAAAGTTTGCTCTTCATCAAGGAGACAGCATCATTTGTGTTGGGCTATTATTGCATAGCAATCCAACTTCACCTTGTGTAACTTTACCAGTACAAATGGTGCAAAACACCTTATAATCATCACCCTTTCTAAGAAAAATTCATTAAGATAATCCTCTATGCAGAATCATAAATTAACCCTGTGAATCAATTCACAGTCTCAAGAATAACCTCTTACTCAGTTGTGTCATCCCTTTAACATGTATGACTTGTTAATTTTATTAGTACCAGGTGAGGAAGCAGTTCTTATTTATAGGTGAAATTATCATTAGATTTGCCTCTTAAAACTTGCTAAATACGTGAAAATTCATGAAAACAGACTTGTACACTTCTCCCCATTTGTCTGAGACAATTAATACCTGGAAAGGCCTTTTTTTATGGAAGACTTTTAAATGACAACATTTTTTGAAGATAGGAAATGAAATAAACATTGGATTACAGCGGTGGTCTGTCATACTGAATTTCAAGCTGGAATAAACTAAGAGAAGATTTAAAAGGTCTTTTCTTTGAAGCAATGGATGAATAATGCCATCCAGTACTCAGATCTTCCTAACACTTGAAGGAAATCAAATGGAATGACAGAATTCTTATTTTATGTCTTTCCTGAATCCTCAGTACGTGTGCACATGTGCGCACACACACACACACAAACACACACATTCACAGATTCAATTTGCACTGCAGGAAGTCTCCAGTAATACCTAAACTCCTTTTGAGTTTCATTTCGGTGTAGAGTGGCTAGGATTTTAGGTCCAGAGTTTAGGTTCTTTCCACACAAATGTAATGTGAAGCCCTAGGGCAACTGCAGATGAACTCTTCCCTCATCAATAAAATGGTGTAACACATTGGTATTAGCAACAATTCATGACTCTATATCTATGGCTTTATATCTTAGAAATTATCAGCATCTAAGATATGTTCTACAAAGCTGAAAAAAAATTACAGTTAACAAACTATAGCGTTTGAAATTGGGCAAAAACACTGTATGTGTTTTTGGAAAGCACAGCAGCAAGGTCACAATGCTGGTATGAGGTGTACTATAACATAAGAAACAGCATTGGAGAAAATTCTCTCCCAAGGCGTTCTGGCTGTTTCCCAATTTTATTTGCCTCCTCTGGATAAGTAAAAGTAACTTGAGAATGCTGGTTGGTCTTCAACACAGGGCTCTCTGAGAAGAACCATGAACAAAATTTATGCAAGAAATTCCCATTCATGAAGAAACGAAAGAATTTTTATAAAATTTATTATCGTAAAAATCTGGATTGCAGCAGAGTTTTCAGGGGTATTGCAGAAAGTAAATTGTGGAGTTAAGATAATTAATATGACAGCTAAATTTTGAGTCTTTCAGAACCAAAAGCTACAGTGAATTTGGAAAGTGTAGCTACCCTAGATGAAGAAATTCAAAGGGACCATCAGAGGATTCGATTCCATGCAGATGTCACAGAAACTGAACTGAATTTTAGAGGAGTTATTGCAACAGTAAATTCGAACTAGTTATCTTATCTCATCTCATGTCATCTCATTTCATCTCAGCTCATCTTGTCTCGTCTTGTCTCATCTCGTCTCGTCTCATCTCATCTCATCTCATCTCATCTCTCTTGCATTTCTATTTTGTTGTTTGGGGTTTTTAAACAAGAACTGAGACTTAACTATGGGTCACCTTGGATGACTACCAAAGAGAAATATCACATCTCTAAAACCCACATAATACTCTTACCAGACAGTGCCAAGGTGATTGACAGCACTGTTCCATCTCTCAGAGAAACAAAAAATAATAATAAAGCAACAAATCAACATTTGATCCCTGAAATACTAAGAAAATCTAGAGAAGCAACAGACATAAAAAGTTCTATCCCTTTCTTCAACAACTGCAATATCATTTCCATTATTTCTCCAGGCTCCTATTCTGAATTCAAAGCAATTTATCTGAAGTTCAGACACTGTCAGTGTGATTTAGTTTCACTTTTATGGCAACTGCAGGTCTCTAATAAGTATGCTCCCTTCATTGATTTTGTTCCCCTTCAGCTGCTGCTGTAAATGTAATTGAAATTTTTGGGTTTTTTACCCTGACCTACCTTTCTTTTCCACTGATGGTAGAGCAATCAGGGCAGATTCTTATATCCTATTAATAAGAAATACAGCTTCTCCTGGAAATGGACTTCCATAATAGCCATTATGATATTGATATTAAAATATCACTAATTTTGTATATAAAATTTTACAGATTTGCAGGTTTTCATTAATAAGTAGCCCAGTGAACAAAGAGAGTCTGAATATTACTTTTTATTTATGCACACAAAATTGGATGTTATCCTCTACTTATCTAATGTGCCAAATTTACTTTAATAAATAATTTCGTGGGTATCTCAAACTGTCATTTTTGCCTTAAAGCACTGCTTTCTGCCACCTTGGAATATGGGCTGATTGATGCATAGGGGTATATGGATGCTTTGTGCACCATTGTTCAAGACCGCATATGATGTTAGACTCCTATCTGCTTCCACACCTATAGATGGCAAGGGAACGAAAAATATTACTGAAGGAAAGCCTAAATGAGAGAAACTAATTATGTGTTTTGTTCTGAAAATGGTTGGGTTACTCTTCTTTCCAGACAAGATATTCCACAGACCAGTTCCTGGAAGGGTTTTGGCCTCCCCACTGGCAAGGTGCCCAGTGCCCAGTGCCAGGTGATCTAACAACACCTCCCTGTCACAGGGGGGCCACTGACCAGGATGAAACTGTGATTTCACTCTGAACTAGAACTGCCCTTATGAAAACCATACTCAAATATATCTCAGATACATCTTAAATTAATATCTAGGGCACAGAGCAGAGGTGCTGGTTGAGATGTTTGTAGTGCCAACTTATATGGCCAAGAAGATTACCACATGCAGGGCACAGCTACACATTTTGTGTATGCGTGATGCTCTGATAAAAGATACATAATGCAACAGGAAATAGAAGTCTCAAATGGTAAAATTATCTTGCACTTGTATGCAGGCAATCTTCAGTGACACAATAATCAGGAATTTAAATTAATACAAAGGCTACAGAATCAACTAGAAACATATAGTCATAATAGTGAAGCAGTAAAGAATTTCATTTCTCTTCCCTCCATAGTTTAACACTGTCCATCTGCTATCCTCTTCATCTAGAGCTGAATGTAGCTGCTTAAGCAAAAAAAAATAGCCATGGTTTCACACAACATTGTGAAATGTAATCCGCATTGTAGGTATCCAACCACTCACCCATAGAATCAATTAATAAAAAGGCATAAATTGAGTGAGTCTTGTCCACACATATTTCTACAATCATTGTGGGGTTTGATTTATAGAAAAAATTTAATTGCCTTCCAGTAGAAACCACACTGTTTACAGTTAATTGCACCTAAGACACTCAACATGGAAAAAACTTTTACATGGTATAGGCAGCAAGTATAAGCAGAAGGAAGAGGTGCTCCTTCTCAGCCACAAATCTAGGTTTCACAGAGAATGACCCAGAACACAAGCAGCTTTAGTGTTTGTGAGGGTTTTTTGTTTTGTTTTGTTTTGGTTTTTTTTGTTCATTTTAGGATTAGAGTAGATATTCAAACCCCTTTAATCTAAAGATCCAACTTGCAGACAATTCTTCGCAAATCTCTTGCATTTTGTCCACCTGTCCTCATGGCAGACAAAAGCTTTTGACAGAGCAGCTGAGGAACCTGCCTGGGCTCCTTGGTGGTGTGAGAATGCTGGTGAGGTGACCAAAGGAAGCAGCCCTATCCTGGGGCAGTGGGGAGAAAACAATGCCTTTTAGCACAGAGGAGCTACTGTGTCCTGGTGCAAGACTTTGGACAGCCCAGTCAACACTATTCAAAAATTAAAGCCCAGTATTGCACTGTGGCATTCTCTGCACTGCTATAAGTTATGCACATCGGGTACTGCTATTGCACAGAACATTTAATTAAGCAAGTAATTCAGTTCAACAGGGTGATAAATGGAGCAGTGTCATAGTAAATCCTGCGATATACAGAGAAACAAAAATTACTCTTATCAAAATCTTAGAAAAGCATTGAACCGCCTCCAAAAAAGGGATAAATTTTAGTATTTTCATACTCCTGCATTACCCCTGTTTCTAAATTACTGTGGATTTGAGGATTTTATTTTTTTTTACTATCAGTGGGGCTTAATATATTGATTTCAGTCAGGCCCACTCTGGGTGTTGCAGTTAATTAGCGACCTCACAGTGTGAGGACGCGAGTCTGGCGCTTCAGTCTCTGCTTCCCAGGGAGAGACAGTTATCCTTGACACAGGGCAGCTGACAATTCTGTCTTTTATTAGCCAAGCCCCAGACATCTGTGGTTCCACAATCACAGTCCTTGGATGCATATATATAATGTAATCAAAGTGATAGCACATGAAGTTGCAGTGCCAGATACATTTCATTTCCACAATAGCTGTCAACCCCCTTGCAAAATGAAAGTATTGAGAATAGGAAATTATCACCTCAAAATGTGTTTGAGAAACAAAATTTGTCCAGCAAATATTTTAACACAGATAAGCTAATGGTCCCTTTGGTCTGGATCTTTACTATAATGGATATTAATGCTTTTTGATGTCTCATTTCCAACCCTGATGAAAAAAAGCCAGTGAATCAGCAGATTAGACTCAGAGAGAACTAGTGACTGGAGATAATCACTTTCAGAGCACACACAATAGGGGCTGCGGTTTCCTCCAGCAGTGGAAAAAGAGTGTGGTCCTCTTCCTGTTCAGTCTGCCTTTGTTCATGGGCTTCTTTCTCATTTTCCTTCCCTAATCTCAGAATAATACCATCTTGTCTGCTGCCCTAGAGGTTTGCTTAATATAGCCATAAAAAGCTGCCAGTGTATTTTAAAAGAGTCAGAATAATAAATGTATAAAGCCATGGTGGCGAGAAAGGTGTAAACAATCAGCACTGATATTTATTTAAACCTTTGTGTTTAGTTTAAATATGAAATTAAATAAAAACACTCTCTAATCAAGAACACATATTTAAATCCTGATCTGCGTGGCTACCAGTGTTGCCAGATAGCAGTCCTATTTCCTAGATTTTGAAATAGAGTTTATTTAACATTTTGTAAGACTGGGCTCTTTGATACCAACTCAGCATGGGGAAAATCTGTCTAAGGAGCAAATCTAGTCAGGATGGTTCATTGCTGTAACACATAACAGGAATTTAGCTCCCCAGACAGCAGGGACACATAGAAAGTGCTATTGTCCACAGAGTACACATCTCTAGTGCAGAGGACAAAAGAATGCAGCTAAATCTATATAAGCCTTAAACTAAAGAAAGAATCTTCCTTCTGTTAGAATGAAACATCTGCAGAGAAAAAGAACTCCATCATTTATTAGCAAAGGTCTAGCCCTTGAGTAGTCTCTTCCCTACATTTTTCTTTTTCAAAGTGGCTGGCTCTGCAAGCCTCCAAACATCTGGCTTATGTGCATCACTGGTACTTTTCCAGCCTTCAGGAGAGAAAGCAAGGCAAAAACAAACTCAGACTGCTGCAAAAACAGAAACGTAGGCAAAATGAGAGGTATGTTTCGTGTGCTTTTGCTTTTGTCCCCTTTTTTCTCTTTCATTACAGGGGTGGAAGAGAACTTTAGAAACCAGCCCTGTGTATGCCTGCCAGTTGCCAGTAGTGCTCAGATGAGTACATGAATACATTCTCAGTCAGCAATATTGTCTGGCAGATCCTTCTGCAATGCTCTATGCAATGAAATGATATCTTTCAATATTTTTAGAGGTTTGGAGGACACTAGAAGCAAAGGTTTCTTAAAAAGAAAAAAGTTGTGAAACACATTTTACCTTACAATTTGCCTCTCAATTTGCCTCTCAATTCAATACAGAACTGGTGAAAAAATTGCACCGTCTTCATTTTAAGATTCATTCAATTTAGTTTATGTTGTATCAATATGCTTTTTAGTCTTCTTAATGTTAGCTGTTGTGATTTCTGTGATACTAATTAGATGCCACAGGCTGTCTGCATTCAGTATACCACCAAAAGCTGCTTTTCATACCAAATTAGTATGATTCCCAATCAATCAATTATCACTGATTCAGTGAACAGATTAAGCAGAAATCTCATCTGAGGTATATTTAGGTAAAGGTTAATACAGAAAATAAGTAATAAAGCAGCTTCTTTAAAACTATTAGAAAAACAAAAATACCTCCTGCTCTTTCTGGAAATACATCATAAAATATTATGCTCTATTATATGTAGAGCATACAATTATACTATTTAATTGTACTATAATTATACTGTGGTGTAACTAACTGGAAGTTTATGCACAGGAATAAAAACACACCACAAGAGAAAAATTTGGCAAAATCACACCTGTGATAACTGCTGTTAATTATCCTAGATATAAGACACATTGCATGGCTAAAAGGATGACACATACTGATTCAGCTGAACACACCTTCCCCTGGCTTCCTATCTTATTTGTTCCCTTTCTCCATCACAGGTTGCTTGAGTGTCCCTCATGTATCTAGTACAGTCTTATATATTTTTTGGTAGAACCAAAGAGAATGTCAAAGGTATAAATCGTTTGAAACAAACTACACAGCTTAAATATACCAAAATGAGGAGAGATCACGTTGCAGAGAGAGGGAGTAAAGGGATGGATGAAGAAAGTAAGAGACACTGTACAAAACTGTCAAACTGAGATAGGCAATGGGTTCATGTAGACCTGTACACCACCTATGACCGACCATTCCTTCCTTTCAGTATAACCTCTGAGAGAGTTTTTCCCTGACATCTTAAACCTACTCAGAAGGACACATCAGAGGCAGAGCCATTCAACCATGAAGGCTCAACAAGTGGTAGTCATAAATATCTGTCTTTCTGTTGTATTTTTTCAGAGGTAACCCCAGAGGGCCCTTGTTTGGGTTCACACACCAGTCTAGGCAGGTGGAATCCAGAGGGAACACAGGCACAGTAAGTTTCTCTCCTTTCTCAAAGGACACCAGAGCCAATTAGAAAAGAGATATTTACATAACCCCCGGAAAAAATATTAGTCATCTATAGAGTATGCTAATTGATTTTATTTTTTACTGTGAGTCACCATTTTGCTCATAGAAATGTGAACAAACTTTTTAATTTTCATTTTGTGTGGGCTTATAGCACCAAAAATTACTTGAAGTTCATGTGAGGTTGTATTTGCATAATTATAGAGAAGTGAAATTATAACCACTGGGGTTTGTGTCAAACTTGTACTATTCTATTAATTGACCTTTTTCCAATAGTTGCATATATAATAGTGAATGCTGACTCATGGCACTAAATTGTGCAAAAAATGGATGAATTTCCAATGTTCCTAATTTGTGTTTTGAATTTGCAAGAACAAGATAGTTATACATTGGCCCAAATCTCATGAGAAATATTTTTTTCATCCCTGTATGGTATTTCCTATGCTTTCATGGTATTAGAATCACTACAGACAAGTTTTTAAATATGCTAAGAGAAAACTCTCTAGAGCCCATGCTCAGTAAAAATAAGCTGACGCCATTTTCCAACAGCAATTCAATGTATTTCACTAAGTTCAACAATATGGGCATTAATTAGCCAGTCACCTCTTAATCAAAATATGAACAAATCACACATGGTGCAATTATCTAAGTGGTATAATAGGTTATAGTACAAATATTTATTAAATAATATATAAATATTAACAATAAAAAATTAATAATTATTTAAAATTAGTTAAAATCTTTCTCATTTCTTTGTGGTTTCTAGCAGACAGTAACGGATAAATCAATAGGTTGCTTTGAAAAAAAATTACTGTAACAGAAACTGCCCCAAATGGATAATGCTTTGACAGCTTCAGTTAAGTAAATACTCATCTAAGTCAGGATATACCTGACATGACCTCCTCTTTCATGAACAGGTGTCTAGGATGTAGAGAAGAAAAAAGAAAAATTTATTAAAAATAATTAAAAAAAAAAAAAAATGGTAGAAAAAAATGAAAGAAAACACCAGGTGTGAAACTCCAGTACAAAACAATTGTTGCAAAAGTTTGGAACAGTCATTGTCTTTCAAAAACCTGACAAGATAGGAAACACGGGAATTACCATCATGGGGTTGAGGTAGCTGCCAGACCGCCAAGTTCATTTCTTGCTTCCCCAGCAGCCAGTGGAGGCTGCAGTTCAGTACCTGGGTCCATGCAAACGGACAGCAGCATTCCCACTGTCCTGGTGACTCCTCTGGGACCCACACAAGTGTGAGCATCCACCTGTGCAGGCACGGCTGCAAGATCAGAGGTCAGCTGAGGCTCTCCTGTCAGAGAGCAGCATGTCACTCCTTTGCAGTGTCAAAGGAGGAGGACAAAGCAAGTAAAAATAACCAAACGGGTCTTAGATTGTTCCCTGAAGTGTTATGGCACTAAGAGTCCATTCAAACTAAGTATTTCTACTTTATTTACTTTGGAAGCCCTTCTCCATACGTACCATGTCATCTATCTTAAAAGTCACTGGATATTAAGCCTTTTGCTTAGAAAAGCAAAAAAGCAGTATTTTACAGACAAAAACACATATCCTAACACAGTTTTGAGTTCCTTTGTTTGTTCTAATTGAAAAAAAAAAAAAGGAAAAAACCATCACTTTTCTCACTTTTCTTCAAAATCACAATTCATAAACATAATAGCCTAGAAAGTAAAATACAAAATAAATCTCTTCCTTATGGTCTTTCAAGTCAGGTATAAAGGCACATACCTCTTTTTCCTTTCAGCTGTAAAGGATTTTCAGAACAATGAGTTATTACTAGAGAAGTTGAAAGTCAAAATTGATGTCATTTGTCTTGGTAGCAAAAAACCTACAATTTTTTTTCTTACAAGAAAGATATCCTTAGTAAAAAGTTACAGTGTGCAGTTGATTCTATTATTATGTTAAATTTTATAATACACATAATCAGCTACAGCACAATTGATATTTTCCTCAACCTAATAATAGATTTCACCTGCACTGCACACCTGCAGCAAAATTGTGCTGGCCAAAACCTTGTAGACTACTGAATTGTGTCTACTGTAGACCATAGGGATCATTTGCTTGAGTTCTTTCAAGAGCAACTTAACTCTGTTATTCATTAAATATTTTTTATGTGGAAAACACTGGGTTTTAGAAACTGTGTATATTATGTTTTGAGAGGTCTTTCATATGTCTACTTGGAGGAGGAATTCTGTGTGGTTCTTTCATATTTCCTAAGTGCACTAATAGATGAGTCTCATTGAAAACCCTTTCATCTTCCTTACACATAAAAATTAGTTTCATTGAGGTATATCTCTCCTAGATTTCTGAAATTTTGCATCCAGCTGATCAGGAAAAATTTGCCCCCAGCTGATTTTATGAAAAAATTTTCTGTGTTTTCATATTTGAGTTTTAAGTTGGTTGTCTTCCAACAAAGCAAATAAAATAAAAACTTCTGCTGGAAGTGAACAAAAAAAATTCCTTTTTTTTCATGCAGAAAAAATGCATAGTCTGGATAAGTTTTGGTCTTATACTGCAAATCCATATAACATGTATAGTCTACTAAAATGGCATTTTAAATATCCAGAGAAATTAGGTGAATTCACAGACATTCTGTGAGTAGTAACAAGCTTCAGGGATGTTATGAATGGTTCTTTAAAGGTGCATTAATGCTTATCTCAGTATGGTAATTCCTGTTAATAGAAAACTTACAGTCTTTATTATATCATCACAGATCCCATACATTTTTATACTGAAATTTCAACATTTTTTTTTCAGAGATTGAGTGGGGTTTGAACCTAAGTCTGAAAACATTCAATGTGCACTTAAGATCTCCATAGTATAAAATTGAATAATCCATCCTTGTTTACTTCTTTGCACTCAATATTCATCTTGCTTCCCCAGCACTTTGCACTCAATATTCATCTTTTGGTAGTTTCAGGCTTCAAGGCATGAATGGGTAACTATTTTTATTACTGGGAGGCTGAATGCATCTTTCAGACACATTTGGCATGCAACACATTAATACCTACCTTCCAATTAACCAGTCATAGTTCTAGAGGACCTTGTGGTTAAGGGCTATGTTTGAAGTGAAGGATGTAATACAGTGTATTTATCATTGTGTATTTATCACTCCACCTGTGAGAAAACCCAAAATGTTTCTGCAAAAAAATTTATTTTCCAAGCTGCTGTTGCAAATATCAGAGCTCTTCAATTTTCTTTTTTTTTTCCCTTTAGTTTGGGGCTTAGTGAAGAAAATTCTGATCCAGTGTGTTCATGCCTAAGCATTGGAAACTAGAGCCTGGGCAGAGGCTGTGCAATTGAATGTGCTAACCTTCCTGTTAAAGGTGCAGCCCACTCTTCCTACATTACTCATGCAATGCCTTTCAGTCCCACCTTCCTGCTGTCCAAAACTGCATGAGCAAACAGAGGTACAAACTAGCTCTCTCGGGTCTTCAGTCTCGCAAGCAGTGGAATTTATTTCTGAACTTGACTGTATATCCAACTCCATACCTAAACCATTACGACAGTTATAGAAGTGAAAAAAATATGTAAAAACATTGTCAAAAATAAATTTCTCTGCAGTATTTTTTTTGTATTGATATTTGAGGCTCATCTCAATGAGTAGGTAGGCAGGATTGAAGATACTGTATTTTATTTCCTCTGGCTCCTGGCCTATGAAATTCAAGTGGAGAAGACCACATTGCAAAAGCAAAGGCAGATGCTTCCTAGCTCAGACCATAGCAAAATCCTCTCATTTTATGGAACAGATCAAGAAGCTTACAGCTGTTAAAAGAATTTTCCATCATGATTTCAGTTAGTTTCCCCTTTTAAAGAGTCTTATATTCCACAAGCATTTTTAAGAGACGTGAATTTAAAAAACATAAAAGACTGAAAGTCAAGATCCCCTGAGAATATTTCAACTGTCATAGACAGATTTACAGATTTACTCTTACAGCTTCTTCCAATTTTTCTTCCAGAGTCGATTAATGTCCTGGTTTCAATTTAGAAAGAGTTAATTTCTTCTGAGGGGCCAGTACATTGTTGTGTTTTGGATTCAGAAGGGGAATAATGTAGATAACAGCAGTGTTTGATTTGTAACATTTAGCCTGAATGAAAGACTCTATCTTTATTATTATTATTATTTATTTTTATTTTTATTTTTTATTTTTTATTTTTATTTTATTTTTTTATTTTTATTTTTAATTGTGTGTCTGTGTGTTTCATGCTCTGTCAGTTAGGAGGTACACAAAAGAAAAACTGTGAAGAAGCATAAGGACTGCTGGCCCAAATGTCATGTCCAGTATATGAAATAGAGGTGCTGCCTGGAAAGGAGGCAGATCTGGGTGCAATGACTGGGGTCATGCATTGGTCAGTGAGTGGTGAGCAATCGTATTGTACATCACTTTTTTTGGGGTTTGTTCTTTCCCTTTTTGTTATCATTTATATTTACTATTATTATTATATTCTATTTTGTTTTCAATTATCAAACTCTTCTTATCCTAACCCACAAGTTTTACTTTTGATTTTTCTTCCTATTCTTTTAGGGTGGAGAGGAGAAGTGGGACTGAGTAAGCAACTGTGTGATACCTATTTGCCAGCTGGTCTTAAACCACAACAACTATCTCATGAAGGTAAATTAATATTTAGCCACCTCTCTAGGATGTTGTGGGAGTTCAATAATTAAATATCAGTGAGGTACTTTGAGATCATCAGATAAAATATGATGTTTAAGTACCACGTTATTCCCTGTTATGATTCATCCCATGCCTTTATTACTGCATGCTATAGACTTTCTAAAATTAACATCTGAATGTTCTTCGGGAGTTATTGAAGCAGTGACTCATGTTCCATCCTTGTGTCTTGCAAGTTGTCTTGATCTCATGTCAACTGAACAGCAGACAAAAATAATTTTCTAAATGGTCCTCTCTCATCTTATTTTTAACTCTCTGAAAACAGAAATTCCTTCACACCCAGGCACTAAGATCTTTCAATTTCTGAACATAAACAGCAGTATGCAAAAAACAAATTTACAAGAAGACAAAGATGTGGATGTTCATAGGCCCATACACATTGCTACATATATACATTATGAACTTTATAAAAATTATCCAAAAAAAGTGACAGAAGTTTATCAAATCACAACATCACAGCTGGTTCAGATGGAAAACAATAAACACATGGACAGCCATGTTCATTCCATGTTTTCTATTATACCTCCTTCTGCAAGGATTTGTCTATTTACTCGCTGCAATTATTTGACATGAGAGCTACCTGGAAATGTACCACCACAAAAGACACAAGATGTGCTGTCAAGAACACTTAGTTCCTTTTGTACAAATTATCCTTATGGCCATAAGTAAAGCAATTTCCCCATTTTCATCCTGGAAGTCTACTAATACTAGGTAAAAAAAATATTTTATTTCTGAAGCTCAGGAGATACTCTACTGGTTGTCATCTCTTATAGATTCATTCCTTGTTAGAGGGGAGAGAAAAATTGCAAAATCCCAACAAATTCCCCATTATAGTGGGATGTATTCAAACGATTGCAATGCGGGAAAAAATCCAATTTCCATAGGAACAATAACAAAAGAGCATAGATTACTTTTCTTGTCTGGTATCTCCTTTGAATTATGTCATAATTGCCTTTTTTGGTAACGTTCAAGGGTACACTCCACAGCTGTACAGATGAGAAAATTTTTTCATTAAGCAATTTCTTTGATTATATAGCTCTAATGAACAAAATTATATTTTGTGAAATAAATACATTTACAAGCTTGATAGAGAAAAAAATTTAAAACCAATGTGTTTTAGTTTAAATCCCCAAAGGGAAGATAGACTTCTGCTGGAAGTTGGTAAGTAGTAAAAGTGCCTGTAAAAGTAATAGGAAGGAGACTTGTACCCTTATGACAGCATTGTAAAAGCCTTGAAACAGTAAAACATAAACATACCAAACTATGACCTACATTGCAATGCACTTAGAGAGTCATTTTATCAGGAAAATTAGGAGGAAAGTATCAAAGTAATTGAACATGTCTCCAAATTCACTCCTGTTGTGAAGCACCATCCTTTAATACCATGTACATGAAGATTTCCAGTTGTCCCAAGACACAGAAAATGAACAATTTATTAACAACATGTCTGTTCTTCCTTTTCCTACATCTAAAAGCAGAAAGTCTATAGTAAGCAATCAAACTCTTACCAATACTCCTGACAGAGGTCATTGACAAGAATTGCTGCAAAAAACATTTAATGTTCGCAAAAGTCATAAAACTCCCACTGTGCTTGAAGCTGACCATGTTTCATATGAATAACCCTTGGTGACATATTGAGTTTATAGCCTGTAGATTTGTCTGAAAGCAGTTCCCAAATCAGAAAAAAACCTGGCAGTTTACTAGAAATTTGATTTTCTTAATACTGGTTGCAGCAGCAATCATATGAAGAACAAGAATGCAGCAGAAATCTTCAGGTTTGAAAACATATAGGAACTTGTTCATAATACCCCTATTCTTGAAATAATAATTTGTGTTATTTCTTGTGATCATGGCTAGTTGGATATTTAAGCAGATATGTCTACATACAGCCATAAGATTTGTAATGGCCAAGGAAAATGCATAGTTTGGCTGCTATGAATAGATATTTAGCTCTTTACTGGTGGATATTACATTCCCTATGAATCTCAGTTCTATATTTTAAATCTCCAAATCCAAAGTGTCGACTTAAAAATATGACTCTCTCCACTTAATATTCAGAAATTGCTTTTCCTTTGTCTCATTTGCAGTAGAAGAATTGTGGCTTAGATGGATCTTGGATTCTAACATTTTCTACGTATTTTAAGGGATTTTGTTAAAGCTGCTGCAAGTGATAAAATGTCTAGTCTACCATTTTTTATTGAACATTTTATGAACACCCACATTACTCAGGAAAGCTAATTTATGTTCTTGGCAGAACTAGACATGTTTTGGAGCACATTTTTGCACATCCCACTTTAACTGAGTTTATGAACAGATATTTACATTAAAATGCTTCCTGTTGCACAAAGGCACATGATGTGCCATGGCGCATTATGGAGGTTGGAGGACACCACCCAAAAAATGCAAGATACAGGTGTTTCTTCCATTACTCAGAAAATACCAGCAAATAAGATCGCCATAAAGATATTTGTATTCATTAGACATCCAAAAAACATCAGTTCTTGTTTCCAAATCTAAATACATAAAGCAATTCTGGCCAAAATCAAGCTTTTGTGCCTTTCTTGCATAAATCTGAGGACTAACTTTTCAGTAAACTAATATTTTTGAACAGTAAAAGAATACAAAGAGACCTATAGTGACATATCCAAGAAAAAGTTGAAAGCACCATAAATTAAATCAAAATAAACATAGTATGAATTTATAATAAAATCAATAATTTTTAGTAATTAAAAACTTTGCAGTAATTTACCACAAGATTAACAGCTAATATGACATTGCTACAAAATTAGGCTAGATCTTCCTAAAATTGCCTGGTTTATCCATTATTTTGAATGATAATCCTTCCAAATCTGCCACATCAGGGATTTCAGTTTTCAAGTAATGAATTAAAAAATAAAAAATTGTTTTAACTTTAAGATAATTAATTTCTTTGCTGTGGGAGAAGTATGGAATGTTCATCTGTTTAATGGTTTAAAATCCTGGGAAAATATCTAAGCTACAGAAGTAAATAACAACAGGAGAGGGAAAGTTTTCCTAGTGTCCACATAATCTCAATGGATTTAAACTTCAAGCTGCAGATTATTTAAAATGAATAAATGAAGAATATATCCAAATCACAGATATTTTTGAACATTAAGTTTAGATTGTAAATAAATTTGACATTTGAAAAATTTTATCTGCATAAACTTTTACACAGTCAGTAGCAACAGTATTCACATTAGAACCTCTATTCCATTTCCCTTGCCCCAAAATGTCTGAAAGAGTGTTTCAGAAATTACACTTCATGAAATTATATTTTAGTGTCCAGGATTTATTGTCTAATATTTTTTTTATAAAAAAACTAAAAGAAGAGTACAAACTTAATAGATGACTTGGGCTTTTTGTATCCAAGAACTACAGCTGAGTTCATATAGACTTTGGGAAGAAAAACTGCAGACATGGGGTATAACTTGTGCTTTACATCTCAAGAAAGTGTTCCCTGACTCATTGTGGGAAATACTCTGGAAACAGCACACTGATCAAGAGATAGATGTAAACATTAGGAATCTTATAAAAGAATGAAAAAGTAATAAGGAAAATGAATGCATGTGCCCATATCTTGAATTGTGTGAACAACACCAATTGCTCCAACTTAGAAAATAAATAATACATAGTGAAAAACTACGTATGAGGTGACAAAGATGATTAGCACTATGAAGCATCTTAAAGCAAAGGAATAAATAAGTAAATAAGGATTTTTCAGCTCAGAACACAGAGTAACGGTACAACGGAAATATTCACATTCAAACTGGTACAGAGGAATCAAACATGGAAATTTCTAAACTGTCACAAAACAACTTTTTTAATCTAGTGTTTCTGCTTGATGACCTTATTGGTCACCTAAACTTGAGGAATGCATATCACTTGATTTTTTTCTGGTAGGCTTTTCCTTTTCTGCTAAGAGCTGTGCCAGACACTGCATCTTTAGAGCTTTGGCTGGAGGCAGAACAGTCATTCTTTCAGCTTTGGAGCCAATACCACACCTGAGTCTTGCACTATGTAAGTAGCAAGATGCCTCTTCAGTACAGTAAAACTCACTGTTTGGGCCTAGTCATAAAGATATGCATATTTAACAAGAAAGATCTTGTGCAAAACTGTTTGCTCTCAAATCAGGAGTATTAGTCTATTGCCATGTTTTTTCAAATTTAGTATTAACTACGTTAAAGAAATACAACTTTAACTAGTTTTGTTGGTATATTATCAAAAGTCTTAATACATTCTCCTAGAGAATACATTCTCCTAGAGGCTTTTCTATAATTTCACTTTAGGTAAAATATGTTTATGTATATTATCTTTGTATATTTCAATATAATCCCTCTGCATAATTCAGGTTCATCACCCCTCCAAGACACGAGCACTCAATATTTAAATATTGATATTTTTTCACTTACAGGGTTTTTTCATCCCTCTCTGTCAGCTCTCTGTAAACAGCAGAAGTCATTCTTATGCTTTTTCTATGCCTGTTTCTATGGGCAAGAGTGGCAGCACAAGACCTTCTCAGACAAAAAAAAGGACTGTTTGGTGTTTAGAACAGTTCCATTTTAGGCCAGAGATGGGAGAAAAGTTGCAGAGTCCAGCTTAGACTTTCACACAGATTGATCTGAATGCCGAATTCCTGACAAAACAAACAGCTCAAATAGTACAGGCAGAAGTCAAAGACAGTAATCTGTCATAGATGGTAGGAAAAATTGTGGTTAGACATTGATGCTCCCCAAAATAAAGTCTGTAAAGTCTTCCACGCCTGAGTGTTCCAGAGAGGTCATACACTAATGCTTGTTTATTAGTGCCCTTTTCCAACATCTGCTTTTCCTCTTTTCACACTTTCATTGGGCAGCAGACACAGGAACAAGAATAGCCTCATCTTGCAATGCTATTGTACCAATGTTTCAGCACCACGACATCCCATGCATTATGAGTCATATGCAGATGAATGCAAACATTAATTCTCCAAGAAAGTTTGAGTTGTCCAGATATAATAATTTACCTTCACTAATGATTTTATTATTTCTAATTACTTTTTAATTCTTTTAAACTTTAAATTTTTTTTATATCACACGTGTGTTCAGCTCCCCTGTATGAGCTGTAATTGACAACACTCTTTTCCAGAGTAGTAATGAGGATTTTAAAATTAGGCTTTAACTAATGCACAGCCAATAATTCCCCACCAGACTCACAATATTTTTCCACTTCTCATTAATTTTTTATTTAGTCAGACTGAAAAGCACATTCTAATGTTTGTGTTCAGGCAGACCTAAAGCACTTGTCAGATTAAGATTTCATCATATTTTGCCAAGGCATTACAGAAATGTTGGTGACATAAAGACTTGGGTTTTTTTTTTTTTATTCCACTTGCAATAAGTCACTTTTCTCACTAATATAAGAACTTGTATACATTTCAGGAAATTTTCCAGCATCCCATGTAAATCCAAGCAATGAGTTATTTCTGATATTAGGATTTTTATAAAAACATTATCAAAATACCTAACTTCATCTAAACATGTTGCATCAGCCTATAAAATTAAAAGATAAGGTGAAGGGCTTTTAGCAAAGCAAAAAAAAGAACCCCGTCATAAAGTTTCTTGTTAAATGGTTGTGGAAGTTTTCCTATAAATTCTTCCTCATTGAATATGAATTATAGCTCTTTAAATTGAGATGCCTTGAAAATCAGACAGGCTTAGCTTTACTCCACTGCTACATATCCACAGGATATATAAATCTGTTATAAAGTTAGTTTGAAAAGTTAATTTGGCAAAGGACATCTGTGATGATTTGATGTAATTAAAAGCATGTTGCACTGAATCCAGGAAATGTTCATTCCCAGAATACCTGGGAAATATATTTTTTCTACTTTGAATATTCTGGGTGTAAGAAGCTTACCATTTCCAGGGCAGATTATTATATTATAGGAACATACTAGGAAATGCAGGGTTGCTGGTAATCTGCAATAATATCCTGATATAATTCAAAAAACTACAAGGCAGTCAGCACCTTACACAGGATATTTTTTTCCTAAGACCTGACACAAAATTGGGACCCTAGACACCAATATGATTTATAACTCGCAGGGAAGAAAACATCATACACCAAACTGCAGGTGAATATTTTTTTCAGTGGTAACTGTCACAACAAATACATGTGATGTATTAAACCAGGTTTTTAGACACTGGACACCTACATTACTATCAGTTTTCACGGCAAATACAAGTGCCTCGTTAATGTTGCATTTCAGCATAATTCATAGTACAGTACTAGGTCATGTTTTTCCTGAGCTGTGTTGCATATAAAGAGGAATCATTAAAGAACACTTTTAGATTGTTTTACACTTTCCAACAGTCAGAAGATAAATCCTTTAGACAAGCCTATCATTTCCCAATTTTTCCTGGGTCAAAGTAAAAATGATTCATACGCCAATCATTTCATCTTGGGACCTATAACACAATAACATAGTATCAAACATGACATCAGAGTTGATGGAAGAGAAAATATCA
The DNA here is from genome assembly GCF_035770615.1 of Melospiza melodia melodia. Lineage (NCBI taxonomy): Eukaryota > Metazoa > Chordata > Aves > Passeriformes > Passerellidae > Melospiza > Melospiza melodia. The sequence goes on along the minus strand of NC_086226.1, from coordinate 74,407,364 downwards.
TACTATACTGACATTATTATTTTAAACATTCTTTGCTCTCAGCAAAGTGACATAAAGTGATTTATTTTCCATTTGCCTGTAAATGGGAAATTGACTTTTGAGGCACAGTGTACTAAGAAGTAATATCTCTTTCTAGGTGCATGTCAACTTAAATGTCCAAAAATAGCATTCTTTTCTTTGTTTTTTTTATGCTGAGTTTCCTGATTTTTAGCAACTAATAGAATATTCTGGTAATTTGCATACTTTAGTTTAATAACGAAACATTTTTTTGTACACCTAAACATTTTTCTTTCTATTTTGACTAGGTAGACATTAACACAAATTTCTTTCCACATTTTCAGGAGACTCTGCATAGAAAATGAAAACGTATCCTACAGTGTTCAAGTTTGTATAATACAATAGCAGAAAGGCCTTGCTGGGAAGTTATGCAAAAAAAGCACAGTAATAAACTCCAACACAGCTGATTTATCAGGCATTATTAAAACATCTTTATATACACAGTTTTGAGAAACAGTAAGGAAAGGAAGGAATGAAACCTCCTAATTTTAAGAATTCCCCAGGAGGACATATTCAAATATAATATATATGACAAAAGTAATGTAAGAGAAATTACCAAGAACATTACTGAGAATGTTTCATCTGACTGCTGTGGTCCCAGAATTTCCTGTCAAAAATAGAGTCAGTATTACCTGAGTGACATATTAGTGACCAGATATTTAGTACTGGATAACTGGAGTTTCTTGGGATCAAAATATATATTTAAAACTGGGCTGTACAGAGCGGAGGATCAAAAGTTTGTTCTGTAGTTCCTGTATAGCTCTGAAATCCTTCTCACCTTAGCTTGCCTTTCTGATGATTTCCAGCTCATTGCTAAATTCTTTTCTCTTCAGACTTTTGAAAAATGAGAGTTTGAGAGTAATCATGAAAGGAAGAAAGAAATATAAGTTTATTTCAGTTGTCTGGAATATTGATTCTATATTGGATTTAACTGTCACACTCTAGTTCTCCTTGAGGTACTCATTTCATTCTATTTTTAAATTAGAAGAGAGGCACTGAGAATAAACATACTGAAGGTGAAATCATGTTCAATAAAATTCAGAGACTTACTGTTTAACTGCAGTAGAAAGAAATTTTTTTCCTGAAACTTGTATTATTATATTTGTGGAAATGAAAACATAAAAGAATAACTTCTAATCCTATACTGCTAGTAAAAGAAACTGAATTTCCTCAGGCTAACAATAATTTACATACAATAGCTTGACAAACAATTGATTAGAAAACCTGTGAGGTTTTTTCTTCCTTTAGTATTTATGTTTAACTCTCTATTATTAGGAATTATGTATTGCCAAAATCTCTGCTGAGATGCTTGGTTGAAATGACTCTCAGTTGAGTTATTTTATAAGCAGCTGAGAGCCACTTTGCAGAGGGACACATTGAGATTTATTTTATGAACAGAGTAGTTTATGCAACACAATGTCAAATTTCTTACCAAGCCAAGCACAGTATCCTTGCTCCCACAGTGTGCAGGAGCTGCTGTTCAGGATAAAGGGAGTGGCTCGTGCCAGAAATGAGAGCATCACTCTTTTCTGTGGCAGGAGACAATTTTTCCCAGCAGTTCTTAAGAAAATTAACTGAAGTTTCTAAGTCATGAGATGTGAGTATTCATATCTCAGGACCTCATCCAGAAAAGCTCTTAAGCATAGGCCTAACTTTTACCATGGCCTTAAGTGATTTGTTGGATTTGGGCCCTGAAATACATAACTACAAATCTTAGTCAACTGATGAAAGCAGCAATTCTAATTGCTGTGTTAGTCAATATTCTCTATTTTTGTAAAGGGCGCAACAAGAAATTTATGTCACTCAAACAAATATGGGATTTTTTTTGTTTGTTTTGGGGAGGTTTAATTTAATTTTTAATCTTAGAGTTAACAAAAAATGTCTTCTGCCTCAAAACAATCTGTTAATACTCATTGTTTTCATGGCATTGATAAATACCTGTTACTGTAGCCTACTATTAAGTTGTAAATTTTAATCTCTCAATTATTTACCTTATCATAGTAGTAGGTTAATGTCATATCAATACAGAGCAAAAGTTCTCCTTAAGTGACCATACTCAGAAGAGTAAATAACCTTAGTGGGTTCTTAAAATATATAGATATCAAAGTTCTCAATGGCAGAAATAAAACCAAACGAGTAGATCTTGCACTATGTGCACTGAACCTATCCTAAGATGAAATTAAATTTAAAGCACTTCCTCAGTATTACTGCAATTGAAAAGAGCACTTTACTTACATAAATTGCTCATATTTATATTTGTATATACTGTACATTTAGGTGTATCTTTTACTATGTATCTCATTTTGCTCTCTAGTTCACAATAAGGAAACCAACTGCACATCACATATTTAAAATGCATGTCTGTACTTCTGCTATATAGAACATTATGTTTAACACCGTCAGGGACATTGCCTCCAGAGAACAATCAGAATTAGACATGTTTTCTATACTGCTTTATAAAGATGAAGTTGATCAGCAGATACAGGAGGTTCTATTTTAACCTAATTTTCTATTGAAAACATTACAAACACACTATTTACTTTCTTAATGATTGTCTAATTCTTCGAGTGATATTTCAAAGCCAGGCACAGTTTTCTCATTTAAACTTTTTAGTACCGAATATGCCCTCCTCCCTCCTGCTACTTCTCATTTCACTCCAGGGCCTTGCCTCATTTTACTTCTGAATTGTATTGCATAGGAACAATCTGAGTAGTTACATGGTGATTTTCAGGTTTCCTCAATCAGCTGAGCTAATTCCATAAAGCAGAAGAGACTGCAGAAGATGCTGTGACTCATTCCAAGGCAGAAAGACCTCTCTGCAGAGCTACATGCTTCTAAAGGCACTCTTCTATCTGCTGAGCACCTGGCCTCTGTCCACAAGTTATTGTGACAGGTATTGTAACTGAGTTTTCCCTCCAGACACCCCAGAAATGTGCATGCTTGGAATTCTTGAACATTTAATTCTGTATCCTGGAATTGATTTGATATTAAGAAATTAATTAATTTTGCTCATTTGCAATGTAACAAGAGAAATCAGCCCAGGATCTGAGAGAGCTCAAAGATGAACATACTCCTAGAGGCTATTTTGTCATGTCTAAACTCTTAATCTTAACATGCAAGGAGCTGTTGCATTTTCTCTTGTTTAACATTATTTGTATTTCTTCTCCATCACATTACAGTACAATATGTTCTAAGGGCAACCACTCTGAGATCTGAGGACTCAGTGTGCTGTGGCACTCCTTCCTATAACCTCCAGTGAATACCCTGTGTGATGGGAGCCTGAATAATGAGTGAGGACAGTGAATGTAGGCCACACCACTGTAAAATCCCTTTTAATTGTATGGCTCAGGAACTAACCAGACTGTAATCTGTTTGACGTTGTATTAAACTCCTGCATCAAGTACATACTTTCAGGCTTGGAATAGAATTATTCAGAAATAAAAATCACACCCTTTTTTTGAGGGGCCCAAAGAGGGTTGTGCACTAATGTGAAAATAATAGATGTGCACAAATAAATGTACATACATACATACATATGTATCTCCATACCTATATATGCCTATATATGTATACATGTATTCATACATGAATTTAGGACAGGAGCTATTGCACTGCCAAGTAAGAAATAAAATCTTCATATTAGAAGGCAGTTTTAAGGAGACTACTTTTAGGAGCCATAAGCCCATATTCAATCTGCTATTTCATTTTGTAGTCCACAGAGTCTGCATGTTCATTTTAAAGGAGCAGGAAAAAATGAGTCATAGAAGAAGCTTTCCTGAGAGATGCAGTGATATTTTGGAATAAGACCATGCTGATACCTCATCTGAAAGGGGTCTGAGGAAAAAGAAGACACTCATGGAGAGCAAAGCTATGTGAAAAGCAATAGCCCATAGGAGAAATATTAGTTTCCTGTCGTCCTCTTGAAACTACAAAGGAGGAAATAGATTGTCAAATGTCCTCCCAAACCTCACGAAAGACAGAATGTCTCACATATCACAAAATTTTGCTCAGAAAAGAGAATGACCCTGTAGTTCATGCAGTGAGGTCCAAGGTTATAGTAAATTTGCCTCTGTCTGTTCATGTCTTCTACAGCCAACAAGTACAGAGACACGTGTATAAAACCAAGCAGGTTTCTAAGCAAAGGAGAAAGACATAGGTGAAGTTTGTTTTTCTCCACATGATGTTATTGGCATACCATGTGCCACACTTTAAAGAAATTGTTCCTGGTGCCAAATGTTTTTCCTTCTTACAAAATAAAAATTAATCCCACCAGATTGTTTCCTTCTCAGTTTTCATTCTCAAATCTGTAATGTTTCCAAACAAGTCAACACAATGATCACTTCCCATAGAAATGGGAGATTTATGTGTTCCTATTCATTGCTCCAATTACCCAGCTGGGATCTTTATATAATTTTTGTGTCCTTCTTCCTTATGCTTTGATCATCTCATTTTGTCACATACTCTTAAAGAAACAGCTAATTTTATCACAGCCGATAATGACACTTGAAATACAGTTTTTAACTATGTTATTTCAAACATCAAGTTATCTAAATCTGTCTATATCAACACTGACAATACATTAGATTTTGAGGATATTTTTATTGTTTTCCAGTGGGATAGCTGAGGGTTAATGTATTAAAGTCTATTTTATTTAGACATTCCTAGGATGTCATTTTCACAAATATTTTTCCAGCCATCTCATATATATATAGAAATTATTGCAATATTCAGGCAAAAGGTACTAAAGCCACCAAGTTTTTTAAATACCTGATGAAAAGTCATAAGGATATTTCTTGTTGCATTTTCCCAGAATGTATAATGTGCTTACAAAGCTCTCCACAGGATCTGAAGTCTAGCTTGGCTTCAGGAATGGAAAATATTCTGTAGTCACAAACAATTTCATCCATCTGAAGGCAGTCCTTTTCACCAGAAATCACCAGGGAAAATGATAATTTTATAATTTGAGCTTTTTAAGTGACACCACCTCATCTCTTTAAAAATATTTGAATAAAACTTGTGCTTAAAGATACTAAAGAAGAGTAAAACTGTCAGTTAGAAGATTTTTAACACATTTTAGATTGTAAAAGAAATCATGCATTAGACAAAGTATATTCATTAAAGGACAACAGGACTACACAGCAGTATATGTTGCTATGGAATGGAAATGACTGAACAAGTATTTTAGAAGCATGTGTCAAAAATGGTTTTCATCTTACTATTGGACAGAAGCACTTCATCTTTAGAATAAAATTTGTATTTATGAATAGTCACTGCTTGCAGTACAGATGTTACCTTTGAAGCCACAAATACAGACTGCAAACACTGCTGGACCTAGGAAGAGTCAAGAGACTTTTCTGGTGGTGATCATTTCAGCAGAGACACCTCAGCATCTTCTTGGACTTCACAGAAAACCCATGAACACTTCACTACCTAGTTCTTAAGCAAGGCATTTTCCTGGGACTCTCCTGTGAAATATGATTATACCTTTGAACAAACATTTGGTAAATTAACCTCACTTTGTTCTATTTCTACTATGTATAGGAAAAAGCTCTAGCTCTATTTCAGTCTGGTCCCCAGCCAACATCCATGCTCTAATTATTAAAAAGAAGCACCATGTCCTTTATGCTTACTTTGGTTACTCTTTTTTCCTTACTTTGGTTACTCTTTTTTGCTCTGCCCAACAGGTCAAGCATTAGTCACTTATCTCCAATCTCCTAGTGTGGCAGGTCCCTTTCTGGACTAGACTAACCTGACTGTTAAAACCACTGTTCTTGTTGAGGTTATTAGCAAGGAATGTAAGGGAACTACAGCTAATACAAAAGGCTTTGCAGCCTGCAGATCAGCTAGAACTTTTTTAAACCCCTACCCTTTGGGACCACTTCAGAGAAGTGACAATTCAAAAATATTTATGAAGACAAACTATTTCCTGGTAAGCCTTTGTTAAAAATTCAAGCATGAGCTACTCTCAATTGTTTTCAGCTCATTCTATTTTTTTTTAATTGCCTAAGAAATATCTATTTATTATTATGAATGTCACACAGCAATGGAGAACTCTCTAAATTATTGATGGCCTTTGAACACTGAGAAGGATGGAGAGATGTAAGACAAAGGGTGAGTTTTTTCATAAATTAGTTAAAGTATTAATATTGTAAATCAGGGAAGACAATTAGAGTTCTCTCCCAAGAGAAAGAGAGAGAGAGAGAGAGAGAAAGAAAGAAGAAGAAGGAAAGAAAGGAAGGAAAGAAAGAAAGAAAGAAAGAAAGAAAGAAAGAAAGAAAGAAAGAAAGAAAGAAAGAAAGAAAGAAAGAAAGAAAGAAAGAAAGAAAGAAAGAAAGAAAGAAAGAAAGAAAGAAAGAAAGAAAGAAAGAAAGAAAGAAAGAAAGAAAGAAAGAAAGAAAGAAAGAAAAGAAAGAAAGAAAGAAAGAAAGAAAGAAAGAAAGAAAGAAAGAAAGAAAGAAAGAAAGAAAGAAAGAAAGAAAGAAAGAAAGAAAGAAAGAAAGAAAGAAAGAAGAAGAGAAAGGCACTTTGAAATTGCCCAATTCAGACCAGAAGTATGACTTTCAAATATGAAAAGGACACAGTAAAGGTAAGTAAAAATAAATCAAAGGCAAGATCACAAGACATAAAATTTGTAGTCTGCCTACGAAAAAATCCTCTCATTCTCAGTTTCATTGTACACATCACAGAAAAAGTCCCTCTCATGGCCTAGAATTCAGAACAGTTTGGAAGAAAGGACGTAGAGCTGCCAAGAACAAGGAATGCAGAAGAAAGCTTGAGCGGGTCAGGAATACCAGAATCCCCACTAATGGCAGGCAGCCGCTCTGCACAGCCCTGCAGGACTCTCTCAGACAGTCTCAGCTCAGTGCTCAGCGGCGACACAGCCACTGTGAGCAGCAGGACCTCCCCGGCAGTGCGGGTCTTTGTGAAGCAAAAACCAGATCTTTACAGGGCTTGTATAGACAGGGTCAAGCCAGAAAACCGGGCACATGCTGGGGGTGGTATTTTACTGCACACTCAAACAGCAGCACACCGGCTCGCTCCCACAGGTTAGGGGGAAATTTCTGAGATTTCAAGTTTGTTTGCATGGAAGAAGGCAGCACACTTAAATTCTCACACCACAGTGAATGGCCATATTTTTCACTTGAGCACACTCATTTTCCTTTGAGGCACCAATAAAGGGTTGGCTCTTTAATGTCTGCCAATCCTATGTTTTTAGTACATTAAATTTATTGCCAGTACACTTGTGTGAATATGGGAAAAATATGCAAGTGTATGAATGACATTGCAAATTAATTGCTGAAAATAAACAAATTAAATATTTCTGCCAGCAGGGCAGTTCTATATTCTCCCCATATCTTCATATTATTAAAATCACATTTACACAAGTTTATTTTCTGTAAGAATAGAGAAGTGGAAAACTTTTTAAAGAAGTGTGACTATAAATTTGAATTATTATACCTTGAAAAGCTTTTAATACGTAACCAGAGATTGGATGGCAAGATTTTTCTGTCTAATTAAAAAATTTTGCACCTGCGACTTAGATAATTGCTATGATTTGATTTGAATGCAGCTAATACATAGTGCATCAATCATTACCCAAGAACAGACATTTGTCTGGCAGTAGTATCTGAGATTTTGGTAGGTGACTCAGGAGGTTTACATAATGATAACCTATGGTCTAGCACAAATTATTGTTTTGTGATATAGCAGTTTTAAACCTGAGACTTTCAGAATGCAATTTTTTGTATGCTTTTCCTATGTGTAAAATTTATTCTTTAAACCATTTTATGTTTTTATGGAAGTCATGACTTCTTCCTTCATCTGTAAAATCCCCACTGCCTGTACAATGTTTACTCCGCAGTTGCATTTCTGCCTAATGTCTCCCTTTGCTCCCCTATAAAACTGCATATGTTTGAGTGAACTGCTGGCAGAAAGCAACTCTCTCTGCAAACCAGACTGTAATTCAGATGAACATTTATCCCAGAACAATTACATGAAAAAAAAATAATTCTGTAGTAAGGAGTAAGAGTTATTTATTATAGCTTCATGATGGTTGAGTTAATAAAAGTGGAAAAGGCCTTTAAGTTTAAATAAGTGCACCATTAGAAAGTAAATTAGGAAAAAAAATTATCAAGGCTGTTTTTTAATATCCTTCACCTTAACAGAGTCCATTTGGCCTATAGTGCTACCAAGAGGTCAGCTATAAGACATACTAAAATAAATTAAATTAATAAAAATAAGCACTACTTTTGCTTAAAGAAGCTGTGTTTATAATAACTAGTCTAAGGTAAAGATATTAGAATACACTTAGGAAAACAAATAATTAAAAATTAAAACCACTTGCTATTTCCCAGTTGATCAAGTTAGAAAGCAATTTGAAGTAGAAAATGCATTTTTCAGATTATATATCTTACATAAAATTTAATAAAGATTTTGGTTTTTTCTGAGTTGTATTGTTTTAATAATTTCTACTTAGAGGTAATTAGCAATATTGTGAGCTATGAGATGCCACCAAACCAGTAAAAACTTTGGAAGAAAAATCCTTTAAAAGTTAGGGGTTTTTCCCCAGATTGATATCAAACAAAATTTCCCTCAAAAGAAAAAAGAAGAAAAAACACAGTTGGTAACTGGGACATTGCATAAGATGTCATCATATAATACATCATGGGCAGCCTCTCTGCATACTGTTTCATATATTTTTGGGGAATAAGATAGAAGTGTTTTCTCATTGAGAAAACTAAACTTACAAATTTATTTTTTTTTATACTCAATAATCTTTATGTTCTGTCAAATGCAAAAGTTACCAAAAAAATTATTAGAATACAAGAAAACAAAATCAGATGGGGGTCAAAGTCATTTAAACAATGTTTATTTATAATGGAATAACATATTCATATAGACACTATTATTTCTAGAGCAAAGTGTCTGGGATATATAAAGACAAAGACATGCAATCAGAATACCGATTTGGAGTTCTTTGCTAACATTTTCTTCTGTATGACACAGATTTTTTCTTTCTGTAATTTGTCATCTAAGTAAAAATTAAGGACTCTCATGTGCATTTCCAAAACGTGTTTGGAAATTTTCATTCTTCTTGTTCCAGAAAAACATTTTTTCTTAATCAGTGGAAAACAAACAGTTACTGAAGGAGAGTAGCACCTCTACCTTTATTCGCTTTCCCCTTGCCCAGTGCAACCCACCTTTATTATCTCCTACGTGCAGCCCGAGGGCAGCAGAACACAGTGCAGGCGCTGGGATGTCCTCTCCACTCTCTCCTTTTGAACCCCAATCAGAGCCTATAGGAGACAAATCACCTTGCTGAGCAGTAATTTCACTTCTAAAAGCTGGAATCAGATTCTACCATATTTCACTAACCATTTTATGCAGTATTTCTTAAGGTAGTCCATGTTTGACACTTCTAGGTAACTTAAGAGTAAACAAAATCAATTAAAAGTATAAAAAAGAAATTAGATGTAGACATTATTCTTTGATCTCACTTTGAAGTTCACCCTTACTCTTGCAGAAATACATTTTCATCATACTTTTTGTACTTTAGCAGTTGCTTTTAAAGTACTTTGTATGAGCAAGCATTTAAGATATTATCTTTAAGAAAAGCCATGCAATATAGAAACTGTTTATGTAGTTGAAGAGTTCTTTGAAAAAAAAATGCATGCTGTGAGGCACAGCTGCAAAGGAAATTTCAAAGTATTTACATAAAGCTAGGATCAGTATTTAAAGTTGCCAAAAAAAGACTCATTTCTCTCTTTATCCTGGTAGAGGATAGTACTACATTTTTTCTGTCAACTAAAGTGAACACTCAGCATGAAAAGCACAAGCAGGAATTTACTCCAAGGTAAATTTCCAAGTAAGAGAAACACTATTTAAAAACATTTTCTTAGTAAATTTCTGCATGTACAGTCATAGGAAATTCTGTCTATATTAGAGAAAATTATGCTGTTTTTCTCAGAGACAGAGATAAGGGGCATAGGAAGTTTTCTTTGTTTTTCAGGTTTTTTAGTTAGTTTTTAGTTTTTCTTTGTTTTTCAGGCTCTTCAGCTTGAGCAATTTTTTCCCACTTAATGGGCTGAGATTCTTTAATATTGTAAAAGACCTCTGATGTATCACCGATTTATGGCGTAAAGATGCATCACAAAGCTGGGCTGCAGAGGAGATCACCCTGTCATCAGAGGGGAGAAGAGTGAAGGAAATCCCATTAAATATGCAATAACTTCAGGGAAAATAAGTTCAAGTAAGATAGAATTGCTTTAGTCACCCCTTCCTACATGAGGGGGTACTTCTATGGAAAATAAACTCTTCAAAACATTGTTATCTTCTCCTGGATCTTGCCACCACCTAAGGTCACCACAAGTATCCTAGCAATGCTTCTAGAGATTTCTTAATGAAATTTATTTCCTCATCAGCATGTTAAGAAAATTTCCAATGCTCTCTCATTTTCTTAGGTAGGCCTTCGTGGGCATTAGTGTCCAATTAAAAGAACTAAGTAAAGTTTTGGAAAAAAAAAAATCTGTAAGTGGAAAAAAATTTAATTCTCTGAGCAAACGTATTTCAGATTATCATTTATACTGAAATTCTTGCTGATTTATTGAACAGTTTTACATAAGAGTTAATATAATATTTCTGATCATTTTTAAGCAAGATTTTTGTTTCAAGAATTATATAGTAATAGCAGCATTTTACATTTTGTACTGTGGAATTCTGTAACAAACAGAGCAAGAGAAGGAAACAAAAATTATGTGTCAAATAGACAAAACCCAGTCCAAGGAAAGATGTTTTAGGTTGGGTTTTCTTTCAGGGAGGAAAGAGAATTTGTTTGGTTGATTTTATTTCTTTTTAGAAAGTGACTGGGACCTAATAATTTTTTTATGGTATCCAATACCAATGCTGTTTTATTACCGTGGAAGTCACATTCCACCTAAGCCAGTCCCCATTTCTTCACTACTTGCATCAATGAAAAAACATCTCTTGCTTTGACAAATCAATTTCAATTGTGCCTTCACCTGAAGAGCTATTTTCTCATCAATACATTCCCCAAAGAACACATGTGGAAAAAAGCCATCACAATGTATAAGAGTATTACAGCAATTTTTTTTCATTTGTGTTTTATTCAGTTAAAATCTCTTTAGTCGTATGCAAGAGAGTTTTAATTTATTAACCAACAATCCTACATCACTATGGACACACCTGGATATATGCTGCACATAAAACAAAACAAAACAAAACAAAACAAAAAAAAAAAAAATTGCTCTTCAGTAGTGAAATTCCTGAATAGTTTGTGATGTGTAATTTGGGATTAAAAGAAGGTATTACTTGTACTTAAGCTACAGTATTAGAGAGAGACTGCAATTATAAACTGCCATATTAAAAAAAAATACTATAAAATCGACTTTTATAGATAAAATTGTAGGTTTTGGCTGTCTGTAACAGATGGATATGGCCCAAGAAATGAAGCATTTGGAAAGGCTGAGCGAAGACTCTTAGTAATCCCACCAAAAATTTGTCAGCTAACACTGCTTCTTGGCATCATGGAAATTTCCTGGCAATATAAAGGCTGTAAAAGATAAATCTCATATCCCCTCTATACAAAGAAATTGGGAAGGAAAATGCACCACACTTTTCTGTATGCTGCTCTTTGAACGTCGCAAATCCAGCTTGGGGCACCACAACAAATCTGTGAAGGCCTCGAAATGCTACAAAGTGTGGTGCAAAGGACTAGAGGCAATTTATGTCCCCAGTCTGGATTAACAGTGGTGATAGCTGCTGCTCCTCTGCTCCAGCCTCCACAGCAATATTCCCTGCACGATGTAGATGATAACTGATGCTGGCGAGGAGGGCAAGATGTCAGGAGAATCCTCAGCAATTCGAGGGAAATCCTGAAACAAGGCACACACATGGGTGGATAAGAAGGACATTGAAATGGGATGGTGATGGATTTTTTGGATGAGATGGATTGGGAACAAGGAAGATTTTACTGGTTTCTGAAGTAAGGAAGAAAGAAAAGTACTTAAAGTTTTAATAACAGAAATTATTTTCTTCTAACGGCAGAAAAGAAAAGGACATTTTCTCTTTTTTTTGTTACAGTTATGAAGTCTAACTTGCTATTGATTTTCAAGAAGGAAAGCCTACTTTTACTGTACTTCAATTCTCCAAGGATGTTTTCTGAGAGAATCCAACAACCATAAATATCTTTGACTTTTTAATGCATCACAATATCAATAATTTAAAAGGTTATTCTAGAACTTTAAAAATGCTCTACTGGTTTCAATGTTACAAAACAATACCCCTTTCTACAGTAAAATATTTGTGCATGTGTTGCACCAGATATCTTTATTGAGCTATTTACTTAATGTTGGGACTTTTTTCTTTGTAAACCTTTTAATCTTCATCTTTCAGTAGACCAAACTGCTTTCATCAGCTGGGAAATACATTTGCCTTCTGGGAAATTCCCTACAGTATTTCTGAGTTCTGTACAGAATTCTAGAGTTTTATATAGAAGACTTTGTTTCCTGGTTTAGTTTGGTCAGCAATTGTGCTGCCTAATGGATAGTTCCAAAATTGCCATTAAATAATGAGTAGATACAGGGTTGAAGTTACAGAACCCAGCTAAGATTTTTGACAAGCCTGGAACCCTACAGCTACAGAAGAACTTCATGGATCTGAGATTTTATCTATCCCTAGATGTTCAAAGAATACAACCTCATAGTTGAACCTAATGGTTATGAGCCTTTGCAGCTTGGTATAGGTATCTAAAATTGTGCATTCTTCTTCTGCTGTACAGGTAACTATGGGTTACTCTTTTAATTTCTGTAATGTTTAATGGCAAAAAAATCACATAGCTACATGCAAATGTTTATTTTATATATTTTTATATATTTTATATATATATATAATGAATTTCCATTTTATACATATATGTGTGTGTGAATGTATATATATACATAGTGAATGATATATGTATATTTTTCTTTCATATATTAAATATTATATATATATATAATGTATCAATCATATAACTGGGAATGTTAGTAAAATATTAGAAATGTAATGTAATCTAAATATAATTTTTTTAATGTAAAGAAAAAGTTTACTTCAAGAGCTGTAAGTTATATTGTATCATATTTTATTTCACAAAAGAGTTAGATGTTCTAAACCTTTTAATTACTTTTCAAAATAAAAGTAAAACCCACATTTTTTAAGCTCTTTAATAGAACTAATAGAAATTATTAAGAAATACTATGAACTACAGGTAAATGAATAGAAAAATGGCAATTTAATTTTGGAGAAGGAACTAACTAGTGATTTTCTATCTAAAAATTCTGACCTTCCCACAAAATAGTACTGTATTAGCAAAATACTCTAACTTTTCCAAGGAAGATATTATGGTGATCAACTATAGTGGTCTTTCATTCAGGGATAAAAATTTCTTCTTAAGTGTTTACTTTTGCTCTTCAGCTTGCCTTGTCATTGCTTGGGTTTTTATCAATTCCTTTCTACACAGAATATCTCCTAAGTAAACTGATTTTGCCATGAAAGGAATTCCTGGAAATGCAGTGACTTATTTCTCTGAAGCAACTACTCAGAAAATTTATATAAATCATACAGTGTATTTCAACTTCTTTTGCTCCATTTTGTTGTGAGTAGCAGAATTGAATGTGTTGTCTTCTAGTCAGGAAAAAAACCCCACAAACCCAACATACAGCACAGCGCATCATATGAACATATTTTTTCTTATGAATCTGGCAAAAATTCTCATTTTATGTTTTCCCTGGCAAACTTCACTTAAAACTGACTCAGGAAATATGTTTTGTTACCCTTTTTTTCATCCTTTACCATGCATAAGTCTTTCTTTTTCTCATTTCTTTCAATAAGTTTACTCACTGACATATTCTCCTGAATGCTCAGTCTACACACTTGGTGCCTGCGAGACAAAAGGTGGAGGGTGGAAATTGCGCAATTTTTCAGGTCCAGGGAGTTGAACAAGCTCTTTCCGGAGTTATGGAGACTTGTGACTATTAAGCTTTGATTTTACTGTGCAAAAAAATTAATTCCTTCACCATCATTCATCCTTTAATTAAAAAAATAATTTTTGCATTACAAAAAAATTGAAGGGGAAAATTTGCCTCCCACAGATGTCAGTAGCCCATTTGCCACTCAGTTCAGTGATTTCAAAATAGATTACTTCTTGATGCTTTTTTTGCCCCCCTCAGGATTTCTCATTCTAAATCTATTTTTAAATTTAATGCATGATAAATTCAAAAAACAAAATATTTCTTGTTGTTAGTTACTGAGAGATTTTGCATAAAAAAAATGTCATGTTGCCAGCCCTGGACGAGAAAATCTCATTGTACCTCTAAGCTGTCAACACCTCACTTTTGGTATTTTTTGTAAATTAGAGTGAAATAATAAATTTCTGTCTGATTAATGTATACTGATGAAAGCAGTCTATTGTTGGAGACCTAACCTACATTTCTATTCTCAGCACTCTACAAACCAATATAGAAAGAAAGCCCAACTGTATTTTTCTTAAATTTCAAGTCTCAAGTTGCAGTTGAGGGTCAACCCAGATGTTCTTGCAAGCCTGTTATTTACTTTAAGTTGTTCATATAATGTCTCTCTATAATCAATGCAACTCCAAGAGGCAATTTCACCCATCATAAGTCAACTGACAGAAATAAACGGACTAAACAACCCTCCACAAGTATTGGCTGGGATTTGCTGAGTGCAGAGAGAAACTAGCTAGCATAAACCAAGCATCTAACTGCGTGTAATAAAAATTAGGTCAAAAATCTGCCAGCCTAAACTTTAGAGGGTTTTTTGGTATAAAATTACAATAAATTATTATTGGTCTTTGTAGGATAAAATGGTAAATACTCAAAAAAAAAAATTAAAATACACCTTTAAGACCTTATATGCCCAAAATCATGGACATCTACAAAACTTTATCCTTTTTACATCTATTATTTTCAATCATTATTTTGTATTAGCTCTCTGAACATTCAGTTTTGGTTTTAATTCTTTTAATGACTCCACATAATGGAAAAAATTTCTTTCCAGTTTCCACGTCTTTTCTTGACTAATTTCTCACCTTAACCTCCTCTTTACAAATGGGTATGGTGAAGCTTAACTTATTGTGCAGATTTATATTTTATGTGTCACCACTCCCTTTGGCTCTCTGTTGTCTCCACTCCAGATTCCCAAAGGAGCACTCCTGGACTCCACAGTCACTCTCCCTTCTCCCTAAACAAATGTCTGTCCTCATTCAAGTACAACAAGCATTACATATTACAAGGCCCAGGTACTCATGACAGAAAAGCAGTGTTACTATATTGTAGTTTCCAGTATAGAGATATTTCTTAAGAAATTATTTCCTGCTAATTAATAAAGGAACTGTGAATTGCCAGAAAAACTTTTAATCATAAGTCATATCAGCTAGGGTACCCAATAAATATTTGCTGCACCAGAAAATCTTTACGCCAAGCAAAGACTGGTCAATGTGTTTCTATACTTTCTAAGAGAGAGAAAATATTGCTTTTTATTTTAAAAAAAGATCTAGCCTTTCAATCTCCAAAAGATCAATTTACTCAAAGTGATGCTTTTCTAAAAGTTAATAGACTTTTTGTTTCTTCAGTACCAGAAGCTCAACTTGAGAAATCTAGTTCACTATATGTAGTAAAATACGATTACTCCTTTCATTCCTTGGATTATGGTTGCACGTATCCTGGAGAGTCGGGCATGAATGACTGTAGTATGTACAAAGACTGAATGAACAGACACATAGTGCAGACCAAATTGAGACCAACAAAGCCACACAGAGACAGTGCCCATGTATCTCATCGTTTTCTCATTCTTTGGGGCTTCTTTTAAGACATGAAAGCAAGCCTCAAATACTGGGAATGTTTTTAGAGATCACAAAGCACCTTTAATCAAAGGCAAATATTAGAGAGCCTACATGCTTTTTCCCACACCAGAAAAGAGCTAATGAAGGGAGAGGAGGGGAAGGAAAAAATGAGTTTCTGTACTGTGTATTTAACTTGTCTTGGCTATATTTACTGATGTTTTATTCAACTGGACACATGAACATTTACAATATTATATCACACAGCTCATCTGCAAGCAGTGCTGTATTTGTTGTTTATTAAACAGGGCCCTTCAATGAACTTCTAAGTGACAGATATTATTTAAGAAATCTTTCAAAATTATTTTTGATAGTCACAGTTTCTGTCATTAGTAGGGCAGACTGACAAATTATCAATGACATGTTTATGCTACTGCTGGTATTCCCTGGCAGCCAGAACATGGAAGAAAAATTTTTGGAAAACAGTATGTATACAGTATAGTGGATGTTTGCCACTTGGTTATTTGCAGTGAGTTTTGCATTAGTTAAAAGAGGGTGATGGTGGGGCTACTGGTTTTGTTGCAAGCAGGAGATGCAGTACATCTTTGGTCCTTAGTAGGCTGCTTCTCTTTATGACAACCACTTCCTTTCGTATGTAATTAGGGACTCAAACATGGCAACACTCCATCATTTCTGAATTGCAATTGGATTTGGATTGCATTTCACCTTTTCCTGATAGAATTTTCACTTTTTCTAGGACTAATTCACTGAAATTAGAGGGCCAGCAGCTCGCTGTGGGAGGCAGTGAGGGAGCAGGGCAGGCCATGATGGGAGCCAGAGGCAGCCCCAGTGCAGGGCACCAGGCATCAACCCTGCACAGTGCTGGGGCTGCTGCAGGGCTTAAATTACTGGCAGCTGATCTGCTTGTTGCTGTGTCCCCAGGAGCCAGACATGTCTAACGGCCACGGCATTAGCAAATGCACAACACATTTGTGCTGCCTGAGGAGTCGCCAGAGGTGCATATATCATGGATCCTGGATTTGACTACGAGTTGCTTGCAACATTTCCCCTAAATCTAGAGAGAACATTCACTCTACTTTTAAAAAGGAGACTGAACAAGACTCTAAGGCTATAGAAATACATTATGTACTTTCAAGAAAATGGAGCTGCATCTGACTTTTCTTCAACGGGGAAGAGTCCTCTGTGCTTTCTGCTCTGTCATGTTAAGCATTTCACAGTCCACACAATGTACAATAGTTTCCTAAAAGCTGCATTTGCAAAATATATCATTTCAGCCTGATAAAAAAATGGAGACCCATGTCCACAGCTGTTACCAATGTGTAGAATTCCAATGAAGTTAATATGGCCATGGGGATTTCTGCTCCTAGACCCAGAGAATTTAATACTTTCAAAACAGAACACAAATAAAGTCCTACAATATTGTCATAAGACCTAATAATAAGTACTGCACAACAGTATGAAGGATATCCTGATAGCTGGAGGCAAAAAGAAGTGCAAAAGGATGGGTGTGCATTTAATGTTTGCAATCTAGTAAGTACTGTAATTACTGTAATTATATACTATCCTCAATATTGTGCTCTGTCTGATAGCCAAGTATCATTCTATATCATATTTATGTAGCCTTCTCTACAGGTAAAATATTTTCATATTTTGCGTAAACCCTGGAAGATAAAATCTTCTTATCAGGACAAGCAGACTCTAGAATTTGCTGCAGTCACAAACCACTGACCTTCAAACTCCTCCTTGCACTACATTACCTTATCTATGAGATTTTAGTTCTGCTTTTAGTGTGTTCAGTTACCTCTCATGGATATGATGTTAAACTAGTTGCATTTAAGTTCTGAAATTTGAATTTTAACTGGTTTTGAAACGAACTCAGAATTTTCTCTTAGGTAGGTGAGTTAAAACCATTTAAGTATGCATTGGTCCTACCTGGATTTGAAGGATTCTACAGAACACAGTTAATATCATCCCATTTCTATGACTAGAATTTCCCTAAAATTATTTAGATATGTGAAATAAAAAAGAGAAATTATTTAATTTTTTTTTCTTAGAAGATTTTGTGCTCAGTGGTAAACATGGGATTGCTGTCCTTATCTAATCTGAAATAAAGTATATTAGACTTTCTATAAGGTACTCAGCTCTGCTTCCTCTTCAACACATAAAAGTTTATTACTTAGAAGAAAAAGTCTGCATGCTTCATTGACCATAATCTGTCCCTGCACTACCTAATAACTACAGTGTGATTACACCCTTTATTCTCTAAATTTACCTCTAAATGATAAGAAATCAAAAAGTAATGTGGTAAGGATGAGCTGGTGTGTCACCCTCTAGTTTAAAACTTTAGCTGAGACTTTTGCACTCACAAAAGCCACAGCTACTTTCTTAATAATGTACCATTTTCTAGCATATTCATTCTCAAAGATATACAGAAGAGAAAACAGAGAACAAAACTTAACTAACTCCTGTCCTGGTAACCTAAATGTCTCTTTTCACTTTGGAAAAGTCAAGTTCAGTTCTGATATCAACATTCAGAGATGTTGAAAGGGAAAATTTTTAAGAAAAGTGATTCAGCTGGAGCCAGTCAAAAGACACACAATTCTCAAAACAGCCCCACACCGTCAATATTTTCAACTTGTCATTTATCTAAGAGGTAATATAGTTACATTTTAGAGGGATCTATACAAAGATGAAAAGATCTATCATATTAAGGCATAAATGCATCAAATTTCCATGGAACCCAATTAGACAAAGTGAACTGCTGAATATAGGTTAGTACTGAGAACAAGTGATGGCTCTGTTATGGTATTACAATCCACACATTGAAAGGTTACTTTAGAACACCCTCAAATTCGGGCCGTGATGTAGAAGCTCTGTTCACAGATGACTTTAAAGGAACTGTAAAAATACTCTCTATTCATTTATTAATCCCTATTGATGTACTGTAGACAGTGTAAATGCTATTACTAGGGAAGTGCAAACAGTTGGGCATTGCTGCTGTTATAAAGAAAAACTTGAAGTGGGGAGCAATGTTTGTTTCAATACTTCAGCAATATTATTATATTTATTACATTAAAAATATCTGGAAACAAGAAAGGAAAAAATCAACACTCAATCTTAGCAAGAAAATGTTATATAATTACTGAAGTTAATGTTCTTTCCTTGAAAAGCTTAAGTTGCAGAACAACTGAAAATGCATTTTTACCTGAAAGCCCTTTGTGACTGATGAGTAGCTGCAGCATGAAATGACTATCTATGTGAATGCAAAATCTCCCATATGGCACAAAGTGCAAGTGCAGGGATAGAGAGTATGGTGAGCTAAATCTGCTAAATGCCATTCAAATCAGTGCAGTTTTTAATGCTAACCTACTTATCAATCAAATGTACCCCTAAGGATTTGTTATTGGAACTGATCACAATCATAACTATGCAGCACTTTGAAATTCTTTCAGAAGAAAGATTTCTTTTTTTCATTTTTTTAAATGGTACATCTGAATACTTAATATTTATTATTTCAATTTTCTTCTTCATTGGTTGATGAAATAATACAATGGAGTATTTCTTTTTCTTATGTCCTTGGATTACATTATTGTGAATTATTTGAAAGAAGGGGAAAAGAAATGGACAATTCATCTGAGTCTTTCATGGAAATAAAATGAAGACAACTTGCAAGATAGAGACAACTGAATGGGACAATAAGAGGACACAAACAGATCCAGAGAAATTTACAGCATTTAAATCCTGCTTTTCTCTTCAGCAAAGAAACCTGACAACTCTTTAAAAATATATAAATTCTTTTTTAGTAGAAAGAGACATATGAACTGTGTTTCTGGAAAATCAGTGCTGCCTTACCACATATTTAGAAAGTAAATGCATTAATGTATTCTTGAAAGAATGTATATAAACTCATCTTTTATTCCGACTTTGACTTTATTTATGTTTTACATTACTTTCACCTAAAAAAGAGACAGAACAAGGACACAATAATATTCCTTGCAGCTTCAAAAGCAAAAGCTTGTAACCAATAATTCATTTTCAATTCAAAGTTCAATTGTGAACAGCCAAAGTAACAAGTCTAGCAGGCTTAGGCTGGGTATGAACCTAAGCCTGCCAATTGACCTATTAAGACAACAAGCAGGCTGGGTTAGGTGTGTTGAGGGAGGTCTTACTGCCACTATAATTAGGGCAGTAGCTGCATATTGAATGCTTACTTCAATGGCGAATAAAAGCTTTACAATTAAAAAAAACCTAACCCCTTAATACTGATCTATTACCAAGTAATCACAAGATACTATATAAACATGCAAAGAAAGACCATTTTCAAGTAGAATTGTGACTGGAAAATATCTGTTATTGAAGATTCCAATATGGTAGTCTCATGAAGTGATATAAAATTAAATTAGTATTTATATACTTAGTATATAAATATTTCATTTTCAAATATTTTCTTCCCTCAGAAGAAGAAATTCAGGTTGTTACTTTTTTCCTCTGTCAATTCCCTGTTCAGAATATCTTCCTTCCATCATACTAGCAGATCTGTGATAATTCTCAAAACATAACATCTCCTTTGAGGCTTTGGATTCTTTACAGAGCATATTTCTTTCTAAAAGTTAAATTTATCCATAATGCACATATTTTAGTCCCAATTGTGTTTATTTTCTTTTTTGTTTGTTGAATAAACAGAGAATAAATGACAGCTGTATTCCCAGCTTTGAATCTTGTAGCATACTATTCCAGAGTGTACATTCACCCACATGTTACTGGTTGAGACTGAGGTAGAGGTAATTTCCTTCCCAGTGGCTGGTGCAGGCCTGTGCTTTGGATTTGTGCTGAACACAGGGTTGATAGCACAGAGATGTTTTGTTATTGCTGAGCAGGGCTTACACAGAGCCAAGGCCTTTCCTGTTTTTGCACTTCCAGCCTGGTGAGGGAGCTGGGGGTGCCCAAGGGGCTGGGAGGAGACACAGCCAGGACAGGTGACCCAACTGACCAAAGAGACATTCCAGAGCACCTGACATCATGGTCTAACCATAAAATGGGGGGAAGAAGGAGGGAGGGGGAGATGTTTGGAGTGATGTTGTTTGTGTTCCCAAGTCACTGTCACATCTGATGGAGCTGTGCTTTCGCAGAGATGGCTGAACATCTGCCAGCATAGGAAGCGTTGCATTCATTCCTTGTTTCATTTTCCTTGTGTATATGGCTTTTGTTTTTCCTATTAAACTCTCTTTGTCTCAACCCAGCAGTTTTCTGCTTTTATCCTTCCAACCCTCTCCCCAGTCCTGCTATGTCAGAGTGAGCAAAAGGCTGCCTGTGTCTTGGTGTTGGCTGGGGTTAAACCATTACCTGGTTTAACTTCATTACCTGGCAGTTTTGTCCACACTTCTGTACAGTGCACTTGAAGCACTCACCATGGAATCATTGAGCACTATCTTAGTTGTCATTTATGGATGATCAAATAGAGCTTGTTCAGTAATTCTCAACAATTAAAGGACGCTGGGTAATGAAGGAGAAACTGAAGAAAAATATTGCTGACTTACAAGACTAATGCGTCTTTAAAATCTTTGCCCTGAATTATGTGAGACACTGAACTCCATAGAAGGCATGAGGACACAGTTCCAAACTGACTCTTGGGTGCCTATCTGCCCTTTTCTATTTCTGATTATAGTCAATAGGGACAGATAAACAATACCAGCAGTACTGCCTTGAGCCATTCAGTTCAGGATGGAGATGCCTACCAGCATCTGCAACACTTTCTGACCTTACTCAAATCACCATCCAAACGTAGATATCTGAATTTAAATTTTTAAAAATTAATACTATCCTTATAATATGAGTTCAGCAGCATCTTTATATTGTCACATGGTGTAGTTGAAATTATACATTTCTCTGTTTTCTACACCTCTTCTGCCTAATGGAGATTAAGTCAAGAATGTTTCACATCCCACAGATCTCTACTTCAACAAGTCCCATGGCATACTGACTTTTCTGGCTCAACCAGCCAGGTGTGCTGTAGCTCTCAGTATAAGCACTCAGAGATTACTTGTGTGTTAGAAGCAAAATAGTGTAACTGCTTTCCCTTATTTTTACTGTCTGCACATTCTTTGTAGTGATTATCCGCATATTGCTGTCAGTTCTTTGCACCTGCACAAGAGATTCAACCACAAATGACAGAGAGAGAGGTAAACAGTAATGATAAGTAGGACACAAGATCACAAACTATTTTCCTTGCTCTTACCTGAATGCTTCATGCCTTCGTGTTTGCCTGGCTTGTAGGTAACTCTCAGGGTGTGATGAAGGCAGGCATTCTCCTTTTTAGCCCTGTGGGAGCCCTGGAGCACTGACCACTCAGTAAAGGGGCCTGGCACCTCACCAGAGCAGGCCACATGAGACACATCTCTTTTGAGATCAGTTAGAATGACAAGAACACTTTGTCACACAATTCACTCACCAATACTTTCATATTTCTAGGTCCAACAGTCAACCAAGTGCTAGGTTGCCTTCCCTTTCCTCCACAAAGAATGAAAGCCTTAACTGATGACAATAATTTATTTAGCCCGGTCAGTATGAGAGAAAATGCAAAGGGTAGGTCTAACTAACACAGAAGTCTAAAATGGAAACAGATTTTTCCATTCTTAGGCAAAAGGTTTCTCTGACTGCAAGTACTTACACATGCACAATACTTACAGGTCCCTCCGTTAACCCAAATCAGTTAATTTTTCTTTTCATGCTAGATAATCCTATTGAGCAAATTGTATCTTGAGAAAAAGAGGTTCTACACTTTGCTTTTCTTATTAAAAATGCTTACTGGCTTCAATACAACCCTTAGCTCCCTAATCAAGAATGGACAGTCAGAAGATATGTACTTTCAGCTGCTAACTGAGCATATTACAAAGGAAATTCCAGGGACCACAATACTCACACCACCCTAATGTTGCATAGCCTCCTTTCAGAGCAGAATTCCCTTAGTTTATATGGCCCACCCAGTATCAGAAGCTGGCTGGAAATGACTGCTGAAGATCTGGAAAGAATTAGAAAGAGACACCAAAGATCTCATTTGCAATGAGATTTTAATTCAATCCAGGCTATTCAAAGGAAAGAAAAAGGACTTTTATGAATTTTCTAAGGTTACTTGCAGATACAGGACAAAGGGGTAAAAGCCCAATCCAGTGAGTCATTGAGAACATTTTATTTCCAGTGAGTCACTGAGCTTCAGAGCACCAAAGAACATTCCCTTATTCTTCCTTATTTCCTCTGAGAAAAATGTGATCTGCCAAAAGACACCTGTTTTAAAATAGCAATAAAATATCCTGAATGTCTTCATTAGTGTCTTTGATGTATCTTGCAGTTTGATTTTGCAAAAACCTCTGAACAGGAGATTTTATTACCAGCAGATAACTCAGATTTTATCAGGTACCCATCACCTCATTTCCTTGTGCAGTCATAGGTTGTGTCAATGCCTTCCTTTGTATCAAGACTAGATACTAATTTGGACTAAAAAGTAGTTGAGACAAAGAAAATAAATTGAAAAAGCAACAACTCATCTGAAAACTGTTGAAAAAGATAGCTTGAAGTTAGCTCCTGAGCCTTGAGGATATTTTCATAACGTTTTCATCATGAAGTGGAAAGTACTTCTAGAAATATGATTCATAAACTTAATTGCTTTTAAGGAGCTATGTCTGTAATGTGAGGCAGTGACCTTTATTTCTAGTTTCAGCCCAAGCATTAGGGGGAAAACTAGAATGGGATCACAGCGAGATCCCAAATTTTTCATAAAATGTATTAGAAGGAGGATAAGCTATACTTTGTCACTTAAAAACATTACCTGACCATTATCCCTAGTTCCCCCTGCTGACATTACTTGTTTGTGGCATCATGCCCCTGTTCACTGGTGACCTCCTTCATAGTGTGATGAAGGTAGTATCTCATCATCCTATGAGGAAATCTGTCAAAGGGGCTGAAAGGTTCAGAACACAGAGGCAACCTCAAGTACCAAGAAGAAACGCTATCATATTTCATGTATTTCTTATGAACCGTTAAAGTGATTTCCCATAAAGTCACAAATTACTTTAAAAACTCACTTTTAACCTACTGTATCCTTCATGGACACAGCTCATCTCATTTAACTAAATCTCTATTCCCCTCAGATTCCACTTCAGCCTCTGAGTCTCTGTGAAATGAGTTGCAAAAATGTTTGTGTACATATTTTCTGTATATATTTTATATACATTTGTATATATATTTGTTTTTTATATATTTGTATATACATATTTGTATATGTATACATATTTTGACTTTTATGGCTGGGAATTCAGTGCTGACTACCCACAGCATATTCAAATTTACCAGTTGCCCATTTAGCTGGTGCAGTCACTGATACGTTCCTCACATACCCCACAAAGGTTTTCATGCAAATTCTAGCCAGAGCCTAGTCTTCATGCCTCATCAAAGCCTTTATTAATTATTCTCTCAAGGATCTTGAATTCACAGTTTAAGATCTCTTTGTACTTTCTTCTCTACCTCTCTAACTTTATTGAAGCTAGAATTAGCTCATCCCTCTTTCTGTTGTTTCAGCTAATCTTCCTCTATGTCTCGAAAAAAACTTTCTTGAATTGCACCTATTTCAGGAGGACATGAACATTATTGTATTCTCAGAACCTGAGATATAAACACATTTTTATGATCTTAGAATACTATTTTTAATAGAACCTCACAGTAGTTAACAACTTGTTTAAAATTACCCCCAAAACCAAGATGATTTCTTTCTAATGCCTTAAATTTCCACATTTGTTAACAGTACCTTGTGGCAGGCCCAGAATTCAGTAAAAGAGGGCAGCAATGAGGTCCCTAATACTGTCTGAAAAAAAAAATATTAAAATTAGGCAGAGAAAATATATACTATTTTTAATTTTTTTTATTGTATTGGCTTTTAAACAGAATTATTTCATGAACAGTAAAATCCCTTTGTATATAAAAATGAAATATGCCAAAACTACATCTATGCAGTGTCAACAACCTAAAGCATGAAATCCATACCTAATCTAGACCCAGACACATTGTCCAGAGAACGTCCAAAGAGTTTCATGTGTTAATTCCATGGTCCCTCCCCAGTCAAACATTCACCACATGCAGAGCATTAGAAGTCAACTCAAGCTCTTGTTATCAGTCATTGGACATATGCGTATCTAGGGTCTCAACATTGGATTCTTAACTAGGTTTCACCCTTAGTTACTATTGAAAAGGGAGGGGGGGGTGGGTTTATTTCAAAGGAAGTGTTATGAAAACAGCAAAAGGAAAAACAAGAAAGTTGGCAAAAATACAGCAATATTATGAAACTCATTAGCACAAAGAATCTAATTAAAACAGTGGAGAGCTTTTCATCACCAACAAATTAACCATTTTCTTAATACATAGTGGGTGAGAGGTTGCAACATCTGACAGATGATCTAGAAGAACATTTTTTCCAATATGAGGAACAAAATCATTTGGAGCATCCATCATTTTTAAAACACACTAGGAATCCAAACAGCACAGAAAAGTGCTGTGCTGTGCCCTGGTGGACAAATGCAAATAATAACTTCTATTCTGTGCAGTTCAAACAGCCCATTTATGAAGTTTGCCTTTTTTACTTAGTGTGAATTGAGTACAAAAGTATCGCAAAGTTTCCAGTCTTTAAAATTTTTGTTTAGACATTAGTTCAGGGTGGGGTTTTTCTTCACCTTATGTCAGCAGTCATCATGGTCATCTGCAACCCAAGTGCAGGTTAACTGATTGTCATGAGGTTGAGGACGGGATGGTTCTGCTCACTCTTTGGATCATAATCTGCTGTGTTTCATTGTAAATTCTTTCAGTCTTAAATGCTTTAGTTGTAAAATGCAAGTAGAGCTGGAGAATGATGAGATCACAAATAAGTAACTGGCAGAACAGCAGGTCATTAAAAACTTATACAAGGTTTTGTATACTTATACAAGGCATTGTAAACGTATACTGCATTGTTTAATGCAATGATTTTTGGCTAAGCAAAAGCTGCTAACTAACATTGAAAGTCCTCTCCTACGTATAACTGAACTGGTGCTACCATCTCAAGAAATAACATAGAAGAACCTTACAGTTTACTTACTCTTAACAGACATATTCCCTATTCTGGGACAAGCACTGTATGTTCTTGCTGATCATTCACACTCATAGAGAATGGGGGCTGTACTTTATTTTTAAAAGAAGTTTAAGAGGGTACAGGATACCTTAGATGAGGTCTAACACTTTGCCAACACAATCACGTAGGCTTTGGAAACATAACTGGTACCCCTCAATAAAATAATTATTATCCCTTACCCCTCAATAAATGTATTTAGAACTGCTGCATCACACTGCACAAAAATAACAGATCCAGCTCCTGGAGTGGTGCCTGTGGAATACACAGTTCAGGTCCTAGTCATGTCATCTTTTGGGGGCAACTTGCTTTCCAACCAGGACAGCACCAAACTAGCAGATCTTATTTGAAGGATCCATAGAGCAGATGACATGTCCATTATTCTCAGAGAGATTGGCTTCGACACCTTAACATGCAGGCAATTCGGTATTACTCAAGAGAAACCAGCTTACTCCAGAAAAGCAATCAATAAGGCAATAACACAGCCAGATCATTTACAACACCAAGAGATTTGTGCTGACCGTGATGGACATCTTGTGTCAGTGATAGGAGCTTCCATGGCCATGTCAAAACTGGAACAGATAAGGTATATTTAAGTACCAGGCTTACTGAAAGTATAGAGTGTGTTATTCTAACTCAACACCTTTCGACTAAAAGGTTGTTAAGAAGCTTAGTGACCGAGAACACCTCCTTTTGCCTTTAGAATTCTGTTTCTTTGCTTGATGGATACTGACTTATTGAGAAGTCCAGATGGTTACTATCCACTTGGATAAGTCAGCTCACACAAATTTTAAAATCTGTTTTGAAATACCATATGGACTCTTTTGCCAGTGAAATGTAAGCCCAATTTCGGGGTTAGAAAAAGAAACTAATCCTTTTTTCTCAATGGGAGAAAAGATATAAGCACATTAATATATTGGGAACAAAAATTAATGCATGAGAGCTCTCATCCTTAAATCCCAGAGAGATTGTCTTTGTTCTTTCACTTCATGCTTGTAAGTGGAGGTAAAATCTGATGTAGACAGACTTGTGACTATGTTTGTCTGAATGAAAGCCTGAATAAGTTCAAGATCAAGCTGTTATTCACTCATATTGAGTAGAACTAAGTCATTTATTAGTCTCTGTTTGATCCCCTAAATATCATTCTTCTTGACACTTTGCTACTTCTATTTTGTTTTGGTTTTATTTCTTAGATGAATCACGTTGTAATACTCAATGACTGTCAAATAGAAAGAAATTGTGCAATTTTGGGACCACTTCCAACAACTAGATTTACAGCTGGCAAAGAAAATCGCATTGTTTCATTTTAAATTGTACACAGTATTGAAAGAAACTGCTCAATTATTAGTAGTATAACTTTAAGACTTTGAGCCACAGACTGGCAATTTTGATAATGGAATTTAATGGGGTAAGAAGGAAAGTCTTGCAGGTTTAATGAAGTGTATCTGTACAAGACTCAGCTTGATACAAAACATTTTCAAATGTACATTTCAAAACATTGCTTTTCAGCCACTAGAATAGAAACACTTTATTAAAATACTTTTAAAATGTTGGGATTTGCGTCCTAAGTAAAGAAAGAGCTAATTCAAATGGCAAGCACCGGGCAAAGAGAAGGCCGTTTTCTAGTGTGCAGGTATTCACATATAAAGTTTTAATGAAAGAAGAGATAGAGTTTCTTTCTGAAAGCTGAGAAACTGTTAATTGCAATAGCAAAAGAAGAAAAAATAAATAGAAGAAAGAATTTTTTGTTCATTTCCCAGCCAGACACTGTATAGTGGAAGGGCCTGCAGAGTGTACACAGTAAGCTTTTTTTCTTATTTAATGATCAAGAAAAGCCATCATTCATGTTTGTTGGTTTTTATTGTGAAGTCAAACTTTCTGACACTTTGACTTTTCCCATGCTTTTCTTTCTGTAAGAAGGGACCTTAAGCAAAGCACAGGTGATATAATGACTTAGCAGTGCTTCAAAAGACCACTGCACTGCTGTGAAAAATTATTATTATTATTATTTCTTCCTATTGTCTCTATTCATTTTTTCCAACATTGTTGTTTAGCAATATCAAGATCTGAAACAGCATGAAGGTCCAGAGCAGCAACTGATAAAATTTCATACTTTGTTTTGAGCAGGTGAAATAACATCTAGCAGTATTTAGAAAACTTTGAGATTTAATGGGATCACTTTAATAAAGAAATAACTTCAGCCAAATATTTACATGCACTGGTCTTTAATTGCACTAGCACAAATTTATTCAAAGACCATAATAGAATGAGATCAGAGAGTAGGAGAAGTAAGGGAACTGTCCAGAATTATAGGAGAAGAGTCCAGAAGTATTTGCTTGACTATTTTTTAAAGAAAAGTGGAAAATAGAAAATTTGCCTGTCTTCAGTTTTGGATTTTACATCTTCCAGGTCTGTATGAGCCAAATTTATAGTTTTCAGTCCTTCCTGCATGTTAGATTCTCTGGTCAGGAATCATAACATCATCTCCATCCATTTAAAAATCTGGCAAAACAACAAGAAAATGATGGGATTTATAGTGCTTTACCTCTTTCTCATTGTATATGGTATAAATTTGGATTCTATTTAGGTAGGATAATATTACCCCTCTATAAATTTTTTGTCTGAAAAAAAATAGAAAGGTTATTTCCCCAGAATGTATTGTATATTTTTTTTCTTTTTTCCCCCAATTTTATAATAATGGCTTAATCAAAAGAAAAACACAAGCATAAAAGATATTCTGGGTTCTGTTCACAAAATACAGCATTCTAGAAAACACCAGAAGTTCTGGACTTAAATGCAAGGTAAATGAGAGAAAATATAGTTGATTTTAAACCCTTTTTCAGCAGAGGAAACATACGCAATCAGCTTTCAATATCATTAAACCCACCCTGTTATCTCAGCTGGTCTTCAAAAGTCCCATTCAAAAATGTTTTGCCTCTTGCAGCACTTTCCCTCTTTAATCACTCTTGATGTGCACAGAAACAAGATCCTTTGCCTATCTCACCATGTGTAAATTTAGGCCTGAAACTTCAGTTCAATCACTTGTGCACCTGAAAGCCACCACCAATCATGGCATTTAAAGTAAGACTTTTCTTTTTATTTATTGCATTCAGGATGCTTCAAGTATGTCCTATATCAACACTTGCTTCCAAATCAGCAGTTGAATAAAAAATTAGTTCTTAAATATTTCTGCTTATCTTTATAATTCTTTCGATCTCATAGTGAGGAATAGAAGGTAATGTAGACATTCACTGGGGCAAAAAGTCATCAGCAGACATGAATGCAAATACACATCACAGAGGTTCTGTACAGATACAAAAGTTTTAGCTGCATCTGTGCTGCAGTCAAGACCTGCTCCATGCTTTCCTGACGTGCCTCTGGAAGAGCTGCAATGGGGCAACACAGCTCTGACCGACCTGCACCTTCCCTGAATATATTGTCACCACCCACCCCAGACACTCCTTACAGATTATCTGGAAGCACCTTTAAATAAGGCCTGGCCTGGAGGCAGCCCTGTGTCAGTTTTGTGATAGCTTTTCTTCTATAAGGGCACAAAAAGGATGAAACCCTTGAGGTTTAAATGTGAAGCAATAAGTTACTCACTCTCAGTGCACACAGAAGAAAGTAATCTTATCCTTTGCTACATGAGAAAAGCACTTTGTTCCTCTACAAATGAACCCTGTGCTCGAATGTAAATCAGTGGAAAAA
Source organism: Melospiza melodia melodia (assembly GCF_035770615.1). Classification (NCBI taxonomy): domain Eukaryota; kingdom Metazoa; phylum Chordata; class Aves; order Passeriformes; family Passerellidae; genus Melospiza; species Melospiza melodia. Next base: position 74,377,578 of record NC_086226.1, on the reverse strand, counting down.
AGGAACATTTCTCTACATGAAAAATTCTGTGAGAAAACAAATTCATGCTAAAAATGTCTTCCTGTTCACATATCAAAACTCATCTCCAAGCCTCCAGGCACTCTTAATCTCAGTTAAAAAATACAATTGTTACTGCAGCTCTGACAAGTCCTAGAGAGTGTCTGCATGCTGTTACCAATGTAAAACAATTCTCCTCTTCTCCACTCTCTCACTACTCATCCCTCGTATAACTCTCCTATCACTACAAAGTCTCAAAGGAGTTAGCAACATTTTTTTCATATGTTTCAGGGCCTCTTGCAGGAGAGTGAATCCTGTGTTCAAGTCTTACACAAAAAGTATGATGAGACACACCTCTACTTCAGTTTAGAATAATTTGTGCTCTTTTTCTTTGATTTTCTAGGTTCATCGGGGACTTTTCTTTAATCAGTATAATGCATATTTTTTTCCCATATGCAGAATATTTTACACAATAACTTTCTGAGCAAGTGTGATATGGCTGAGGTCTAGAGAAACCTGCTGAGCTTTTTACAATCTGAAATTTTTGAGACAACATATACAAGCAAGACAGAATTTCCAGATTGACATTTTCTTCAGTTTTATTGAAAATATGTGCAACAGTATATTTTAAAATTAATTAACTTAAGGGATATTTCAAACTAGGAATTGGACATAAATTTCTTCTTTGAAGATTACACCTTAAGATATTTTTACAGCTGTATGTAAGATTTTATTTTTCAAATGTTCCTCCTAGTCATGGTTGATATTGCCTAAAACTGTATTCATGGTTTCTCTCCTTTTCTTTTTCTAATCACCAATTCTGTTTTAGACATGGCAGTTTATACAAGATTTATAAAAAGTAAATAAAAAAGAACCAAAAACTATCATTTAGTTCAAACAAGTCTAAAAGTAACTTTGGACTCTACCTCAAAAACTTTAAACTAGGTGTGAGAACATTAATCATCAAAGGGGAAAAAAATTAATGAACACACAGAAGTGGATAAGTGAACCTATGTGGGTTAGTTGCAAAATTGTAAAAAACTCCTTTGTATTAAACTAATTCCTGTAAATCCTCTTTTTCATTTGCTCAACCGTGTTGTAAAAAGTTTTCATGTGATGACCATGCGAAAAAAATTTCTTCACATACACAAAAATCCTAGTTTAGCAGAAGAAAGCACTTATGCTGCTATAGTAACATTTGTAAGTCCAGCTATCAACAGCTACAAATATATATTTCTGATTATGTTTTGTCAGCTACATACAAAACCGTATAAAATCTTCTGACTTGCCCCAGACAAGCTATAGATACTTTTTACAAGTCATTTATATATTTTTCTTACAATGAAGCAAGCAGGAAAGTTTGACAAAAGAAAGCTGAATAATAAAAAGTCAGAAAATTTAAAAGGAGTAACAATTGCTACAGCAATTTCCACATATATTTTTTTAACCTTTTTTTAAGTGTTCACCTGCATTGTACACCCACAATTAGGGATAAGCCACACGCCTCTAGCCTCTGGTGGAAAATTAATTACAGTATCCCTCCAGCATAGCTGGGACACTCCAGTATCTGGATCCCTTCCATGTTTTCTAGAAACTTTTGTGAAGACAGAACAAAAGGCTGAACAGTCTAAAGCAGGGCAAAGAGCTCACATACTCGTCTTATGAATTTGTCTCTGTGTGTATCTGTATGTGTGTGGGTGTGTAGGAATGTATATATACAAAGAGCTACATAATAAATAGTACTACATATAGTATATAACTTTATTCATATGTACAATATATAATTTGAGACACATTATGTGTGATTTATCTCCTTGCCATGAGAGTGAGAGTTGCCAACATGAAACCACACAGAGTTTCACTTTGATGGGGATCATGAAATGCTACATAAAAGGGAAGAGTGCTGCAAAAATCAGGTTATCTTTCCATAGCATCTTTCACTTTGGCAATGGTCTTTGATGATTCAATCTCCACAGAGATATTATGACTTTCTCATCCCTGATATTTTGTAAATGTAGGAAATAAGTTCAAATGCAGGAAATAAGACTGTTCAACAGTCAAATGAACATATTTCTTCCCCTGGTAACAGTAGTATCTAAAACCAAAATATACATTTTGCAAACAGAATTACCAGGCTGCAGTTGAACTAAGTAATTCATTTCTTCATGATCCTTTTTTTAAGCCATTTTAGATAATTCTAAGTATATAATGCTTTTATGGTTTCTTTAAGTATATTCTTCCTCTATACTAAATTTTTCAGACTAAGTTCTTACAAAAACATATTAATGGTAAAAACTAGACTGTAATTTTGATACATTAAAGCATACCTCAAACATATCAAAAGGTTCTAACTAGGCAGACATTAATGGATGAGATAAAGTGCACAGAGTAAAATAGCTTCAATAATAAAAACTTTTAAGTCTTCCCTGATTAAACAATGATGGAAAATGAAAATGTCTAATATCTCTAAATACAAAACCTATGTTAAAAGAGATTATTTTTTTTTAACTATGGGAACTTCTTTCATAGGATATGAAAAGAAAAAATCTCTTTCCTGGATCAAGTTCCCTGTCATCCCATACAGCTGCTTCACCTAGTCCCTTTCATTAATACATCACGTTGAAAATTTCAGCATGAATGCATATACACTACAAACTACTTTTTAGAATTACTTCATCTTATAAATTTGAGGAATAAATAAATTGAAATACCACAATTATTATGAGTAAAAAACCTTTTTTTATCAACAGCCACCGGCTGAGAAAGTAGCATCGTAAGCTCTAGGGAATCCAGGAGACTTCTGAAGTTCATTGAAGATATCATCTTTAGCCAGGTAATAGACAGGCCAAGCAGAGGGGATGTGGTAGTAAGTCTGATGGTGATCAGCACGAGTGAGCTGGGCAGAGATGTGTGATTGGAGACAGCCTGGGCTGCAGTCATAATGCGTCAGAACATAATGCAAGAGAATCCACAGCCTTTGAGTGCAGGGGTCAGGCAAAGAGTAATTTCAGGACCCTAAATCCCAGGAAAGAAAACTTGGACCTGTTCAAGGCATTGGTCAGCAGGACCCCTGGGAAGCTGCCCTCAGGAGCATAGGAGAGGAACAGAGCTGGCAGACCTACAGGGACACCTTCCACAGAGATCCAAAGATCTTGGTTCCCGGGTGCAGTCAAGACATGCTGGAAAAATAAAAAGGCGAGAAGGAAATGTACAGGCAGGGGAAAGATATCCCAGAAAGAGCAGAAGAATGCAGTCCAGTTGTTTAAGGATGGAATGAGGAAGAACAAGGTGGAGCCAGAGCTGAAAATCACAAAGGATGCAAACACAAAAAGAACTTCAACAGGCCTGTCAGCCTGAAAACAAATATCAAAAATGTGTACAGCCCTTGATGAATATGACTGGAAAACTGGTAACAATGGATGAAGACTGAGGTACTCAACAACTTTTATGCCTCAGTCTTCAACATCAGCCTCTCTTCCTGCACCTCTCAAGGGGATGGATTGAAAGGCAGGGACTGGGGAAGCATAATCCCTCCCAGTGAAGAAGAAGATCAGATCTAAACCTCCTGAGGAACCTGAACATATATTAGTGAGTGACACCTGAATAAGATGCATCCCAGAGTCCTGAAGGAATTGGCTGATGTAGTTGCCAAGTCAATCTTCACATATTTAAGAAGTCATGGCAGTCACCCAAAGTCATAGCGATTGGAAAAAGATAAATATTGTACCCATCATATGAAAGGGTGGAAAGGAGGATCCTGGGAGCTACCAACCCATCAACCTCACTTTGTATCTGGGAAGATCATGGAACAGATCCCTCTAGAAGGTTGGATCCATGTGCTAAGGTGCATGGAGGACAGGGAAGAGATTTGAGACAGCCAGCATGGCTTCATCAAGGGAAAGTACTGCCTGACCAAGCTGGTGGCTTTCTGTGGTGGAGTGGTTCTATCAGCACATGAGGGAAGGGCTAGGCCTGTCATTTATCTGGAATTCTGTGAGGCCTTTGACAGCCAGCCCACAACATCCTTATCTCTAAACTGGAGAGGGGTAGGTTTTTGATCACTGTCTGTTCAGGGGATAAGAAAGAGGTTGAGTAATCAGCACCCAGAGGTGACACCCGTCCTAGCCAAGCCTAAGAAATGGGCCCAGGTGAATGTCATGAGATTCAACCAAGTGAAGTACAAGCTCTTGCACCTGAAAGGAGGCAGCCTGGCATCATTGCAGCTGGAGGAGAAGAGATCAAGAGCAGCCCTGCCAAGAAGGGCTTAGGACAACTGCTGGCTGAAAAACTGGACACGAGCCAATAATGTATTAACACAGCCCAGAGGGCCAACTGCACCCAGGGCTGTGTCAAAAAAAGAGAGACCAGCTGTTCAAGGGAGGTGATTATGCCTCTCTTCTCCATTCTCATGAGACTCCACTTGGAAAGCTACATCCAGCTTTGGGGTCAGAGGAGAGTTGGTTAGATGAGAGTCAAAGTGATCAGAGAGATGGAATACCTCTTGTATTAGGACAGGCTGAGAGACACGGTTGTTCAGTCTTGAGAAGACTCTGGGAAAACCTTATTAATCTTTCTTGCAGGGGGCTTATATGAAAGATAGGAACAGGATTTGCAGTAGGGAATGTAGTGATAGGACCAGATGGCTTTACACTAAAAGTCAATTTAGAATTTAGAATAAATATTAGAGAGATAGTCTTTTACAATGAGGGTGCTGAAAAACTGGAATGGGTTTTACAAAAGGGTGGTAGATTCCCCATCTCTGGAAACCTGCAAGGTCAGGTGGAACAAGGATCTGACCAAACTGGTCAAGGTGTCCCTACTCATTGCAGGGGATTGGACTAGATTACCTTTAATAAGGTCCCTTCCAATCCAAATAATTTGTAAAAGCAAAGATTAAGTACTTAATCTCTTGACCTTCTGTGCTATTACATTGTTTTCAAAACCTGACCTGCAGACTGTAATCATCATGCTGTTTTGTGTATGTTTTTAGGGACTTGGAGGAGAAAAAAAAAACATGTATGCAAAAACTGGTAAGGACTCCTATGAACACAATTTTGAGGATTTGCCTATATTTGTTTAGGCAAAAATTTTCAGGAAAGCATAACAGTTGCATCAGGTTTTCAAAAGATATGTCATGAAAAAAGAGTGGTACAACTCCGCAGTATTAGAAAATTCAAGCAAACAGACTTGAATTCCAAGGGCTGGAATTAAGCCATAAATGCATGTAATCCACAGCAGACCAGTAAACTTATTATTGCCCAAGAATATTTATGCATCTATATATCCTTAGGCATATAGACATATAGATCTACAGACTTATTTTCTCATTATAGTTTTGGGAATGCTCACTAAACTTCATTCTGCATTACACAATGAATAAAGATTCTTCCAATTGATTGTGCTTACCCTAATCAACCCTTTCTTATATATGCCTTATAAATTCACTTAAATGCCAATATAGAATAGTAGTAAAGTCATAATTTTGTTCCACTTCATTTATAAACAGCTCTTCATATCAATCCTTCATCTAGTTCCAATGTGAAAAATATTACCAATAACATGACAGTTTAAAAATAAACAAATCAAAATTAACATCACTTCAAGACTCTGCCAGAGTCACTTCCAATAACATATGACATCTTTTCAACTTGCATATCATATCAGAATAGGTGACTGAAAGCAAGGAGTCAAAGTAAAGATAAATAAAAATGCTTATAGACATGCCTTTTATCAATCTTTGTGCTCAGAAATTTTATTTTGAGCAATTAAAAGTTTATCCAGCTATAAATGTTGTTTAAAGAAGGAAAAAAAATTTAAAATGTGGAAATATGTCTTGTTAAGCACATTTTAAAATTGTCACTGTTTAACTATCAACTTAATGTGCTGATTTTCAATGTGCCCGTGAATTATTAGGTCTTATTTATGCATAAATCAAGGTTTGAAAGGCAGTTTTTGGAAATCCATAACAAGCTGTGCCAAAAAACAAACCAGGATAGGTCAGCCAATATTTATATATTCCATGACAACAGCAAAAGTGTATCGCATCCAATTCTGTAGTTGCAAACAAACCAGATAATACTACTATTTCCTATGCCTTACTTCATACAGGTGGCACTTACTAATTACTTGCAAAATGTGAAATCTTTAAAATTTTCTTGAGAAAGGATGTTCTTTGATGGTTAATCTTTGCATACTTTTAAGCCTAATCAAGAAGAAAGATTAATTAACCCATGAAACACAGAGCAGCTAACAAGCTCTGAGTGATGTGCAAGATTCAGAATGACAAAATACTTGGTGGAAGAGTTGCCTTGCTAAGGTTTAGGGCCTGACATGCATCAGGCCAAGGGGAAGGGTAACAAAACCTGGGAAGAAGGATGTACCACCAACAGTGAACACAAATAATGCAGAATTTATGGGCCTCAAGGACTTTCGGCAGAACTCCCAAGATAAGGGAGAAACTGATAATGCCAATTCAGCAACTGCGCTGAAGTTAGCTCTGACTGGGTGAAAGGTAATTCCTGGGAGGAATCTGCAACCACTGGCTCACAGACCACAAACCCAAGACTGACTCAAGGGAAGAGAGAGACTGAGCATGCAGACTAATTAGTATGCAAAGCAAAATAATCATCAACCAGTAGAAGACAGAATATTAATAAATAAGAATTATGTAACTTGTTACCAATGAACACTAAAGCATTTGTTTGCTAAAATGTAAAAATGGAAAATTTTTGATACTTTATATGCTTGATTTGTGAAATACCACTGAGTACCCATGCTTCTGAAACATTTAAATAAATAATCAATGTCTCCCTCAAATGTGTAACCACCAGCTTTTTCTACGTCAGGTAACAAATCTGATTTTCATGTACAATGTTCACTTATTCTTAGTTTTTCAACACAGGAATCTGTTGTAATTGAGTATCACAGCAGGTCAAAGTCACTCAGATCACTAGAAAATCTCCAATCGCTTTAGGCCTCATCAACCTCCCTAAAGAAAGGAGCATCTCCCAGCAGTGTGTTCCCAAGGTCTGACAGATTGACAGTGACCATTTTCTGTATTCCCTGAAGTTGTCGTGCAAAAGGCAGGTGCTCGCTCTCACATGCACACAACCAGCCACACATAGACTGAGAAATGGAGTTTGGCATTTCCCCATTAGGAAACAGAAAACACCAGTGTTTAAAAACTGAAAAACTGAAGACAACGTGCTATTAGTCATCTCTAGGTCGTGGGAGAAAGTGCAGTCAGAAAGAAAACCCTTTGACAGAATCTTCTCAAGCAATGTATCCACTGGCTGGAAAATGTGCTTAGAAGCCCTCTCACTGGAAATTCTTTGTCTGGCAATCTAGAGAACAGGAGATGGAGATGTCACCAGGGCACTCTGTGGCCCTCTGAGAACTGCAAGCTGCTTGCTGCATGGTTTTGCTTCCTTGGTGGGGCAGTGGCTCAATGGTGACTTTGTGGTGACATTGTCCAGGAGCAAGGTTACATACATAGCATCTTTGTGACAAAGTGCAACATATTCAGCTCTCACAGCCTTCTGTTGAAGCAACCAGGACCCAAAAAAAATAAAAGGGGTTGCCTAGAGAGACAACCTCATATTTACAGCAAACCCTTCCACGTGCACTGCCTGACATCTGCTCCTCAATGAGGAGATGATAAGAGTGAGCAGGGAGTATTCAGGGATCTGTTTAAAAGTTACAAGCCTATAGGATTTTCACACCACAGCTGGGAAATTAGATGACTGACTGATGGTGAGATATATCTCTGATTATTTATTCTTTCCCAAATGGCATTGGTTTCTTTTCATCCTGGAAAAGATCTTCCTTATTCTGTATACTGACTCATGCTTCACAAACATTTAAGGACACTTCTGATATGGGGCATGATTTCAAATAAATCTGCATAAGAATTTTCATGAAAATTAGATTCATTCATACTCCTCCTACATGACTCAAATGAACTGAAGAACATATTTAAAAGAAGAAAATCAGTGCCTACACCTCAAACAATTAAATTGGTTCATTCCACCTTAAAGAATTTAGAATTATTTGCATTAAGTGTTAGGGAAAATCTGCATCTCAACTTAGTCTTTACAAACAAGGCAAGGTGACTTTCAATCCCTTTACACTGAAATACTAGTGTCACATCTCATACTTTGATGTGAATGGGTAGGCATCACAATTTGGTTATGTTGAAGTTGAGGCCACTGCTGAAAGCAATATTGTCAGGGTACCTTCACTGGTAAACACGACACAAGAATGATGTTGGGATGGAAAATTCTATAGGACAGAAATTTTTATAGGACTAAGCCTGACTCCATGTTTTACTAAACACATTGGCCCTCTTCTGGCTCTGACACACAGCCCACAAAGCCAGTGAGATTTATGGCACACAGGCTTTTTAAAAATCCTGTCTAATGACTGCACCTAAAACAAGAATTCAGTGAAAGATAGGAATTAGACACACACTGAAATGCACAAAAGAGAGAAAGAGGATATGATTAAAGTGCAAAAGAATCTGGAGCTATTTATTTTATAGGGACTCCTTTATGATTCCAAACTCTATCAACATAGACTCCACACAATTAGGACTATGCAGAGTTCACATATTTTGGCAGATAAATAAATGCCCGTAAATGCACATAAATGACAGAACTGTTGTGTCTTAAGGGAGAGGAGAGGAGAGGAGAGGAGAGGAGAGGAGAGGAGAGGAGAGGAGAGGAGAGGAGAGGAGAGGAGAGGAGAGGAGAGGAGAGGAGAGGAGAGGAGAGGAGAGGAGAGGAGAGGAGAGGAGAGGAGAGGAGAGGAGAGGAGAGGAGAGGAGAGGAGAGGAGAGGAGAGGAGAGGAGAGGAGAGGAGAGGAGAGGAGAGGAGAGGAGAGGAGAGGAGAGGAGAGGAGAGGAGAGGAGAGGAGAGGAGAGGAGAGGAGAGGAGAGGAGAGGAGAGGAGAGGAGAGGAGAGGAGAGGAGAGGAGAGGAGAGGAGAGGAATGAGTGGTGGCCTTCAAGCTCTGTATATTAAATACACTATTTAACACCTTCATCACAACACAGTGGAGATCAGTTCACCCTCAGGATTCTGCAGTCAACACTGAGCTGAGTAGTGCAGCTCTTCTGCTGGAGGGGAGGGACACCAAACAGAGGGTCTTTGAAAGACTTTGGGAGTGGAGTCACCTGAACCTCTTGCAGTTCTGCAAGACCAAGTGAAAGCATACAGGTAGATGAAAAAATTGCTTATGAGACCACAGTGTGTGTTTGCAGTTCAAAAAGTCAACCAAATCCTGGGCTGCACACCAAAAAAAAAAAGCCTGGCCAGCAGATCAAGTGAGATTATTCTCCCCCTCCATTCCACTTCTGTGAGAGTTCACCTGGAGAACAGCATCCAGGTCTGAGTCTCCACCAAAAGGAAACCACAGATCTGTTAGAGAGGGTCCAGAGGAGTGCTACAGGAGTGGTCCAAGGGCAGAAGCCCTTCTGTTATGAGCACAGGCTGAGTTGGGTTGTTTGGTCTGGAAAGTCTCCAGGGAGACTTTGTATCATCTTCCCGCTCCTAAACTGAGCTTATGAAAAGAGGAAGAGAGACTTTTTACCAAGGCCTGTGGTGACAGGTCAAGAGGCAACAGCTTTAAACAAAATAATGTTAGTCAGTCTGAGACTCTGTAGCAATCAGATTATGGCTTAATTTCATGGACTGAACAACTTTACTTATAAGTTAGGAAAAAAATATAAGCTTTTCTTCTTCTTCTTCTGCTTCTTCTGTGGACAAAGTATCACAGTGCTAAATTTCATTTCATTACTACAGGAGCAACAAACTTTCAGGTTTTTTTGTTGGGTAACACTCTGCCTTGTTATTACACAGACTATTCTTTCAGCAGCCTCCCAATGAGACTTGCTTCTAAATCCACCATGAAGTCTAGCTGCTGTTTCCCTGCTTCGCTCTTTTATCTCCCATGAAACTAATGGCAAATTCACTATTTGAAGACATTCACATAGCACTACCAGACAATTTATTGGAAGCATTCCTTACGAGATGACAATTAAGGTTGCTAAAATGCACTGGTATTGCCTTAAGGTGTTACATTAATATTTATGTCAAAGTTACATCTAATTTTCCTCAAATTTAAAGGGATATGACTATTAAAATGTATATATTTCTCTGCTTAGTAGAATTCCACATGGAATCTGTTATAATTTGAGAGAGAAAAATCAACCTACTGTCTCCTACATAACTATTAAGGGCCAAAACAGATGTTCCAACTCATTGTAAATATTTAAATATTTGAAAGTTTATTTTTATAATTGTTTTTAGTTCTGCAACTAAATAACCTTGAAATTAAAAAAAAAAATGCTAATCCTTAATATTTGTTTCCTACTTAGAAACAAGATAGAGATTCCCAAGCGATGAAAAATGTGAATTAGCCTAAAAATAAACTATCATCTCTTCTACAGGATATTTATTTTGGATTTCTTGAATAAAACTCAAAACAAACATCACTGTAGTTAGAACACTACCAAAATGGCCTTCAAGGCACTGTTGCAAGGAACATCTACTCGAGGATGACCTCTTTAATCCAACTGATCAGAATAAATTAAAGGGAACACACTGTACAGCAGTAACTGTCAAAAAGGTTTAATCATGCCATGATATGGCAGTTGTTGTGGTTCATGCTAGCTAGCAAATACTGGGAAGTATTTCAAGGAGAGAAGTCTCATACTGCCTTTAAAAAGAATACCTTACTCCTGGGCTTGCCACCCTCTGCCAAGAATGAATTCTACTGCAAGTGAACACCATCCAGGCTGCTCCTTCAGCCACTTTCTGACTTTCACTTAGAGCATATTCATTACAAATTTTGAAATTGATCAAACTCTAATCAATATTTCATTTCTATTGTGGTGTCTTGTGAGGGTTCCTCAGGGTGAGAGGAATAGACGAGAATCTTGCTTCATGATCAGAAGGCTGGATTTATTAATATATATAATACATTATTACTGTACTAATAAGAATAGAGAGACAAGTTGCAGAAGCTGCTAAGCTAAGAATAGAATAGGAATCTAAAAACAAGGGAACTCTCTGTGAATCTGTTCCAGAGCTTGGACCTGTGATTGGCCCTTAATTGTAAACAAGGAATATGAGCCAATCACAGGTGCACCTATTGCATTTCACAGCTGCAGATAATCACTGTTTACATTTTTTTTTCTGGGGCCTCAGCTTCCCAGAAAGGACGAATCCTAAAAGAAAGGATTTTTATGAAAAAATGTCTGTGACAAATTTAAAAATGGAGTAGGTTTTTCAGTAAGGACATGATTATGTAGGGTTCAGAAAGGTTACATATCACCTAAGACATTGAATTGGAAAAGGAGCTCAAAACTGTCTGTGACTGCCCACAGTGGCTTTCCAGGAAACTACAACCCTGAGGATTGCTTTCTCTGGCACTGTGCTGTATTTGGGCACTGGCAATCCTGCCCCTGCCTCTGTTGGGACAGAAAGAGAAAGGAGAATTGTACATACCCCAAGCCTCTTGCAACCCAGGGACAGCCTGGTGGGTGTAAGTGGCATCAGATTGGCATAAGAACTAGGAAGCATATGTAAGCCAATTCATACCTCCTGCCTCCTCTGAGCTCCTGCATTTCCATTGCAACCAAAGTTGAGCTACACTACATGAAATTTCTTTTCTTGAGCTGCTTTTGCCTCTTTACATTAAACCTCTCAAGTACTTCTCTACAAATATGTGAAGAAAATATTACATTTGTTGCAGTTCTGTTATCGAATCACCATTGAAATCTAATTTATACTAGATTTTGCCTAGGTGCAACCCATAAATAGATAAAAACTTTTATCTGCATTTCAGTCCCCAGTGAGAGTACAAAAATGTAATATTTATTTTTTATTTTGAGAGTACCAAACACCATTAAATAATATGACACCACCAGTAAAAGCATTTATGTGTCATCTCTGCTTCACAGTTGCTGCTTGGAAAGTCTACAACAGAGCAGCTTCTTATTAGCACATCTGCAGGATGTGCTGTGTGTTGTTTTACCTGTTCAGAATTCCACCAGAGTTCACATACAGCTTGAGCACAGGGACAAAGAGGTCTTTTTGCTTTGTCAGCTGCAACCAAGCAAGGAAACCAAGCACCCCCTGAACCTAACAAACTTGAACCAGAAAAACACCCTAACTCTGAACATGGCAAACGATCTTTTAATTTCCTCAGAAAATTTAGGGACCTAAGTTCATTAAAAGCAGGGCATGGCTAGAACAACATATTGGAAGTATCCATTTGATTAAGGTATTTTGCTTTGAGAGACTTGAAAAAATGCAATTAAATAAAGAATTTGGAAGTTAAATTTTCACTCAAACTACTTTCATTCACAGCAATAGCTACTGTAGTGTTTTTCTTTTGGGAAAATCCTCACTGGGAATTAACTTTAGAAAAGCAATTAGACCCTGCTGGGTAGCTAAATGAATCAACCTGTCTAAACTATTTTTTACTAGAAATATATCTGCATTCCAGCATCTTGAAACTATTGTGAAAACACACACACACTATGTAAAATTAATCCCCGGGGGACCATAATGGTTGCTGTTAATAATACTCATCTGAACTTGAGGCCTCAAGTGTTGAATATCTGTCAAATAAAGAAGAGAGACAGCCAGCAGCAAAAGGACAAAACAAGGGGAGCATTTTCAGCTTCAACAGGTACAAGCTGTAAATGTGAAATGGGTTGTTAGAAAAATAAATTATTTCCTGCCCTCCTCTAATTTTTCACAGTCTGTGTGGTAAAGCCTTCACCACTGACACAACTGACATAGTCTTTGCATCTGCATTCACTTACCACGACCTAGTAGGTAAACCAATCTTGCTCTCCCTAATAGCTTAATGCCAGAAGCACTTCACATAATGTAAAACATCTCAACCTCCCTAACCCTACCTCAAATTAAAAGGAAAAAAAAAAATCAACCTGGTCATGTAATTGCTTGCCTAACAACTAAAAAGGTGGTTATGAGTGTCTTTTGTTTTCCTGAACTTCTGTTTAACAACAAGCTTAGCCCCAAACATAACCTCTTAGGAACATCTGCAGGAAAGTTCATATCTCCCCAGTGCATCATAATTTCTTCAGTAAAATTACATTTAAGAGTTAATCCTACCACTGCTGCAGCATGGTCATGCCCTGGAATGTTTCTGTGTTGTCACTGAAATCAACGAAATCTTCAAATCTCAAAATATGCTGAGCATAAAATAAAGTGATATTTCCTACCTAGCGTGCTGCTAATGCAACTGACCCGCTGCAAAATCATTTTCACCAGCTGGCTTGCATTGTCTTTCCTGGAATGATGACAGTGCAGGTGAAGTGAGGAATCCAATTGTTTTACCATCTCCAGTCAATTCACAGTCAGCCAAGGCACCTGAACAGGTGTCATGCATATGCAGTAAATTTTCATGACTTATGGGGACGAAGACAGAAAACTGAAAAATATTGTACATATAAATGCACTTCGCAGAATCACAGAATCACAGAAATTCTAGGTTGGAAGAGACCTTTAAGATCATCGAGTCCCACCCATGTTCTAACACCTCAACTAGATCATGGCACCAAGTGCCACATCCAGTCTTTTTTTAAACTCTTCGAGGGATGGTGACTCCACCACCTCACTGGGTAGATGATTCCAGTATTTGACCACTCTTTCTGTAAAAAACTTCCTCCTCAATTCTAGCCTGTATCTCCCTTGGTGCAGCTTGAGACTGTGTCCTCTTGTTCTGTCTGTTGTCGCCCGGAGAAAGAGACCGACCCCCAGCTCACCACAGCCACCCTTCAGGAAGTTGAAGAGAGTGATGAGGTCACCCCTGAGTCTCCTTTCCTCCAGGCTGAACAACCCCAGCTCCCTCAGTCGTTCTTCGTATGGCTTGTGCTCCAAGCCCCTCACCAGCCTCGTTGCACTTCCTCTATATTAAGTAGGGAAGGGGCAACCTAGTGAACCACAGAGGACATATGATTCTCAAAATTCCTCTCCATATACTTTCAGTGAGTCCTACAGGGATTCCCAGCTTTCTTCCTTTTTGTTATGGAAAATACCTGTGACCTCAATTGCTAGTGTGCTGAGGAAAATTAAATTTTGACCATTAAATGTGTGTGCTCCTTTAAGCAGAGTCTTTCTATCTTCCTTATTTATTTGTACAATGCATAGAAGAATAAAATCTGAATATTGCTGAGGCCTCTGTGAATTATTGCAGTGTAAATAAGGTAATAATCATGGTGTGGAACTTACTCCTGGAGTAAAGTGAGGGGGCAAGTGCAAGTACTCGACAACCACGTCCTCCTATCCAGCAGAAAGACTGAGAAGCAAGCTGATTTCTCAGTGCTTCTTCAACTACTTCCATGTGCATAAAATAAATATTAAACCTATGTTTTTCTGTGTCAAAAATAAAACCCCCAAACGGTGTTTTGCTTTGTGCATGGGGAAGTAATCTGGACTGACCACTACTAAACACAGACCAGTTTCCCTGACTGTCAGTTCCGCTGTTCGTGGGCTGAGTTAAGACTGAGTCTGCCTTGTTCTGCTCACTTAGAGCAAGAGAGTGACTGGGGTCAAGGCCCACATCCCCCACAAACACACATTCTGTGAATTGTGATAGCAGCTACTCAGGGGGGAAAAAAGCAGCTTCTGAGCCATCACTGATATCCATATTCATGCAAAACAGGATCTAATCTGGGACTGAAACTTAAGCACTGCTCAAAGGCAGAGAAAGGAAATTAACAATAGTGGTTGTTCAGAAGGGAGGCCTTCTGCAGAAATATCATATGATCTGTTCTCTATGAAATTTTTTTCCACTTGGATTTGAACAATCAAAAGCAATTATATTTTTAAAACCAAATCTGTAAGAAGTAGTATTGTATTTTTCATCTACTGTGTGTCATTGGACCACACAGACAAAATTATAGCTGTACTGAAATCTGATCCAGTAAAAACCAGTAATTATTTGAATGGTTTCTGACACAGCTCAAAAACCTGTCAGGCAATCATGTTTGCAGAAGCACACAAACCCTTTCCCTGTGCAGCTACAGATTTCCTAAAAAGAAGAGTAAAGAATGCTCTGTGTCATTATTTTGAAGGGTGCAGATAGCAAGCCTTAGCTGTAACAATGGTGGAATATAGCTAGCAAAACTAACCAAGAATATGATCAGCATAAATTTATCAAGTTGTATGTCATCAAAAGTCACATGGGACAGTCAGGAATTGTGAGCTGAGACTTCTTACAGTGCATGTGTAATTTTTAAGTGTGAAAATATTACACAGCTCTACTTTTCTCAGAATGCTAATATACGGATGTGTTAAAAGCGAAAATAAAAAACCCAGCAACCTTCATTTTATATCAGTTGATCATTTTTTGCAAGCAAAAGAATACATAATGTTTAAAAATCTGGATCAATGATATACTATAAGATACTAAGTATACCAGGCAGAAAAAAGCCTTCCTTGTTACCACATCTCTGGATGTAATTAAGGCTGTCATGATCTGAATGAGCGTGACTTGATCAAAGCTAAGCAAAACAACACCAGCTTTTTAAGCATGAAGAGATAGACACTTTATGAAATACAAAAAGACATGGGCTAAAAGATATTCTATGAGATGAAAATAGATTTTTTATGAAGGCTAATTTTAACCTCTTTCTACAATGAACTAGGTCACCTACTGCAAACATGCAGAAGCTGAAATTCTTAGAATCCTTATAGCTGGCATACAAAAATTAATTTGAAAAATAAGAAAAACATTCTCTCAGTCTTTAGAAAACAGAGAAATACAGTTCAAGTGAAGATTTTAACAGGCAAGAGACAGAAACAGAACTTTTACAATGTATTTGCATCACTGCAGATATACTTAGGATAACCAGTGATACTGAAGTCTGTTGCATGCAATGGAGAAGCAACACTGAGCTTTGAATGAGCCACCTGCAGAACTTTTGACTCTGTATAAATTTTTTGTTGTTGTAATTTTTTTCCATTTGTCCACTTTCAATATCCTGGACAGATTTCACATTATGTCTTACATCAGCTGCACTATAATACCACATGAGATGGTTTGCATACGAATTTGCATTCCACATATTAATATAGTACAAGAAAGCCTAGATAAAATATTTCCTTTTCAGCTTAATCTGAAGTAAAATAAAATCTTTGGCACCCTCACAATAATGTCTTTGTTTATCATCAGGTTTATAAAGTAGTGTCAGCAGCATTCTGATTCAAAATCAGCATGATTTTGAGCAGCATTCTGATTCAAAATCTCTAGTAAGAGTAAGAGAAACTGTTAACAATTAAATCTGTAATTATATATTTTTCTGACCTCCATGATTGTTGCAGGCCTTTGTCTGCAGGGAGTCATGGATTGTTTAATTGCTCATTAAATTCTAACAGTACAAAGATTTCTTTCCCTCATTAAAATATTCCAGTTATATCATATCAACTAACCATAAACAAAACATACACTATGACCACTGTAACTTGGTTTAGTCATTCAAATTACTTTGGTTGACACATTTTACCACTTTTAACATCTAGTCCATTTTACAAAAACTTTGCATTATAGTAGAAAGTGTCAGAGCAAAAAGGCCTTTAAACCAAGCAACTCTTTCATCCAACACATGTTCCAGAGTGCAGGAAAACATACATTGCCAAAAATTCATGGATCACATAACTGTGCAATGAATCTGTGTCTTAGGAAGGGTCAGGAGGGCTTTACTGCTTTATTACCCTCGTGTCTATGATAGGTCTTCAAGGTTGGAGACAATTAATAAAAACAACAGTGAAAAGAAATCATTAATTTCTCATGGCCCTCAACGTGGAATTTCTCATTCCACGTTGAGGGCCAGTGGCACATGTTATTTTGTTTTTTTTTTTTTTTGTAGAGGTGTAATGCTTACCAACACTACTTAACTCCCTCTGAACTAATTCACACAATAAACCTTGTTTTACAGGGTCAGCCATTACTCCACCCTTTTAGGTTCTTCTGCCGGTGGGTGGATGGACCAGCTGATGGGATTTTGCTCCATCCTGCTTTTTCAGGTAGGCCTCTGCAAATTCCCTGTGAAGGACAGAGGCCTGGCAGCAGTTTCCACACAGGGCCATGTGAGCTGCATCCCACCACTCCCTAGAGGCTTTAAATACTTACTCGGGAGCACCAACTGCTGTGGGATGCCAGCAGAGGTAGATTGTTCCAAAGCCTCTCCTCAAGAAAAGCTTGCTGCAGTGATTAAAATTAAACAAATGAGGACGTGTCTGGCTCTTCCTTCAGGAATATTTATCAAAATGAGACATGCGGCTGGTTCAGAGCTAAATGATACCCAAAGATTTAGCGTAGGAGGAGAGGGGTTCTTATTTTAGCAATACTGCTTCATACACGATGAAACAGGATTAAGATTTTACATATGCTCTTTTATTTGAGCATGATTTATCTACAGAAACAGCTTAATGTGTTGGCGGAACAGCGCCCATCAACAGAAGTGAAGAATCCCATGGAGCAGACTATCTGCCTCCAGGCATAGCCAAGCTAGACATGGATTTGTGCAGAAGAATCTAGTCTGTCAAACAGGCAAAAGAAATTCTATCTTTGGACCCATTAGTAAGCTGACATTATCCACAGTTATTTTTGTTAACTGAAAATAAGTTTAGGTTGCATGTAAGAGATAGGTTCCGTTCAGTTTTGTGGAAAAGCACAAATGAATTAGAGTGTTGCAAATACCCTAGGATCTGTCTTGTTGGCTAGTCACGGTGTACGTTTTCATCAGCCACTAAAACAGTTGTCATTTAAATGCATGTCCTCCTCCAGTTCTCTGAGCATGACACATAACCTGATTTTCTGCCCTGTGAAAAGGATGCAGTAGGACAAAGGGTGCATTCAGGGGTTTCAGATGTCAGGGTGACAAAATCGTTTGATGGTCCCAAAGGCCAGAGCCAGTGTTTCTGCTGTAGAGATTTCCTGAACAGTAGCACCTGCTCTTCCAGCATGGCAGCTTGGAGAGGAAAAAAGCAGCATCTGAAGAGACACATTCTGCTACACCCTGTCTCCTCATGACAACTATCCTCCAGCAGGTTTGATGTGTCCCTTTGTCCTCATTAAAAAGGCACTGAGTGTTTTCAGTGCAGTACTGTAGTGGGTAAGTGATTTTCTTTCAGAGCCCCTTTGGAGCTCCCAACTGGGAAATGAACTTGGCCATTTAATCTGTGTCCCATCTGGACCAGCAGGGCTCCTCATTCTGCAAATACCCTTCCAGTAATTCATAGCTGCTAATGTCACATCAAATTGTAATGAAGTTAGGCACATTCAAATGGGTTTTCCAGTGGTATTATCATTGATGTGCCTCTTTATTTATTGAAAAGGTGGTAATATTCCACAGACAAAATTCTTCATTTTAAAAACTGAAATGTTAAGGCATAAATGGCAGATGGTCAAGCTTATAATGTAAAGAATTTGATTCCCTAATTACAGCTGGATAAACCAACCATTTTAGTAGTATGGGCTGTGATTTCATACCAGCCTCTCTACTTTCTCCCTTCAGTCCTTGTAGATGAATTTGGGCTGAAGGGTAAATCAGACAAGCTATAAGGAGTTCACACAACAGTGATTCTCATGAATCTGGCTATGATGACAACCTTTGTACTTAGCCCTTTTAACTCCTTTGAGCCTGCAGCCTTTCTCCTTTGCCTCCTTACTACCATTTCAGTCACTCCTTCTAATGCAAAACTTGTGTTTGGAATGACAATTTTTTTAAATTATGACTTAACAGGCTGAGTTTCCCACTCCAGAGATGAACATATGTAGCACAACAGAATTATATTTCCAAAGATCTAAAAGGATCACCTGTGTTTGAAAGGATAGTTAACATCAGCCTGGCTACTAAACATGTCTGTCAGCTAACAAAAGGACAATTAAAATCATATTAGTATTAAGAAAGACTCATTAATCTTGCACTCCATCATTTTTGAGTAAAATCTCTGTCTGCTCACTATGAAACAAAGATTCACTTGGCTGAAACATCTGCATTAGAAAAAAAGAAAGAATGGAGATTCTCAAAAAGGCTAAATACTGTACAAGTAGCCCAGATGCCAAGGTAATACTGTGAGAATATGTGAGGAAACAAGGAAGTCCATAAACTGAACTGGGCACTGAAAAAAACTTTGCTCAAAATTTGTTAAAATGCACAAGTGGCACTTCTCTTTATACCTCGTGCAAAACCAGTACATACACAAGATGCTTGCAGTTATTTACATCTATAAACTCAGACCCAGGATTTGTTGAGACTCTCTCCTCCAATGCAATGCATTCCAAACTATCCAAGGAACACTATGTTATGGATATTTCAGTATATGCTATAGATGTCTTTCTCCTTATGAAATACTAGAGTGACTCTACAAATGCTTTTTCTATTTATGAATACTTGGAAACCAGTGCATGTAAATATTTGCTGAGATTGAAAGATTTCAATGGTAGTCCCCGAAATTGAATCTCAGTACTTTTTATTAGTAACCTTAGTTTTTCTGATCATTTTGTTCCAAATTTCAGGCTTCCCAGCAGGCTCTTAGTTAAACAGCCAGCTAGCTCCTTAACCTGACAGATGGAATTGAAATGGCTGAAGAACAGTAGAGATGTCCACATAATTTCAGCAAATAGGGTGGAGATGTTGCAGACAATTTTATGAATGCACAGATATCTTGAACTTAAATCCAAAATGCTCAGAATACAAGCATGTTTTATCTCAAGAGCACGTGGAAAATATTTTAAATATATTAAAGAGGAGGGGAACAAAGTAAACAGACTAAAAAAAGGGCACTACGAAAACTGCTAATAAATATTCACTTTTCATCCATTATTGCTGGAAGCTTTTGTATTAGATCCAGAATTGTGGTCAGTGGTAACAGGCCAGAGTTTCTCTCCTGAGATGGAGATTCCTGAGATAGAGATTCCTGAGAGGCAATTGAGGAGCTTTTTTGGTGGTTTCTCTAAAGTCTATTTTGCTCTAATGTTCCATGCAGTCGTTTTGTGTTACACTTTCCAGAATCAGAAGCATGTATGGTACCATTTTTAGAGCAACACATTTGGTCCACAATGAGAGAATCCCATAACAAATGTGTAAAAGGGAAGGATAATTTCCTGTGGATAATATGTGGGACAAAATATAGAAGTCCAGTATCATTTGCATTAACCAAATGGCTCATCTGGAGTCTTCAGCTCAGAACAGAGCAGGGGAAATCACTGTGTTACATAAGTATTCAAGCTGCCAAGCAGTCTTAAAACATAGAAGGTTGTTAATTAGAGAAAACAACTGAGAAAAAATACACTTTCTATTAATAATTAGGCAGAATATGCGAGGAAACAAACGCTTCACAAGCAACCTACTCATCAATGACACATTTAATGGGGTATAACTTGCAAGGAGACTTCTTTCTTGGACTTCTTTCTTCTTACTTGGATCATATCTGGTCACAAAAGGGCTCTTCAAAGATGAAGGGTTTAAAGGTGTCTCCTCTCTCTAGTGTCCCTGCTGTGTGTTCCCCACTGTAATTAGACATGGAGTTTTCATGAAATGCTATCTATGAATGCAATTAAATTTTTCTCCTTGATTTTCCACTTGACTATGAATGGACACAAAACTAATTATCTTTCAGTGCCTTGCTCTTGCATTGCAGTGAAAGTTTTCTTATGTTTGACAACAACTTCTAAAGACAGGGGAGGGGGACAAAGAGAAACTAATGAAAAGTCCCTGAAACTCAACTCCTTTCAAATCCTTAAGTACAAAAGATTCTGTGATTGAACTGAAATACCTGCAAAAAGCATTAGGAAACTAAGAAAGAGGGAGAAGCACAAAAGAGAAACAAAATTAAAGTTTCAGGACTGGATTACAAATTTGAACATTTTCATTTCACAACAAAAAAAAATTATTGCCTGTGTTAAAGTGTTTGTAAAGTAAATTAAGTAAAGTGTAAGTAAATTATGAGGAATGCTTCTGCAGAGTTATAACTGATGGCACAGAGATCAAAGAGAAATCCAGACAATGAGAGAAACAAATTGAAAGACAGCTTCAGAATGAAGTGTGCAGATGTAATGGAAATCTCCTCTGCAGAGCATAACACAATTTCATTTCTCCTGTGAAACTCATAAACAAGCCCCCAGACACAGTATTTCCCCTTCAGAAATAAAAGCATTATCATCCAATCATAAAACATGCTTACTGAACTCCAATAACCTGTCTCTGCTCATATCAGATATTCCTAGGAGGGTAAAGGAAGTCACCAATGGAAGTAATATGTCAGCACAGCCAGTCTTCTCAGTCTTCTCTAAAATTTACAGTTGATGAAGTCCAAAAATATGTCACTGAAGAGGTCTTCAAAAATATTGCATTTTGAGGAGGAATTACTTATTAAATTTTGCTCTAATTAAGGATCTGCCACTTCACAGCTTAAATAATTATGGTGTATCATGAAAATTGTTTCTAACATGAAAATCTCCCACTTTTTCATTTAATATATCCAAACATTTTTCTTTCTTCTGTCATGTTCCACATCAACAGAAGCACCAAATGCCTTGCCTTGTTCTTCCCATATATTTTTTATAATTTCATTTCAAGGATAAAAAGTACATTTTCATGTTGAAAGTAACTCATGGTATACATGTCCTTACACCCCATCTTTCTCTCTGCCAGAAATACTGTATCTGAAGAACATAAAATTGTTAGGGCTTCTGAATATTACATTTAAGTTAATTTATTATTTTTACCTGCAAACCTCTGTTAGGCACTTTAAAGTGAAAGACTTCTCCTTGCAGAGAGACCATAATATGCAGGTAAAGGATGCATTATTGCTAATTCTGTATCTTAAGAGAATTATGCTATACACAATATGCAGGGCATCCTGGAAAACTCCTACCCACGACTTGTGGAAATTGCAGTCTATAACACTTCAGTACTGCTCTTGGATATGTCATTCAGGTAAGATTGATGAGTAATCATTTTGTGCAATAACAGGGTTCTGTGATAACCTACACAGAGATCAAGGACCTTTTCATTAAGCAGTTTCAATTACAAGAGTTACTCTGTGAGGAGCTATGTCAATATGGCAGTACATTTAAGAGGTAGGCCATCAAAACTCTACTCCTTAAACAAAGGACTGCAGAAAAGCAAAATTCAAAAAGTAAATTTGAAAGAAAACTATTTTTCTTTATGTATATCATATAAAATATTCTATTTGTAGTGCTCAGGATTTTTTCAGTAAGAGGAAAAATTGCATTGTAAAAACATGATAAAACTACAGAAAAAAAGTCCTGAAACTGTATAAGTATACATAGCTTGATTTAATAGATCTCCTTCCACATGACAAAGTTACAGCGTAACAGTCTGGCTTTATTAAAATCTGGGATTCGCACAAAACCATCATTAGATTATGAGAACCTAAAGATGTTATGTTTGCAGATTGATTGGAGGAAACATGATACAAGAAATGGCAGGTAACCTCACATTTGAAAATGGCTGCAAGCAGAGTTAAAGGTAAAGGAGAGGTTATGGCACGAATGTAATTGGAGACCTCATCTATCAGAGTATTTTTTAGGAATGCAAGAGTCTGGGTTGTTCTATAATAGAAATGTTACAGAACCTATGTTCTAAACCAACACAATTCAAGACAACACACGCTAGGAAAAAATGCATATCCTAGTTGTCAGCTTTTAAAATATTGTCTAACCCACCCAGGGATAGCTTCACAGCAGATTAGCTAAAAATCTTGCCAACTACCACCCGAATAAATCGTTATACAGCAATTGTCTTCAAAAAGTCAGAGAAACTCTCTCCTCTCCGTGCATATAATTCCCAGGAAATCCTTAGGCAAACAGCTAACAAATCTGAAAGACCCTTTTGGCTAAGAAGAGGATTTGAATCCATTCAAGGAATGCCTCTCATGCACACCCAGCCCCCTGAAACTGATTCAGGCTGCAGTGTCATGGGAACCAGGTCTCGCTGGAGCCTGCAAGGGAAAAGGTGGCGACCGAAGGAGTCTCCCATGCCACAGCTGGCTTCCAATCAAACACCACCACCATAGAAGGAGACACCTCTAAATAACAATCAAGGAGTTGTTACAAAATACAGCATTCACAGGAAGGCATCAATCTGCACTTTATGCCAAGATAGCACAATGTACTTCTTCAGAGCTTCTCTAATGGGACAGAGAAAGCATTGGAAACACAGAAACATGTGCTACATCCACTCCTCCTCTCCCTCCCCTTTCACAGCTCACTAAAGAAGCATAGTCTTTTATAAGGAGGAAGAGGATAAAGCAAACTTTGCTCTGAAAAGCCTCCGGCCAAGATCTAAGAGCATAACGGGGAAGACACAAAATAGCAGAAACCGCTTGAACTCAGAGTGTCACCAATAAATGAATTGGAGGAATGAAAAGTTTTGTCTGGATAGGAGTCAGGCTGCCATGAACAGGAATTTTCAAACTGGCTCATGCTCTCAGATAATTCAAGTTTCCATGTCTCAAATACTCATTTTACCACTGAATTCACACCGTGTAGTGCTCACACCATATGTTTGTAGAAGATAAATAGTCTGGGATTGAACAAAATCAGAAGTCCTGCCCAAACTCAGTACTCTTTCATAGATGGTGTTCCCCAATGGACCACTGGTCTTTGGAGAGAACTGCAGCCTGGAGGAACACGCACATAAATGCAGAATGGGATTTCTGGGGTCAGAAATGAAATTGCATGTCCATATGACTGTCGGTCTTGTTTTTACTGTGTCCCAAATTGGAGGCAAGACTTGCTGATCCTTCTTTCAATATAGGCGCCTATTTAGCAACAAATAAAATGCAAAGTCATCTTTTTATTTTCACTGAACACAGCAAATTAGAAACTTTACTTGAAATACTGATTTTAAACAATCTTTGAAAATACAGCAGGTACATGGGAAAAGATTTACTAATGAAATACCATAGACATTTTCTGTCTTCTTAGACCAACATTTCTAGAGAAATGACACTAATCTCCTTTCAGCTGTACAGTCCTCCAATTTAAACAAGAAAACTCCTTCCAGATTGTCTTCAGTATCACTGCTAATGAAATGGGTCATTAACTTTAAGAACACAAATGTGTTGCACCAGCCCATTCAGTGCAACTAGTGTACAAGATGATATTTTAAGAGCACACTTTGCAATGTAGCAACTAGTAGATAATGATATTTTAAAAAAAAAACCTTCCATGGCAATGGGCCACCAAAATCCCACTGCCAAATGGTGACAGATATGCTACAGGAAGGCAACAATGGACAATGTAATCTTAGATCCAGGCAAGCACAATTTAATAACTGAACCAAAGGATATTTTCCTTTTTTAATGCACTTAAACCAGTCTTTCAGAGACGCTTAATATTTTTTCAGAGGTAAAGGAAGGGTATATGAAATTTGTATTATTTACATTTCCTCAATCTAATTCTGGATTTGTAATGCATAAATCCAGATCATTATGCAGTATTTTATTTTCTGCTTATTATACAAGAACTTCAGCAGCACACTTTCTCACACTTTTTTTTCTATTACATAACTTGTTCATATGTGTTTTCTTAGTACTTCAGTTTAAAGTAAATTGACAAATAGGATCTCCCGTATTAAATTGCACCATATATGCTTCAAGTCCAATGCCCTGCCTCCAGCAACAGCCAGTATTCAGCAATTTAGAAGGAAACTAGGAAACATATATTGCTTCTTACTAATTGCTGTAGTTTTAGGCCACAAGGGAAGTGTTTCCTGCCTTCTGAAGCAGTTCTTTTTAATTCCAGAGTTCTATAAATCCATTTGTGCCAAATTTCATTCAAGATAAGTGTGTCACAATATTGCTAACAAAAAAGCAGGGAATGCTTCCATAAACCATGCATTTTTCAAAAGGTATACATACCAGACTCAGCACAAGGACCTGTTTGCTTCATTTTCATTTTCTCAAAATCTTATCTAGGTCTCTCACTTCTCTTCATCCTTCTTTTGATCCAACCTGCCCTCTTTTACAAGCACTGTGTGGGTTAAAAATTATACTTATTCTAAATTCATCTTTCCCAGAAAGATTGTTAAACAAACAAACAAAACCATTTCTCACCATAAGTGTGCCTTTTTCAGCCTGGAAGTGCAGGTGCAGTATAAGGGCCTTGTTTCCTCATTTCCTTCTCCAGCAAATAAAGACTTGGAAAATCATTACTTCAGTGGTATGATTGCTTCCCCCATCCCAAGAATACTCAGAACTATGATAAGAGGATAAAAGGTAAATTTCTAGGGCAACAGAATAGCTATCAAAAGCAAAGGAGTCATATATCACCTTTACAAACTAGCTGGCATTACTTAGTTTTGTTCAGAGGGAAACATAGATAGATCAATCAATATGTCTATTATTATTCCACTGTAGGTCTAAGGGTCAGAAATGTTCTTCTAATTCCTACCACGCTTTTCTTACTGATAGTTTCTCTTATTTCTTGTTATATCAGTCAAGTAACTTCCTTCGCTTGACATTTACTTCTTACCTCTCAATATACACCACATCCATTTGAGCCTTTCTTTTCCCCCCACTTCATGCCAAGATCCTCTGTTCTTCTTCACATAAATATGGTTCTGCTCCAGACTCCTTTCAGCCTCAGCTTAACTTCCACATACTTAACTGGTCTGTATGTACCTGAGTCTGACACAGACATTTTGGATGTTTATTATCCTTGCCTCACTCATTACACCAGATCTTTCACCTTGTTGCATTGACAACTCAATTACATTCATTAACCCATTTGTTTTCCTTATTATAATCTTGACTGGTTTTATTTCCATTTAGCAATATCAATGCAAAATATCTATTAATTTTAAAGGATTTTTTTTTTTTGCTTCTGTATAATTAAGTAACAGCTCTAGTTCTGAAAGTTAACTTTTGCAATTTATTCAGCTTAGACCAATTTTACTGTGTTGCTTTGCAGATCACAATTGTTCTTCTACCTTATAAGTCACTGGCTGTCTCCTTTTTTCTTGCTGAGGAGCACTAAAATACAGCTATATATGTCAGCATTAATTACACCAGACCTGTAATTGATGGAGCTTTCGGCATTTTAAAAATTTGTTTCCCAGGCCTTCATAGATCTAGTGATGCACTTCCAATTGGCAGAAAGAAATGTGGTAAAACTTCTTTTCTTCCTTCTCATGTGCTGCATGCTAAGATAGGCTTATCTATAAATTCAGTAGCATTAATCATGTCGTCATTCTGTTGACTCATGTTTATAAAGAATGTGTTATAAAAGAGACTTTTGGTAGCAAGCTTCCTCTACAGCTATTGCATTCTGCTGACAGCAGTATTATAATTCTTAATGAAATGTAAGTAAGAAAGACTTTGCCTTCCTTGACCTCAAAAAAGGATGTAAAATACTGGCAGGAGAGGTGTACAAATGCATTGAATCCAAAGAAGAAATACTTTTTAAAAAACATACTCTTTTATTAGGCAAACTAAATGTAAAGAAAGAATACTATTAAAAGGAGACAAAAAGAAACGTTCAATGTTTTAGCTTAATGAAAAATTCTGTGCAATTTGGAAATCAGGAGACATTTTTATGCAGATAGAGTGAAACTGTATAACCTTAGACATTATGCATATATGTAATAAGTACAATAAGATTTATCATCAGGAAAAACAATCTTATTCAATTCTATATATGATGTATGCTCTGCACTGCAGTCAGATTCTTACAATTTTAAAATCAAGAGTACAAAAATATCTAATTATTCCTCAATGTTATGCACCAAAACCAAAAAAAGTCTTCCTATTACTGCACCCCTCCCCATCAAACAAAACCTCTTTTACTGGCTAGGTTACAGAATTTTAATAGTTTGATTTTTTTTTTTCTTATTTCAAACAGTCTCAAAAAATTTAGAAGAGCATTCTATCATTTGGAGAAGACCACTTTAAAACTTACTGGCATTTAGTAGTTTAAAAAAGCTGACAGAAACAAGGATCATGTTCGATGTCCCAGTCTAAAACCAGGAATTATTAATCTCATTGTATCTTCATAAGCTTAAAAATATTAAGTGTTCAGAACCTTGATATGTCAGTTCATATGATTTCTTTATATGCTGTAATCAAAAACTAGAAGACTGATATTTCTAGTCATACAGACATTGAAATCAGTGAACTAGATCTGGGTCATTTGTTTGTTTTCCAAAGTACTCGCTATGGTATATCACATTGTCACTGCAGTTTGTGGTAAATACCCACTAAAAGCCCACAGAAATTAACATATTCATAAGTGTTAAAAAATTTCCATCCCAAAAGCCATTCACTTAGGGGGCAATGGCTTACAGAAACAGTTCAGAAGACCCCAAGGTCTTTCTCTTCTGTTGGTTAATCAAAACATCAGCAAATATAGTAAATAAAAATATTTATTTCAGTAGCTCTCTTATCTCATTACCCTTTTTTCAGTATCTTTGCTAATGCCTTAAATGTATTTATTATAAGAGTTACATATGGGTATACTGCTTATGCTATCATTCTGTTCAGCTGCCCTAATTACAGACTGTTTGATGTTACACAAAAACAGAAAATAAATTACGCCTGCCTTCAACCAGATTAAATGGAAATTGAAAGCAAGAGAAAACCAGGAGAGGCGCAGTGTGCATTTCTGAAACTATCACAGAACACTGACAATTGAACTGATTTCAAGGTTGTTTTTATATAGACGCTACACAAAAGTGAGAGGAACTAGAGAGGGTTATACAAGTCATTCTGGAAAAAAAAAATATCTACATGTTTAATAAGTGGTGATGAAGCCTGAGCCAGATGGTAACAGGTCAGTTATTACCACTGAGTGAAGGACAAGGGCCCTAGCTAAAACCTCTGCCTGAAAATAGGTGCATGGGGATTCATTATGCAGCAGGACTGATGCAGAGAAAGAGGAGGGGAAGATAGAAAAGCTGAGTAGGAAAAGGGTATGTCCAACATCTCAAGGCCAAATTAGGGAGCAGGGGTAAAGAAGCACATAATCAAGGTGCTGGATATGAACTATCCACAAAAACTAGCGTAGGAGGTGGCAAGTGCAAGAGATTGTACAAGGGATGGAGAGAGGCAAGGAGAAAAGACAGTGTGTGCTGTCTGAGAGAGGAAAAATGGGGAGGGAATGAGATACCATTTCTGCAAGCAAAGAAAACTTGGGAGCAGCCATATTCAGAAAGATGGAAAAAATGGGAGGTGAAATCTCTGAATCACAGACACTAAAGAGAAGAAGCCCAACAGGTAAAACAAGATAAAGTCCAACACTTGAAATGCAATTTAGCAATTGCTTTAATTATTTTTTAAATATTTAAATATATTTAGCCTCTGCATACTAAATTATCATAACCAAAACTGTATGCCCTAAACAGAAGCAACCAAAACTTGTGGGATCAAAAGGAAGGATACACCACATGAACAGATAAAAAAAAAGGCTTTACAAATTGCATAGCAGTTAGTCAATATTCACACTCTTCATGTGTTTGGCACACAGCATAAAGGTGTGAAAATTAACAGGTACTGAGCATCTGTGTCTAAACTGACAAATCCAACTCCAACTGTATGACCTAAAGTGAATCAATACTAAAACTGAATGTTTGCATCTATATTTTTAATGTGGAAGGGAACTGAGTGATTTTTTTTTTAGATAAGAGCAATTGCTGCCAGCCTAGAACACCAGAGAGAATATTCTAATATCTGAACTTCTCTCTACCCAAGTAGTGTTTAAAATTACAATAGTGGCTAACAAGGCTTCAAAATATTACAAGGATCATGTTAGGCATATCTGCATCTATTGTGCTTCTGTGAATTTCAGATGATTCTCTAAAATATCAAGAAATCAATATCAAAAAGCGAACCAATGGAGGAAATATTGAGAAGCTGACAAAATTTATTTACAATGGCAGTTAATCTGATGCCTTTGAGAAGCTGGCGCTGCAGAAAGCTATGGGTCTCTTATCAAATTCTTACCATATTCAGTCACTTAAAAAATAAAAACAACATTCATTTCTACAAATAAAAGAAGGTCTCTGCATGTTAAAATTAATGGTCACCTATGAAGTAGGAAAGCTCATGTAAGTGAAACTGCTGAAAATACACTGAAGGGAAGAGAATCTGCTTTATTCCCTTCTTGATGTGTGAAACTTAGGTAGAGTTAGAGGTAACAGAACCTTAGAGATATCACTAAAGATGGCTTATCAGATAAATGTAAATCAAATCTATTGAGCCAGCTATATCACTTTCACACATTTTTAGATTAAGCAAACACCTTGATAAAAGGCTAAAACCAGAATGGGCAGGAGATGGCAGAAGAAAGTACAGCAGTAGTCAGCTGTCATAGAAAAAACTGTGAACTGATAGCAGTAACACAAAATTAAAGAGCACAATTCAATCACAAAGCCCCTGATTTTTGCCAGACTGGGGCGTTGTGGCTGCAGTGGCACCTTATACTCTATTTAGCCTTTCCAAACTGTATCAGTTGCAATTTACTCAGTGTCATCAAGAGGGAGAGCATAGGCTGCACACACATGCAGTCACTGAGCTGACTTAGGGGTGTGTTTGGGAGTTAAAAGAGCACTTCACGTCCTACCTGTCATGACAACAACTTTTCCTGTTAATGCTCTAAATAACCAGAATGAATTGCTCAATAATGAAGGGGTATCAATTAAAGCCATATAACCAATGATTGATTATATGGCTTCACAAGAGGAGCCTCTTTTTTTTTAACCCACAAAATATTGCACATCAAGTGATAGACATTTATGCTTCTAGACAGATTTAAAAAAAAGCAAATAGCCCCTCTGCTGAAGTTAAGGGAGAACCACAAATGTGTTAATTGCCTAGTAGCTGTAGCTAGGCAGAAGCAAGGGAAAAACTTTCAAATTACATTCAGTTACCAACAACACAAGGCTTTTTCTTATTTTCTTAATCCCTAGAAATTAACAACAACAACAAAAAATTCCTGATGCTGTGAATATTACCTATTCACATTATGCATTAAACAAGATGGGTCAGTCCTCAATTTAGCTAGATTTTTCTCAAACCAGAGAAAACCCTATCAATCGGAAACAAAGCCATTTTAGACTGCTAAAACCAGCAAAAACTGCCAGTAGCCAGCAAATTATCTCTGTATCATCAAATTGCCAAATAAAAGAAACAGTAATGCTTGCTCTGTATAACCCAGATTATGCCTTTTTGGCTCCTTCTGGAATTAAAAACACTTTAAAATACCCATTCAGCTTCCATCAGCAAGACATGTAGAACTGCAGGGGGTTAAGGCTGATTCTCAGAGCCAAATCCTGTGCCCCATGTTTACAGCATGTTGTTTACAACAAGCTTTAAAAGAAGGAAGAAAACAAATTGGTAATAACTGACCTCCTAAGAAACAGTAGCAAAAGGACAGAATTACTTAAGAAAAAAGGGCAAAAGAAAATGAATGCAATTTTTTAACCTCAGAATAAGTATTTGTACACCAACATATCTTGCAGGGAGGGGGTTCTTTCCCCCTGTTTTTATTGTTGGTTATCCATGAAAATTTTATTACAAATTTCATGGTTTACAAGATGATTATTTAAACAATTGACACAAATGGGGTCCAGAAGATGAAGTGTTGTCTCTCTGCAGATCCCAGCATTTACAGTTTGAAAAAGCAGGAAACATGCTGTGAATGCAATGAACAGAAAATATACCTGAGAAAAAAATATCTGTTTATGGACGCTTTTTAGACATAAAGAAATCAATAAACATACACATACACACACACACACATGCGCACACACACACAGAGAAAAGAAACAAAAAACCACTAGAAAATACACTGTTTACTTCTGGAACTGTGGGTTTTTTTAATACAGAGTCTACTCTACAGAAATACTTCTTGTTCTGCAAAATGTCAGAATAGGTTTTTGTTAAATGTGGATCATATACCCTTTTTTTTCCTGTTCAGTTCTCTCTATTTCTATTACTCTGTATAAAATAATTGCCATTTCTACATTACTTACACATAAAAGTTTGAATTTTTAACTCTGTTAAAAATTAAATTCTCCATTACCCTTCAGGTAATTAAACACTAATCCAAGTCCAAGTTATTTTTTAATTAATTTATTGATGCAGCACTGTAAGAAACAGACTTCCAAGGGGATAATTTTAACCAAAATGGAGATGTAAGGATTTTGGTTTATAGGAGGAAAGATGCAAACCACACCTTGTCCAGGGGAAAGTGGTACCAAAGAAAAGTGTTGGTGTCTTGCAGACATGACTGTGTCTCATAACCAGGCATCTTGACTGATAATTTGAGAGGTCTGCTTAGTGCAATAGTTTATCTTCCTTTTGTTTACATCATTAGGCCTGCTATTAACAGTGAACGGGCTCATATTAATATTCTGCAAAAGCATCTCAACAAGTCCAGTCTCTGCAACCTCTCCTCTTCGAAATAAAAGAAAAAAATCAAAACAAAACAAAACAACAACAACAAAAAAGCAAAACAAACAAAAAAAAATCCTCATAATTCAAAATTGCAGAGTTTAAGAACAGAATCCATCTGTACCACTGAATTTCTTTTTCTCAGTCTTGGAGTGTTTACATCATTTTCGAAGGTAACACCACTAACAGAACTGTATGAAGACTAAACAGTTATATTTAGATATCTGCAAATTGACAGACCTCTGGATAATCTTAAAATGTGAGAAAGGTTGATTTTCTGAGACATCAGTTGTGGTGATTTATATAATATTCTGCTTTAGGAAGTGAGCAAACAGATTTTAAATAGCAACACTCTGAATTTAGGAAGTTTACTTCCCTTATCTTCGCCTCACAGAGATGGAAAAGCTTCAAGTGAAACATAACATTTTAAATTGTTGTGACACTTCTCCAGAGGTCTGTTTTCTTGTGGCTGTAAGTTGCAGGTAAACAGTACAGAGAATGATTACCTCAGTACAGCCACAGATGAGCTCAGTAACATGCTCTTATGCTGGGGAGTCAGCAGCACAACTCAAAAACAAAATGTAAAACCCTGATGCCTCTGGTTTAGGGCATCATGAGAGATCTGGACATCTGGAACCATAAAGCTGCCAGAAGCAGGCTAATGTATTTTGCTTGGCAGAAGGCAATTAAAAGGAAAGCTTTCTGTGAAGATGCCAACATTCTGAAAATGTTCAATGCCAACAAAGTGGTGCAGAGATCTTCACCTTGATAGCAAGTTTTGACATCACATTACTGATAGTCATTTGGTAACTGTGTCCTCTGGTGTCTGCAATCTCAAACATAATGGATATTATAATTTATTTAGGTAGAGCCCTAGATCAGAAGGTGACTCAAGCAGAAATCTAGGGCAGTCCTGGAAGACACAGAGAAGTAAAAACAAAAAAACAAAAAAACTAACAAAAACAAAACAAAACAAAAAAAAAAAAAAAAAAAAAAAAAGGAGAGAAAAAAGGAAGGAAAAAAAGGAAAAAATAAGACTGGTAGGAGAAAACAAGTGTTGACAGTAACTACAGGTAAGAACACACAGTTATTAATAGATCTGCTGAATTTAATGGGTCTTTCTTCAGCTGTGGAGTTGAACTACAGATAAAGGAAGACATGATAAAAACACCAGGATAAATCAAATGCTGAAATGTGCAGAGCTTCATAATTTTTAAAGGATGTCTGTATTTCATTATAAAACATATAGAAGAAGTTATAGCTGTTAATTTTAAAGCATCAGTTTAACATCAGAAAACTGCAGACCAGTTTGAGAAATATTATATGCTTTTTTCCAGCCCTCATTGAATCAAGATATATTAGCTATGGGACTGTAAAAAATGTTATAAACTGCCAGGTTTTTCCCCTTCCACATACGTGCAGTCTTCTTATGCTTTGGGAAAAAAAAATCTTTGATTGCAGCATCTGATATTTTTCAACAAGATTATGAAACAGTATTCATAAGGTAGTCTATTTCATGAACATTTTAAGCTTCTCTAAACAGACATAAAAAAATGTGTGGTTTCTCTGTTTCCCTGTTTTCATTCCCAGATAAAACATTTTAATCCACTCCTAATTTTGCTGTCTAATGTCTTGTCCTCATTGCAGTCACTCTTAATATTCACTGTAGAATAAAAGAGAAAAATTAGTCCCGTTATATACACATTCACATTAGCAGATGGGATTTCAGGTGGGATTCAGAGCAATACAACGGTACAGAGAAAAATCCTGCAGAGCATTCAGCATCCTCGGGGGGTTTAGCAGGATGACTTTAAATCACCAGTGCCCTCTGCTGCTCTCAGGACGGTCTTTTTGTTTTTCCATTCGACCACGTATAACTTTGACAGCCTTCCAAGCCATCCTTAATTGCTGCTTCCCCGTGGGATGGCTCATGGGGGCCGTGATTTGCAGGATTCTGTCCCCGTGAGGCGGAGCTGCGGCCTGTCCTGGCCCAGCAGGGCCGTGGGTGTGTGGCCGAGGCAGAGCTTGGCGTGAAGGCCCGGGGGCCAGGGCTGGGGCGGCACAGCTCTGCCACGAGTGCTCATCCTCGCCAAAAGACAAAGCTTGCAAGGTTTTCAAGGAATTTTACTGCTTGTCCCTAAAGGCCATGGATAGAGAGGGAGGGTTGCCTCTGCTTTTGCCCGGGAGGCTCAGTTTTGTAGGGAGGATCCAGTGCAGCAAATAGACTAAATCTAATAATATGAAATATGAAGGATAGAGAAACATGAGTAGTTACAATTTCATCAGCTGCACAGAGTAACACCTACCTAGGGGGAAAATCAATCAGATAGTGTCTGATCAATGTTTCTTGATAGCATTAGCTATGTGGCTTATAAAACCTCTGAGGAGATGGTACTTGTTTTCCTTACCAGTGTAATTCATTTATTAGCCCAAATTTACAGCTGTCAGCATTGATTTGAAGCACCAAACGTACATGAACACACATTCTGAGGGTTCCAAGGACAGATAGCTAAAAGCCTAAGCAAAAACTAGCAGAAATTTTTGCAGAGAACAGCTAACTAATTTTCATTTCTTTTATTTATACAAGAAAAGAATTTGATTTGAAGAAGGAAAGCTCTCTGGTCAGGAGTTCTGAATTTGGCTTTCATTTCCCTTTCTCTATAAGGAAGTATGTAACTCCCATCCAATCCAATAACTCTCACACTCCTCAAGATAGGAGGAATGGTCAATTTAAAATGAAAGGACAGTTTTTGTGACTGTAGGCTACATTTACATGCATGTCCAAAATCCTTCTGCACAGCCACTTCGACTGACTACCAAATATGACAATCTGAACTTGTCTGGCACACAAAATAATGTTAATGGCAATATTTATTTTGTATGCCTTTTATATAAAGGTACAGAAGAGGCCATGAAATCCTTATTTTTCTGTTGGGCCAAATATTGGGTTGACTCTTAAACTAATGTGATTCCTGCTTAAAGTAGACCTGAGGCAGTTTGTGTGCCCCCCCATTTGCTTGAACTTGTATTCTCTGCCTTTTCTACATTCTACACTAAAATACAAAGACCCCCTCCAAATAAAGCTGTTCCCTGCTTTCTTCTGAAGGTAAAGGACTTTCTTACTCATTTCCTAAAGCTGAGGTGCCACCTCACCTATGTATTATGATTTGGTCCTTGTGGCGGTGCCAGACCACTGCAATAAAGTATTATCAATTTACACAGCACAATGCAAATTATCAGGTATATTCAGTGTCCCACAGGAAACATAAAGTACCAGGACAGGTATTTGGAGACTATGCCTTATGAAGTATTCTCATCAATTATAATGAAAAGTAGCAAGAGGCTCAGTAACTCAGGCAAGTTACACCAACAGAAAACAAAACAAAGCACTCAACCCTTGCTGACTTTCAAACAAACAGACCATGTGCAACTATTGGCATGCTCCCCAGAGCTAGTATTAGAAAATAAAATTGGATTTATCTAGTCTATTCTTTGATCAAGAAGTCAAGCAACATCTTTTTCTTGCATTTGAATGTTTGCATGTATGTCTGCAGACCATCAAAGTTAGACTGAAAAAAATTTCAAATTTCCTGACAAGTTTGACTGCTCAGTTATGGACTGTTTTAAATGGAATGCTGTGATCGTGTACGTCATAAATTTTTGATACTTTTTCTCAACTCTCAGGACTTAATTGCCAAAATCAGACAATTCCTGCTGTGAACATTGTAATAGTCTAATATATGGCATCTGTATTTTGACAAAGGTAAAGTTGGCTGTTGTCAACCTGTGTATCACAACATTACTACTCTTTTCATTGCCATTATCCCTTGCTGTGTCTACTTGTTCATGTTGAAAATCAGCTTAATATGAAAGCATGTTTTTCCCTTGTACTCTTGCCAAAGAAATAGGAGAAAAAAAAAGGGGAAGGGAAAAAAGTGAAAGGAAGAAGAAAGAATGAAAAGGGGAAGACAAAATTTAGGAGCAAGGAAAAAGAGCCTCATAGTCCTTCAAAAGGAAGGTACTCAGTGTGGGAGGAAGTTCTGCTCATTTCTTTTGCCAAAAAAAAAAAAAAATGTCCTGGGGCATTTTCAGTTGCTGTCTTCATTTTATCAGATACATGCTAGAATTTTAAACATGTGCAAAGACCATGGATTTTTTTCTACAAGCTACATGCTAATCTTCTCATGCTGATTTCTGAGCTTAATCTTTCCATGAATTTCACACCAAGAGACAGATAGTTGCAGAGAGAGAGCAGTTCAGAAGTCAATGTTTCAATACATAGGCAGAAAGTAGAGCTGTAAGTGAATTAAACAATTATGAATAGGACAATTCATAAAACAAGTGCACATTGGAAGACACTGAGGAAAAGAGTTTCAACATCCTTGATAAATTTATTGAAAGGAATTGGAAATTCCTTTCCAGTTATGAAGAATTTCCTTAAACCCATTAAAACACTTTGTCTTTCAAATATATGATGGCATGCAACCTTGGCAGGGTTTTCTTGAAAGGACAAGGGAAACAAAGATTCGTATGAAGCTCAATAAAAGGCTTTTTTATCTCTTCTATTTCTCAAGAGAAAGGATTTTTTGTTATTATATTGTTTTATGAGATTCCTTGCAAATAAGAAATTTCTCAAGGTTTGTAACATGAAGAAACAGCTCATTATGTCTAGTTGCTTTTTACATGGTTTACACCTTTACTTGTTTTTTTACTTCAAGACAAATTATGAATCAAATTCATAATCCACCATTATCCCCCTAAAATTAGTGGGATTTGATTAAGACCTTTTCTTTTCATTAATATTGGCATCAAGGAGTCTAATTATGTAAAAAGATTTTTTAAATGCCAAAGATATTTATTTCATGGATATGGGCATGGTCTCACCATTCTCTCCATTGCTAATCACTTCCATTCATATCTGTGAAGCCTGCAGTGGTACCTTTCACTTGGTGTCACCTTTATTTTCCCAGCATTGTTTTCCTGGAATGCCTACCTTTTCTTAGCCAGTAACAGATGAAGACTTTCCCCTAATTCAAGCTCCTTGTCACGCTACCTCCTGCCCTGTGTTTGACTCCTTGTGGAGCTCGGTGTCCTCCCTCAAAGCTTCCTCTTGCTTTCAGTCTGTGCCTTAGACCCTTAATTTGTGTTGACTCACAGCGTGGTTGCTGTGAGCTCTGCACCTGCTCCTACCCCTGCTTCAGCAGCTGAATTCTCACAGATGACTGTTTCCAAGGGAGACTCAGGCAGAAACTTAAAAATAACAGTGGAGCAAGCTATGCAGGGCTGCCTTGAGCCTGTGCATGCAGCGGCTGCCAGCGCAGTCCCACTTCAAAATGCAGCCACTGACGCAAAATCTGAGCACACTCAGGCTCCCCTCGTCCTATCCAAGCCAGCACCTGCACAAACGACATTATCCTGTTAGCAGCTCTGGCTAACTTCAATTCTGCTGGCCCAAATGTGCCATGAATGCTGGCAATTTCCTTGCTTATAAGCACAGTGCCTTTGGGCTACCTGAGGCTAAGCCTTGACAAAACCAAAGTGAGCCTTTGGTATGCAAAACTTTGAAGAAAATAAGGAAAAATGTGCTCGAGACAGATTTCCCAGTTTCCCCAAAAGATAAAATCAAAAGTACAACCTTCCCCCCTTCCTCCCAAAATATCAAAATTGTTTTTGCCTTTTATTAAACAAAGAACATGGAAGACAGGAAAGCTTAAGAAATTTTGTAGGAAAAGAAATTAGAATTTCAGGTTTCCTTACAACCTGAATGGGTTGGAAGAATTTTCTTCATCACCACTTCCATGAATTTGCGAGAAAATCATACAAAACAATCCTTCCTTTATATTGTTTCTTGTGTGACTGTGAAACTTGTAAACTGAATCATAACATAAGAACATTAGGAACAATGTCTGAATTGTAGCTCAAAATTTGTTATCATCATATGAGTGCAGACACCCTCAATTACTTTAACAAAGAACAGCTGTGTTGCTGTGGGGTTGCCATTTGCTTCCCATTAATGATTAATTTTTAACAATCTCACAAGACCAGCAAATTAATAAAAAAAAAGAATTATTATTGGCTAATAAAGAATACTTATGACGGGAACCTTTATGACATTTGATTCACATTGTACATTGACATGGATGCTATTTATTTTTACTTTGTGTCACATGAGAGAAAAAACACTTTTTAGGCAGCAATAGCCTTCTTGAGAAAATCAAATCCATATTCAATAAAATCACATATTTTTAGTATTGTAAAGTACTAGCCACATTTTATAAAAACAGTCCTTTCGCTATATAATTTTAGTTATTGTCCAGCTTGTGAAAGATTCGACTGAAGATAGAGAGCAACATAAGGCACTTTGCTCTAGATGTTTAATAAGAGGGCATTTAAAACTATTATAGCTGCTACATTCTTCCTATTCCCCAATGCTAAACATTAATCCCTTTCATAAACTGCACTCCTAAATTAGACATGAGCCAAGGCATTATTTTATTACCCAAACTCTGCTAGCACTTCCTCTTCAGAAAATTTTTATGCTTCAGTACTTTGGGAGGTTTAGGTGATCTAGAGCTTTTACTGCTGATAATAAATTCTTGGATTGAAAATTAATATAGACTACAGTTAAAAAATTTTCAAACTGAAACGTTTCAGTTGTGAAAACCTACTTTAAAAAACAAATCTACAACCAAACAAAGCTTCACTCCTTCAACATTTCTTTGAAAGTAAACAGTGAGGAGAATAAACTTTCATCCCATATTGAAACACAGCTTGTGATAGGGAACTACAAAAGCATCATTTTGTTTTGAAACAATAAAACAACACAAGAACACAACAAAACCTTTGGATGAATACAACAAAACCTTTGGAAAACACGAACTTATGACAATAAGTCTCTGGCAAATCTCACCAACCTGATATACAACCATATGGAAATCAGTCCCAAACGTACCTCTTCAGAAAACTCAATGGAAATACGCACATTCTTCACACTGGTACTTATCAGTTTTTATTTATCACCTAATGAATACTCAAAATTTATAAAGCACATTATCTTCAATTTCAGAGATAACACTTAATATACAAACATAAAGCTTGAATTCTCTCCTTGATCGATATTATATAAAGCCACTTAGCTGAAACACTGGCAAGGCCATAAAAACATTTTAAAAGTTGTTAC
Organism: Melospiza melodia melodia; assembly: GCF_035770615.1. Lineage (NCBI taxonomy): Eukaryota > Metazoa > Chordata > Aves > Passeriformes > Passerellidae > Melospiza > Melospiza melodia. The sequence continues at coordinate 74,338,944 of NC_086226.1, read as the reverse complement.
AAGAGAAGAACATGTATAATAACATAATTGTAGAAGCGAAGGGAGACGACCCATCCTTTGATCAGCATCGAACTCCCATTTATTGATCCAAAATGCACATTTTATAACCGTGTTAATTAAGTTCATACATACTGCAAAACCCGAGCTCATCATTGGTTACCGATTACAGATCAACCCCTCCTTTTGTTTTCAATACCTGTGGTTTGTTATTGAGACCAAGACTTGTTTGTCTCATCCTGTTATGAACGGTTCTCAAGGCCTCCATGTTTGTCACTCTGCTTTCCCATAACTTATCCAAGGACAAGATATTTACTTGTTATTAAAAAACAACCTGAGAACTTCTGCTGTTTACAGAAACGTGCCTGAGAATTTTGTTGTTTACAGGAACAGGCTTTGAGAATTTGCTGCTTACAGCTGCCTTTTACTTTTCAATCAGCTGTATATGATTATGGCATGTCTGAACAAAACTCTATAAGCCATGTCTGAGCAAAATTCTCCAACACATAATGGAACTTTTTAAAAATTTATTGCTGATTCAGAGGAATCTCTTATCTTGAGATCCTTGTAAAAGTCATTGTGTTTACAAGGTCAAAATGATTAAAAATAACAGTCAGTAGACTAAAGAGACAGCAAAGAAGCTAAGTGATTTATTTGTTTTGGTTTGGAAAGAGGGAAAAGGGAGGAAATATCTTGTTTTAGTGCTGATGTCTAAAGATAATGAAGGTGAAGCATTGTCAAACACAGAGACATAAAAGAATAAGATAGAAGAACTCTGGAAATTGTAGTAACATAAATTACTGAGGCACAATGCCAGAGCACTGGCAGAAAACAGAAGCAGAAACTTTTGAGCAGTTATGCTCCAGTTCACTATCCCTGGACATTTTCTGGATGTGGAATGGAGGATAGGAGCCTCCAAAGCCATATTCAACTCTTTTAATCTACCTAATATAGATGAGACTCATTTCATTTACCATAAAAAAGGACAAGTTCTCCAAAAGCAGAGTAAGGTAGATTCAGTGAATAAAAACATAAAGAAAAATTATTTCCTGGATGCAAACAGCAGATAATGACCAAAGTATGACCGCCACCACCAATAGATTTCTCTAGAAGAAGGAATTAAAAAGTGAGACTGTTTCTGTAGCATATCTCAGCATTCAGAGCTGCTTTTAGACATCCTAGGAACCAATTCAAAACATCTTCTTGCGGCACATCATCAAAAACTCCTCCTATTAAATCTGCCTAGCGTTATGCATATTGTGGTCCTGACCATCCCTGCTGCAGTTACTGGGTTTAATGTAAAGGCAACCCTAGATTCCACCTTAGGACACCAATTAGGAAATCAGCCTTTATCTGTTGGCAACAACTGGTTTGCAGAGCATTATTGCATATGCACAAATGCCAGTATAGTAATAAACTTTCTTGTTGTAAAATGGAAAAAACATATTAACCTGTCCAATACAGTGCTATAAGCATATATTTTTTAATAGAAAAAATGTTTGTCTAATAATATTTAATGTCAGTATCAATGAGACAAAGATTAAGTCTTAATTTCTTTTTATTAAATAAATCTATCAGCAAGCAATAATAGGTGGTAAGCACAATAATACATCAAAATCCCAGAGAAATCATTTTGATTCATGCCATCAGCAAATAGCAAGTCTCACTCATATTTCTCTACAGTATGTGCAGCAGAACATATCAGACTATGTTAATTTGGATATAAGAATAAATCTTCCAGAAAGTTTCCATTTGCTTGATTGAGTGTTTAGGTATACAGAAAGCAGCCCAACAATTAATGTTAAATGGTGTCAGTCACCATTTCCTAGCTAGCATCCTTGCAAAACACACCTACCCAGTGTTAACTCCCATATTAGAAGATATAATTGTAAAAAATAATTGCAGCTAAAAGTGGAATTTTTCACACTCTTGTTAATTACTTTGTCCTTGCTCTAGATCCTATGTTATAATAATGCAGTGAATTTAAGCTGTGTAACACAACTTAAATGCTGTGTTTCTGCATCTCTCAGTCTAGAGGTATTTCCCTGAAAATGTCAGGAGTATCTCATGTAAACCCACCTTAGCATCTGAGGGACTGCACCAATCAGTCTCTCATGTAGCTGCTAATCAGCTTCATTCTGAAGATTCACCTCATGCCAGTTGCAGAACACAGTAAGTAGGCTTCATAATTTTTAGGGTTTCACAGCATTACTGAGTCTTACAATGGGTAAAATCAGTCAGCTGTTCAAACTTGACAGTATGAAAAGGAAATAATGGATCAGCAACATCATGCAGGGTTTGTTTCCAGAGTGGAATACCAAAAAAAGGCAGCTATTTTTCTTTTCACTCTATTCTTTAGACAGATCAGTATTAACCATGGATTCACACCATTTGCTACTGTTGGAGACCCCACCATTCATCAGCAAAATGGCTTTTAGATGGTTCTACCCTAACAGCCATAAAAAAACATACATACATTCATCTTTGTCCTTTGTAAAGCTTTGCATTTTGCACTGTTTTGTCTACAAAGCAAACTAAAATGAAGTCAAGGATGTACAATTATATATCTAGATTAAATAATCCATGTAACACTGCTCTTAGGAAGCAAATACTACTACCAGACTGTGTTAGAGATGGGTTCCATGTCATTGACTCTCATACTGCTGGGAACAGCTTCTTACTAATATCTTTTTGAACTAGAAAAGCATCTGGAATTGATGCTGAGCAGTAGCTGTTAACACCACTTATGTCCTAAGCTTTGTCCCACCTTTCAAAATACATCTACTGCATTCTGTCTGCACACTTCATGCTAACTCAAACTGTGCATTTGGGTAGTTGGGTTTTGCAGAGTACTGCATCTCCTGACTATTCTATTTTCATTCTTGTTGATAGTCCAAGGTAATTCTTTCCAGGTGTTGTATTTAGATTTCATGTACTTTTCACTATGAGAGTGATTGTATCATTAAAGCTATTTTCACATCCTTTGAGATTAGTTTTTTATTCCACCAGACAAAACAGGAACACATGGGATGCACTGCTATTTCTTCACCCAAACTAAAGCATCTCAAATATTCTACTATGAGACATGGATGACTAGTATGAATTAATTTGATTGTGCTTCCAGGCATTCTTCACATTTTTTACTCTATTTCAATAGAGAAAGTATAACTTCTCTGGTACCAATGTAGCACTTGTAGCACATAGTGTGTCCCAATAGAAATGCTTACTAATGTCCTACAAGGAGATTAACTGCAGGAGGCCTCACACCTAGACTATTAAATTGTCTGTATTAATATCTTTATCATTTTTTTTTTTGGCTAACATTCAAGGCAGTACTAACAGATATTGCAGCTGGTAACTGCTGATGGAAAAAGCTAAAACATCATAATGTATTTAAATGTAATGTTATATATATTTTTGTTACTGGAGTTGTGGAGATTTTCTGATATGCAAGTTCATAATACTGGCTATTACATCAAATATGTATATTTGATGTAATAGCCAATGTTATGAACTTGCATATCAGAAAATTTGATAAGAATTTGATTCTTAATCGAATATTTGCTCAATGTAGCAGATTTTAAAATTCAGACATGAGAAAGAAATGGCTACATAGAGCTAGTAGCCAATTGTAAAAATCGGAAGACTCTGAAAGATTTGAGTGACTTCACTAAAGTGCTGAAAAATTCCAGCATCTGTAATCAATCAAATCAATCAATCAATAAATAAATCAGTCTCAAAAAAATGTATTATTTAAATTTGAGCATATTTGAGCTGCTTGAGGCAGCTAGGGATTCTGCAAGCTGGGACTCTAAAAACTTTGCATGCTTTCCTGATTTTATTCCATGACACTTGCCAAAGTCTTAAAAAATTAAATATATTGTACTGGACACAAATGTGCTTTCCATTTTCCCCTACCCTTCCATTGTCCTCAGTCTCCATGTTTAAAAGAAATCTCTGGGTGAACAGGCTAGATCTAATAAAAAACTACTTTTCTACAAAATAGTCTCTACCAGTCTGTCTTCATAAAATATGAGTAGAGCTATTTGATATTAGGGTTATAGAGATTACAGCTGAATGACAACATTAAAAACTTCAAACGTGTTATCAAATATTATTATTGTGTAGTATTATGTAGGAAATGTTCCTCCACAGAGCAGGAGTTCATGCAGTACATAATCTTGGTTTGTTAGAACAGACTTCATTTGATTTTCATGCCCAAATCATTCACAACACCCACATCTGCCCACACCTCCCAGGACATCTACTGGAAAACCATCACAAGGGACTATACTCATGTAAGTACCCATGCACTACTGCTGAATGGAGAGCACCTCTGTATTAACAGCCTATTATTGTTTAACTTCCAAAGGTCAAGTCTACTATGACATTAAACTAAAACAATTTTCATCACCCATTTTTTCATTAAAACTGCTGCCTTCTCCCAGTACAGTTCTGATCTGGATAAAAACATTGCAGGGCACTCTTTCAAGTCTTTCCTAGAATTAGTATTTCAAGTCTGTAGCCGTGTGCATAACATGTGCCATTTTTTCGCAGAAACTAGAACAAAAATGGCCAGTAATTGTAATGGTTCTGTAGTTAAAAGAGCACTAATTTGTCAATGTTATTTGACACTTCTGGTTTTGAACGGCCATAGGACCAATTTAGTCTACCAGACTATAAAATGTGATAACCATATGGTATTTTACTGTTTCTTTTTGCTTTTCTGATCATAATGAGATCTTCAGATCAAAAACTGTTTTCTATAAAAAACACAAGAAAAATATTAGATGGAAATTTGCAGTGTTCCTAGGATATTGGATATCAGGCATGCCAAATCATTGTTAATGAAATTAATATTTTCTTACTATATGAACCAAAATGCTCCTAAAGCACTGAAGAAATAGACAAGGTACAGGCAAGTTTTAGGGAAGTACTTGGACTGCTGGGAGGAAGGGATCAGCAAAGAATGGAAGTTTCAGCAACTGCTCCAGAAGAGGAAGAACCATTACACATCAGGTGGTACCACCTTGGTACCACCGAATTTAAGGGTAGCAAAGTTTATGAAAGAAACTTGCTGTTCATCTGGAACTGAAATAAATGAGATGAGGATGAACTATGTAGAGTCAGGTATTTATTGAACAGAATTTATGAACCACAGGATACTGTTGTTATTGGAAAGGTTTCTAACATTGTGAAACTTCTAGTTATGTCTTGATTGACCTTATTTACCTGATTATAGGCAAATCAAGAAACATAGATTTTTACCTTTCCAGGAAAAAAAATAAAGCTAAAAGAAATTTTTGGAAGGAAGAAGAATATTAATGAAAGCAAAAGAAAACAAAGGTTTGTTGGTCTTTGTTTTGATTTGGTTTTTTTTCTAAAGATATCATGAATATTAACTGACAAGAAGACAACTCAGAATAGAATGCAGGTTTGAAAGAAATTGAAAATATCAGTTGAACCTGCCATAAATGAAATGCTGGCATCAGAAGAAGTCAGATGAGTGGCTGTTAAAAACCCCTAGATACTGTTAATGGGAGTGTTCTCATCCCTGGGAGTACTGATATTCCCAGTATTCGGAGGCAGGGGTGTGACATTGACCTCAGCTTTGTGTAGTCTTCTGCAATACAGCAACTACTGCCTGCTTTTGAGGGAAAATTCACTGTTTACTTGTATTCAGAGTGAAAGGTTACTGCTCTGCTTTTGTGAAGAAGCTCAGCAAAAGCAAATCGATGAGCAAGGGTCTACAGAGATTCCCTAAAATGCATATCAAACTGAAAAGGACAAGCTGCTCTTCTTAAACCCCTATGTACACTAGTTCAGTTCCAGAGGAAAACAAAATTAATATTCATATTTTAGATTCAAACACACACAAAATGTTTAGAGGCATTTCTCATTTGAATTTCTAAATTTTTGTGCATTAACAAGGGAAAAATTAAGTAAAATGTAGATGATCCTATAACTCACTTGAGTGAAATAATTAAAAGAATTACAAAGAGCCTTAAGCAGATAGATCTGAAAGTAGGCACAGACAAGTTACTTATAAAAGACACCTGGCTTTAGATATCAAAAGTGTAAATAAATTAGCATCTGCTACATTACCTACAAATATATTTCTGCCACTTAATTATCTGAACACAGAATCTGGTATTTATGTTTCAAGTCATTCTCCACTGACTGTTGCTTCACATGTGACAGTGGCAGCAGGTAAGAGGTAATCTGTAGTTACCTCCACAGATCCAGCTTGGGTAAGTCTGCTTCCAAAGTACTCTGACAGTTTTGGGAATCCTTTGACCATGGTCTAGAAAAGCTTGAGAAAGCAATGACTGTATAAATGATTGGCAGATAGCACGAAGGTGAGGGAAACATGCTTGCATCATATTTGTCCCAGCAGGAGCTTTGTCATTTCCAATATGCAGGTTTTTAAGTATACAACTTTAGCCCTGAGAATTGCTCTGCACACTCTTTGTAGCTGAGTGTCACATAGGATATCAACAGCAGAAGTCTTGGAAAGACACTCCAAGACAAGACTACCAATATCTGGGTTTTACGGTAATTTTCTTACAAATTTTTAAACTACCTCTGAGCAAAACAGAGTTTGCAGATGATATGAGGAACAGTGCAAGAGGGACTCGGCAGTGGAGTGAGCTCTTGGCTTGTGAGTGAGAAAGCAGACAAGCACAGGAAGCAAGTTTGGTAAAAATAAGCCATATAATGGTCCAATTTGTCCCTTATTTGACAGGCACCCAAGGAGCAGTGGCCATGAGTGCCCTTCTTCACTTTGTACTTTGCCCTCTATGGAGCTCCCTCCATCACTGCCACAGTTAAACTAAACACCAGCATTAATTACAACGCGCAGAAACTGTACCTCATGTACATTTAAATAACTGGCACTCCATTAGAGAAACAATTCAGTCTGTATTGTTCACATATTTTGTCATCCTGTGATGTAAGTGATACTCCTTTCATGGTCATTCCTTCATTGTTTTAAGGATTTCTTTCCAACACACAAGCCATTCATTTAGTTGTGCATCTCACTGGAAAAAAAGAATGAGGAATAAAGCAGAACAGTACTCCTTTAATCTGTTTTAGCAGGAGATCATATTAGTCATCAGTGTCTGAACCCTGTATAGTTTCCATTTCGCTCTTTCATAGTGCATAAAACAGAGCTGACAACACATTTTTTTCTTTGTCAAAACATTTCCATTTCACCTACTTTTCAGTGCACAGACATCTTTAAGAGCCATAACTTAGGCCGAGATTGCAGCAATGTTTTTCTTGCTATCTTGCTAGTATTGGAAAGACACCTGCACTAGATCCTTAACAGGAGTATACCAGCTTTAAAACTTGTCACAGATAAAACAGGATTTCTCAAATGATAGTGTCAAATAGAGAAAAAAAAAATAACCTAGGCAGTTATCAGATGAGAGTGAGAGGGCTAGGCCAATACTGTCTTTTATATCTCATCATACACATCATGTTCAGCTGTTTCAAAAGTCATTCAAGCACATTATAGTTTTGGTTGGCTGAAATGCAGTGTACACATCTCATTCCACATCCTTGTCTGATGCTTTTTTAACTTTTAGAGAATGGCCAAAGCAGACACAGATAGTTTGTGCAAAGCTTTGCCTTGCAGAAAATGAGTAATGGTGCTGAGAAATGTGTCTTCCAGGCATATTTTTCCTGAGGATTATGTAAAGAAAATCACAGCAATCTATGAAAAAAGCATGCACAGAAATAAATTGCTCTGGCTCCCAAATATGAAGTCGTAATACAGTTGTCCTTCAAATATTTACTTCTCAGTGTGAAATAGAAGGACTACCAATAAATCAAAATGCTGTGTCTGCACACTGCACACTGCTGCAAAATGAAAGGCAAAGCAAAAATAAGTATTTATCAGTCACAACAGACAATTACATTATTCCTGAATTCTACATTTAAATAGACACAAAGCTGACCAGGCTGATGAGAAAAGCATTATTATAGCTCTTGTATCAAGACCAAAATTGCTACTGTGTGCAGAAATAATCACAGAGAGCAAACTCTGTTGTATCCAAGGTGGAGAACTGTGCTTGGCCACAGGAATCTGGGGTCAGAGGAGGGTGGTTGTGTCCTTGGCCTGAGAGTGCATTTAGCCGCAGGACCCAGACCCACACATGGCAGATTGAACAGACATTTCAATGCACCAGGACCTCACTTTCAGCTCTCTGTTTCTCCCTGCTTCTACTTCTACCCTGCACGGTAAAATTACACCTCTCTCAGTATTGTGAGACCTTAAAAAAAAACATTTAAATTGTTTGTACAAACCATGTATGCCTGGAAACTAAAGAGCTGGGAGATGCAGGAAGGGAAAACACATTTAAGCAAAATTCCAATATAATATTATTCTGGTTCACAGCTTCATGACTCAAATCATATTCAGTTCAGCTGAATAAAAGTATTTATTTCAAATTATACATTTGTTAATTTTTTCCTTAGCTGCAGCCTGATCTCCCCTGCCCTCCATGCGTTCCAGTATTGGTACTGGCCTAGAGGGTTTGACAGATTGATTCCCTTTTCTACCCTTAAATGTACATTGATGGTATGAACCATTTTGCACAGACATCATAATGATTGCCTGCTAACTGAACAATTATTTCATATTTTTCATTCATTTTAATTTATAGTACAGTGTGCAAAGTTCAATTACTGAAATGTAGACTTTTTAAATGCAACTTCTATGAAACTGAGATAAATGGATTTACAATCCTCTATCAATTAGGATATGGGTCTACCACTGTCAAATCAGCTTAACTGTTAAATGTTGACCAAATCATATCCTAATTATCTATTTCAGATTCTATGTAAGAAAAATCACTTATTTTAAGAATCACTTTTTCTACTTAGTCTACACTGACAAATTAATTTCACACAACATCATGTTAAATCATATTCAACACCTCATTATATTTCCTAGGTTCACGTTTTCTTGTCTGCAGTTGCCACATCCATATATGATTTTACATTTAGAGTAATTTCACAGAAAATGAAAGTCTTACATAATATTAAAGCCACAGAACTATAGAGTAATCTTGGGTGAAGGGACCTCTGAAGATCTCTAGTGCTCCAAAGGAATCAACCACTGTAGATGTAAATTTATATCTATTCATTTAATGCACTGACAGCCATAAATTCCACCTGCAACAATGGCATTTTCACCTTCTGAATGCCAAATCACAATAAATTGGCATGAGTGACTTTTAGTAGCCCATTTTATTTGGATGACGTGTTTTCCACTCCCCATGAGCCTGATGTCATGGTAGACAGAAGCACAGAGCTGTAGCTTCAGGCACATCCTGTGGATGGATGGAAATGCAGAAAGGATCATGTGTAACAAACCTGTACAGAGATGGAAAAATAGAAACTGGAAAAATGAGGCCCATAATATGCTTATTGTAAATTGAAAGTACACTTAGAAAACATGTGAAAACATTCCAGAGTTATTGCTTCTTTATTCTCTCTTTGAATTAATTGTTTGTCCTTAATCACTGCAACATGATAATTTTTTTTCTTTTAACAAAGATTATGCTGATCATATTTATTGTTATCAATATAGAAGTTAAGTATACATCTAGTTATGCCCTAATTGATTATTAACAGTCATTCTGGGTGATTAAAGACCCCAAGCCTTCACCCTTTCATTTACAGAGTACTCCAGGTATGTATTTATACTTCATTAATGCACCATCATCCTGTCTTATTGCTTAATTCCTTTATATGTTGCAAATCTAAAACCTTTTTTTTCACAATATTTTCCTAGAAAATAATTTGGAGGAAAGGATGTTGCAAAATTTTCACAATGAGCTAAACACCTAAAAGAGGATTTTGTAATAAATTAAAATTGCTTTTATTAAAGAATATTCTTTGTGGCTTGTAATCTTTATTTGAGTTATGTACTGCTATGAACCAGAAAAAAAACCTCAGTGAGCTAAATGAAGCCAAACCAAAATTCTCCTTTCTCCCTGCGCAAAATTTCCAAACAACTCCTGCTTCCTCTCCCACACTTCCCAGGCTCAAGGCAGGAGCACCAGGACATGTAAAACAGATGGGCACTCAAGTGACATGCTGCAGACAAAGGGCAGCCTCTGGGCTAGCAGAGCAGAGCAGTGGAGAAACAGCAGGTAGTCTCACATTTCTTTTCCAGACAACATGTCAGATTACTCACAGTCTTGCGCAATTTTCAGCTTGAATATCTGATTTATACCTTTAACGTTTTCTTCACAAAAGTAAAGGACGATCGACCAAGATCTTAAAAAAAAAAAAAATAAAGGCAACCTGAAAAGTCATGTCTGAAGTCCGGAGTGAAGTTATGTCGCTGGGCTTCAAAAAGTCAACTCAGATCATCCCTGTTACTTCCTTCCATCACAGAAGATTATATGTACAACAGCTCCTGCCAGTTACTTACAAAATCTTGTATTAATAGACATTTGCCCCTCATTTCTTTTTCAGGAAAGCTTGGTTTAAATCCCCTAGGTCGTGGCTCAGCACATCCTGAGTAATTTTATCCAGTTTCTTGCATACTACCCTACTACAAGCTGGACCCATTTTAAACAGTAATATCACTCTGCTCAATGCTCTTGGTCAAAGTAGCTAACACAGATCTAATTATTCTTGAGTAGTTTCCAGTGCAATAAAAAGGGTGAAGCAAGAGGATATTAACTTCATACAGAGCTATCATCACAATCATTAGTGTGACAGTAGGTGAGATGCAACTTGCAGAGGTCTACTCAGCTGGTAATCCAGATGGGTAATTTTGAGGTTGTTTGCAATTTGGAAAAGTACCATGACTGTTCACTGCTCTCAACTAGTCCAAAATAAATGAAACATCCAATAAAATGTTGGTTACAGGTTGAAAACAAATCCTAAAGCTACCAACTATGATATTATGACTGTATTTCCTTGATGAGTAAATATGCACACAAGTTCATTATCCCAGCCAATGTTGAGAAGCAGCATTGAATCTTACTTAATGGAAAAGTTAATCAGAAAAAGCACATTGGAGGCTTTTAATACACATAATTACACATACATAGTGGAGCACAGGGTCTAGCAGAGAACTTCCTGTTGTAGAAGGACTCTCAATGGGTCAAGTGATTCTTGGAGCCCAGTCCATATCTACCACATCTGCTTCTGCACCCACCTCCTATCACAGGTGAGTACACCAGAAACCAGAGAAAAGTGGAATAGCTCAGGTAAATAATTAATAGTTAAGTTTAGAGGTAAAGATGAAGCCAGCTTTTAGAACCAAAATAGAAAAGCTGATATCATTAATTTTACCCCAATATACCAATAATAAACTTGGTCAGACACTTGCAGAATGTCTGGTAACCCCTAGAGGAAACAGCCAAGTTCAAGTAATTCAGACAACAATATGACACGGACCAAGGGCTCCACATTCCCAGACAGCCACAGGAAAGGACCTAGATACAGTCAGATTCTGGGGGAACATGTGGCATTCTGCTCTCTATCATGCTGTACACACCCATATTACAAAGGACAGATATGCTGAGTACCTGGGGACATCTGGCTACCCTGAGAGTGCCATGGGAAGCTGGAGAAAAACAGCAGACATTCTGGCAGCCAGAAATGGCTCATCTCCAGAATAATCAGGCCTGGGACCTATGCACAACATAGCAAAATAGGATGGAGATTCCGTGGGAGGGAGTCTGAGATGGCCACGGGCTCAGGCACACTTAAATTCTTCCACAGAAATGATGATAACTCCTAATTGCTACATGCAGATGCAAATATAAGTTAATTGGTATCAAGATAAAACTGCATCACACTGGTTTTTGCTCACCAGTTTATTGAACAGCACTACTCTTTCCCTCATAAAGCTCAAGAAGGAGCCCTTCCTGTGCTCATTATCCCTGGCAAAACAGAGTAGAATGCGCAATTTTTCATTTCTTTGAAGTGAAGCCCAGATTGAAACTGTTGCCTGAGTAAGTACAGACAATGTGCAGAACATGAGTAACCCCACTGAGATTAGAAAAGACCCACTGCTTCCTAAATGCATGTAGTTAGTGGAAAATGTAGCACATTTTCTCAACATTACTTTTCATTTTGTGTTTTGCATAGATCTAACCAACTCAGACTTCGCTGAGCCTGCAGAAAAAATAAATCTCTTCTGCATATGGCCACTGTTTGTGAAGACATTCATTGAAACTGCATCATGAAAAACTCCTTATAGGAGCAGTTCCAGAGAAATCTAATGTTGTGCAGCTGTAAGATTAAGTTCCCCCTTAGCTAAATGTGAAGTTTTTACATGTGGCAGTGTGATAGCACTTATTGGGACTTCCTTGCCTCAAGCCTGGATGTCATCAGTCTTTAAAATGTACTATTCCTGTAACTTGAAACTGATTTTGTTGTCACTAATCTCACTTTTGCACAGGAACATTCCCAGTAAAGATAGTTGATTTTTTCTGACACATGAAAGAAGAATCATAATTATATATACCAGCCAACAAATCAGCTGTTAAACAGTTCTAAGTTGAATCAACTTTCATGGGAAATGTTTTGAATCAGACAGACTCACTGGCATATATTTTATCAATATAAACTGTTAAAACAATTTTCAAGCACTTGTGCTGGCCTAGCAATGTAGGTGAAAAACATGGCATAATACTATCGAGTATGTTATGTGAGTTTATGATTTCACCTTTATGCCAGCCAAGGAGCAGCTTCTTTTGGAAATAAGCAGTCATTAATAAGGACTTCTCCATAATTTTCATGCTCTCTGTGAAAGGATGAAGAGATAATGGATCTCAAACACCTTTTCTGGTTTAATCTTCCTGAATATCTCTTGCATTACTGTAGTAGAAGAGGCAGAACATTGGGGTGGGAAAAATACCTGTGTAACATCTTTCTTCAGACAGCTCGTAAACTCATTTTCTTGCTTCCTGCATATGACAAAGTGCCCAGCTGGCAACTTAAATTCTGATTTATAGGAAAGGTCAGTTAATCCCAAGCAGGCGTTTTGCTAAATACCAAAATATCTCCTCATGTGTTTTCTCTGTCAATCTCAAGAAAGTTGGAAGCTTAAACATCAGAAAAGCTTACAGGCTAAGGCAGTGATATCAATTTTAATCACTATCAAAGCATTTTTTCTCCCCAATATTGAATAGTTTATGGACCACAATTAAGATTATAAATGTACAGAAGTTCTGCATTTGTTGCAATACTGTTCTTATAGACAAATTAGTAGACAAACATCCATCTTCCTCTATTGCATGACTACTGTACTGCCAGCAAACAGTACAGAGGAGAGAAAGTGCATTGAGAACAATCCTGCAGTCCCTACCAAACCTTAGCATTTCCCCTGAGGCCAGCATGAATTTTACATCAAGACTAACTCATCTAGAAATACCAGTTCTCTCCAGACGTCACATGTCTAACTTTCAAAATACCAGGTTTTAAAAATATTCTTTAAAGGACAGCAGAAATATTATTTGATGGTTGTTTATTTTCCAAGTGTAAAGAGTAAGAGCAGCCTCCTCTGTGTCAGAAAAGAGGAAAAAAACCAACCAAATCATAAAGTCACTACAGGGTCCAGAAAGCAAGTGAGGAAATTATTACTTGTGGAAACCTGTGTGTTTATCCAATGATATGAAATAAATGGAGCAGAAGTAGCAACATCAACATTTGATTAAGTAGACATTAACAAGAACACAAAGTATAAATAAAAGGAGATAAGAACTTGGTAATAGCCCAGAAGAAAATTGCTGAAGTGTCCAGAAGTAGCACACCATAACCCTTTCCATATTAAAATAGTATATCACACCTGACAACAGACCAAGGAAAGAGAAAATCACAGGAAATGCTCTTTCAGATTTGTTCTTGGTTTTTTGTAACTTTCTGTGGCATGTCATAAACACTTCATGCAAGAATGTGCATCCTGAAATTTAGACCTTTATTTAACCAAAATCTATGTTCTCCCCTCAACCATGTAAACACCATTCTAACTCCAGTGTAGAGGGTATGTCACTGAGCTTAAAAAGTAGTGTGCGCGCGCGTGTGTGTGTGTGTATGTATATATATACATATATATAGTCTAAAACAGAAAATAACTTGAGGAGAAGCACACCCAAGATGATTATTTTTCCACTTGAGAGTCTGGATGTTATTCTAGAGCCATGAACATGTAATAATTAAAGAGTTTTACAAGAACTTCACTCATCTGGCAGAGTAATGATGATGCTTTTTAAAGGTCTCATTTGAAAGGCCCTGCACTAAGCTTCACACTAATCCTTTTTGCTTTTGAAGTAATCTGAGCTGAACTCACTAAAATGTCAATGTGAAGTCCAAAAAGTGCAGACATATTTTTGAACAGAAAGCACAACAAAGTCTAAGTAATGTATAAACTTTTATTTAACTCTCATCTACACTGTTTTAAAAAATTACTTATAATTACTTTAAAAAATTACTTTAAAATTACTTTTAAAAATCTTAAATTACTTAAAAATTATTACCTTTTTTACTTAAATTTACTTAAAAAAACCAGGTGGCTATCTCAGCATTTCATAGCAGCTGCTATAGCAGTACACAAACGGGAAAAAAAAAGAAGAAAGTCCGTATGCCTGACCTCAACTTGTGTTGCAGGCAGTCAGTGGCAATATTGCATAAACTGCTTAGTCATCAATATTCCCAACACATCTCAGATCAAGTCATTGCCTACTTAAAGACAGAGCTTCAGACAGTGGTCACTACTCAGAGCTTAGTCATCAATCAGGAAAAAAAAAAAAGATATTTGGACGGAAAGTCTAGAATATAATATTGACCATCTCCATATTGCTCTGGAAAAGAAAGCCTGCCAAAACAAAGGCTTTTCCTGATTTGAGATAATTGCCCAAACTCTCCTATGTGTTTTCCACGCCAGCTGGGCCGAGCAGAGGGCGTGGGAGGGCTGGCATTGGCTGTGTGATGGAGCTGCAGCACCACAAGGAGCAGGATCGCGTAACCACGCTGAAGTTGCACTCACCTCCATATTTGCAGGCCTGCATTAAACCCCTCCCAGCTGGAGCAGGACAAAGGTGGTTTTGTTATCCTGCTCTTCAGTTTAAGGACAAGATACTTTTACAACCTCATCAAGTAACTCTAGACCTACCTTTTCCTTATAAAACAGTGTTGGGTTGCAGACATCTACAGCTACCATTAAAGAGCGTATTAAACTGGAAGTTTCAAGCACTGAATATAAGACGAAGTTAAAAGTTGAAGATGGGGGCATTCTTCAGCTTTGCTTTAATTTTTGTAGTATTTAATCTTCTTGTTTTAAAAATTAAAAATATTAAAAGAAATGTCTCTGATAGTACTAACATTTATATAAATGAACAAGAACAAAAAGCAGAAATTATTAATATGAGTCAGAATGGACAATTAACATCCATTTTGTTCTAAAAGGAGAATCTTCAAGGTTCTGAAATGGTCCGTGTTTCCTAAAGCAAGTGTTTGTCAACTTCCTTAGGTCTTTGCTCAAGGATGTCTGTGAAAACATAATCCAAGACATATCTGACATCTCTTCTAGAATTCATCATTATGTCTATAACAAAGTTGCATTTTACAGTGTTTGATGACTTCCATATTTTCAGACTTCAACGTTTTACCTTAATTCAAACTGGCCAGTTGTAAATTTGCCACAAATTATTTTTAATATCACATAAAAATTATATCTTAAAAGAAAACATAAAACAAAGATTCAGCTCAAAATGAGTCCAAGAATATACTCTCAAGAAATGGGTGTGAACAGCTCTAAGAAATTTCAATCCAAAATTATTTTTACACCCCAAGTTTTCAAAGAACTTTCACAAAGTCTGGGAGTCAGGGTTTTCCCAATGTATGTTTTATATAACTGCAGTGGCCAAGGTAGAGTCAGAAAGGCATTCTGAAACATCCATCTCTTCATTGTCTCTCCTGCAACTGCTCTCAATTGAGTAGTCTTGTAAAAATCAGTGGTCAGGAGTTCATCCTCTAGATTAACTGAGTGTCTAATAAAAGGCCTTAGTCATGAATAAAATTTTAATTGTTGCCAAAATTAAACAAAAATATGAGACCAAGCATTGCTGTTCTGTTTCCCAGCAGTTGGATCAAACACTTGCTCCACAGTTTCCTTGCTTCCTCACACTCTGTGCATTCCATACACATCTACGGAAAAACTCTCAGTGACTTTATGCCTCGGCAAAATACAGCTGCAAGAGTACGAGACAGATGAGATGGGTTTTACTCCAAAGGGTTTTTAAAGCTTGTGTTTGAACTAGAAAACAAAAATTGCGTGACATTTGAGGGATTTAACCGACATAAATCCCAAGGCAGCAGTTCAGGGCAATGTGTTAATTTGACTGGCAATTTTAAAAGCAGTTAAATGGCAATAGGAATTAAATGCCATTGAACTGGAAGGGTATAATGGGCCTAAAAGATTCAATATTCTTTGGGGAAGGAATTGTCCCCCAACTATGTAATACCATAACAGTCTTTCAGTTTAAAGGCAGAGAGTGATAGTTCAATTACTTTGCACTTTTCTCTTCCTTTTACTAGCTGAAAAGTGATTATTAGAGGATTTGTGGGGTCTGACTTTTGGCATCTCCTCTACTGTATGAATAATAGGCTCGATTTTCCTTTTACAGTGTAGTACTACAGGCCTGAGTATTGCTGCTGATATGAGTCAAGTGTAAGCCACACTGGTTTACACTAGCTGAACCCTCATGCTGGGTTTTATGAGAGTTTGATAAAAGGTGGGACTACAGGGGAAGTTTTTGTGAGAAGCTTCAAGAAGCTTACCCTATGTCCAACAGAACCAGCAGTGCCAGCCACCGCCAAGGTGGGCCCAGCACTATCCAAGTGTGAGCCCACCAGGATGTTGGCAGCACCTCTGTGTGGGAACTCAGCACATCACTCCTGGTGTCCAGAGTTGCCGAGATAACCCCTGGGGGGCTCGGAAATCCTGGAATGTTGCCAGAAGGGCTTGGTGGCTGGATTTTGACCCTGCACGGGATGTGCCACCTGTATGAGGACAAGAGGATCACTTGGGGATAAGTGGTGAAGGAATTGATTATTTGGGTGAAAACACAGGTTTTGGGATTTTGGTACAGGGGGTTTTTTAGGAGACAAGATGGAGGAATTAGGGTGTGTCTTGTCCTTCTCCTCTTCTTCTTGTCATCCCTCTTTGATGGTGATGCTGGCACTTTGGGATTGGTTCACATTAAATCTGCACTTGTTAATAAGGGTAAAAGGTATTGGAAGGTAAAGGTAAATATCTTATACATAGTTTTTAGTATAAAAATAGACGAACGCCCAGTGGGAGCTCAGTGTGCCCATGGCTGTCTTGCTGGTCAGACCTCTGTCAGGCTGGGAGACAACTTTGTAGATAAGAATTAATAAACAATATTGAAGACTGAAAAATCTGAAGAGTGCACTCGTCCTTTGGAGCGCGGGCTGTCCCAAGGCCATCCTATGCCTAACCGGGCAGAGACAGCAGGCCGAGAACGGAGACCTCTGGAGTAATAGAGTTAAGGTGGGGAAAACCCTGCAGAACTTTTGCTTACCACAATTGCGGCCAGAGAAGAGAGAAGTAAAAATATGTGGGAGCAGCTCTGCAGGCAGCAAGGTGAGAAGCAGGGGCTGGCGGCTCCAAGCACAGAGATTCCCCTGCAGCCCGTGGGGCTGACCATGGCGAGGCAGCTGTGTCCCCAGGGAGCTCCTCAGAGGAGCAGAAATCCACCTGCGACCCAGAGAGGACCCCACCCCGGAGCAGATGTATTCCCAAGACACTGTGAATCTGTGGGAAGACCATGCTGGAGCACAGATCAGAACCTGTGGATCCATGGAGAGAAGAACCCACACTGCTGCAGGTCTGCTGGCAGGGCTTGTGACACCACGGAAAATCCACATGAGAGCAGTCTGTTCCAGAAGGACTGCAGATTCCACCAGTACCTTTCCTGATTAGCAAAAACCTTGCACTTGTTCCAAAAAAGCGTTACTGGTCTAGAATGAACCAGCAAGAAATATGCATTATCAAATTTGTAGGGTTATACCATGCTAGAAGCAGACAGATTTGAAAAATCAGAGAGTTGGGCTACAGATTCTCTCCTGGGATGCAGGTAAGTAACACATGGATCCCTCCCAAGACATGATTCCTCAGCATAAGGATTCTGGTGTTATATTCTGGGGCATAGACTCCTGAGAATAAGAGCAGTGATAGCCTCTATAAATCTGCATTTATCCTGAAGCTGACTGCTGTACCCAAGAGCATCATCTTCCAGAGATGATACTTCAGAGAATAAGTGAGAAACATAGTAGATGCTTAAATCAAAGGGTATCTCAGCAACACACCTTCTGCCCAAGAAAACAAGGTGTAGCCTTGGCTGGGAAATTATCTGAGGATATTTTTCGAGCTAAACCTGCTTTGCAAAAATTAATTCTAGTTAAAATAAATTACTTTCCATGCATCTGTAACCAAATTAAGTTCTTTAGTTTGCTATAAATCCAGCCTAGAACACAAAGCAAGTTAAATAATAACTTATTTCCCAATTACATTGGAGGAAGATGGACAGCTTTCAAATATTGCCAAAAATGTTGTTCAATTCCCACAGTGAAAATTTCTTTCTTTATTGGGCACAGTTAGAGATATTTCTTTTAGATAAATTTCAAGAAATATAATTTGCATACACATTTGGAGTTTTTTTCTAAACTAACTTTAAAATTTGTTTCATTTTCCTCAGAATGCACTACCCCACTCTTAGCACATGAGCAATGTTACTACCATGGGTCCATTGTGTTTAAATCTCTCCTTTTACTCCCACCTGAGCTTTCCTGAAAATGGAAGACATGTTACCTGAAAGGTATATTCCTCACACATTTTTGCAAAACTTAGGAAATAAAATACTACAACTTAAAGGGAGGAGAAAGGAGAAGACAAACAAATTTTTGTGTTGGTTTCCTCCTCCCTCAACAGAAGTGGACTTCTTTAAACTGCCTGAGAGCATGGGTGGGAAGGGCACAACTTCTCATGAATCTCATCTTCATTAAGTAAGATTCTCATAGTTCAATTTCTTTTGTGGTCACAGAAACAACTAGTTCTTTTTTTATATGAAAATAGAGCTCAGTGGAAACAGGTAGAAAGAAAAAACTAAATTACAACCTGCAGGTCTTTCTTTGATGGTTTCCCCCTCAGCTTTGCAGCCCAACCCTTTCTTTCAACTCATGTTGTTCTATATTAAGTATAGAACTGCAAAGAAACTTTCTGGGCACTGCGTACATTTCAAACATTATCCACCAGCCAGGCAAACGACATCCAAAGGTTCAGCAGCACAAGTGTACTTAGAGGGAAGGAATTATCTCTTGCCTCCAAGGACAATAAGAGGTGTGCGCCTGTAGGGTATCATGTACTCTTTTATCTTCACTGGAAATAAAAAAGAGAGTATAGTGCAGAGATAATTTTCCTTTTCACTTAATTAAGTGAATACTTACCCAATTTATTAAATCAGCTTCAGAATTAAACATTTTTATATAGAATTTTTCACATTTTTGCTTTATTCTTGACACTCTTAGAATCACAGAATGGCCTGCTTTGGAAAAGAAAGATCATCCAGTTCCAACATCTCCACTACAGACAATGACATGCCACCCACGAGGTTCAGGTTTCTCAGGGTCCTTGAACACTTTCAGGGATGAGAAATGCACAATTTCTCTGGGCAAACTGTTCCTGTGCCTCACCACCCTTACAGTAAAGAATTTCTTCCTTACATCTTATCCACACTTCTTCTTTCAGGTAAAGAAATCTTTCCCCCTTGTCCTATCACAACATGCCTTGAATAAAGTGCCTCTCCCTCTTCCTTTTTCGTACAAACACAAACACAAACATATTTCAGTACAGCACCTTTCAGATTGCTGAACACCCCCAGAGCCCTCAGCCTGCCTTCACAGCAGCGGCGCTCCAGCCCTCAGATCCCCGTGGTGTCCCTGCTCTGGACTTTGTCCAGCAGGTCCATGTCCCTCCTGTGCTGGGGCCCCCAGAGCTGCTCCTGCAGGTGGGCTCTCACCAGAGCAGAGCAGAGCAGAGGGGCAGAATCCCCTCCCTCACCCTGCTGCCCACCCTGCTTTGGATGAAGCTCAGGATACCACAGGCCTGGCTGGCCCTGTTGATCAGCATAGTCTGCTGGTAAAATGTTTTTACAGGTCAGTGAAAATCTATAATCCACATTGCCTTGCATTGCCAATTTCAGTGTTTACTTCCACTTTGAGGAACAATATTCTGGACACTAAAACTGCAGATCAGTTACCAGACTCAGTGAGATGTCTTCCGAGACAGCATCTCCACAACAGGATCAATGCCAAAGCAAAAAATCAAAACCCAACCAGCAGATTTATTGTGTGAGAAGAGATACACCTATAAAAAGGAATGACTGATGAAAAGAACAACATCAGATAAACACCCAGTACCAGAATGAATGCCTATTAGCCAGAAAATCTGTAAATGATCAGTTAAAAATATGTGAGAGTCAAAAAGGAACATGAGAACAAAAAGAGTCCTGCCCTAGCTTTCTAATGGTTTCAATGTTTTCCTAACTCACCAAATGAGAAGCATATTCACACAGCCTTGGATCCAGGCTGGCTCTTGGAGATTGGTGTGTGTCCATGCAATGAGAAATTATGTCAGCAATGTGCAGTATGACTGAGCATGGTACTGCAGAGCTTGACAATGGGGAAATAGAGAAAAATTGAGCACAATTATGTTGGGCATTCAAATTAAGCAAAGGACTTTTGACAATACTGAAACACAATTACTTTGATGTCGGTTTGGTTTTAGCAAAGTTGCCCCCTGAAGCGTATAAGTGCCATCTCTACAATGCTCCTCATGCTGATGGAAATAAAATTGTCTCATCAATGAAAGTAATTGCACATTTAAAAAAATAAACGTACACCAGACTCAAGAGTAAGTTATGCACATATTTTAATAAAGATTAAACGGAGAATGACATTCCTTTGGATGAGAAAATATCTCATGATTCAGCAATCCCTGTCTGGCTCTCAAGCTTCATATTTCAATGCACAATCTTCTGTCCCCTTCATAAGCACCCAGTGCTGGTCGATGCTGCAGACAAGACTGTGGGTTAAAATGTACCTTTGATTAGATTGAACCATCTATGACATTTTTCAATACCATAATTTAGATAAATACCTTCAGGGTTGAACTACTTGAAACCCTCTTTGATTCTATCAGCTGAGAAATTACTTAAAATCAGTAGAACTTTAAAAATTTCCTAAAAGATTTGGGGGCTTAAAGTGTATTTTTAAAGTAATTTTTGAAAAGTATGTTATGCAATATTCATGTTTCTTTGGACCTTATTAAAAGTCACTTTTGCTGAAAACAAGAATTAACACCATTTTGCTGTTTCATAAATCACACATCATAAATTGCCTTCTTCCTGATAATTTAAAGGGTAAAAAAACCCACCATAGCTAATGAAAGTAATAAAGTAATAGTAAGTTCACCTACATACTTGCTTCTGTGTGCCACATTTTTAGAAACCTTCACTAATAATAATTGGGCAGCAGAATCTTAACGATGGCCAGAAATTGCACAAGAAACTGGAGAAATAAAAAGGTAGAAGTATTATGATATGAAGAGAGCTCCTAAGCATGTTTTTTCCCTGAATTCACTGTTACAGGATGACATGTCACCAATATTTTAAGATGTGTTAATATTTAACAATGCATCTGAGTGCTGCCTTTTCTTTCTTAGAAAGTTCTCACTCCTCAATTTCTTTAAATACTTGGGGGTTTGTTGGGTTTTTTTCAAAAATCTCCTCATTGAAACATTTAGAGTATTAAATTTTCATATGGCTGCCTGTTTAAAATCTGAACTTTGGGCAGTCACATCCACCTTTGATTAAAAGCACAAATGTAACTAGTTTTGATCCCTGACTCAATCAATGAAACTCTTAAAACTTCAAATTCCTTCTGTGGAGCCGGTTACTGATGACATATTTAAGCTTCACATTCTGCAGTAAACCTAAATTCTTGATACATTTTTTGTTCACAAGCTCACACTAAGACATACAGAAGACAAATATAACAGAAACACAAATGCCAACATTCAGCAATGAATGTTCATTACAGGAAAAGTTAAAGAACCTTGTTTTTATCAAATACAACCAGAAAAACTAATTTTAAAATGTAAATGAATGCTTAATTCATTTTTTTTACATCGCTCTTTGAATAATGAAGTGATGCAGTCCTGTTAGTACATCGCCCTATTTAGGCAAGCAGAATGTAGGCATTTCAAACGCAATAACAATATTATTTTTTAGACTATCTTGTGTCATTTATTTATCACAGCTGTTCAACTGGAAGACTCCTGTCAGTCACAACCATTGTGCACAATATCCAGGACTCAGACACACAGCTGGCCATAACCAATTCAAACTATACGATAACAAAATAAAAAGTACGCCAAGACAGTGTGTTATGCTCCCTGGCATCATACACAACTGAAAGAAAAAGGAAACTTCTGCTGAAACACTAGCACACTTTATGGAACAGCCTTCCTTGAAAAACGTATTTACTGTATTATTCCGGAGACAAGTCCTGTATGGCAACAGAACCACCGTGAAGTATCCACATTTTCCAAAGTGCCACTTGCAGCACTGCAATGGGAAACACCTGTTTCTGGAAGACTCTCCATAGTCCTGAAACAATATGCAGATAAACACATGTAAATAGATGAATACAAGCATGAAGTTGAAAACCATTTTAAAGGAAACTAAAACATTGGTAGAGAAATGTATCTAATAGATTGCTTACATTTACATAGTTTAGAATATATTCAATGAAATACCCCAAACTCTATTTTTACTTACAAAGAAACAAAATAATTCAGATACTTTGATGTTACTGAGTATTTGAAGCATTGTGGTGAAAGTAATGTTTTTATGTAAGCAATTAATAAACATTAATTTTTGAGATTTGCAGCACATACAGTTTAAAAGGAAATGTTAAAAAAGAAGGCACCAAAAATGTTTAAAAACCCAAACAAACAAACTCAATCAAATGGTCATTGTTATTTTATTTATGGATTCCTACTATCTTCTGTGGCAATTACACATCTGAATGTTAGCTGTCTGTTGATATCCACATTAGTGTGTGATAAAAACCATAAAACTCTCATTAAATTCACGAAAATGGAGAAGAAATAAAATTTACTTGCCATATCCATTTAGAATTCCATTGTTTTTGTAACTCATTAAGAAGTCACACAATTACATTTGCGTTCTGCCTCAGAAGTTGTTACAGATGTCTGCAGCTCTGGTAAAGAGAGGGGATTAGTGGAAAAGCAAACACCTCCTATTATTTCCCAGAAATTTGACTTTCCCTATAAAATCACTTCTTTTCCAATTTTCAGCCCAAATTATTCTTTTTTATGTTCACTAGTTAAAACTAATGGTTTTCATTTAATTTAGAGTAAGACATATATATATCAAAATCTTCCTTGCAGCAGTTCTTGTACAAATGCTTCATAATGTTTAGTCTTTTATGGATGAGACAAATTGCCAAAGGAAGACACAATCTCTATGTGCCAGTGACACATTTTTGATAACTGAAAAAAAAAATTCTCAAAAAAGGGTTTAAGATAAAATTGCACTCATTTCCAAAAAAAACATTCCTTGTGGTTATGCCTTCTCCCTGTCATTTCAAGATTAATAAATGAATCTTCCATAATTTTTAAAGGATGAAAAAACAGAATAAAAGTTAGTATTTTGTATAGTGAAAGGAGAACCTGTAAATCTCAGTGACTTAGTATTTAGCGTCATTTTTGCAGCTACTATTTTTATAAAGTTCTGGAGAACAAGACAGTTGTGGTGAGCTTACACTCATCCTACCTCTGAGGAGACTGGCCCAAGGCGTTTCTTAGTCAGCAACACTGACACAATCCTTATGCTGTAATAGCAATAACTTACTGTTTTTAACAAACAGCAGCCTTTGTTCTGAGGGGATTCGTGTCCCTCTTGGCTCTGTGACTTATCAAACACCCAAGACATCCAATAGTGCTTTAAAAGGCACTGCTGGATATACCTGATTGCCAAAATGTGGGGTTTTCGTTCTAATGTGTAAATCCTCCACTCTCATTTTGTGCCTGCTTACTTTCCATATATAACATTTTGCATCCCTCTTTGCCATACAAGACAGACAAAATGTGTATCCAAGGAATCATCTCAACAATCCATGAACAATATTTCTGACAACAAATATTTTATTAAGCTACTTTTACCCAACTGTAAAGTTAACTCATAAACAAATAAAAAAAGTTCTATGACGTGTACATAATTTATGGTGAAACATGTATTTATTACACTTTTTAAACACCTAGCTTATATCTCAACACCTCTAAAATTTTAACACCTTTAAAGTAATAAAGTACTTTGATTCTTATAGACATATCTTTGGACTGTAACTAAAGACATCAAGAACAAGCAGCATTTTACCTTCTGAGAAACTGCCTACAGACTAACAGCAAGTGTCACTTCAGTTTAATGTCTGTCTGCTTTCAAGGATGTATGTCTTTCAAAACAGGGTCATGATCTAATATGCCTTTCCTACTGATTTTTTTTCCAAGGTAATTTAAGCTGTCTGGAGGTTTGGGGATGTTACAGATTCTCATTTCATAAAAGTGGTAACACTTTAGGTAGTATCAAAACATCTTGTTCAATGCCAACAGAAAGTTCAAAGTATAAAAATACTGTGTGTTTTATAGGTGTGCAGGAATGGCATATTCTCAAAAATTCTAAGTAAATAACACTGAAAGGTTAAGAGTAATAAAAGATGGTAAATATTCTCTCATTTAGTGGAAACTGCACAACTCACTGGATTTCTTCCAGTCCTAAGTCTTTCTTGACTGCAGCCATTTAAATAAACAGCTGGGCCTTGCAGCTATGCAGTCAACTCTTGCAGTCAGTTGTAACCCTCAATATATTTCAATAACAGG
Organism: Melospiza melodia melodia; assembly: GCF_035770615.1. Lineage (NCBI taxonomy): Eukaryota > Metazoa > Chordata > Aves > Passeriformes > Passerellidae > Melospiza > Melospiza melodia. The sequence continues at coordinate 74,313,932 of NC_086226.1, read as the reverse complement.
ACCTTTCACTGTGCACTGGGAATCATCCCTCAAAAATGTTTACTTGATAAATTCTAGTTGAGAGACATGTTTATAGTCAACGATACAATGCAACCGTATATTTATAAAGCTTTATTAATAATACAATGCCTACAAACTTCCTATTGATTATATCTCAATTCAACACTGTCAAATGCTTTAACATTAATAGCTATTAAAATACCTGAGGTGTCTATTATCCACCTAGTTTTATAGATCGGAAGCTTGAGATACAGGCAGGTTGAATGATTTTCCCATCTGTTCTCTGTGTGCTTTGGAGCATAACCTAAATATAGGCATGTGGAAAAGTTCTACTAAAATGCTAGCTCCACAAAAAAGCAAAATAACTTTTGCTCTTTTATTCAACAGAGACATAATTTTATCCTCAATTCACAAGAAATTTCCTGACATTAAAAAAAATCTGGTGACCTTCCCAATTACAACTCCACTGGGTACAAGACAGATGCAACCCAACATACGGTAGTAAACAGGTTGATATAATCTCAGATTTTCTATGGCAACATTAAAGTTCTGGGGTGAGTGGACGTGGAACAGCTTCAGGATGGTCTCAAAATATCTCTTTTCAGGACATGAAAAATTATGAAATGTAGCATGACCGACGACAGTTCAGGGTGGCACACATCTAGACTGGAATTAATAATTTATGGAATGATCTTTTAGTTTGGTCTAGAATATAAATGAACATGTCTATGTCATACTTGCACTGATTTTTCTCATTTGCAATAAAATGATGTTTAGTGCCTTTGAATTCAGAAGACTCTCTTTTCTGTTTAACCTATTATCTAGAGTAATATAATCCTGTGGAGCACTTGGTAAGTCACTTTCCAACTATCAATCATCCCTAAATAGTGCTCTCTCATTTTAAATCAAAAGAATAGACCAGATTTCTCCTTTTCTCCATCTTGGAGACAGCAGCAGTCAATAAAGCCGTCCATTTCAAATACAAGATTTATAGCTGCCAGAATTTTTATACCATATACTCTGCATTTCTAAATACAATATTCATATTGGTAGAAAACACGCAGCAACTGCCTGTAGCAGCATCTAATGGGATTTTAACAGAAGCCTCAGCCTTATCCAGGTGCCTGCTAATTGACCTGCAGAGGAAGCATTTCATTGTGTGCAGCCAGGCAGTTCTGTTTAGATAAATCAATAGAGAAAAGAGAATTTGGGAGTTTTTAAGCAGAGGTCAGGGTTAATCTGTAAATGTGTTTTATCCCTTGAAGGATTTATATTAATCCAGTTTTGTCTCTGATACCACTGATTCAAAGCTTACATTATAACTGAAAATCTTCTCTCTGGTGCTTTTCTTTTTTATAAATACTCAACTACTTAAATGTGCACCGCCCAACAGGACAGCAAGGAGAATCTCCTGGTAAATCTTTAAGTAAAATCCACATACTTTTTAATAAGCAAACAGACTTACTGGAGAGCACAGGCCCCCTGACCAAAAAAAAAAAAAAAATCCTGATTTCATTTCTGTTCTGCGTTGGATTTTTTTTTTCAGTTTGATTTTTTTTCCTTACTGAAACTTTGCCTAATATTCTTCTATGGCAAATTAAAACCAGAAGTTGTTCTAACATAGGGATCTAGTCCAATAGCACAGTCTTTGACAGAATTCAGGCACATCTCAAAATCCAGGAGAATGAGAAAAAATCTGGCTGATGTCCAGGATACAGAATTTTGTGGCGTAGAATAGAATTACTGTTTCAAGATGAACCCCAGTAGAAAGACCATGGTCCCTGCTCTGGCTGGGACCATGCACAAACTACAGCTCCTGAACCCACAGCTTCCTCTGCAAAACGTGGGATGGCACTGGGGGCATTCAGAGCAGAAAGACTTGAAAGCTTTCAACAGCAACAACCCACCATGCACAGCAGAGCAGCTTTTTGTCATTAGCCATATATCCATATTTTATTCCATTGTTTTAATGCAGTAAAAGATGGTAGTCTGCCCCATTTCATAAATTCATCCATTTTATATAGCACAAAAGGCCCTTTGTATGATTTTGGAAATATCCCTTACTTGAGGCACTGTAATAAAACAAGACTTCTGTTGCAAGATAAATAAAGTACCACTGCTCCTTCACTGTCCTGTCACCTCAGTTTCACATTATTTCATTCAGTCTTGTCTTCTGCCCATAAGTTGACATTAATGTCTTTCCTTATCATGACATTTATGGTTTCCATTATTTTCTGAAGCACTCTATTGATTTTGAGATCTATAGCTCCTACATGAATTGTCCTTCAGAGCTCTGTCATTACTCCTGCTTGTACAATAGGTACATGCCCAATGATTCAGGGTCAAATACAGACAGCCTAGCCATGTGAGGGCTAAAGTAATGGAGGTACTCCTTTTCTCTTAGGGGAAATTAAGTTTCCTTAAAATTGTAATATTTACATTTTAATGAGTAAATATACTGACCACCATTATATTGGTATTTTTTTCCTCTCACTCCTAAATTCCTAATGCCTTAGAATGGCCTCACAAACTAATTTTTAAAAAATGTTAAAAACATGAAACTATAAAGCCTCCATATAGGAGTAACCAGAGCAAGAATTTAATAGCATAAAAATGTGATGGTTACAACTAAAATGAGCCTATGCCAACCCAAGGCTAGACAGATTTTTTGCTGTCCAGATGAACAAGCAGAACTTTGTTAAAGCTAGTTCTGAAGATGGCATTGTGTTTTCTCCTCTCCAGCATCTCCACTATGGTATTCCTGTCTTATGCCTGAATTTGGGATCCCTTTGTTGGTGAACATGAGTACAACAATAAAGTTCTACACAGAGGATTTCAGTTTAGGCTTCACTGATACCTGATTCCACATATGCACAAAAGAAGCCAGTTTTCAGAGAACACTCTCCTGAAATATTTCAGTTAGATCAAAAGCTCAGAAAATCATAAAAGCATTCTGTCTTCCCTTGGTATTGAAAAGCATTCCATATTCCCTTGGCTAAACTAAAAACTTACATATCTAGGCATGATTGTCAAGACTGAACTGGGTGACTGGGTGCTCCACAGCAGATCTTTGTACCAGCAGGGTTCCAAACACCCTGTGGTATGGCAATCTCCAAAACCAGGAGGAATTTGCAGAATTACAGAGCAAGTCTTGATATCCTAGCATATGGGGTAAAGTCTCTTCTGAAACTTCAGTTTATTCCTTTCGTGTACTTTCCAGGTACATCTGTTTCTGCTAAGACTCATCACACTAAAAGATGGAGTCTTTTGAAAACAAAAGCCTTCAGTAAGTCCTGAACTCCACTGCATGGTTTCTTTAAAAATATGCCTGACATTTGCCCAAGCAAATTATTTTAGTGTCATGATCTCAGTTAACCTTTTCAGAATATGGTGCTTCAAAAACATTTTGATAACACTTACTATAAGCCTTAATGCCATAAACTTTTTGCCATCCCATTTGCTCTCGTTTATCACTATATAAAAGCGTCACCCACCAGCCAAAGGGGGTTATTTGCTCATGCAGACAGGTAAGATGTCCATTGCCAAGTGCAGAAAATCCTTCCCCAGCTGTCCTCTGCTTTGTGCTTTCAGAGAAGAACCATGCATTTAAAATGCTATCATAAACGAGTCAGAGGAAAAATTTTGCCTTCCAAATTAACTTAAATGATAATATCTGTGGCTAATAATTAAAGCAGCTCCACTTATGTGAACCCACTGCAGGACTTTTGAGCCCATTCGTTCCAAGAATATACCATGAAATTACATGCATTCTCCCCTTTATTTCAGAAACAGTTCATCAAATTGCAATGTCAGATCTAAACCTGGGCTTTGTTTCTTTAGAAAAAGATGGGTTTTCCTAAGAGAGCACAGCACAGAGAGGCAGCCCTCCCCAGGCACGTTTCCTGCCTGGCAGTGCTCGCCGAGAGAGAGGGGGAATTCTGTCATCATGTTACTGTGCTAATAGAGTGCCTGCTGGCAAGCACCACTAGGCTCTCCAGAAATATGACACAGTGAGATAAAGCTTATACAAACTGAGAGACATAAACATAACCTACTTGTGTTAATCCTGTAAAACCACGAGTATATGACAAGGGGAGGCAGCACTACAGAGTGCTGCGGTCTGTGATTCTCCACCGCAGGCTTTCACTCTGAAGAGACAGGATATAAATGCAGGTGTGTCTTCTGCTAGCGAGACCTCACTTCCATGCTCAGGGTAAGGCTTCTTTGTATCTCAATTAGCACCCCTACTAACTAGGGTGGTTAAGACCCACTTTCAACACGCACGGAAAATAACACCACATCCATTATGTTAGCGATCAAAGCTGTACAAGTTTGTAGATTGTTTCAAAGATCAAAGACAGTCTGTCAGACTTCATTACCAGAAGAAAAAAGGGACTCTGACTTCAAAAGGCATTGTGTTGTCCTTTGTTTCCTCCTCAAAAATAATTTTGAAAATGGTGAGTCACCTCAGAGCAATCTAAATTAACAAGGTTTTTGACTGTACCTTCTAGCTCTGGTTGTAGTTTGATCTTCTCATTCTTTTTCCTTTTCCTTTATGTCTATATTAAGTAAAGGCTGATTGTTTGCCCCACTGGCTTAATACTGGCACACATTAAGGAATAAAAATTGAAGCACTTCCTCAATCTGCAAGATACCTAAAATTGCTCCCACTGCCTCCCCTGACTGCTTTCTCTTGCTCACTGACACATTGTCTGCAAAAAAGCTATTTGAAAATGTCCTTAATTAGTTTTTCTATTTCCCTGATTGAAGTGATACCTTCAGTCAGATTCACATAACTAATTATACTAATAGTGAATAAAAATAGCATCAAGATTAGAGGACTGATGTTGTTTGAGCTGTAAGTCTTATGGATACCTTTTTAAAGGCGAGTTTTGAAAGCACTCACATTTTCCTGACTGCTTTAAATACTTTTAAACTATTCATAAGGGATTTTTTAGGATTTTCATAATTACCCACAAGGCAAAAAACTCATCCAGCCACACAAAGATCCAAACCTGAATACATTTGTTCATATGTCAGTGGTAACATTAGTACAACACTATAAAGCTTTACTTGTACCCAGGAGTAATTTACACTATCAGTGAGGTCTCCACTGACAGTTCCCACATCCTCCATCACAAACAAGCTAACAGATCTAAGTCAACAGCACTGAAAAGTTTAATCATTCTAGTGCAGGACTAACGCAAAATGTGGATCTTCATTTAATTCACTTTCTCTACAACTGGCAGTCTTCCAGATACCACTGAGGAAGCGTGCCCTTTTTTGGCCTGTGGGATCTAGTTTTACATTTCTGAAATTGTGAAATGGGTGACCTGAACGGGTTTTTCCCCTATCTGTAAGTACTTAGCTAAAATATTTAATGGACAAAGTGCTGATTTACCACTTCTTGGCTCCTATCCCATAGATGATGATCACTCATCCATGTGAAGTTACCCTATAGATATCTGGTAACATTCCCTTCTTAACATGTTATTCCTATTCCTGTTACTCTGTGGATTATTATCACTGTCAAAAAATTCCCAAAATTTACTTCAAGGCGACTTCTCAGGCACAGTCAATATTAATGATGTCAAAACCATGGTGGAAAAAGGTCTTCTACACATTTGTACTAATAAATGTAATTGCCTGTGGAAACACTAAGATAAAAACAATGCCCACACAGAGTGTGCTGGACAGGCACTACAGGAATGGAGTCCTTAACCAGAAAAGCCACTGTCTGAAATGGTCTTTATATGTTATAAAGTGATACATAAATCCAAAGCAATAGGTCCACAATTGCTCAGAGGAGATAAGGAAAATTGGAAAAGCATTCAACCAAGCTGTTCTTTTCTCTTTCTTATTCCTTCATTTTATTCTTTAACCTAACATTTAAAATTTCTCGTTTTGCACAGGCATAAAAACATCGTTGGTGTGAGGTCTCTGTCAAGTCACCAGAGCACCCTTCTTAATTATTTGATTGCATAATCTTTTAGACTATATAGATCAACTAAATCTAGTTCCTGACCACTCCACATTATACTTCTTCATGGTTTTTCCCTGAAGCATCATCTAAAATTTGAGAAGCATAAAGCAGTAAGGTAATGACAAACAGTCAAAATGTGAAACTGCAAACAATGTCTGAAAAGAGATATTTGGTCTTTGACCATTTTTTGCCTAACTTAATATCCCCATCTTTCTTCTTTCTGAAGTATTCGCATGAAGCTTGACCTATACTTTTTTATATATATACGTATATAAAAAGAATATATGCACATATATACACACATAAGAATATATATAGACACGCCACCACATTCACTGAAAATATATATTTATACAGATATAAAAGTTAAGACTTTTCAGGGTTTTCTTTAAGGTCTTCTTGCTTAGAATGTGTCTGCTCTGTGCAGGATGTTTGGATGCGTTCCAAACTTCACTTTTACTATTACACTATTAATATTTTTACTACTACAGGTGACACTTTTTTGAAGGACACTTCTGAAATAATAATTCTGAGTTGCAGATGTGAGTAGTGTGGAGTCCCCAGCAGGCAGGGCAGAGTGAGGAGGCAGTCTGCATGGTAGGCTCCAGGCTTCCTAACATGCCCATAGCAAACCGTGTCAAGCAGGTAACCTATTTAAGAGTCAGGAAAAAATGCACCTGGAAGTCTTCTAGCTGGGATTTCTTGGCTTTACTATATTCATAAAGACAAGACATAATTTTAAATTCTTCACAGCTCTCTTGAGTCTAAACAGTAAACTTTATGCACTTCAAATCACTTTTAGATTTGCTTCCTCACAAAATTCATGGACAGAATAAAAAAAGAACAGAACAGGGACAAGTGAGGGATTCCATTTCTTCTCTGCATGCACACACATACACGACACACACACACATATCTGTCTTAAGAGGTCTGTTTTCTGGCCTCAGAAAAAGGAAAGCAAATCCAATATTTAATTATCAACTTCTTTGTGTCCACACTGAATTTTACTGTTAAACCTTGAAACAATGGTGAAAATTTCTCTTTCTAATGGGCAGCATCCAAAAGTCAGGCAGTCTGCAAAACTTTTCCTGCCCTGTCTTGCATAAAGAAAGGGCAGCTTCTCGTACAAGGATGATATGAGGCTGCTCTGCAGCAGTTCATGGCTCAGAAAGTCACTTTGAATCTTGGAAGTGACCTTGACAGCAAAACTTTCAAGGTAAGAGCATGTTCTTCTGGTTTGTGAAATACAGGAACTAATGGATGCTTTTTTATATATATGTTTATTAAGCAAAGTGGAAATTCTTTTTCTTGTCCAGTTTATTTCTGCCTCCCTTAGCATATAATACTGGTTTGCTCACAGAAAAGGATGAGTGCAACCAACCGTGTGACCTAGGTAACTTCAGTGATTTTGCTGCATAGCTCGGGCCAATGACTGGCTATGAAATTAGTGAAAACAGCTCAGCAAGTGCTTAAGATGCATGAATTAGAGAGCATGACTTAGATATTTATTTCTCTGTAAGAATATGTTTCAGCTCTTTTGAAAAAGTTGCACATAAACCTAGTCTTATGAAACATTCTAAAATAGGATGTTTTCTTGATTTAAGATCTGGTTTTGTCTTTCATGACTATAAAAGCAACAAAGAGTTAAAGCTGAACAAAGACCAAGTTTGGACAGCAGTATTCATAAAAACCATCTGCACAAAGGAAGTGTTGTTTTTGCTCCTGCTTGCCCTATCCTTTTCTTCATTTTATCTCTTCCCACTCACTTCCCTAGCTAGCTGGCCTGAGTGGTAAAAAAACTGACTTCATATATTGTCATCTTTAGGTTTTACAAGAGTTCTTTATATAAATAATGTTTAATTCCCAAGTAATTGCAATGTTCTTGAGGGCCACAGGTAGTTTGTATAGATCAGAGCAATGAGCAGAATCCTAAGCTAATGGCCACCTTGCTCATTACACGCAAGCTGGCTGAAAGTAACAGCCTCGTGGGAGCAAATGCTGTTTGCTGCCTGTTAGATAATGCATCAAAACATGATTCTAGTGAGTAAAGGGCATTCAGACACCACACAAGGGACACTGCACACCTGCACCTGCGAAATGGTCTCCTATGAAGAGGTATTCACAGGTTTCCTTAAACATGAAACTGCTTCAGGAAGAATATTGTTAATGGTGAAGGCAAAGAAGGAAGTAAGGGTTTATAAAGAAATTTTCTCAAGGTCTGCAACAGAGTTCCAGAGCCAGGGCAGAAGCAATTCTGTGATTCACCCAGGGATCACAGTACCATATTTGGTGCACTTGGCTTTATGCTATACAGGCAAAAGTTGTCTCCCTTTGCTCTCCAGAACAATCTGGGTGACAGCTTTCTCTGAGAGAGAAACTCCTTGTGGTCTCTGGGCACAGGAGAAGACATTTTTCTCCAAAAATGTCTTAAAAACACCAGATGTTTGAATAGGAAATGCCATAAACAAGGACCTCTTGTCCTTGTTTGGAAAGGCAACTGGGAGCAGCTCATCACACATGTGTTCTGGGTATTCAGAGGTATCACTTGCCATAAAATGTCTTTTTTTTTTCCTTTTTAGAAAAATATTTTAAGCAAGTATCTAATGTGACTCTTACTAGAAGAGCGGCTTTTCATGACAGTAAGTACGGTCCTGTCATGCAGCACACGTGACCTTTTTGGCAATTAAAAATAATGAACCTTGGATTGAAAAATGTGTCGAAAATAGTTTTAGAGATGAGCCAGTTGGCAGAACACAACCATCAGAAAATATCTCAAAAAATATTCCACCTACCCACACAATCTCCCTGTGAGACTGCTCTGGGAAAGATGCTGCACACAGCTATTTGTGCTTGGTGATAAAAGTAGAATAGTGAGGCTCTACAGACCCTGTGGAAAGGTTAGTAGAGGGGGAAAATAACAAAAGCCAACATGAGCCGGTTGTTTGTTGGCAAAGTTTGTTGGTTGCTATAACTTGTGGCTTGTACAAAGCTAGGCAGGAAGGACAGGGTGATCTCAGAATAATTCTATGTGCTTTAATTTTAATGAAGTCCAGCAGTTTATTTCACGAATCTAATGTAGCTCATTAACACAAATACGTGTCTGCACAGATAAATTTAATATAAAATAAGATGTAGTAATTTTGCTGATCATTTATTTACAGGAAAAATGCATCTGTTGTAGGTACCAATTGATTTTTGTTTTCTTCTGCTTGCTGGGGCACTGGTTTGAACCCAAAGAAATTGATGGGCTCTGGAGCATACTGACCAGACTGTCTGGGAGATCCGAGAGGCAAAAAGAGCTGTCACTCAGGGTGCAAAAACAAGAAAAGGCACCAAAATTAAGGGCCAAATTGCAAGAGCACAGCTCCCACAAAAACCTTGCTGCAGGTTCACAGTGGCCACTGTTCCTTAACCCATAGCCAGATTTTGCCCTAGAGCTGCAGGAGAAGTGCCTGGGCTGGAGCAGATGGTGGGGTTTGCATTGTAAGGAGCAGCCTTCCTGCGGATGGAGTTACCGCTGAGCTCAGCAGACACTCCAGACACACCTTCCTTCGCACATCAGGGCACTACTGTAGAACTCCAGATAACATTGTGATAACAGCTTTCAGACACGGTAATAGTTTCCATGTTTTATTTTAAGCCATGAAATACCAATCCTTTGTTTTTCAATATTAACCTTTTTTTCTATATTATGATCAATAATGAAATCAATATATGAGGTTTTGAAAAAAAAATGCAGATAAGTACTAAAAATTTCTGTAATTTTCTCAACATTATCAGCAAAATAGTTCACAGGATTCTTATTCATTAAGGTAACCCAGGACTTCTCATTGTAGGGCTGTCCCTGTTGTTTAACACTTTGTCTGTATATGCTTAGGATGAAGTTTCCTCTGTAATTTCTAATATTTAATTTCAACTACAGAATAACTAGTTGTACTTTCTGAGTAGAGAATAATAGTAAAATACTAATTGCTTTTTTCCATGCTGAAACAAAATAAATTTTGGAAAAAAAATCCTATCTATTAGTGTGCTCAAAAACTGACATGAGTGTGCTGCAAAAAGAGCTGAATTCAAGTTCCCCAGGCAACCACCACTTTGGCATTTTCTAACCCAGTTTCCCACTTACTTTTCCCTTAATACCACTATGAGACAGCAAGGTACAAAACACATACTCAACATTTAGCATAGGGTATTTCTGCTCACAGTTTTCTTGAAGCAGAGGTGTATTTATAAGTGATTGGAGGCTTGGGGGCTTGGTTAACTCACTGCTGGAGGCCTATATGTGGATTTGAAGTCTTAATAGACAGCTAGTGCACAGTAAATCCACATTCAAAGGCCAATTTGAAATTCATAGTTACACTTCAGCCTGGGAAGGCAGCACCGACAGTGCCTTGGGCAGGCTGTAGCAACAGCTTCAGCAGGCATAAGGGCAATTTTGGTGGGCTTTTTTCTTATGGGCATTTTGTCCCACAGCAGTGTGGGTAGGAGATGGAAGAAAATCCACTGCCATTTTCTGTTCATTACAATGGCAAGCCGTGGAAACTAACCTAAAGCTTATGCAGAATGTTGAAAAGAAGCGAGTCTTGGCGAGATGAGGAGAAAAGAATCTGATGTATGTTAGCGACCTGAACTTGATCTCAGAAAATGTGACATGAGAAAAATATGGGTCTTTTCACTTGAGGGATGTGAACAACTTCTCAGTCTTGCATCACTGGCAAGATTTGATTGAAGGCAGTTCAGAGCAGCAAAGAGATAAGGCTAGAGAAACCTTTATCCTGAATCTCTGGGTAAGCCAGACTCTGGAGGCTGATCCCCACAAGAGAGTGTGCTGTTTGTCTCCCTGCTTGAGCGAAATGGCTTTAATTTACTGAGCAGAGGCCCTACTCAATCACACCATCATGTGGTCAAGCAAGTTGTTCACATGAAATGGGAACCTAGCATGCTAATTTTTAATTTTCCCACCCTGAGAAAGAGGGATCAGGTCCTGGGAATGTGCTTCACAACTTGGAGTCGGCGTGGAAGGAGCTGGCCATGGAGTGGCACCGCCATTTGGCAGCACAGGTGCTGTTTGTAGCAGGGAGGCTCTGGCAGCTCCTCGGCATGCTCCTCATACTGCACGTCTGTGCATGTGCACTGGGCTGCCCCTGCAACCGCAGCAAGATGCTAAATCTGTCATTGTCTGTCTCCGAGTTGACTCCAAATGCTGTCTGCTGGCAAATGCTGACACACGATGCCTGAATGGGGGCTCTGTGGAGTGTGCACTCGCATCGCCCAGTCCACCCGTCTCATGTTCCCGGTCTGATGAGATTTGGAACAGTCTTTCAGGAGCTATAGGTGTTAGATGAGATGGGAAGTCTCATCTAGCACAGCTGGGAAATCTCCATTTTAGGATCCCTATAAGAATTATCAATCAACAACTGTTCAGATTATAACGAAGGCAGTTTATTCACGCTTCCTTCACACAAAAATATACATATTTCCCAATGCCTCCAGGGGTCTCCTAGAAATTATAAAAATAGGATAAAACCTTTCACAATAGGCTCATTGTGACTGATGTGCTACTAAAGTGTAGCAGATTGAAACTGCATGGCATGTTGTGCCATAATGTCTGTATCTGGATTATTCCCTCTTTCAGCAGCTATCAAATATGGTTTTATCTTTTTTTTTTTAAAGTAGTTGTTGCTGAGTGAAAGTAATACAGTCCCTCTGAAGCTTCTGAGGCTTATAAAAAAAGGTACTTTATTTTTTCATTTGTCTGCACACACTTGGGGTTCCTACAGTTTGTGCTCAATCAGTAAAACTGAATGGAAATAAAAATGAAAAATGAAAGATGTAAAGCTCACGGATTTATTTTTATCTTGAGAACCTTCAGGAAGGAAGATTTTTCAGCCTCTAATCTTAATGATACAGCAGTTAGAAGGAGTGATTTTCTCTGTGAGCTTTACACATTAATTAAGCTGTATTGTATATTTTGAGTTGAACTAGTCCTTGTTAATACCACCTCTGTGAATCTCCCCTTGCAAAAAAATATTCTAGTTGCAAAACAATGCTTGATTTAAACAAGGCAGTTAGAAGAGTCAACAGTCTATATGAGAGTAGCTGATTTTATAGTCTATTAAGAGAAAATCTTTTACAGCAAAGTCCTGATCTATCTGTTTATAAAATAAGTGTTTTGAAAGAAGAGATTACTTGAAATGATTTTGTGTGGGCATCCTTAATGCTCAAATGCAGCCGCAGATGCTCGACATAAAAGGTACAAATTTACAACAAAACACAGTTCAACATATGTGCATTTATTGTCCAGATCTTTTTAGGCTGTCAAATAGTTTTCAAACAGTATTCAGCACATCTCTCAAATATCCCAGCAGTGTGAGGTGACTGGTGCTGCATTTCTCCTTTTACTGAAATAACAAGGTCAAAATGTTCCATTTTGTGTGAATGCTCAATATAAGACAACTGAAACCTTATTTCAGAAAGTACTTAGAGTTCTATAGAGCCTCATGTTGAAAGCAGAGTTCAAGGATCTTCCTGCAATTTAAAGGTCTCTGTCAAGCACAGGGAGCAGGTGCCAATCATCTGTGAAAAATGTAATCTAGGTCCCCATGGCAAAGGCTGAAATAGCCACATCTCTATGGCAGGGCTTGCTGGGAGAGGCTTCTTTCCCTCCCTCCCTCCCCTCAGCCAAGCTCACTGCACAGCCTGGCTGGGCTCTGCAGCTCCTGCACAAAACCAATCTTTTAGCTGCATACGCTCTGCGCACGGGCTCTTCTTAATTAAAGCAGCCATTTGAAGTCCTCCCTGCGGCTTATAAATTTTCAGCTTTTCAAGTCCTGATGTGCTCTGGAAAAGGGTGCGGCCTAAACACTCCTTGTGTCAGTTGCCGCTGTGGACTGCTCTGCATCATGGCAGTCTGATGGCACACCTAAAGGAAACATCATTTTAACAGACACACATCAGTAACTGCAGCAATGGCTGGTGCTGCCTAGGACTCCTCTCATTCTTCTACAAGCAGCTTCCCCCCTTCTCATGCCATTGCACAACCTGGCTCCATAGTGCATTTGATCACCTCTCTACCCTGGGGCCTTTGAAAGAAATAGAAAATGCATTTCTATTTCACCCATTTTCCCAACCTTTTCATACTTACTACCATGTATTAACAGTAACAGGACATCAATCTTAAACCAATTTTTTTTCAAAGTTCTTTGAGTGTTTGGGTTGAACTAGAAGCAATGATATGAGGAATCACTCCACACCTCCTTAGCACAAATTCTCTTCAATCAAAAAAGAGGAATTTAAAAATATTCATATAGACATTACAAGAAAGATGAGAAAAAGAAAGGAAATGTTTTATTGTTCCCATATCCTGCACACAGCTTTCCATTTGTAACTCCCTAAACCAGAAGTTACAGCCTGAATGCAGAGCTCTGCTTTGCGCTACTGCAGAAAAACAGGGCCTCTGAAAAAAGTACCCAAAATGTCAGCAATCCACGGGCCACTTTGGTGAGCCACAGCTCTACAATACCCAAAGCCATTACTATGATTGCAACCAGCTGTTGGCTTGACACTGCTTCAAAAACACATTCACTATTCCTACAGGATTTTCTTCTACAAGAGGCATCTAAGGTACATGCTACCATTTTACTTATGTTGTCCTCATTGGTGTGGCATTGTCACTGCATGACACTGCAGTCATGCTAGAATAGGAATGCTCATTTTTATGGGGATGAAGGCTTTTAATTTGGGCCTACTGTTTTCTTTTTATCCTATAGCAGTGATGGGAGTTCTCTTCTCTCCTCTCATGTTCTTCAGAGATAGGTGCTTCATTTTATACAAGCCTGAGGCTGTGTTTACTGTAGGGAAATATTTCCTCCATGAAAAATCCTGTTGGGACCAGAACTAAGACAAATCAATCATTCCACAGGTTGGAAATGGATGTTGGAAGCAGAGTTGTGTAAAATTATGAATTCCAAGACTGAGCAGATAAATCCAGCCTCTGATTTATTTAGCAAGTCTTTGCATCTCTGAGTCTGCACTGCAATTTGGGTTCAAGCCTCCCTAAGGTTACTAGAGCAACATCTCTATACATATCTAAAGAGCCTCAAAGTGGTTTCCTCTCATGAAATTTTTTCTCTGAGAATATACAATTTTTGTTTGTTTGAATTTAAAGACATTTCCAACTACATTCCAGGCAATTAGCTTCTTATTAGTGAAAGCATTGCCTTGTGAGTTCCGTGGCAAGTAATGTATTACACGGTGACACAGACAACAGACATGTGATCAGTAGTACCCACTCAACAGCTGTGGAGGAACAGTCTCCAGAATAAAAATGGGGTCAGTTCATGACAGTGATGCAAAAGAAATGCATGGAAAATACCCTACATTTGAAAGTCTGTGGTACAAACCAGTTACCACCAGTAAGAAATCTGGTCTCTGAGCACAGTGGTGTTCAGACGTTGTTCATGCTTCTCCTTTTCTTGTCCTTGGTGAATCTGTGATTAAACAAATAGGGATTCCATTTGGAAAGAGAATTATATATGCCTTCTTTCCCTCTAGCACCTAAGTCACAATGAATCAGCTCTTCATCTACATCCTTTCAAACCTTCCTCAAGATTTACAGTAATTCAACAAAAACGATAAAAGTAGAAATTATCAAGACACTAACCTCTGTGAAGCCCTGCTCACTTCACCTAGGTCGTTTGCTTTCCAGCTGTCCAAATCCCATTGCTCTTTTTTGGTTTCCACCTTTTCAATCAGGCAAGTACATTTTAGACATCCTGAAGGGTAACTACCGTACTAAACACTGACATCCTGAACACCATTAATACAGTACCTCTTGACACCAATGCCACTCAACACATTTGCTAAATTGCTCTGAACATGCCAAGAGAGCAAACAAAAAAATCTCAATTCCAATAAAGTCCGTACTTAAACTGGTACAGAGTTTTTTGGAGTTGAGTTTGGAGTTAAACTGTGCCTTCCCCATTATTTCCTCTGCATTTTTAACATACACCTTCTACAACTTAAAAAAATAATTACTTTCATTCTTGAAGTGATTTGGAAAAGGTATTTGTGAAACAGTAGGATTGCAAGAAGACAGATTATTGTTAACAATGAAGAAATTTACATTAACTGATTAGCTCTGTTTATGGCTGCCAAACACATAAGATTCTATTATTGGCCCTCTGAACCTTGAATTTCTGATGACTTAAAATTTACAGGTGCATTTCATTTTCTTGCCTACAATTGGTAATATTGAATAAGTTGTAGCTAGCATAGTCATAAGATAACTCAGGAAAATTACAACTGCTTTTTCTTACATTTCAAGATAACAAATAAAAAAAATGCAAATTCTTGTTTAGCATTTGACCATTTTACGCAAAGTAGGAGAGCAATTTTCTTTACTACTTTTTTAATAGGAAATGGGAAGGTAATTTTGAAATCTCTGCTTTTACTGAAACCAATGTGCAACATCTTCATTATTTAGTCACTGCTGATTAAGTTAACTCTGGGTGAAGTATGAGTCATTCACCACTATACAAATATTTGTGCTCTTGTGTTACATGAAGCAGAATAGAAAGAAGAAATTGTCCAAAATATTTTAGCACTTACTATTTGCAAGACCTTAAACTACAGTCAGGCACAAGGAATAGACAGCAAGAATGTTCAGAGATTAATATATACATTAATACATACATTAATATATACATTAATACACACATTAATATATACATTTTACAGCTTGGCCCTCAGGCTGGCTTTCAGCCTGTGTGCTCCTGACTCTACACAAGATTTCAAACAATACTAAGTAATACGGAAAAAGTACTACATTTTGTGAGAACCTCAAGTGACTACCACACCCAATTCTCCTAATTTTTGAGGTATTGATGTATTGTCCTCTGTTATTTTTGTAGGAGCAGAGAAGTCAACAGCATGAGGTACTCTTTCTGTTTTGGATATCAATGCAGATAAAGATTGTTTCAACATACAGCTCACTCCCTTTGAATGAAAGACCATTAAATTTTACCTACCTGACCTTGTAAGATGTCTAAAATCAAGGATGTTAAAGTCTAAACAGTGTCCAGCTAAAGCATATTTCCTAAATAGTGTTTCAGTCTAGAGCCAAGAGCAGCAGGATGGGGAGTACTATAAAAGAAACACCACTTCCTTTGACAGCTTCTCCAAGTGATTCATCCCCCGCCCTCAAAGAAGACACAAATTCCCCTTCCTACTTGAATCTGTCTGACTTTTGGTTCCAGATATTTGCTCTCCCTTCTGCTCTGTCTCAGGAGGGTGAAGCACTCTGCCTTTGCTTCTTGGGAAGTCGCCGTTCTCTCTCACTAGGCTGCTTTTTTTGATGATCTAGATGCACAGAGGTGAAGGCTCTCACATTAATGCACTCTACATTCCACATTTCGATGGAATTCTGTTCTATTGTTCCTTATTCCTTAATTACTTTTTCAGAACTGGATTGCAGAACTGTGTAAAATACACAGTGTTCCATAACCAGACATACACTTCCCATTTTCTCCCACTCAAGATTACTCATTTCAAAAAACCATGTACAGATGTTTTAGGCGTGGAATTACTCACTGATAGTTTCTTCTGAGTTCATGTCATCTGTAATATCCAGATTTTTTTCAAAACAACCTCAGTTTGATTCTTTATTCCTTTTTTTCCCTTTGGAATACAGAAATTATCTGTATGTAGAACAAATATGCTGATATAATACAAAACAGGGTCATTAAATCAAATTTTTACTCTTCTTGCAGTCTCTATCATCTTACAGTCAACAATTTTTTACCATCTTTTTTTTTATTTTTTAGGTAATAAATCCTACCTAACACTAACACTTAAACTGTCTCTGGTGCACAATTCAACAAATGTACTAGAAATACCACAACTGAAGGGGATTGTATGAGATATACACTATCTGACTTTAAATTTATTTAACACAGAGTTTATTTACTGATATTATTTTAGTGTCCTTTTAAAAATGGAATCTCATTGAAGGAATGCCATTGAGATAGTTTTTATGAGGTTACCTTAAGCAACCAAAGTTATAATCTGCTGGAACAACACCTGTCTTCTATAGAAAAATGTGAAACAGTTTTGTTTAACCAAATCCAGTATCAGGCCCTCCTATTACAGTGCCTAAGGCTGAGCACAGTTTAACAAGTTTCCCATGCAATGTTTGTCTACTTCAAATACTTCTCAGAAGTCTTACAATCTTTCACATTTATTAGATATTAATGTTAGCAAGAAAGACATCTCAACCACTGGTATTAGACTGTAGCAAATCATCCAGGCTTTCTGTCTGAAGTGTTTATCTTTAAACATTGTTAATTGATATTCTCCTTAGTGGATGAGAAGGCAGTATGTCATCCTCATGTGATAGTGGCACATCAGCTAATTTATTTTCAGATACAGAAGCGAAATGGTTGTGAATACTTGTCTCTTCCCTGCATCGTCTTTTTAGCACCCCCATATATAAATGGACTTTGTCATCCTTTGTCTGTTATATACAGGAAATTTTAAATATTTTTCTGCTTTTGTCCTTTTAAAAACAATTATTCTAGACCCCCACAAGAGTGTTCTATACAACCCTAGTTGTTAAGGTTTTATAGTCATTCATATTTCCCCTCTTAGTTAATGCTTTGATTGTTTTAGCTGAAAAATTTATTTCTCCACTGAAACAGAAAACCTCCATTAAAGCTGAGCTCTTCCTCAAAGATACACAGTATTGCAGTTTTTTCTCTTCCTCATAAAATATAAGATCAAAACTTTAATTCACATTTTTCCATCTGAATTTTATTTATACTTGTACTTATCTTTCATAAATAAGGCTTTTTATAATCTAAAGTAAATATTTGCTTGCTGTCTTCCCTTTTCCTTACAATAAAAGCAAACAGATAATAATGATTGATTTACAAACTACCAGCAAAATTACAATCGAGTCATAATATTAACTTTATCCATCAATTTAGGGCTCCAAATGTGACAAACATATTAATGTTTTATCATTAGGGAAAGAAAAACATAATCAGTAATCATTATGGACTTCAATGACTTATACAATGACTGCTTGTATCTCTCCTCCAAACCAAAATTTCACACTAACAAAAAAGTCTCATTTTTAAATATTCAAAACAGTGCTCCAACAGTAATTTTTCTTTTTTTTTCTGATTAAAAATCATTAAATATATCCAGAATTCCAAAATTTAGACTACAATATTTAATCATAATTATTACAGTTCTACCTTATATTTTTATTGGTGTAGTGATTACATGTAATCAAGAAAAGAGATTTTATCACAACACCACATTCCCCTAAGTGCATCACTAATCTACTCCAAATGTCCTAGAAAGAATTTAGCCAACCAACTCGACTGACTTGTAATGTCTCAGTATTCACAAATAGTTCTAAACAGGTATTAGGAAAAGATTTCTCAGCAGTTGGATTTACAACTTCTCTTGCCTGTTGTTATGATATTTTTATTTCTATTTTTTATATGTATATTTTTCATTAGTTACAATAAGTCAAAATTGAACAGAAATTTATGGACAATATTTTTTAAACTAATTAATTTTTTTTTCCTTTAACAAATTGGTTTGCCTCTTAGTCTATATCAGACTTGCTGCTCTAGCAGTCTTTCTTCTGAACTACCTTAAGGGTTTTTCATACAGTCTCCAGATTAATCTACATCACTCTAAAATGCATACCATAGTCCCAAATCTTGAAGAATACTTGTCAGAATGAATATCTGGACTCCTCAGTGTTTCCTACCCTCTCTCTTTCTCAGAAAACAAAGCTGTCTACTTTTTCTTCTTCTGTCCTTTGCAATTTCAAGGCTATCTACAGACAGCAGTGTGCAACTATCATGTAATTTGCTCCTATTTAAATAATCAATTTGATAAAATTTGTCCATAACCTGGCCTAATTATGTAAGCATAACTTAAGACTTTCACTGAAGAGAAATTCATATTCCTACTACATAAAGGTATTCTTCTGAATTCTCAGTATTTTTTGTAACAAGTCATTAGTCATTTCAATATTAATAAGTTGTTTCATCAGGTGTTTACTTTACTCAGAGGTTAAATCATGGTGCATTTACAAGAATAAATATTCCTAGCCAAGCTGAGCAAATTCTGGTTGTCATTTTTATCACCAGAAATCTCTAGCCTATTAATTTAGTCTTAACTATTTACTGTCACTTTAGTACAATTTTATTATTTTTACAAGTTACCCATAGCAATATCCCTTTAACCTTTTTTTCCTTGAATACTCATAGCACAAGAATTTGCATTTCCAAAATAAACATTGTCTCCTACAGCTTTTGGCACAACTTGCTCTTTGCAAACCAGAGCTTTCTGGTTGTCTTTCTATGTTCTGTCTGTATTTCAGAACAAAGAACAATAAAAAAACTTTAGGAGACCCACCAGGAGCATATTAAGAGACATCTGCAGGATCAGAGCAGGATAAGAGTGTTCAAAGGAAGCTTTCTTCCCAGTGACAAACATCAATCAGAAAGCATATTTTTAACAGGAAAGGCTTCAGTTAAACAGGCTTTCTGCAAGTAAAGAATTAGTGGGGAAATAATTTTGAGACAAATTACAATAACAGGTTACACACTGTATGCATGATAATATAAAGAAATAGTCCCAAAAAACACTTGCAGTTTAGTAGATCATAAAAACTACTGTGAACACTGGCAAGAAATAAAAGTTATCAGTCTACCCTGTTTTCCAGGGGACTTTCCTTGGTGTCCAGAGCATGGCACCCCTTATCCAGGCAAACAGCAAAGTTGAAGCAGTGGTATCCCTGACATCAGCAAAGTTCTGGTAGTTAAAAACATAAGAGAAGAGATCATTTATCTTGAAATTACCCTTAGTGAGAGCAGTGAATGATCCTCCTGAAGTCATTCTCAGTTTCCCAAGAATTTCATTAGACTAATATTTATCAAAGTACCATCTGAAATGTTACTATCTCAGAAACTTATTATAAAGAGGCGAAAACACAAACATAGAAAAGGATACATGGTGGTCCTAATATTTTTAATATTTTTCAGTTTGTCTAAAGCATCTGGATACCACACATCTGTAGTTATCTCTCTAGTGGATATCTCAACCAAATACTTTATAGATAGAGAAGACAGTAAACATATTTCCACCTTTCAGGGTGAATTTTCATTGCTTTCAAATTACTCCTTTCCTAGTCAATCTGTTTATCTTCCACCCCAAAAGAAAGAGTCAAACCTGCACATTCATTTCAGCGGCCCTTAAGAGGTGCCACTGCAGGAAAACAAATCCTGAGTAGTATTCCTCCTTTGCCTGGGATCTTCCACACCTGTGCAAAGTGGATGTGAAGTACTGTCATCCTTAACCAGAGAGTGTCCCCACAAGCAAAAGCAGAGACAACTTGCAGCATTTTAAAAAAGGGAGACTAAGTACTGCTGAAACTGTGCAAGGGAAAGCAATATTCCTCCCCTCTGGCAAATCTCCACCATTGGGACCGTCCTGATGTTACTGCTGATCAGACACCCATTCCAGCAATTTTAGCCTACCAGCAGTGCTTTTCTCCCCTGTCATAAAACACTGCACATGTAAGATAAATTTCCCTGGAGCTCAAAATGTGTATTTCACCCCCTCTCAGTTTTATCATTACTTCTTCTCTTTCCTTGTCTTTTCTCACGCATTTTTCACCTCCCAACAGTATCTGAGCAAATTAAAGAGGAGCTTGTTTCTGCATAGCCAATTTCTTCTTCTTTCTTGACAGCTGTGCTTTAACCCAGGAAAGATTTTAATCAGGCTTCTGAAGCAATAGGCTTGAATGTAAGCACACCTTCAAGGGACGAGCACGTCCCTAATAAACTTTGAAAGTAGGCCATATGTGAAATAAAATAAATTAACCTTACAAAACAACATTCTCCTTAGGTTGTGATGTCACATATATATGTGTGTAGCACTCTAATACACATTCATGAGAAGACTGCTGCCTCATCTAAGATTTGAAGCAGGTAATTTGTATATTTCTGTAAACTAAGAGTCTGAAACACTCTATAGACTTCACTACGATGACAGCATTTTTTTATTTTCAGAGGAACTGATGGGCTATTAGCCAGGGAACAGTGGAGACTGTAGGCTCTTCTAGTTTACTTTGAAAGTGTGACCTATGAGTTTTAAGTTTTATGTGTGTACGTCTATCTCTCACAAATCAACTTCAATTGTGGAACAGTTTTCCTCTGTGTATACGTAGATAATGAATTCTTCCTGTTGCAAAGTGACCTCTAGAGTCTGAGAACTCAGTTTCATTTCAATTTGTGTCAATGAAATACTTGACAAATTGCTCTATTTAGAGTCACGTATATCCTGGATTTCAGAGCTGAGCATTGCTACCTCTCTGACAAAGATAAATCAGCCTATAAGGTTTGCCCTGTATCTTCATGTCATGGCTGCAATTACAGATGTGAGTCCAAAGTGTAGTCTCTGAACAAAGCAGGATGCATCACAGTGACAAAATATTTACTTTCACAAAGATAGGAGGCTTTAAGCAACTTGTAGATTTTAGAAAAAGCTTTTAACAGAACATGAGAACTATTTAGGGAAAACCAAACCCTTTAACTATGTAAGGGCATATAGATTTTTTAGGTAAGTGCATCCAGACTTTTTTGTGTGGTGGTTTGTTTTTTGGTTTTTTTTTTCTCTTTAAATGAATATTAGTTAGATTCACTGTCAGCTCAGTTTAGCTTTGAGGCTATTGATTTAAGACTGTCCACAACATAAAAAGCATTTCTGGAGGAAAGCCACGTCTTGGCTTCTTTTCTGACTCTGCAGGATGCTCCTGGAGCAGCCATAACCCAATCCTCTTTACTAACCAAAAAAATCCACAACAAAAACTCTGTACTGTTGTTCTGAAGGCAAAGCCTTCACCACAGAGATGATGAAATCATGCACTTATGATTTGCCCTTCCATATGCTGCACTGATACAAGCCAATGATTCTTGGAGCAGCTGGCACTTGTTCCTTTTCTCCTTGCTCCTAAATTACTTTAGCTTCACCTGTTCCTTTCTCAAATTAGCCCCAAATCATTTTTCATTTCTAGGGTTATGCCAACAGTAATAATTGCACCAACTGGTACCTAGACCTGAGATCAGTGGGCCACTCCTTTCTCAAATAGTCGGTTTTAATTTCTTTGAGTGGAATCAAAGTTTTGCAAAATTATCCAAAAGATTAAAAAAGAATGGGCAGTTTCCCCGAGCAATAGATATGCAGTCTACAAACATATACTATTATGTATCTTAGGATTAAAAAAATATATAATGTCAGGTCCACAAAACTGAGCGATCAATCAAAAATATAAAGTGTGACTAGATTAATTAGAAATGGTCTCACTCCAAAATCCATAGTACAACTGTTACAAAGTTGATGAAGCCTTCAAGTACTCAAACAAGTGAAAACTGGAATATTTCACTGAAGACCTTTTCTCTTTTTAATAATTTTCATCATGTTAAATTCTTACTGATTCTAAAGCCATGAACAGACCTTACCTTGGCAGTCTCAATTTAGGTTTTATATACAAATTATTTGTTAAAATTTCAGTCAAGGTTCACCTTTTATAACAATTAACTACTTTTGCTCAGTAAGAGAAAGAAGGCAGATACATGCATGTTTTGCATGCTTCTTCAAAGTGAGAAATAAATACTCTTCTGGTGTTTGTGAAGACCTGAGCATGCAGAGTTTGCAATGTAGTGGTATGTAGTCCACTTGTACTTTTATATTATCCTTTATATTTACTGGGATAATTTTTTTTGTTTTTTTAGAGTCTAGTCTTTCTTCTCAACATCTCTTTTCCCTACAGATAGCTGTTATTTCACATTTGCAAAACAGTCTCCTCCTCTTCTGCTCTTCAGTATTATGAGATAGTGGATTCTAAACTTTCCATTAATGGCTTTTAATTCAACTCTCATAAGTCCTTCATTACTGTGTTCAGTAGGAGCTGAACACATCTTAAAACCTTGAGTAACTCTCATTGACTGAAGGTTCCAAAAATAATACAGTTCCATCTATCATTTATGATCCAATGTGATTAAAAGACATCAGCCACAATTCAGAATCTCTATGACTTTAAGACAGTTCCTAACGCAAAAGCCCTAATCAGCTCCTAAAAATAATTATCCATAGGCAAGATTAATGAGAATCTCTTCTTTATTTATATCCAAGCTTTTTGTTTGTAAAAGAACTGATGATTAGAATTTTCCATATGGTTCATTTTAGGGACTGACCCACAGCTATCAGTGAAAAAGTGTCCCTACAGGCTCTGAAGAACTGAGACAAACCAGTGGTGAAATCTATGTCTTACTCAGCTAACAGAAGACTCAGAAAAAACACATAACTAAACTTCAGCCTATTCCAATCCACCTTCTACAAGGACATTTTGAAAAATATGAGTATCATTACAAGTAATATTGCTGATATTATTTTCAGGGGAAAAAAATCCCCCACAACCTCCACAGAACCATGTTTTCTGCAAGCATAAGTGTTCAGCCTCCTCATATATAGCCACAGTAAATCAGAGCAGGCTTTCATGGAGATTGTGTTAGAAAAGGAAAGGAAGAACAATTGAATTTGATGCCATGCTTGTTTTTTGTATTTTTAACTGGGGTTAGGATTAAAAACTTTTTAAATTACATTGAAGTAGAGTTAAGAAGAGACAAGACGTCATAGGCAGGATCACTAATCAAACACAGCCAAGATAATATGCACCATGTCTTGCTCAATGGGAACTAATTACTATAACATTAGCTTTGCAGTGTTTAAACAACCATTTCATTATATTTTTTTCTACACTGATTAAATTTTCTCAGCATTTATAATGCATCATTACATCTGCTTTGTGCACAGATAATGCACAGCATAGTTGCTTGTTAAAACTTCACTGGTCTCCTTCATAATTTTAAATAAATCTAATTTGAATCATTTGCATAATTTTTTTTTTAAACATGGCTAGTCCTTTATTAACGCCACGTCTTAGGTGTGAAGTGACTAGGCTTTGCCGCTTGCCAAAAGCAGGGTTTTTTTCACTTTCAGGGCCTCAGGGAGCTGCACGTGGCAGAGGTAAATGATAGTGAGATGTGGTGGTGAATGTTGGTGCCCGACAGCAGCCCAGGGCCGAGCACGGTGTGAGCACAGGACCTCACTGCCATTCTCCTGTTGCCATGGCATTCTGTCTCAGGAGTGCAGGCATGGACAAAAATTAAAATGTTAGTCTTGTGGCTCGTAATAATCTTCATGGATGTAAAGAATACTTCGGAGAACAACTAAGGAAATGACTTGTTGAAACTCTTTCAGGAAGAATTCTGTATTTTCTTCAGTAAAAAGCTGCAGTGTAGCAAGTGATGTACAAGATTGTTGCAGCGAAATCTCTTGAGTCTGCAGGGGAATAGCGACTTTTTTGTTGCTCCAAACTAAGAAATGAAAAAGCTTCGCTTATTTTTTTTTAATATTGTGAAGAAATAATTTATATTTTTAATTATTGGCCATGGAAGACGATATTTCTCTTTGCCATTTATGACGTACTTTTTTCCACATTTCCTAGACCTCTTAACTTTAATGCATGAATGTTAAATATTCTACTTGAACAACATAATTTGCTGCCAGGGAAGACAGATTTGGGAATCCCAGATCCCAAATACACAACTCTGAATAACCAGGAATTTGAATCACCTTTTCAACTCACAAAGCATTATGAATTTTGGGGGAAACGCTATAATCAGAGTAAAAGCACTCTTCTGGAGGACATCAGAAAAAAAATCCATCTTCCTTCATCTCTCCACCAGGAAGTTATAAATCTTGACAAACAAGAAGACTCAATCAAAGCCAGGCTCAGCTTTCAGTGACATTGGCATAAATCCAAAAAATCTTCTCTCACTTTTAAGGAGTAAAGATAGTGGTATCCAAAATGGAGATTTATCCTCACATGTTTAATATTTCTATTATTTTAATTATAATAAATCCTAAAATTAGGTGCTCAAGAAGATGCTAAATTTATTTCCAGTCTAATAATTGCTCTTTAATTATTTTACCTCTGCAGTGAACAAAAATTATTACACAAATACTGTTAAATTGGTTCTGGTCAAGATACTGTATTGCCCTTGGAAGAATCCAAATAATGAATTATATTGTCAGTGTAGCTGTGCAAACATTGGTGACTCCCAAGGAATCATCTTACTACAAAAAACAGTGAATTGGACAAATGATAGAAATATATTAGAGACTCATTTAAAAGATCACTGTGATGATGTTAATGCTGAACATTTACAACTGGGCAACATTCCATTTTTTGTCCAAAAGGCATATTGTTGTTTTGTTTATTATCTTTCTTTCCAAGGTCCCTAAAGTCTACTTTCCTCTTGTATGGAATGTGATCTGCCCTCAACTGGTTTCTCGTTGCTCTAAAGGTACTTCACAACAAGAAAAGAAAAGTAACTTCTACTCTTTCTGTAGAAACAAATATTTTCTCTTAGAAAAAAATTAAATATTTTATCTGCTGAGCAAAACAGAACTCATCCTCTATCTTCTCCTCAAAGAGAATATTTTTTCAATGGGAATTAAACAACACCAAAATTATGTTAGATATACTCAGCCTGTATTAACTAGATAGCAGTAAGAGTTTTATACTAGGTATGAAATCCCAGCACCAGTTTCAGCTTGATAGGCATGTTGCTAATAATTACTCCTCAGCAATATTTATCTCAGGCAAGATTGGTCCTTTGTCCACAACAAATTTTTCTGAAGGCAGAAGCTCTTAAAGTCCTTTTCCTGTATTTATACACAACTATTTCAAAATAAAGGGCTGGCCTGTGAGCAGAGAAATGCATGCTCCTTCCCTTTCCTCCTCAGAGACACCACACTGTTTGAAGTTTCCCAAATAAGCCAAACACACACACACACACACACACACAAAAAAAAAAAAAAAAAAAAAACCAAACAAAAAACACCAAACAACAAAAAACAAACAAAAAACTCACAAAAAAAAAAAAAACCACACAAAAAAGCAATCAAAAAAACAAAAAAAACATTCTGTGTAAACAAAAGAAGTGACAATGCCCCAAGGCTCATTTAAAATTCTTCAATGGAGCTAATTCTTCCAGTTTTGCCCTTCATATCCCTTGAACCGATTTTATTTCATTTATTTCATCTTAGGCTCAGAACAGCCCACCCTGGCCTCAAAGGAGGGATCTGTGTGTGCTTTTTGCACACAGACCGTGTGAGCTGCTCCTGTGGCAGGGCAGCAGAGGCAGGGCATGTCTGTCTCCAAAGGAAGACACATGCTCACTCTACCACAGGATCCTCCTTGAGACTCATAGGATTTGTAGATGAGCATCCTTTCCTTTTGGTAACAATAATACATACTGCTCTCAGTAAAACCAGGAAGGCCATGCCAGTGACACTTTTCTTCCTCAGGCTTGTTTGGGTTTTTTTCTTTAAATCTTCACAGAGCAAGTGGAAAGGAATAGACAAATGACACAGACAAAAGTTGCCTAAATAAGAAGGAATCAAACTATGATACAAATACATCGGTCAGGAAATTCAGCAGCTCTTAAAATTAAGTCAACAAAAGAGATCAGGAACACGTAAGTGCAACATGTTGGATTCTATATCATTTTCTAACACGATTTTGCATCAAAATCATCCCTTCTCAAATACAATCAGTGTTTTATTCAAAGAATGGCCAAGGGATAGTTCCTTCATTATTCTGATCAATATCCTCAGCCAGGCAAAGCTTTGCAAGATAGATAGATAGATAGATAGATAGATAGATAGATAGATAGATAGATAGATAGATAGATAGATAGATAGATAGATAGATAGATAGATAGATAGATAGATAGATAGATAGAGATAGATAGATCCTGACTTATAATTCAGGCTAAATCTTTTTGGGTAGGTTCTCCCTACCCCATTACCCTAAACAAAGTCAGTTACTTTTCCTGATCACACTTTGGCTCAACGAGCTGTTAAAGATCCTTAACAGCTTGTGCATTGTATTTTTTTTTTAGTTGCAAGTATCCTACAGTTGCTGCACTGACCTGCAAAGTTTCTGTGAAAGAAAGATGTAGACAAATGTACAGACAAAACAACAAATTCAATATGTGAATTTGAGGCCAAATTGTAGGATAGTATCAAGGATAGCTGAAATTCGTAGAGATTAATTTAATATGCAGAGTTAATAAATATCATAACCACCTTGGTTAAGAAGTAGAAGCAGTAGAACTTCAGTTCAAGGTAAGTTTTAGGGTATTCAGCTCTGCTTTTCCTCCCATGCCTGTTATCTCCACATCATGGTGAGCTGATGAAGTCCTACCTTAATGCAATTGCATCCTCTGCTCAAACATCCCAAAGCCTCCTGGGTCCTTTTCCATTACCAACAAAATTCATATTCTGTTGTGCCTGGTTTTATTACCCCTAGAACAACTATTTATCATTTGCTGGAAGCAAAATAACTAACAAACAAACAAACAAAAAAAAAACCAGCAACAACTACAAAAAAAATTCCTTTACTTTTCTTTTGTACATTTAGCGTAACGGTACAGGACTCCAGGTATTTGACTGTAAGAGATCTCACTGCACACTGTGGCCTCCTCAGTAGAGACTGCCAGCTAGATCACACAAATAGGGACAGATTAAAGAAATAAAAGAGAGCATCTTCACACAAAGCTTTTCAAAAAGCTCACCTGAATCTGAAAAGAAACTTTCTAGAGCAAGAGCATTTTTAGAATACACAAACCATGAAAGAAAATACTTGATAATGAACTAACACACTCTCCATTAAAATGCAATTCTAATGAAATGATTGCGTGGTACTGGAAGAAAAGCTTTCCTCAGTGCATATAATATGTGTTATCTGATATAAAAATTTAATTACTATCTTAATTGGAAAAAAAAAATTAGGGGCAACTTTTCTGATTCATTTCCTTGTGGGTAAAAAGCAGAACAGCTTCCAACTGAAGTTTGGCTCTACATAACTGTTTTTGCACAAAAATGCTTTTCCTTTTCCCACCTATTTTCCTCATAGTTTTTCATCTTGTATAATGATAACACTATCATGATTCTTGGAAACTAGCTAGGCCCTAGTAACTTAATCCATTTATGCAAGGACATGAGTTTTGTGTAACCTAAGGGGAGTTTAGCGGCATTTGGCCCATTGGTGCTCAGAAATGTATGGAACACTTCAAAGACTTTACTTGTGAGAGCAACCAATGGAACGGGCTGCCCAGAGAGGATGGAGTCTCTCTCTCTCTCTGGGGAAATCCAAAAATTCTCCGGGCAGAATCCTGCGCCATGTGCTCTGGTTTTACCCTGTTTGAGCAGGGAGGCTGGAGCAGATGACTCACTGTGCTGCCTCCCAGCCCAGCTTAACCCAGTGACCCTCTGATTCTGTGAAGGGGGTTGGTGCAGATGTGTGTGTGACCCTGCACAGTCTCTCTGTGGGAAGATGTCTTTTATCACTCCAAACATTTTCACTCCTGTGAAAACAAAAAAGAGTTCACAGTAGTCCCTCTTTGGCGTTTTGAGGATTGAGCCAGCATTTCTGCACAAAGGCAGTGCCAGTTCAGGTGGACTGGCTGCAAGGCACCAGCACAGTGGTGCTGAGCACTGCTGCAGCTGTGCAATGGCATCTTCCACTGCACCTGCTTCCCTTTCCAGTCTGGAGGCAGCACAAATGTCCCAGGTGCTCTGCTCCCATCTCCTACATGGCCATGACTCAGTCAGGAGCAACCCCTTCAATGCTTTTGACTGCAAAATTCAACTGTGACTCAGTTTTTTAAAAAAAAATCAATCTCTGTGTCAAGCTTCACCAAGAAAACTGTAGACTCGACAAAATAAAAAACTTGGGCCAGGAAATAAGTAAAGTGTAATTGCACACAGTCCACTTCTCACCCAGCAGGAGTAAGGTAGCACTGCCAAGAGATCCAGCAGATTCAGGACAGGTAAGGCTGCCTCACAAAGGATCAGCAGGTGCTCTTCTACAAAGACCTCATGTCTATTTGCAGCTTGCTCTTTGGAGTTAGGCTAGAAAATATTTCAAATAACAAAAAAAAAAAAAAAAAAAAGCAATAGAATTTGGGGCAGAGACAGCAGCCCATTATGGCAGTGAACACACTCATTTCTTCCTGAAAGATAATACTATCTGTCAAGATCTAGCCCATAAAGGGTTTTATATGCTGCAGTTCCACTTCCTCATATTCATGCTGAAAAGTTCAGAAATTGTTTTCTAGGGACTCAAAGCCAGAAATCATTCTTTCTATCTAGGTTACCTTAAGGATGAGAAAGGTTAGCAAACCCAACAAAACAGTAAAGAAAGAGTGGTATAAAGTGGAAACCTGAAAAGATATGAGGGTAAAGGCAGTACTCACAACATATTAGACACAACCTGCCAAAGAGTTTCAGCAAGAGAAGGAAAATTTGGCTTACTATAGTGAGCAGCATTCGTAGCAATTCCCACAGAGAGATGTCAGGAAATAAAACAAACAAAACTTTGCTCTCACGTACCATTTTAAGCGTTACCATACCAGAAACCAGCCCCATGAAAATTTTCAGACAGAATTCAGGTACTACTTCTAAAAAAGCAAAGTTACCCATGAGAAAGGACTTGCAGTAAGATCAGCAAAGCACTCTGTCAATCAGTTATGCTGTGCCCAGATTCTCTCAGGGCTCTGCATGAGAAACAGCAGCCACTGGCCTGTGCTAAGCTGTGCTGTCTGTGGCTCATTGTGACTTATGTGTACAAGTCTGCATCACTTAAACAGGAAAGAGCCAAAGACTATCAAGCATCACGGCATTGTCACAATTCAAATAATGCCACAAACTGTGTCAATTCCCTATGGAAATGACTGCAGGTGTAACACTGAGCACAAGCCCTTCAGACCTCACAAGGTAACATCCCCAGCACTAACACAGTCCAAGTACTAAGTAGCAGCAGGGAGACACAAAATTTAGAATTCTGTGATGCATATTTAGCACCATGGACTTTGGGGAGGATCCTTCATGTCTGCCTGATATCTTTTCCCATGTGGAAAAAGGCTGCTTTCTATCAGCATACAAGCAATGCAGCACCTGTGACTGGGGAAACTAAGACCTTTTACATTTTGTGTTTGTGAATGGTTTAAAGTGCTCAGATCCCTGTATTTTAAGAAAAGTATAAACCAGCCAGAGGTACCTTGCAGTACAAGCATCAGTAGTCCTATTACATAAAAGAGAGTCCTTAGGTACATGGAAACTGTTTGGATTCAATGTTGTTTGAGATCAAAGAGATCTGATGATGACAAAACCTTTTCTCAAATAGAAAGTCACTCAACTGCTCAATTAAACTGAGTTCTATTGCCTCATTCCTGAAGAGCTGGACTGGAGCTTCACTGGAACAAACAGAGTGTAGAGCTGGGAATATGAGCTATTCAGTCTCATACATTCCTCAAAATACCTGCACAAAATCACTGGAAGTCTTTATGCTGTGTCTACTCCATGTTCAAACAGTAATTGTATATAGTCTTCTCTACCCATCAGAAGCCATAGTCACAAGCATCTCAAACTCAGTTACATTCTTTGTCCTTTCCATTCTTTTTGCCATCTTTAAAAGTATAGAACACAAAATATACTTTTTAACAACAAATAGATTAAAAACAGAAAAGTCAAAAACATTTCAATAAAAATTCCAGTGGCCATGTTGACACTAAACATTGTAGGACACAAAAGACTAATTTAATTCCACTTCCCACGTTTTCAGCTTCACCTACATATACAGAGGTGCCAGCTCTACATTTTTCTTTGACTCTTTAGGGTGTGGAAAAAACATTAGTTTTTTTTGACTGGTATTCAGTCCAGAGTTAAGCCATTTGTTTTCAACTGAACACATTATAATTTATATTCATTTAATTTCTCCTTCCTCAGTCTCATGGGAAGGGGAAAATGCTAGTTGAAAATTTGCATCTGACCACGCTGACAGCTGCTCTCAGGCAAGTTTTTCAATCTAGCATGACCTACAATTTTTTCTGGTTGGGGAATAAATGTAACGTTATTTTTCAAATTTCTTAAAGGAGTGGCACTCTTTATTTTAAAAGAATCGAAAGGGACCTGGGGGTCCTGGTCAATAGAAAGTTGAACCTGAGCCAGCAGTGCCCTGGCAGCCAGGAAGGCCAAGCGTGTCCTGGGGTGCAGCAGGCCCAGCATCACAGCCAGGCAAGGGAAGGGATTGTCCCTCTCTGCTCCGCTCTGGGGCGGCCTCACTCCAGTGCTGGGGGCAATTTTGGGTGCCACAACACAAAATACTGAGTTTTAAGAGTGTCCAAAGGAGGCCATGAGGATGGTGAAGGACCTTGGGGTGAGGTCCCTTGGTCTGTTCAGCCTGGAGAAGGGGACACTGAGGGGAGGCCTCACTGCAGGTGCAGCTTCCTTGTGAGGGGAAAAGGAGGGGCAGGCACTGATCTCTGCTCTGTGGTGACAGGGACAGGGCCCAAGGAAACGGCCTGAAGATGTGCCAGGAGAGGTTTAGTTTGGCTATGAAAAGGCTCTTCACCCAAAGGGTTGTTGGGCCCTCGAACAGCTCCCCAGGGCCGTGGCCACAGCACCAGCCTGACAGAGCTCAAGAAGGGTTTGGACCAAGTGCTCTCAAGCACTTGACTCTTGGGACTGTACTGTGTAGAACCAGGAACCGGATTCAATTGTCCTTGTGGGTTCCTCTAACTCAGGATATTCTATGATTTCATTCTATCATGTATGGTATATAAGAAATGAATGAAAACCTCATAAAAAATTTCTAATGCAGTTATGAAACACATAAATTCATTATAAATTCTGACATTTGTCCAAGTGTTCCATTTTCTTTCCTACATAATATAATCTAGAGTGTAAAATGTCTTATTGCATTCTTCTTGAATGAATTCTTCTTATTGAATTCTTCTTCTGGATTTCTTTAAAGGTAATTAATCAAGTAATTAATGCTTAGCTGAGAGATAGATTTGTAGGATTAGAATGACAAAATCCAAAACTTTAGGATATCTTCACACAGTTCTGAACAAAACAGAATGAAAAAGGAGAAGAAACACAAGGAAAAGGAAAAGACAAATTGGAAAAAAAATAACAGAGTTGCTTGCTCTTGTTTTGGTTTGTTTTTTTTTAATAGATCTGTTTGAATCTGGTTTTGCCACCATGTTGAAGTACAAAGATCAATTTGCCTTATCTGTTTCTATGTCCTTTTGTAGTCTTTCTCCTTAAATTCTCCTCTATACTGCAACACAGAAAAAATCTCCTCTCACTCTTCTTCTTCCCCAGCATCCCCTCCTTTCTTCACTGGACTTCAGCAGTGCTTCTGTCACCAGCCCAGATCAGCCTCTACCAGAACTGCAAAACTCATTTCAGCATAAGAAAAGGTGGAGAAAGGGGGCGGGAATCCTCACCATAAGATTAACTAGCATAGGTTCCCAAAAGGTTTGTAATTTGGGGATTTCAACCGGATGTAGTCTCCCAGATTTCTGGTGCATCTCTATCACTGTCTAGCCAGTGAAAATATTGATGGCTTCTGTAGAATTAATTGCTCTGTATGCATCACTTAAACAGGAAAGAGCCAAAGACTAATAAGCATCACAGCATTGTCACAATTCAAATAATGCCACAAACTGTGTCAATTCCCTATGGAAAAAATTATTCTGTTCTTAAGGAGATAGCTCCATTTATGATCTGCAAAATGTTTGAACCAGATGTCTGCTTTCAAATCAGGTACTTCTGGCAAGGTTTTTGAAAATGACCTCAGGGAGCAGTTCTGGACAAATAGAGGAATTTTCAATAAAAGTTTATAAGAAGCCATTCTTTAAACGTACCCTATGCTGTACTTGATCATTTTATACATTTTCAGTAGTGTAAGACACCCTCTCCGTGGGCTTCACCTCTCGGAGCCAGAAATTTGTCAGGTATTCATAGATATTTTTCACTTGAACTTCTCTCATAAACTGGGACTGGGGAGTCTCAGGTATTTTGGACAACAGTACACAAACTCATGGCAGGTCTGCTCCTCTTCAGATCACTGGAAGCATTTATAAACAAAAAAAACAAAAGCAGGCTTGCTCATTTTCACATCCATTTACATAACACAATGTAGAAGGAGCTAACAATAACGGGGACTCCCTTCCGTAAGCAGTGAGTCAGTAACAGGTGACATCAGCCAGCAGAGATCAACAGGAGAAAAAGCTAGACCTAGGGTAGAACTGAGTTTACTGGATTCCCTAGCCTGTGCATCTCAATAGACCCTCACTTCATTTCTTAGAGCATCTTATGTCCCGAAACAGCAAATCCCAGCACCAAGCAGGGACAGGCCTCAGCTGAGGGATCCTTTTGTTGGCCAGGAAGAGCCTCAGCAGACCTCTGAGATGAGCGACTCGAGTTCATGGAGTAAAGAGGAGTGTTATTTATCTACACAAATGGCTAAGTCAAAGCTCTAGGAACACACACAATGAGAATTTCTTCACTGTTCACATCCCAGATTTCACAGCCACATGGGGAAGCACCTGCCATGAAATAAAATCCTGCCCTGGACAGCCTCCAGGCTCTAAAACAGGTGCTAATGACACTAACTGTGTCACAGAGGAAATCTGAAGTCCTGCATGGTAGCCATAAAACAGAAAATGAGAATGAGAAATACACCAAGAAACTATATAATTTATCAGAAATGTAGCATGTTTATTGAAAAGCTAACAGGTTCAAAAAGCAGCACTTAGGTCACTGATACCGTACACAAACCTTATTCTATTAGAAATTAGATGTTAAAGTGAGGTGATTGATTAAGAATCTTATTCTTCCTTCCAATATCACAAACATTGGATCATGACATTGTCCTATCTCCTCCCAATCTGCCATAATTTGCAACCTTTCTTTGTTTATTCATATTTGCCAAGGAGATAACTGAACATTTGGGTGGAGCGATTGTAAAATTTGAGCATCTAAATCTGTCAGTCAGTGCCAGCAATGCAACACAGGAACTCCCATGGGCATCTTGTAAGTTTCTATGTAAATGAATTAATGCAGCAAAATAGAAATTGAATTTGTTTGTTTGTTTGTTGGCTTCATTTTTGTCTGGTTTGGTTTGGTTTGGTTTGGTTTGGTTTGGTTTGGTTTGGTTTGGTTTGGTTTGGTTCAGTTGGGTTCAGTTTGGTCTGGTTTTGTTTCATTTCGTTTCATTTTGTTTCATTTCCTTTGGTCTGGTTTGGTTTGGGGGTTTTTGTGCATGATCCTTCAAGGGTAAAAAGCAGAATGCTAAATCAGTACAGCAATTCACCCAGACACCCAGGCCTTAAGCTTGCACCAATGAAATTAAGAGTTTTGTCACTGACTCCAACAATATGATAGTATACTGTAATATCTGAAGCTTCATAGATGCATGCCAGAAATGTCACAGGAGAGTATCAGAAAACCACTGTAGTAAGTCAGAATATCCCTCAAGTAAAATATATTGCTCAAAGATGTATTCCAAAACACCCGTATCAAAATCTGGTTTTGGAACAGTCCATTTGAATTGGTCATTTCTCCCCCAGCAACCACATTTATAACTCTGCATCATCCGTACATCTGAGACTGATAAATATGCTGAAAAGGTCATGTCATGCAGCAGTTGCTGAAGGGATGCTACAAAAGGCCACTGGTAATAACTCATGCAGGAAAAATTTACTCACTAATCTCAAAACTCTTAAAATCCTTCTTTGCAGAATGGCAGAATGGCTTGCAGGAGCAGTAAATGCCCCTGCCTAGCTAACACTTTCAGTACCTTCCTTTCCAAAGTACTCTTCCATGACACAGTGTTTGGTACATTTTCATTGTCAAGTCGGACCTTTTACAACTGCAGAAGAAAAGAAGATGAGAATTTTACATAGGTACATTTTAGAATGGGAATTACTTGGCTTTTCCAAATACAAGACATGCATAAGGTATCACAATTTCCAGTCACTCTCACAATAGTCTCAGCATATGGAATATCACAAAGAGCATGATTTCTGTTTTGTCAACAGTTTTAATTTACCTATTTACTATTTCATTACTACCCTATCACAGCACATTTGATGTCACAAACATAAGCAGAGCTGTTTTTCTTCTCTTTTATTTCCCCTTACCTACTACAAAATAAAACCTATGAGAGATATATCTGTTTGGTATAAGGGTAAGCTCCAGAAATGAGAGCAATAAATGCTCCCAAAGCACTTTTTGGAATGCAATTGCAACAAGCAATTTTCAATTTCTTGCAACAAGGCAAGGATATTGGAAACTCATCTTGGATACAGACTGCCTTTTTGACATAGAAAGCATATTTAGAAACAAAGTGTATGGAATATCAGCTTACCTCACAAGATAAAATTATGTGAATGTTTGCTTTGGCAGAACTCACATGAAGCTGGTTACTGTTTTGCAGGAAATTTTTAAAGATAAAATAAGGTTTGGCTCACCAAATAAAGTAAACTAACCTTCAACAGTAAGCAACCTAGGAAATTATGTTTCTTTATTCTTAATTTTGTTGTTGTTTTTCTGCTCAGGGGTAGAGATCATTTAAAATTATAACC
Source organism: Melospiza melodia melodia (assembly GCF_035770615.1). Classification (NCBI taxonomy): domain Eukaryota; kingdom Metazoa; phylum Chordata; class Aves; order Passeriformes; family Passerellidae; genus Melospiza; species Melospiza melodia. The sequence goes on along the minus strand of NC_086226.1, from coordinate 74,278,355 downwards.
AGTAGTCGAGCTAAAAGAAATCTTCTGATAAAGAGCAACTTTTCTAGAAATATATTCTGCTGCCGTAAACTTTCAAATGCAAATGACACGAGACACGAGTATCTGGCTACAATAGTGCCCCCAGGTGACATCCTTGTTTCAAAGCGACCAAAGCCACAGCAGCACAGAAACCAATGGTCTCCAGCAGCTCAGGACTAGTGCCTTGGAGCTAGAGTTCATCCCTGGAAGCCCTGTGATGCACACACAAATCCCACGCCAGCGCCAGAAAGGAGCAGGCTGTATGGGATGTGAGGATCAGTCCAGATTTGTCTGTTCCCCGGCCCAGTGGCTTTGACAGGAAATCAGCTTCTGCACAAAGCACAGCTGGTGGATGCTACGCTGAATTATCACCCTGCTGGGACATTGGGACATTCTTAACTAGGCTAAGGACAAGGAGGGTGCTTTGGAGGAGACTTTATTGGGTTTTTCCCATTAGACTGGAGAGTGGAGGAAACAAAGGACGAGCTTAGTGGAGGGGAGAGCATGTCAAAGAAAGAGGTACCGAGGGCAAGTTTCATGAATTTGCTGCAGTTTTACACAGGTGCTGTTCTGCACATCTTTAAAAGATGTTTCATATAAAAGTATTTATTCTGCTACCAATATTCACCAAGGAGAAAAATACTTTTTAAAAGTATGCTAACTACGAAACTTAGTGTGGAGTGAATAACATTTGGTGTGTGCATCCACCTGTTCATTCAAGAACTGAAACATTCCTGAAGTCACCTCCAAGACTTTGCTGTGGGAAGGTGCCTCATTGAGTACTAGAGCTCTGCAAGTGTGCATTGCAGCTGTTGCATCCATTTCAGTGGACACAATGAGATAGCACAGGTATGTCACCAGAATGCACGTACACCAGAAAGAGATCTTACTCCAACATATGAAAGATTTAAACACATCTGCAGGACAAAAGTCCTGTAAGTCCCTAAAGGCAGTGTGATAGCCCTCAGACCAGTGGAGAAGCACAGATTCCAACTCAGACACCAGGATTTGTGTTTGTTTGGTTTGGTGTTTGGTTTTTGGTTCGTTGTCCTTTGGTGGGGTTTGGGAGGGGGGGCTCTGGGGAGGCTGAGGGAGTGGTGGCTTTGGTTTGGTGTTTTGGAGGGCAGCATTTCTTGTTCATTTGTCTTTCTTGGGTTGGTTGGCTGGTTTTGGTTAGTTTGAGTTTAATAGGGAATACAAGTGTATTTTTCACTTGTAAAACCTGTCCTTTCAAGAATTGAACAGTTGAAGGACTGCCTGTTCTGAACGTTCAGTCAAAACTAGGAATCCTCAGCTAGCTGTTGCATCTTAGTAATAGTGAAAAATGTTTTAAACAACTATGATTCCAGATGTCTGTGCCATTTCTTTCCATAAAAAGAAGTCAGGCCAGCTGTAGCTTGTTGTTTTCTAACCACTTAACCTAAGCATCTGAAAGAGCTTTGTCCTCAATAAGATTAACTGGCTGGTTGACAATACCCTCTAATATGAAGCTTCTACTCAGTAAAGGACAAAATAGCCAGGGGCTACCTCAGGAACTGTGTTTTGATTGCTCTTTACTTTTGTTACCTTGCAAACTTAATAGACATTTTGGGCCTATTTATTGATATATAGACTAGATTGTTTGTCATGGCGAAGCTGTGGTGACACCACTTAAACCCAACTGGCAACATTAAAATCACTGCCATTTGGAACATTATATTCTGACTACCTGTGTCACTCCAAGTGCAACACATTTGGACATTAGCCTCTGGAAAGGAACAAAAAAATAAAAATGGGGTCTCCATCCTTCAAAACTCAGCATTTATCTAGCAATTGTTAAGTCAGTCAGAAAAGACACAGCCATGAAAAGGCAAAGAAGCATTTTTTTCCAAGCTTTGAATTAATTGTGAATGCCACTGCACAACAATACTCAGAATTAATGCAAAGGCTGAGAGGGCTGCTTGAGGTGATTGCATAAAAACACACATCCATTAGGACTTTTCTGTTTAGCACAGCCTTAATGAAGTACAGCATTTTCCCATGCAGAGAGGCAGGATCTGTGCTATTTACAGGCTGGTTTTCACTCTTACTGCTGATTTTTGCTCCAAACGCAAAGGAGTACTTCAGCTGCCATCTCCTGGCTAATCAACCCTACTGCACTGCACCAGGCTGGCTCCCATCTGCCTTCCTCAATCCTGTAAACAAAGACCAAACAGGTTCTCCTTTAATCCTAACCCAAGCAGGTACTTCACTAACTGTATTTTTGAGCAGTAGTAATGACTGAAAAACAACACTGTATTCTCAGCCTTGATCTCTGCAGTTTGGAAGCAGAGGAAAAGGAGCTTGGATGCAGCACAGAAGGAAAGTGACAGGTCCAGGGGAGAGGGGGACAGGTACTGCAGACCCCCAATAAGATGTCAGTACTGAACTAGGGGGATCCTTGTTGTGCCGAGATCTGCCTCATCCTGTAAAGTTTAACCTTCATGGGGAAGGTCAAGGATCAAAAAGGAGAAATCACAGATGATTTTACCAACACAATGGGGTAAAACTGGCCATTAAAGAACACAGTGTAAATGCAGGTTTGTGGTGAAGAAGAGAAGGATATTTACATAAACATTTTTTCATTTGAGTACTATCATGACCTCAGCTTCCAGGTAAGTCAACATACGATAGTCATTCTTATTCTGGAGATAGGAGGCAAGAATGAAGTGAATGTCTTTGGGTGACCAGCACATTAGAGCAGAGAAGCTGAAGCCTTTGAAATTCTGCATCTTGTTTACGTGGGACTATGACCCTAAAGTATATGGAAATGAAAAGCATTTGGGGCTTCTTTCAACAGGAATATGTAAGGTTGCTGCTTCAACCTATGTATCTGCTGAAACATGAAAACTGAACTAAAGAGAAAATGCTTAGGATAAATACAGGTATTTTACACTGCTAACTCAGACCTAAACTAAAAATTTTAAGATAAACTAAAACTTGAATAAGTAAGAAAAAAATCTGTCATGCACCTTCAAGATACCAAGCAGCCCTCATAGTACAAAAGTCAACAGAAACTGAGAATATAACAGATCACCCTACTTTTCAGCCCCACTTGACTGTTTTGGACAAGGCACAGGTTGGACAAGGCTGGACGTTTGAACCAAAGAAAGCATCATACTTAGTTAAAACCAGGCCCGTGGAGAGTAGAAAGTCACAGGTAAAACCCCATGTACAACTACAGCCATCAGTAGTATCTAATATCTCCTCAACACAAGTCTTCAGCAGCTTGGGATGTTTTCTGGCATTGTGAAAAGAAAGTATCACTCTCTCAGGAGATGCAAATACCTCAGGTAAGGCCGTGGCTACACGCTTTATTCAAAACCTCTATTGATGGATGAGAAGGCCAGAGAAGTAGAGCAATAGATTTAATACCCGGGTTTATAAACAAGCAGCACTATTTCATTGTACTGTACACTGAATGGCAGCCAAGACTGACAACACTTACATAAAAACAGCATATTACAAAAAATTGCTTGTATGTTTGAAGTTTCCCTTTTAAACTCATAATCTCCCTTCAAATTTTCAATTGGTGCAGCTTTTCTTCTTTTCTGAGTTATGACATTGATTTATCTAGTGCTCTGCATCAGTGTTTGTCTCTTTGTAAAAGAGGCTGGGGATCTCTGGCTTTAAAACATGAAGACTGTTAAAGTATTCTCTCCTGAAATTTCTAATATCTTAGAGAGCAAGATGGGAAAATCAGCACCAGCAACCAACATCAGATGGAGAAATTAGTAAATCAACATGATAAGAATCAGAAAAGTCAGAGAAGGGCTTAGGAGGTTTATCTGAGAAGCGCATGTCACTTACACTAACATCACACTCTCAGGTTTCTAACACTAAATATCAGCCTTTCATTCCCCTCCAGTATTTATTCTCCACTAGTCCACACGTACAGACTCCTTCCTACAAGTCCTGATACCAACCTCTCAAGAAACTCCTGAGTCTCCAACTCCAGCTGAGCTCCTCCCCTAGCTACAGCCACCTTTGCCCCATGATCAAATAAAGGCAATTTTCTTTATCAGCAATTTCAAAGTAATTTTCAAATATGGTGTCTTGTCACAGGTCACTTGGCCAATGTCATGCACTGTGTAGGTATGCATACAAGCCACCATTATTTGCAAAACACTTCAAAATTATTCTTGATTATATGAACTGTATACATTATTTCTTTACAAACTGTACTAATGCTGTACCCAGTTCTGTCACAATATTTCCCAAGTTTAGGGCAAGGTTCTTATAAACTGTAATTACTATTTTTTAAAAATTAAACTAAACAAAACAAGAAATCAATTCTCCTCAAATCATGTAGTCAGCTTTTGACCAAACCTTGGAAATAAAGGCCAAATTGAACTAACCCCATTATCCATCTCTCTCTCTCTCTGTGCTTCACTCTTGTGTTTCAGTCACTTGTCACTAAGATGAAGTATAGTTTAAAGGAAAAAAGCTTTCCCTTCTGTCTGGGGAAAAAAAGGGCTTGTTGAAACAGAATGCTTTTTCATTTGGGGGCTGACCTTGCTTTCATTTCCTTTCACTCTTAATCTGCACATCACTACAGCAATGTTACTAAGGCAGGGAGATAAATATCTGGCTGTTGTGGGAAAATAACACCCAAGAAAGTACAAGCAATTTATACACAACTGTCAGGACAGAAACCTTTGGAGGATTTTCCTTCCCTCCACTAGATGTACAAGGAATTTACAGCACCCTTCATTGATGGTCTTGCCACCACCTCCTAAGCTCACAAAGAAATGTGGAATTCTTGCTCTTTTTTACTCTCTCATATGTAGAAGTTTGACACAGGAGGACAGTATTTTACTGCAGTTTCCCAAGAGCACCAATTAGTTTCCTTTCTTTCATCTACACTTGCTTGGCAGGCAGGAGTGACACTTGGTCTGAGTGAAGAAGACACATCAGTGTTAGGGCTCACAAACACACAAACAGCACTGCTCTGAAGAAAGCAATGCAAGGAATAAACACCAGCACGTGCTCAAGGAAATGCAATGTAACACAGCTGCAGGGTTAAATATGGATGCTGATAATTTTTCTGCTCCATCATCCTGATCTGCAAGTAATACAGCCCAGAACTGATGTTTCATCATTTCAACATTTGTTTCATCATTCATTCCTTGAGGAATTCACAGCCATGCAACATCAGTCAGAGCCAGATCAAAGATCCACTGCTACAGGCAACAACTTCTTGGTCTCAGCTTGCTGTGTTTCAGAAATGCAGTTTCTCTGCAAAAGCCAGACAACTGAACTAGAAAATTCATCAAGCTGTTCCTTTCAATTAGTCATCACGACATGCAGGACGGGTTTTAATGCTTCTCAGCATTCTGTACATGTTAGCACTGTTTTCTGAAGATCATTTTGAAGAAGCGATGCTGGAGGGAGGATCAGGTAGGTCACTGTCATTAAAAACACTTTCATTGACTTTTGCCAAAGTGAAACTGCTGATTGTTCATTAATGCACTCATCTTTCCATACATTCAAGACTGGTTCCCAACAAGACCTTGAAGCAAACCCTTTGGTTTTGTACTTCTTGCTCAAATCACAGTTAGAAAAAACACACTTATTTAATATTCTTATTAATAATCTTTAGCAGGAAGAAAATGTGTCAACTTTATTCCTGACTGATACAATGCCTGTGGGGGTTATGAATGCATGCATGTACTGTTTCAAAAACAAGGAAGCTTTGGGATAAAAACAAATTACATTGCAAATCAACCTGAAAAAAAAATCCAAATTAGAACCTCTGCATACAAAATAATTCAGAACACTAATAATTAAATGCAGATTGTGATGGGACAGCTCACAAGAATATAGAGCAGGGAAGTAAAAGATTGTGTGGGTCCTCCATTTCATTACAGAGCAGAGAAAGAACAGTCATCTGCTAGCAAAGTGATAGCACCAAGACTTCTCTTATTTAGCTAGACAACTGGAAAAAAATAGCTTTAGGCTAAGTAGTATCAGCATAAGAGGCTAGAGGATGAATTTGAGAACAAATTTGAGAAAAATAATCCTAAAGACTATCATATATGCCACCTTGGCCAAGGTGAAGTCAGGGGAAAAGAAAGTAATTGCATACAAACATCTGAAGGGAAGAAACATCAAAGGAAGAAGAATCACTTGCTGAAATAGAAAGCTTGCTATGTTGAACAAAGAGATGAAATTAGAATAAGGACAATTAATACAGTTACTACCAAAAATAGCTTGTGTTAAAATACATCAGGATATGGAATATATCACAGCAGAACTGAAACTTCATAACAATTTAGAGGTAATAAAAATACAGGAGGCAGAAAAATACAAGAATTCTGCAGAAGGAATGTGATGTTAAGGAAACTACCAAACAACAGTAATCCTAGAGCACTTTTGTCCCCTTATTTCTAACTAATAGGACTGACATTGTATTTAAAAATTGCCAACATGTAAGTGCTGTATTGATAATAAGGCTAAATAAATATTTTTCTAAAAATTTTGGAAACTTACCAGGCCATTGAAATAATTTACACACTTTTTCCATTTTGTGTAGACGTATTGGGAAACATTAGCAAATACAACATAAGAGTATTTATGCAACATTTGGGAGTAGAAGTTTTGGGCAGTTTTTTCTCAATTTCAGCCCCTACACTGATACCCCAAATGGAAAGAATTCCACAGTAACCGCAGCAGGACCTCTGTGACACAGCACCACACCACTCAGGGCACACCAGTGCGTCCCATGCGTTTGGATGGAGCCAATTCTCAGGGGATGCCACCCTCCTGCAGTGCTGTGGCAGCACAGGCACTGTAACAGAAGACACTCTGGAAGGTTTTAAATGATCCATAGCTGTTTACATTATTCATTTCCTATTATTAAAACAGTGACAGTCAGACAAAAGCTGCAGATTTTCAGACAGATATGCAGAACAAAGTGGCATAAAGCCTGCAGCCCGGCTGTACACATAATTAAAATGAACTGGCTACAGAGACAGATGCAGTCCCCCCTGACCTTAACAATGTTGATGTTTACATATGAACCTCCCCACTTGACTGCAGATAAGGAATGACAGACAATACTACAAATTAGTGAAGGTCAACAGAGCAGGAGGCAACAGTTAGTCAATTACGAAAGCAAACCCTCTGCTCAAGCACCAAGTCCTGTGTTTTCTCAGCATAATCAACTGCCTGAGTCATGGGGGCCTAATAAAGTTGACCTGTTTTTCCTTTGTCTAATTGACTGATGCCTAGAATTGCATGAACTTTAGGTGTTTAAGTCTTAATATCACGTAGCAAAAGGCAAATGTCTAATTAGTCCATCTTCAGGTCTAATGGTTGATCCTGCAATGTGCAGTTCTCTATAACCATGACAAAATTTTCAGTTTGAAGGGTTTACAAAGACAAAAAAAGTTGTTTACAAGCTATGTATCAACTCTACTGGGTCCTAGTAAAGTTGCTATAGCAAAACAGCTCTAGTGTAAAGAACAAGGATTGAATTATAAACAGAGGTTAAAACAAAGCAAAAATAAAACAAACAAACAAACAAAAACCTAATGCTTTCCTCAGACAAGATGTATTTTTTCTTTTAGAGATGAAAATATCATTAGTTTTCTTGAAATAGCAAGGTGTCAAAACTTTCCTGATTCATTCCCCAGAATAAGTAATTCAAAATCCTAAGCAGCCTTACAGACATGGTTTTCTCCCTTAGCTCTATGGATTATCTTACGTAACTATGCAGACAGTATAAAAACTATATACACTTTAAAAGTGTATATAGCTTCAAGATTTTAAAGGCTTGGTGGTTTTCTTCCCCACACATTTCCTACATATGCTCTTCAGAGGAATGGTCTCAGATCTTGCTCCCCACTGGTAAGTATCTGCAACAGCTGTTGCTGCTTGATGGCCCCTTATCCAAGCGCCTTTATCCAAGACACTTGGATGTGTGCATTTTAGTTTAGACCCCACTGCTGAGCTTTAACTGAAATAAAGCTAGACTCTGGTTGCAGGTACTGTTTGACAGTTTTTCAGAGTCCCACACACCCAAATCGCCCTGCTAGTGCTAGTATCCAGCATAATCTGAACCCAAACCAGAAGATACCTCACAGGTTTCCGTCTGTGGCTCAGTCAAAAAAGTAGTTGGACATGAAAGGCCCACTAGGTTTTCTCTTACTGAAGGCTCTATGACCCTCTTCCCCTTCAACTGCCCTCACTGAAGTTAGAAAATGGAGAGCAGCTATCAAACCCCACTATTATGTCATTTTCAGGGTAAGGAGACAGACATAACTTAAAATTATTATTCAAAAAGGAGGATAAAATTTGAGACAAACTCCAAAATTGTACTTTCTGTGTACTGTACTCTGTACTTTTCTGGGTATAACGCCTTATGCATTTGCAGCATAATCAAGGAGTTTCTGCTGTGAACAAAGCAATTCCCTAAGGGTTTCCACTAATGCATTCTGTTTGAAAATATATTTTTAAACAGTTCATCCAACAGTGCACCACAGAGCACAGCCCCTATAAAGGGATTTTTATGACACTAAATACTATAGAACAAGAGGCTGAAAAAAAGGTTCTTGGAAACTCAAAGTCAAATTTTACTCTTCATTTATGCACAGTTTGGTGACAAAATACACACATTCTCCCTCTCTTTCTCTAACAACACACAATATTTTACACAGAAACAAAAATACTTATGCAGTTTTACATATGAAAATATAATATTTAGAAAACCAACAATTTAGAAAACCAACTTCCAAATTCATTCTGGTCCCATTTTTATATTAGTACTTTCTCTGTCTAAAGCACTAACAACATTTTTTCAATGCTCTCTCTTCTTCTTTGGAAATTTACCAGATATTTTCCTTCCCTCCCAGCTGCACATTTACTGATGCCTCACTAACACATTTCCCTTGAAACAATTTTGCTTCTCAGCCATCTCTATGTCCCCCAGTGTCATACTGCTATTTCTGGACTAAACAATGCATTTTATCACCACACAAGAGTCATTCCCTAAGAAGCAAATCTATTTATTTGCTATATCTCGCTCATTTTACCAACAGGCTACTCATTTGAAAAACCAAAATTTGTTTTCAACATTCCTAAGAGCAGGACACTTAAAATACACACCATGAACTCAAGTTTTTTAAACAATACTTCAAGTGCTCACATACATCCACAAGCAAGTTGCCACAGCTTCCAAATACTATTAAAACAACATTTTATGCTGCCACTTAAGGCCATCTAGATCTACAGAAAAAAAAAAAGCCAAGGAAAATGGAATTCCTTTAGTCACTTACAAGAGCCTATTACATTCATGAACTGCCACAAAGAGGAAGGAAATTTATTTTAGAAGGAAATAGTGAAAAAAGGAAAATAAGTAGACTTTACATCACCTGATGATTAGATTTAGTACATTCTACAGGTCCATTCAGTTTTAGATGGGTCCACTGAAAGGTCTTAGAGACTTTTCACAAAATTTTAAGCTTCTCCTGAGCTAACTCCTGATAGTTTAAGGGAATTCACAACAGGCACTAGTCTGATAATGTTAGCACTGTCATGCACAGTCAACTTCTACGTAAATATTTCCATTCATCTGAAAAATTGTTTATACGATAACATCAACAAAAACTAAGCCAACATCTGAAGGCTGCATGTCTATTACCCACAGCTATAAATTAAATTAAATTACTAGTTTACATTACTTTTAGCAGGATTACTGCTCAAAAGTATAAGTTTCCCTTGGGATCTTTGAGAAATCAGAGCCCAAGTTTCCTTCTAATGAAAGATGGGATGTTTGCACTAGACAGAAAATTAACAAACACTAAGGCAAATTAAGAAAAAATATAGCTTCACTAATTACTAAATATTAACTGTGTTTAAGCTTCTTACCAAGGAAGGAATAACATTGGTTTTGTGACACTACAGTCACTTCTGATGCAGTAAAATTTATTTAAAATAAAATTATGTTCCAGAGAATGCCTTAACATATCTTTCCTCTGGCCATCACAGTCTTTGTCTCATTGTCAAAGAGGCTTTTCAAAGATCCAGGAGGAAAATCAGGGGAAGAGAAGTTTGTGTCCTCACACACAATTTGTGCCCGGCAGTCCGGGGCCCTGCTGCTCACATCGGCAGGATGTGCAGTGTTTCCTGTGGCAGTGGGTGTGGGCTGCACAGGGCTCACTGGGCCCAGGGACGTGACACCAGGAGCGCTTGGGCCTCCTCAGGCCACGCTGAACAGGCACAACAGGCTCTGCAGGACTTTGGTGAATATTTACACCTGTGTGCCTAAACGCGCTGAGCCGTGTGCAAGCCAGCTGCACCTCCAGCACAGCAGCCCTGGGCCCTGCAGAACGCACCCCTTGTGTCCCACTGCAAAAGAGAAGGTCTGGTTCCAGCTTGTCGTGGCCAGCACTAGAGCTTCCTCACCAAGGGAAGCAGACATAGCCCCCAAAGACAAGGCCTGCTGTGTAGCAATATACAGATCACCAAGAGTTTACATAAGGCAAAAAGGCACTAATACAACCTTACAAATTCACTCACAGACACTCCCTACAATATACTTCAGAAATTTTGAGCTGTCTCTTGTATTTTATAGTCTGGTAAGTGCTTTACAGAAAATTACTGTCTGATAAATTGTCAGTTAACATACATGAAGGCCTAAGAGATCCCAAATGGCAAAATTAGTGAGAACTTCCCGAAGAACAAATTTAAACATATCAGTTTGTACAAAACTGATGCCACGGCAGCACCAATTTTGTGTTGCTGTTTTGGTTTAAGATACAGTCTTATGAACCAGAAAATATTGTAAACTTACATTCAGATATGAGGTCTTTGGAGCAAAGAAAATGGATCTTTGAAAGCAATGTTAATAGAAAGTGGTTAGCACATTCCGGCAAATGAAAGAACTAATTTACATGCAATTAAATTCCAGACACTCAGAGAAGTAATTTTCAAGTCTGGCCAATCAAAAGCTAGGCATATAAAAATAAAAGAAAGAATATGTTAATTTATTAGTTGGGGAAAACTGTTACTCTTTTTTTTGGCAACTTGTCAAACAAAAGCCAAAGGAAATATATTTAAATGCAACCCTTCAGAGAGGTGGTTTGGCATATGCTCTAATTTGGGAAGAGGGCAAGTCAAGAGAGACACAAAGGAGGTTCGAATGTAATTCCTAGCATAAAGGAGATGTTGAAAATCAAGGAAAATACAACAAACGAATATGAAAGAGTTGCAAAATCTAAGTGCTCCTAAAGGGATCTGTATTATCTCACATTTTTGTAAAGCATAAACTATATTTGCCATTTATGAGAATTACAATTTTGCTGAGGATTAATTGTGGCTTGAGTGACAAACACCTAGCAAGACTGCAGACTTGACTTCTGTTTCACAGAGAGACAAAACCCTATTAAGAGAACAGGAAAAGGCACCAGTAAAATACCAGTTTGTAGTACTGAAATTAGCTTGAATTAGTCGTAGTATTGCAGGAACAAGCTTAAAGGCTGCTCCACTGAGCATTTAAGGCTAACAGGACAGCTCACTGGGTTGAAAAGCACAGCCACAGGATGCAACCATGTTTACTTTACACTGTAATCATGTTTAACATTAATTATTCTACATCACAGCTTGTACACACACATGACCATTTACGGCATCTCACTCGTCAAGAAATACCACTACTCTACAATGTGTCCTGAAATATTTGTATGCATATATTTAATTAAAAATCATACAATCACAGAATTGTAAAATATGTTGAGTTGGAAGGAACCCACCAGGATCACTCAGTCCTGGACCTGCATGAGCTACCCCAACTCAATCATGTACAATTTGAGACTTAAGGACTAAAATACAGGGACCCGTTTTGGTTTAACCATATTTCTGAGCTTTTATTTGTAGCTGAATCTGACCTGCTACCTGGAATTAATATTTTTAAAGTTAATTAACTGAAAGGAAATCGAAAGCCATAGGGAGCCTGAAGTACAGATAATCTTTGTAAAACTGTCATTACATTTCAGAGCAATCACATCTACTTTCCTGAAATGATGTCATCCTTAATAATCAATGACCTATGTATCATAGCATAATAAATACTGTGTCATTTTTTATTAAAAAATAGTTTGGATTCAAGGAACACTGAAATATAAACATGTCACAACTGCTTTGTGTGTCAATATGCTCTAAGTGCCATTAAATGCAAAATCTCTAGCATTAGAGAGCATCATTAAAATATGTTTTGTCAAACTGAGTAGGTTTAATTAAACCTATTATATCCTAGACGGCACACTGGAAAAGACAAGGACAGTGTGCAAGAGCTATACACAATTAATTCTATTCATAACAAAATCTGCCAAGTACAAATTGTCAACTTGTTTAAAAACAGAAAGCTGTTACGTTGCCAAGTAATGGGGAAATAGTGTTTAGTGGTATTTCAAGCAATTACCTTAGATGCGTAGTAGAAAAATGTAACTGCAGTATACCTAAAGTTGGAAGGTACCCTTTTAAGGATCATTGGGTCCAAATACCTAGGCCTTTGAACTCTGTCAGGCTTGTTGACATGATGACCACTTCCCCGGGCAACAGTGTTCCAGTGACTCACCACCCTCTCAGGGAAGGACTTTTTCCTAGAGTCCAGCCAGCAGCTTCATTCCATTTCCTTGCATTTTATCACTGCCACCAGACAGGGGACAGCAATACTGCCCATTGCAGAAGTTGTGCACCACAATGAGATCTCCGGCAGCCTTCTCCAGCCTGAACGTGCTAAGTGACCTCAGCTCCTCCTTATAAGTCTTGCCCTTGAGACCTTTCACAGTCTTGGTTGCTCTCCTTTGGACACACTAACAGCTCAATGTCTTTCTTACATTATGGCTCCCAAAGCTGCCGCCAGCACTCAAGGTGAGGCTGCTCCCATGCAGAGCACAGCAGAGCAGGACAATGCCCTCCCTCATGCAGCTGGCAATGCCATGCCTGGTGCTGTGCCCAATGCTGTCACTTTATGTACTTGAAGGTTTTTCCTTCCTCTGGATGAAGAACCCCAGCTCTGAGCCTCTCTTCAGAGCAGACGTGTTCCAACCGTCTGTTAATTTTCATGGCACTCCTCTGGACTCAGTCCAACAGTTCCACATACTTCTTATGCTGCTCTTGAATGCAGTGACCTGTGTCATGGCCTGTTGCTTGCTGTGCTGCACAGAAGAGTAGCAGCTCTCCATCACCCCAAGGCACTGCCTGCCTTCTCTTGGAGAAACCATGGCAATTGCTTGGGAAGCTGACTCTGCAGAGGTTCAAGGCTGGACATTTCCCACACTCCTGAGCTTTATGAGCAGCATGAGCAGAGCAGGAGATGACTGCAAGGAGTGTCACAGCAAGTCCTAGGGTGATGCCCTCTGCTCACACGAGTCCAAGGGAAGGAGTGTGGCTTGCAGGAGTGTCCGAGCCCTGTGCTGAAGGCTCTCCCAAGGTCCTGATGGGGAAGGGCTCTGCTAGACTCCTCCAGGCTGATGGCACATTGCGCTCAAGCTCATGAGCTACCTGGCTGCTTGCGGCTCAGCAGGAGAAGTCCCTGGTCTGGGCTTGCTCACAAGCTCAGGAAATGGGCAGCTCTGGTGTTAGGAAGGAATTTTGCCCTGTGGCAGATTGCCAAATCCCCCTGGGCCATTGTGGGTAATTTACTGTCTGCTGCTTTTGCAGCATCACAACACCATTGGTGCCCCGCATCTGCAGTAAGGAAGGTTTTTTTCCCCTTGCGTCACACTGATGTTGTCCCAGGATTTGGGGGGATTGTCTTCCTCTGAAGTCCTAATCATGGAATCCTTACCAGATCATCAGTGTGTTATTTTGAGTTAGGGTCTGTTCACCATTCTTGCAGCACAAAGACACCACGGGTGCTCAAATCCCAAGAGACCTGCCACTTTTCTGCTGTCCCTTTACTCCTTAAAGCTGCAGATTTTCCTTGGTCTTGGTATTTGTTAAATGTGTGTGCTTCTCTGGCCATGGGAACCTTGTCCTGCATCTGTGCTGTCAGCAGTGCAAGCACACAGTACTGTAGTTCTGAGGCAAGGTTGGGAGGGGGAAAGAGAGAAGCTTCAGGGGTGGCATCTGTAGTAAGGTGCCAGAAGCTTCCCCCACGTCAGACAGAGCCAGATCCAGCTGGCTCCAAGATGGACCCACTGCTGGCCAACATTGAGCCTGTCAGCAATGCTGGCAGGACTTCTTGGATAACATAGCTAAGAAGGAGAAAAGAATTTCTGCAATAAGCATCCAGATATTGCAGTGAAATTTTGAATGCCACTGCACATTACAACACATTTTCTGGGATGTTTAAACAAATTTTGCATGCTGCAGTGGAACCCTTATGCCAGCGTGCAATGCCACAGTGAAGGTAAAGTGGAAGCAAAAGGCAGTCTCCAGCTGTGCATTCCGCAGGGAGGCCTCCAACACACACAGTTCATGCTGCACCATCAACTCCAGCCTTACCAAACAGCACTCACGGAACAAATAGGAATGGCGCAACCAATCCATTAACTTCTCAAAAACTCCTTTTAAGCATGAGAAGCAAGTTAGCATGTTTTAGCACTACACTGAAAATGTGGAAATTAAGAAACGTCTTCAAACTCTTCAAAGATTCTCAGATAAAAGTCATTATCTTCTGTATAACTCAAGCATCCACTGGCTGCATTCACAACAAGGCATATTTGCACAACAAATATATTTATATAATGAATATGGAAATTAAAACACAACAGTTGGTATTTACTATTTCTTACATGAGCTACCATAGATCATTTCTGAAAGATATTTCTATTAAAGCTTGCTTGTGTTGCTGCTCAGATTGTTTACTCAAAGAAATTTAACTCTTCAGGAAGCAGAGCAACATAGAGTGGAGTACATGCTTCTTCACTAGCGCTTTCATAGCCATCTGTAAAATTTTGGCTCTCTTTTGAAAAGCAGTTCACGTTGCTTGAGAACTGGAGCCTGCTTCTATGTTAAACAGTAACCCTCCCCTCAGTTCCATTTTAAAGCAGAGCATTTGTGACAGCTTCAGAAGTGATATACATTAATCCTATTTGGGGCTCAACCCTACTGCACCCTGGTTATCCTATAGGACACAACTTATTAATACTTAAACATAAACATTAAGAGTATCATGCATTTTACATAGAATGCTTTGGTTCTAACACAATTTCTTCATTGAATCATTGGCCAGCAAAGCACTTGCTTCCATCTTACCTGAATTATTCATGAGGCATGCTCCTGTAGAAATCATCAACTTAACTGGAAGAATCACTCAGCAGAATATCCCTGTCATATTTTATTTTTTCCCCTTTATTAAGTTCCGTTGTTAATCAAAAGCACTGCATTTTTCCCCCAAGAAAGAAGTGGTGTATGAAGAATTTATTCATGATCATGGATTACCTGCCACACATCAGCAGCAGAACCTTAGACCGGAAGATGGACAACCTGCTGGGCAGAGGACAAAGTTCTTAAGAATTAGTGAAGAAATACAAATAGGTAGATGTTAGTAACATTTTGACATAAATAAAATTTGATACAAGTAACTACTTGCCAAATATCTACTTTTATGAAGTAGTAATTGTCTCAAAATAAAGGCACTAATATGACTGTAATTTTGGATGAACTTATAAAGGAAATGAAAATCACCTGTTGATATTGAATAGACACAATTTATACAATTATTTCAGGAGGATTCTATTTCATCATGAAAGCTGAAAACATATACATCATGCAACTAGCTTTCCATTTTCTGTGGTTGTTTCAGTAATATTGGGCAGAGAATATGCTCAGTATTTTACAGGCAAAAAAACCCCGTAACTAAAAATCTACTAACTGTGCAACTTGCAGTGAATTTAATCCAAATCACTACAATATACTCTGAAACTTCACAAAAGAAAAGTTCATATCTCTGAAAAGAGCAGCACAAGACATTTTTTTAAAAATCATTTATTTCAACAGAATATAAAGATGAAGACTGAATCCAAAATGTTATGAAATTCTCTAAAATGTTATTAAATTCTCTAAAATGTTATGAAATTCACATTACAATTTTTTCTGATTTCAAGGTGCTAGGAAGAGCAGATGAAAATTAAGAGTCAGAAACTCTCTTATTCTGTAACTCATACAGCTCTCCACATCTAATTCAATTCCTCTAACAATTTGTCTTGGGCTTCTGAATTTTAGAACTACCTTTAAAAGAGAACCAGAAATACTCAATTCCCTCTCCTCAAACTTCATTATCGCTTTTACTTAGTACCATCTTCTCATACACACATTATGAAAACAACAGCAATAATTTAGAGCAATTTATGTCTGAAGTCAACAATGTGGACAGGTAAGTGAATGTTTCTTGCGAGATTATTAAGTACATTTCTCCTGATGTCCTTAAAAACCTTAAAGAGTACATATCCTAAAGAAGAGACTGCATCCATGCACAGATTCACTTTTAAAGCTGTGATATTCAGCATTACAGTTTTGAGCTACACTATAGTCATGACCCTCTCCCCCATCTTTGAAGTGATACATGCCTCTAGAGACAGAAAGACAGAACTGTTTTTCTATTCTCTGCAACAGAAGGGCTGTGATTTTCCACGCTTCTTGAGAAGGGTATATAAGCAAGGACCTCTTGTTAGGATCTCTTAGGTAAAGTGCAAAATCTGGCCCTTAAAAGTTTGCTTTCATATTTTGTCTGTTATTATCAGACAATACTGACATTTTATTCTTTCCATTCCAGATAAATCCCCTGTAAACAGTAACTGCAACAGAAACCGACGTTCACCTTTCTCATATCAAAAGCACATAATGCCCCAATAGTACCAGAATAGCTCTGCAAAATATCATCTGTGATTCCACAGTGACAACAGGGTCAAAAGGAAACATGATTGCTGTCTGAACAGGCAGGGAGGATTTAGTTTTGCAGGCTGAGGTGTAGGTTCAGCTTGCTGGGCTAAAGAAACTCTCACTGATCACAGGGAGGTAAGTGCTCCCTAGAGGGGAGAAATGTTGTCTGTCTGGCAGGACACAGGTGAATGAAGCCAAGAGAATGATAATCTCACAACAGTTTCAAGATAACTAAAGTATGTACTTCATCTACTACCAATGCCTGCTCAAAGAAATTAAAGAAAAGGTCTTTAGATAAGACAAGGGTCACAGACCTTAATTGTTCAATGTTTTTGGCAAATACCTGACTACTAGCACCTTTCATTAATTAATCCATTATTGATGCATTTCAGAATGAAACAGAATGACTAGTAAGATTCCAGTTATGTACAGCTCTAATTAAGTCCTATGCAAAAAACATTAAAAAAGCAAACCCAGCACTACTCTAAGGAATTTAATTTGCTGTGAAAAAGAAAATCCACATAATATTTCTAGGCAAAATTATATGAATGAACTTTTCATTTGAACCTAGTATTCCCCACAATACTGACTCCATACTTGGCATACACCAGCACATCTAGCACTGACTGAAGACATCCTATCTAATGCCCGAAAAAAACAGAGAACTTGATTTTGGATGAACTTAAAATCCCTTAGAGGACTACTTCAAGTATAATGAAGCACCATAAGCTGAAACATTAATATAGAACAGTATAATTTTTTCCTCATTATCTTCTGCTGGTAATTATGGAAAAAAATCAAACGTAAAGTACATGACCTCAATTCTGCAAATGCTTAATCACGACAAGTATATGACCCATTTCTCAGTGTATCCATCTTAAAATATCTTTAAAAAGAACACATAAAAATCCCACTAGAAATTTATTTTTACTTTTATCTACGCATTTTACATACATATATATATGAGTCATCAATAAAAGGAAAACAAGCAACTAAAAGCAAGACTTTTTGTTTCATAGAAATTTAATTTTCCTTTTAAAACATATTTCAGAATGGTGATAAACTTCTAAAATTAAAATGCATTTTGTAAATACATTATCTATATTTCCATTCAAGCATATAAGCAGAAAATGGTTTCTATATTATTAATTTGCAAAATATTTTTGTAGTTCTCTTCCACTAACACATGAAGTTGGTATGTCTTCATGTGCTTTAAGTAACTTGTATATACTCTTTAATATCTTTCTTCACTGAGAGCAAATCCTAGCATTCAAGTCCAAAAGAATCTTTCAGTTACAGCTACTGAGGCTGTTACTGCTTCCATGGTCCCATAGGCAGAGCAATTCTGCTGCTGCTTACTGACAGAGGTACCTTCCCACCTACAAAGGTAGTTAGCATCTTTTAGGAAATACAGTGGAATTCAAAGAAATATTTAGTAAATATTAAACCACTAAACCAAGGCAGCTAACCTAAGAGATACTTCATAAACAGGACAATCCTGGTATTATGTGGAACACCAAGCCACAGCGACAAGTACCAAGCTTTACAGCAGACATACCCTAACAACAGAAACAACTTTTACCTAAGTCTCTGTACTTGTTTGGCTGTGGTAGAGTTTGTTTCCTTCCACAGTGACTAATATGGGCTGTGTTTTGGATTTGTGCTGAACACAGGGCTGATAACTCAGAGATGTTTGTTATTGCTGAGCAGAGCTTACACAGAGCCAAGGCCTTTTTTGCTGTTTGTACCGTCACACTGGTGAGGGAGTTGGGAGTGCATGGGAGCCCAGGAGGAGACACACCCAGGACAGGTGACCCCAACTCGCAGATTCTTACAGGCAAAGGGATATTTGCCTGACAGACATGCAGCCTGTCATGTCAGGCTGAATGACATCCTGCTCGACATATAAAGCCAGTGGAAGAAGGAAGAGAGGAATGTTCAGAGTGATGGCATTTGTATTCCCAAGTCTGTTACACGTGATGGGGCCCTGCTCTCCTGGAGATGGCTGAACACCTGCCTGCCCACAGGAGGCAGTGAATTAGTTCTTTATTTTGCTTTGCTATTGTGAACAATTTTTGTTTTCCCTATTTACCCGTCCTTACCTCAATCCATGAGTTTTCTTACTTTTACCTTTCTAGTTCTCTTCCCGATCCTGCTGGTGCGGTACAAACAAGTGGCTGCCTGGGGCTTGGCTGTTGGCTTGGGTTAAACCAAAGCAGTCTCTCATCCTACTTAAAATCTACTTCTCTTTATTTTTGTCTGTTATCTGTGCCTATGAGACAAAAGCAGCAGCTCTCAGGGCTAGGAGTCTGGAAGGATTGTGAGCTGGAATACAAGGAACAAACCTCATAACCAAAGCAATATGAAAGTCCCTGAAGTGCACATTTTGTAGAAGGGAGGTAAGAAATGGCTGCAAAAGAACAGAAACAGTTCTGTCATCTTGGTTTTCTTCTCATTGCACCTACTAGGGGACAGAGCTGGGGATGCAGCACTTGGGTGGTGTTTCAGTGCGGGAAGATGTGCATGCTTGTATGGCACCAAACAGCAGTCAGCCACCACTGCAGAAAGACTGAAGAGGGCTCTGAAACTGAAATGCCTGAGAAATTGCCACAGCACTTTAGTCTTCATGCCGGTTTCACTGAATAACAAAGGAACCATTTTTCTTCAAATAGCATACACAAAGCTGTATCTCTTCATTAACTGATTAATGGTGTTAAATAGACAGAAAAAAAGGACTAGAATTTGTAATATCAGCACATGTGAACAAATTCAGTGCTGAAGAGATGCAGTGGAACATACCACAGTAAATTAGGTACTTTATTGCTTTGAGGCAGAAACAAATATATAATTTATGTGCATTCATGTATATAGACATAAAACACACAAACATCAAGAGAAAAGCATGAACCACTATCTCTTTTAAAAAGTCCATTTTTTAATTAAATTTCAAAACAGGCAGGGAAGTTGTAGAAAATAATGCAACATAAGCAACTTTTTATCTAGTGTAGCAGTTGAGAAGAAAACCCTTGGTCTTAAAATAATTTTTGCCTCTTTTGAAGTCACTTGAAAAGTTTCCTTTTTATCTCAAGAAAAACTAATAAAAGAGTAATTTACTGGTTGTATGGGGTTATGAGGCAACAAAAGTACAATGTTGAATAAAAATACATTTATGTTTGTCCTAAGCATCTCTTTAATAAGAGAGCATTCTAAACAAAAGGGGAGGTGCGGTTTGTGTTCTTATTTTATAACATTTCCATCCTTGTCTTTTTTCCATAGACTTATTCCTACTGACTATGAAAATATGGTGTGTACCTTTGAAAAACATTTGCACGTGTTCAAAAGCCAGCTATCCATGCCACCAATTTCCCAACACATGAGACTGCAGCACACAGAAATCAGATTTCATTTTGGTAGCGATATTTGGAAGTACAAAGTGGACAAGGACAAAGGACCAAACATGAGAAGCAAACACATTCCTTCATTTTTAATCAATATCTAGTTAGACTGGTGGGTTTCACTCATTAATCTTTTGGTAAGGGAAAAATGAAATGGATTTACCATTACAGCCAAGTAAAATTGCAAATTAAATTTATTCTAATGAAATTGCTTACAAAGAGTGCTACTTCATCACACATAGCTTCTGTCAAGAGTTTGGACTTCAGAGTATTCATTTCTTTGAGGTAATGTATTTATTGGCAAATTCTGAATCCAAAAGATCTGAAAACAAACTTTCTAAATTCTTCCTCTTACCCTGTGCGTATTTTCAAAATTATGCAAATTCCACCTAAAAAGTACTCTGTATTTTGTGTCTAATAGCTTCAAACAAATCTGAAACTGAACTTCATGTGACTGCTGTGCTGCACCTAAATGTCCATTACATTATAGCTGAGCTGGGACATACAAAAAAACTCAAAAAATTAAAATGCCTGGAGGTTTGCAATGCATTGTTTTTAATTTTTTCAGTAACAGTTGCATATTGATTGATCTGGTATTGTACAACAGGGGAAATTAGCAATTAAAGGCTTCCATGCATCCAGAGATCCTACAAAATCCTGTTATCCACAGGAGCAAAATTAAAAGAACTGAGGAATCAACAAAGCAAAAAAGTGCCTTCTGTATGAGGTGTAGAATGTCTCCATTGCTGAAAAGCATGAAAACTCTGCACAGATTCCACGTACAAGAGCATTTAACATAGGATTATAACTCAAGGCAACTATTTCTCTGATCCTGTAATTACAGAATCACAGAATCACACAAATTCTAGGCTGGAAGAGACCTTTAAGATCATCGAGTCCAACCCATGTTCTAACACCTCAACTAGATCATGGCACCAAGTGCCACATCCGGTCTTTTTTTAAACTCTTCGAGGGATGGTGACTCCACCACCTCCCTGGGTAGATGATTCCAGTATTTGACCACTCTTTCTGTACATTTCTTCCTCCTTAATTCTAGCCTGTATCTCCCTTGGCGCAGCTTGAGACTGTGTCCTCTTGTTCTGTCTGTTGTTGCCCGGAGAAAGAGACCGACCCCCAGCTCACCACAGCCACCCTTCAGGAAGTTGAAGAGAGTGATAAGGTCACCCCTGAGTCTCCTTTTCTCCAGGCTGAACAACCCCAGCTCCCTCAGTCGTTCTTCGTATGGCTTGTGCTCCAAGCCCCTCACCAGCCTCGTTGCTCTCCTCTGGACACTCTCAAGCATCTCAATATTCCTCATAAACTGAGGGGCCCAGAACTGGATGCAATACTCCAGGTGAGGCCTCACCAGTGCTGAGTACAGGGGGAGAATGACCTCCCTGCTCCTGCTGGCCACACCGTTCCTGACACAGGCCAGGAGCCATTGGCCCTCTTGGCCACCTGGGCACTCTGCTGGCTCATGTTCAGCCGGCTGTGGACCAGCACCCCCAGGTCCCTTTCCACCTGAGCACTGTCCAGCCACACCGTCCCCAGCTTATATCGGTGCAGGGGGTTATTGTGGCCAAAGTGCAGGACTCAGCACTTGGACTTATTGAACTTCATCCCATTAGATTCTGCCCATCCATCCAACCGTTCCAAGTCCCTCTGCAAAGCCCTCTGTCCCTCTAACAGACCAACACACGTTCCCAGCTTAGTGTCATCTGCAAATTTGCTAATAAAGGACTCTAAACCCTCATCCATATCATCAATAAAAATATTAAACAGAACTGGCCCCAGCACAGACCCCTGAGGGACACCACTGGTGACTGGCCGCCAGCTGGATGCAGCACCATTCACCACCACTCTCTGGGCCCGGCCATGCAGCCAGTTCTGAACCCAGCAAAGAGTGCTCCTGTCCAAGCCATGGCCTGCCTGTTTGTCTAGGAGTATGCTATGGGAGACAGTGTCAAAGGCCTTGCTGAAATCCAAGTAAACAACATCTACAGCCTTCCCTGCATCCACTAGGCAGGTTACCTGGTCATAAAAGGTGACCAGGTTGGTCAAACATGACCTACCCCTCCTAAATCCATGCTGGCTGGGTCTGATACCCTGGCCATCTTGTAAATTTTGCGTGACGGCGCTTAATATAAACTCTTCCATAATTTTGCCAGGTACTGAGGTCAGGCTGACTGGTCTATAATTACCAGGATCTTCCTTTGCACCCTTTTTGTGAATGGGTATCACATTGGCCAGCTTCCAGTCATCCGGAACCTCACCAGTGAGCCGGGACTGTTGGTAAACAATGGAGAGTGGCTTTACAAGCTCGTTTGCCAGCTCTCTCATTACCCTGGGGTGGATCCCATCTGGTCCCATAGATTTATGAATATCCAAGCATTTCAGTAGTTCTATGACTGCCTCCTCTTGGATAATGTGGGGACCATTCTGCTCCCTGTCACCATCAACCAGCCCAGGCGGGCGGGTGTCTTGAGGGCAAGTCATCTTCCCACTAAAAACTGAGGCAAAATAGGCATTAAGCACTTCTGCCTTTTCCTCATCTTCAGATACTAAGTTCCCTCCTTTGTCCAATAAAGAACAAAGGCTGGTCTTACCTTTCCTTCTACCATTAATGTATTTGTAAAAACAATTTTTATTATCCTTTAGAGAAGTTGCCATTCTAAGTTCAAACTGAGCTTTGGCCTCCCTAATTTTTTTTTCTGCATGCTCTAGCAGCCTTCTTGAATACTTCCTTAGAGACCTGACCCTTCTTCCAACGCTGATACATCCTCTTTTTATTCTTAAGTTCCTCCAAAATCTCCTTGCCCAGCCAGGCTGGACGTTTACCCTGTTGACTGATCTTTCAGCACACAGGGATGGTCTGTTCCTGTGCCCTCAAGATCTCTGTTTTGAGGTATGCCCACCCTTCCTGAACTCCTTTGTTTTTTAGGACTGCTTCCCAAGGGATGCTTTGAATAAGTCTCCTAAACAGGCCAAAGTCTGCCCTCCGCAAGTCCAATGCAAGAGTTTTACTGGTGCTCTTCCTGACTTCACCAAATATTGAGAACTCTATTATTTCGTGATCACTCTGCCCCAAGCGATCTCCAACCACCACATCTCCCACCAGCCCATCTCTATTTGCAAACAGCAGATCTAACATAGTCCCTCCCCTGGTGGGTTCCCCCACCAGCTGCGACAAAAAGTTGTCCTCCATACATTCTAAGAATTTCCTGGACTGCCTCTTTATTGTTGTATTAAGTTCCCAGCAGATGTCTGGTAGGTTGAAGTCACCCACAAGAACAAGGGCTGATGATCTTGAAACATTACCTAGCTGCTTATAGAATAAGTGATCTACCTCTTCTTCCTGGTCGGGTGGATGATAACAGACTCCCAGTATGGTGTCAGCCTTGTTGGCCTTCCCCTTAATTCTTACACATAGACATTCAACTCCATCTGCCTTAGTTTCAATTTCGATGGCATCAAAAGTTTGCTTAATATAAAGGGCCACCCCTCCACCTCTTCTTCCTTTCCTGTCTCTCCTGAAGAGCTTGTATCCATCCAGTGCAGTACTCCAGTTATGTGAGTCATCCCACCACGTTTCCGTGATGGCAACTACATCACAGCTCTGCAGTTGCACCATGGCCTCCAGCTCTTCTTGTTTGTTGCCCAAGCTGCGTGCATTGGTATACATGCACCTCATCTGGGCTACTGACTTCACCCCTAACTCAGCCTTGCAATTCTTGGGCCTGTTTCCAGGTAGCTCAGCTGGTTCCCCTTCCCCCTTCAAACCTAGTTTAAAGCTCTCTCAATAAGGTCTGCCAGTTCATGAGCTAAAAACCTTTTGCCCTTAACAGAGAGGTGTGCCCCATCTGGTTCCAGCAGAGAAGATGCTGTAAAAGTTTCCCCATGATCAAAGAATCCAAAATTTTGCCGATGACACCAACCCTTAAGCCACTTGTTGATGATGCGGATTCTTCTGTTTCTTTCATCATTTTCCTCTGCCACCAAAGGGACTGAGCAGAACACTACCTGTGCTCCTGCCCTATCAACTACCTGACCCAGTACCCTGAAGTCCTTTCTAATTGCCTTGACACTCCTCTTCTCAATCTCATCACTGCCAGCCTGGAGTATCAGCAGTGGGTAATAATCAGAGGGCTGAATCAGCCCAGGAAGTCTCTCAGTGATATTTTGTACCTGGGCCCCAGGGAGGCAACAGATCTCCCTGTGGGATGGGTCTGGTCGACATATGGGGCCCTCAGTTCCCTTCAGGAGGGAATCACCTACTACAATTACCCTTCTTTTCTTCTTGATGCTAGAGGTAGTGATCCGTCTTGCAGATGAATCATAATTGGGGGGTTCACTAATTCTAAGGCATTTTGCAGATGGCTATGAATCCCAGGCTGTAATACAAATTTCTTTCTGTTCTCTATAATATAAACTCACATATTATGTAAAGACACATTAAATCTTCTGCCTAGTAAAATAAACTTCAAAATGTAAGCCAAAAGATACACTGCTTCTGGAGATCAATTTAAAATAAGGTAAATTAAATTAACGTATACAATATCAAATGCAAACATCATCCATGTATGTAAATATGACATGAACAATAAAGCTTAATTGATACCCATGTTTCCTCAAGGAATTATTGACCATGTCCCAGGGCACAGGGAAGGAAGATTACCAGTCCAGCAGGTAAGTGGACACTGCATCCCACACAAGGCTCTGCACACAAATTACACAAGACTCCAACTTCAGACTCCAAGTTAGCCTGGAGATTGGTGTGCTACAGGAATAAACATGCCCTTGCTCTGTTCCAATGTGAACAAGAGTGCATCTATGCTATCATTAATCATATGAGACTGGTTTGCTTCAGATTTGTCAAAACTAATTCAGCTTTGCTGAATTTAGTGACAGACACCGGATTTATCTGGACCGGGAGAAGAGGAAAAGGTTATATAAGCTTTGCTCACATAGCCAGACAAATTATATTGTTTATCCGTGCCTAAACAAAAGGTCACTATTAGCTCAGGGTCAACTAAAACTTCTTAGCTAATCTCTGACCTAATTTTGACCTCTCTTATTAATTGCAGAAAAGCTTTCATTTACTTGTGCTTACACATACCCTCATCCCACCTCCACCACACTCCTGTAGTTTCTTGTCTTACAGATCATAAATTAAAGACAAAATATCTTTTTCTAAGACTAATTAGTACCCAATTAGCTTCATGTTGTTACCTAGAGGGGAACTGACAGTAAAGACAAACAATTATCATTTTAATCTCTTAAATACAGGAGGCATCTGTGTAGAAGAAAGGACTATCAGAACCTTTACTTCACTTTACTTTTCCCTCTAGATCATAAAATATTATTTCAGAAAGCCTGTAAAAATACCCAATTCTTCTGCTTCTAGCAATTCCCATTAGAAAGAAGTACATTTATATCACTGTTAGAAGTTAAAAACTAAACACGTGAAGCCTAGAGGATCTATAATTATGTTAGTTGGCTGTAACCAGATATAATAATTTGTCATTGCATCATACTTCTTACAGAGTAGTTTGCACTTGGCTTGTTTAATTCCTTTAGTAGCACAATCATTGTATGTCAGAGTATGGGTATGATGTATTTACATCCACAACATCCCATCTGTGGAAGACTAATTTTTGCTCAAGTAAAAGCAAAGCACCTGAGTTATAATTCCAAAAATCACGATTTCTACTTTTCTTTTCTTAAGTCAGAATTGTTCAATTTCTTGTAAAAACATATGCAGACTTAATTTAAAAATTAATTCTGGGAGAAACTAAACCTGACTGCATTGTAAAAAAATAAGTAAATTTACAAAAAGGAGTTCTAATTATAGAAGAAATAAAAATCTCAAAGTTAGAAAGAACTGTCCAAATAACATGCCTTATGTTCATCTGAACTAAAGAATATCGGGAATTACGCTTTGAAAGTCTACTGTAGTTAGATACTGAAGATAAAAACCTCAGTAATATTCAACATAATTCTAACTGTTGAGGCCTTACCATTCTATCACATACATATTCACATTTCTTCTCTTTTTGTACTGGTAAAAGCCTCTCCAAAATAAATTCATCCAGTCATACTGAGGATCATATCTGACACCCAAGCGATAACATGACTCTAAATTATGTTCAGTTTTCTTCCTCTTCTCTACAGGAAATGAGAATGCTCCTCCATCATCTGAACAAAGGCACCTGGGTTAGTGCATAAATGAAAAAGCTTGTCCATTACTGTTTGTCACACTGGTAGATAAACTCTTGCCGAAGAAGGACCTAAAAGGTGTTTTATTAGAGTATAGTCAACTGTTTGGATCAAATCTAGATTCATATTCATTTGCTAGCTGCAAATAAATCCCTCTGTACAGTCAGTACAGCTTTCTTATATTTTAACATTATTCACCAGAAGCTCCATTCTTCTGAGTTTGCGTTTATTCTTTGGCATGGGCTTGTCATATAAGCCATTTTTGAGAAGATGTTCCTTGCTGTGATGGATCTGGGCACCATGCTGAAGTTGGAAAGAGCATAAAGCTTGAAGTGGATGGAGTATAGTCTGTAGAAACATGAAGGGGTGGGGGACAAAAGAAACCCAAGCTTTTAGAAAGGTATTTTAGAGACATCAATCATTACCATTTTTTTAATTCAATGACTACTTAAAAATGCTAATAAAATACAATTTGGATGATAAATGCTGTTAAAATATACCCTTTGGAGACACAAAAGGTGGACCTGAACAGAAGATGTACTGAAAAGAATCACAGAGCAGTCATACACGACCTGCATGGTGCCATCCCTCACTCCTTCCTTTGGAACCACTCAATCTTGACTTCAGCCCCAGCCACATTACTGTAAGTTATGGCTTTGAGTTGACCTCAGCAATGGACTACAATCAATTACTGCGGCTCGGTCAACAAGCTGCAATAAAATAAGTCACA
Source organism: Melospiza melodia melodia (assembly GCF_035770615.1). Lineage (NCBI taxonomy): Eukaryota > Metazoa > Chordata > Aves > Passeriformes > Passerellidae > Melospiza > Melospiza melodia. The sequence continues at coordinate 74,251,148 of NC_086226.1, read as the reverse complement.
ATAACTAAGCTGCTTGTGCTTGCACAAAAATCTCTTGAGGCAGGGTTTTAGGAAGAGAGGAGGGACTCACGATCAAGGTACCTGGACTGCAATCCTGGAGACACAACTGTGTCCCTGCTTCTGCCCAGAGGTATTGCGTAGGATTAATGAAGCCACACAAACCAAATGTATCTCAAGTGGTCCCTAACTGTAGACTCTTAATTTTCTGGTTGCCTGGCTAAGTCAGGGGGGCCCCATGTGCAGATGTAAAGCAATCACATGTGTAACTGCAGTCAGGAGGAGCTGAGATTCTACTGAGAAAAATATGACTCTTAAGAGCACACAGGAAAATTAAGTGACATACTGGTTACCAAACCAGCAGGGTTGTAATTTCCATGGCTCTCAACTTCAGTTCACTGTCTCATATGCTGGGAATAGCACTCAGTTCAGAGACGGTATAAAAAATGCATTAATGTAGCTCTTGGCTACTGCAATGCCTAGAGAAAACAGAAATTCTGTCTTTGAAAAGTAGGCTGGGCCAATTCTCAGTGGTAGGGGTGAATCAGAATATAAGACTGGTAACTATAGACATTAACTAAGCATTCACTGTAAGACAGAAGTTCTAGTGAAGGAAAAATATGTTGTCCTAGCACAACAAAGGAAAGGTAAATATAAAACCCCACAAATATACACAAGTTCTTGAAAACCTTCTTTACTTGGAATTCCAATTTCTGAGCCTTATTCTCTTGTGTGTCCATACACTTTGTCCAAATCTGGGTTTTATATCCAATTAATTTAATGTTACGGTGAGTCTAGTGTCACAGAGGCAGACACAGAGATGGCATACTATATGTTATCCCAGCTGCAGGAGCAATTTTTGACCTCGGCACCTTTTTTAGTAGGCAAATGTTTCATAGCTAATATACGAAAATATTAGCTAGCTGATGGAGAGCAGTATGAGCACTCCAGGGTGAAGACTAGCATGTAGGGGGTACATGGATGGGCTTTAAATCTTTTTTCACAGATCATTCACTACTGAATTCTGGGCACACAGCTGAATTGCAGACTTGGGTCAGTGGTGTAAAAGTACTTGTAGGTGTTTTTCAGAGGGCTTATTAAATTGATATTACTAATGTCAGCAACAAAAGATTAAGAAGGACATTTTCTTAATGACCTCTTCCATCACAGACTAGTGGGATCACACTTTACAAGGAAAGGCTAATGTCCAATTAGTATTCTCTGACCTGGGATAAACTTAAACTCAAGAACTATTAAGCCCCAAATTCCTCCAGTGACATGTAAGAGTTGTGAGCCAGCTGGTAGGCAGACATAACCCAGTGGGTTACATTCCATGACTGAGGAATGCAGGAGATCAGAGGACCTGGCTTAAAAAAACATTTAATCTTCAAGATAGCTGTAAGAGGGTATTCAGATCATCTCTGCTGTCTAGTTTTTGGAGAAAACAATTTACCTCTTTCCATGCAGTAACATACCTTATCTCCTGTCACAAAATGAATTAGGTTTTTCAGGGTTAAAGATCACTTTGTTGTGTTCGCTGTTGGAGCACAACGTGAAAGAGCCACAGTAATTTGAACGCTCCAGAGTTAATAAATGAAAAATGGTATCCGTTGCTGCATTCTTGTTTTAGTTTGCTATGCAACAAAACTATTACAAATGTCATTAAGATTTTAACTGTCAAGTTCTACATTAATAGCTAAGTACCTTTGCTGCCCCTGTACCATTCATAAAAGAAAAACTCAGGTATTTAAGTTTACATACCTCTTGTATACTCTTATTTTTTTCCATGATGGAAAGAGCAACAGCTGCACATTCAAGAGTAGACAGACAGGTGTTTGTTGGTTGTGTACGAATTACATATTGACTTGAAATACTGGGTTTTAACTGCACCTGAAAAACAGCAAACTCTAGTAAAATAAACGGGCCAGGATAACACATGAGATATCTATTCTCTATACTGAGCAAAACACATCCCCTTTCCCTCTGGGTTCACTCATCTTCTTTTCTTTTTTCTTTTTGGTCTTCCAAATGCCATTGCCATGCTACTGTTCAGTGTAATACACGTGAGCCACCATCACAAATAAAAACTGCAAAACTGTAACTGTATGAATGTGCAAAGGAAATACAATTTTTTGTTAGAGAAAGAGTAAGTGAAATTTCAGCAACTGATTTCAGTTGTCATATATATATGCTATAAAAAAACAGATTTATTCACTTATGCTTTTTTTTATTACTCTAAACACACACAAACATGCAAGCTACAATGGCCATATAGTCATTAACATTTTATATCTTGGCAAAATATTATTTGTCAAAGTTCTGAATCTCAGACTTCTATAAACTATTTATTCACACAACGAATTAGGTTTATTAGATTGATTAGAACTATTCGGAATCCTGTCTGAAAATAATTTACTGGCTCTGCCTGAAGTGATAAACACTTTAGACTATCTTGAAAATTAAAGGATTTTAAGAAAAGGAAATTCAATTAAACCAACAGCTCCAAAAGCTTTTACCAAGTTTTCAAACAGTGGTTGAAACAACACCCAATTTACACTACTTGACTCTGTGTGAAAATTCAGATATTATTCCTGTATTCCTAAGATTTCCATCTCCACATATATCTAAAACACAATTTGCAAAACAAATAATGTTTTAGCAATATTGTCAATATTCTTGACCAAAAATTCTCAGTTCTTTCTACAACAACATTGTAGTGCAATACAAAAAACCCAGACACATCATTATAAAAGAATAAGTTAATTTTCTTTTTTTTTAAACTCATGCCATTAATTGTCTTTTATTTTTCTGCTCCCTGAAAAAATGAGTAAGTGATCCCCCATGGCCATAATATTGTTCCCATTTTGCCTGCCAGAAGTCTTTCACCATTCCTCACTTTATTCAATACTTTTCTCCTCCACTTTTCTCGTTTTTCCTTTTATTTGAAATATTTTATTTTCCTTCATCTCTCTTACAAGCAATTACCCATGCCTTAAAGTTCAAGGTATCCTATTTATAAAAGGAAAAATTCCAGACTGCTGAAGAGACATAAATAAGTAAGATGAAATTCCACTGCCTTACTTGTCCTAATTTAAATGAAATTTAAAATAGTAAAATAAAAAAAGGAAACAAGAAAAGAGCAAAAGGCATTCTGGAAAGGACAAGCAAGTTAGCTATAAAAAGTCAATTTACTCAAATATAGGAAAATTCAGAAAAATTAAGCTTTTCTTGCCTATCTTCTTCAATTTGGCATGGAACAACCAGAAAAGAATAAAATTACTTCAGAGGAAAAAAAATGTAGAATGTAGACATCAGTGTAGGTAATGAAAAGAAAAAGAAGATAGTATTTTCATTTGTTACTCCTCAAGGTTTTATTTGGTTTTATGCCTTCTCTCTGTGACCTTGTCTTCACCACAACAGCATAGGAAGCCTAGTTATTTGAGGTATACAGAAAACTATGCTGGAAGAAGTGGTCCCTACTTAGAAACTTCTACCTAGGTATCAAAAAGCAGAGCGAACTCAGTCCATCACATCTCCAAGACATGTCTTGAGCAGCAAAGCAGACATATATTCACACTTTTTCTCAACAGCTGAGAGCTACATTCTTCATGGAGTATCTCTCCAGAGGCTTAAACCACCTGATGGAGCACCTGCAGGCCCACTGGCTTCCCCCTCCTTGGACAGCGCCATGAGGCTTTTTTTCCTACGAGTTAGGAATAGTTCTGTCTGCTGCTTTCTACACTTCATTCCTTGGGTCTCATGCTGAAAAACACTTGAAATAATCAACATTCCAGAGAAAGAAAACTTATCAATGATTGCAAGACAACTTCTATAAAGAAAAGAGGCTTGCACACTGCCACACAACCATGGAGCCAAAATGTGTGTAAGTGCAGCTCTCAAACAACTGACAAGGCACAAAAGGGCAACTTTCTAGCAACAGCAGCAGCAACTAAGTTTCTTCTTCCGTGAGTAGAAAGAGAAAGGATGGAAACAAGCGTCCCCAACCATTTTTCTGAAAAATTACATATTCCTTGGGATAAGATTAAAATACCATAGAGAGTGGTGGAGATCAGAGGAAGAATACGTGATCAAGACAACTGCCAGCTACAGTTTGTCTCTTAGGCTTCTTTCAGCATGCATTTTACCCTACTCTTTAAAGCAGCACAACCTAAATAAATCATCCCTAGTCACCTGAAATACAGTCAGGGTAGTCTTTGTCTACTGCAAATTGGGTAGACTCATCAAAGCTCCCATCTGAAACTAGATACATTTACTGAACCAATAAAAAATACAATACTCCACCCACTCAGAGCATAAACTGAATGGTAAAACAAAGCAGAAACAATACAGAAACCAAAACAAATTAGCATAGTTACTAAATATTTCAGACACAGGAAGATATCTTCTTGGAAAAAATGCCTAGACATATGAAATATTTAAATGTCCTCAGACTTGATCGGGTAGGAAGATGACTTATTTCATTTTTCCCCAAGAGGTCTAAACTTGCACTGCCTTTTGTGCAGTTAATAGTTTCAGATACAGTATTGCAACAATCTCATCCAAGTTCCTGCATTATCTATGTGCATTAATTCTTTATCTGTCACCTGTGTATCTCAAATCCAGCTGAACAAATTTAGTTCAAATTTACAGAAGTATTCATACAGTTAACTTAAACAAAATCAGACTATCTGCCTCCTACACCAGACTTCAAAATCTCAGTTCAAAATGAGTATACAAAAAGAACCTGTTTAAGTACATTTCAAAATAACAATTATGACATTTTAGAAGTGCTTCTCCATAAAACGACAGATACCACAATACAACAACTTGTCTGTTTTTGCTTCAAAGTAATTTGGAAATCATATGCACACTTTGGAATAATATCAATTTCTATCAAAATACAGAAATGACAAGTTGAAAAAACAGCAGCCAGTTTAATATTGCTCACAAAAATAAAAAGAAAGAAGATGGAAACTATCTCAACCAAGTCAAACTAGAGAGAAATTTAGATAATCTGAATGCAATTACTCACTGGGATTCAGCCAAGACACTTAAATTAGTGTATCTGTTCTTTGTAAGTGTGAAGGAGTTTGGGGACTTAATTTCCAAGCCATCAGAAGTAGGAAGCAACACATAAAAAAAAGTTTCATTTTTATCTGTAACTGAAGACTCCTGCTTCAAAAGCTTGAATTTCAGCAAATCTCACAAACTGTTACACTAACTTAACACTGGCTTATCTGCCAATGCACCATTCCCTCAGCAAATGCTACAGCCTTTGAGCATTTACAAAGGATTTGAACCACAGAAAAAATTGTGACCCTTCAGTGTTTCTTGGGGGCAGAGTTTTTCTTCCTGAGTCTTCCTTGAACATGCTCCAGGCAACTAAAGACCCAGCTGATCTTCTTCAGCTGTTCAAAACTGATAGGAGCAAAAGTGTTGCCTTGATGGGGTCAAAGACCTGAAATTTTAAAAATTTAAGTCAGTAAAAACAGTAAACTGATTTCTGCTTTTATTTTAAATAATAGAACTGAAGGTCTAGCAGAAAGCTTTAAGTCCTCTCCTTAATATCAGTATCTTTCTATCTTTTCTGTGTTAATTTCTTCATCACTACTCTTACCAGCTTTATCCTCACCAGCTTTACTCTCCAAGAGAACCCAACATTATGCAAAATTATACTTGGAAAATAATGCATCACCAAGAATTCAAAAAAGTTAGTACATCTGTCTCACAGGGCACACTAAACAATTCTTTCCTGTTCTACAGGCATCTCAAAAAAGGCAGAGGCATAATATATTTTTCTGTGGCTTCTATAAAAAACTTAATACTTAAGATCCCTTCCTCTTTTATGTTGATAGTGTCTTTTGAAAATCTGAATGTCAGCTTGGGAATTAATTTGCTTAACTTTTCAAGAATGAAGGAAGAAAGTACCATCTGTCCTCCTGCTTAACATAGGCACTAGTTACTGGTCATATTAATAAATACCTTTCAGGAAAAAAAAATTAGTCATTCCTTTAAACTAACTCAAAAGGCACAAAAAAAATCTCAGAAAGAGTACAATCACATCTTGCTATCTTGCTCATCCTTCTAGAACCTAAGAAAAAATTGCTTTCAAGGTGCTAAAGGCAGTAAGAGCATTCTCTGGAAGCTACTGCAAAAACAACCTCAGACAGAAGAAAGGTGACAGGCAGGGTAAGACCTTTCAGTATCCGGCTTGCACAAGCATCTTTTACCTGTAAGTCAAAACAGTTTTCCGTATCTTACAGAAACTTCATGCAGTTAGTAAAATTAACTTTGTGCTGGAGAAGACAGGCTGAGTAAATTTAGTCTCAGCAGGCTACTGAAATTTAAATCAAGAATATAAATAAATTATCTTGTTCAAAACCTTGGCTTTAATTTAAAGTGACATCTTAAGAGCACTCTCTTTCTAAAATACTGGAGGGAATAACTGCCATGCAACTGTCACAAATGGAGAGTCTGAAAAAGTAGATACCTGTCACAAAACACTCAATCCATGAGGGCATGACTTTAAAGACTCTGATGACTGGAAAAAGGGAAACATAAACTCCATTTTTGAAAATAGAAAGGAGAAGATCTAGGGATCTACAGAGAAGTCTCATCTGCCACCAGGCAAGCTTATGAAGCAGATTCTCCTGGAAACCATGCTAAGACACATGGAAAACAAAGAGGAGACTGGAGAGAGACATCATGGCTTTACAGAGGGGAAATCTTGTCTTCTGTGATGGAGCTGCTGGTGGATAAGGGAGCACTGGTGGATAAGGGCAGAGCAACTGGCACTGTCTACCTGTACATATGCAAAGCTTTGGACACTGTTTCACAGGACATCCTTGCCGCTAAACTGGCGACACATAGTAATGACAGGACAAGGAGTAATGGGTACAGTGAAAGAGTGAAATTCACACTAGATATTGGGAAGAAATTTTTACTGCAAGGGTGGTGTGACACTGGAACAGGTTACCTAAGAATGAGTTGTAGCCATTACTCCTTGTCCTGTCATTGCAGTTCCTGATGAAGGGTCCCTCTCCAGCTTCCCTGCAGGCCCCTTCAGATCCTGCAAGGCTGCCATGAGGTCTCCACACAACCTTCCCTTCTCCAGGCTGGACATCCCCAGCTGTGTCAGCCTGGCATTGTAGGGGATGTGCTCCAGTCTGTTTATTGACCTCATGTTCCTGCTCTGGACTTGCTCCTACAGTTCCATGTCTTCCTTGTGTTGGGGACACCAGAACTGGACACAGCCCTGCAGTGGGGTCCCACCAGCGCAGAGCAGAGCAGAGCAGAGCAGAGCAGAGCAGAGCAGAGGGGCAGCATCCCCTCCCTCGCCCTGCTGGCCGCGCTGCTTTTGGCACAGCCCGGGGCAGGTCTGGCATTGTGGGCTGTGAGAACACACTGCTGGCCCGTGTGGAGTTTTCCATCTGCCATCCCCACCAAGTCCTGCCCCACAGGGCTGCTCCCAATCGCTTCTCTTCCCGACCTGTGGGTGTGCCTGGCATTGCCATGGCCCGGGTGTACGAGCTTGCACTTGCACTCCGTTGAACTTCTTGATGTTCCCACAGTCCCGCTTTCCAAGCCTGTCCAAGGTCCCTGTGGCTGGCACCCCTGGCCCCGGGCATGTCCCTGCCCCACACAGGGTGGTGTCATCAGGGAGCTTGCTGAGGGTGCTCTCGATGCCACTGTCCCTGTCACCAGCAAAGGTGTTGAACAGCATCAGTCCCAGTATCAGCCCTGAGGGACATGTATAATCCCATTCAATTCTTGTATGAATATTTACAAGTACAAGAAGCAAAAAAAAAAAAACCAAAAGAAAAAAAAAAAAACAAAAAAACAAAAAAAAAAACAAAAAACCCACCCCGATCCCCCCAAAAAAGGCAAGAAACAAAAAAACACCACCAACCAGGAGCCCTTGCTATCCTTAAAGGAAGCTAAATAGATTGGCCTTCAGTTAAAACAAGTAACTGAAATAAAGTCCAAGTGCACATAAGCTGCAGCTCTAACCCAAAAGGAACAGTTTTATCTCCTGTAAAAGAACACAGCATGAGGCAGATAAAAATGTCAAAAAAACTAAGAGCTAACAGACAGTAAAAGTGTAAGGAAAGGAAAATATTCACAGGTAAACCATTAGAGAAGATAGGACTGACCTAGGAATATCTGGACTATATATTCTGCAAAAAATAATTGAAATACCATCTGGTTATGGTCTCAGTTTTTGTAATTGCACAATTTCACCTATAACTAAAGAAATAAATAATTTAATACTGCCATTAAGTTATGGAAAAATAATTATATTTAAGTGCATGTCATATAGGCTATTCATGCCACCTCGTAAAATGACTATGCATTTCCAGTTAATTTCCAGGCATTGTATTTTTTTTGTATTTGGAGAAGAAAAATTCTAGAAATTATTTCTGGTAATATCTCTCTTGCTCTGCTTACATTTAAAAAATTAATGTCAGCCAACAGTTCAATATTTTATGCAGCACTATTCTTTTAATAATTAATAAAAGAGGAAAGTGTGGCAAGTAAATTCAGTGTGCAGAGCATGAACGCAGAGAATGGGGTCATGAAATCAAGAAAGAAAAATTAATTACTTGCTTTGTTACAGCCATTTAACTATAATTACCTGAAAATATCAGAAAATTGAAAATGAAAATTAAATACCTCAGTGTCAAAAGGTAGCATCAATGCAATGATACTGTTCTTTGGAACCTACCAATTATTTTTGTTTTGTGTAATTTCTTATTTTCTTACTGTATGGGAAGAGCAGTAGGCACTTCCTTGGACAGAGGAAAACCAGCAGAAGAAGCTCCTGAGAATAATTTTGGCAAGGGCAGAAGGGAATATAAAAAAAAGAAGAGTAAAAGAATAAAAAAATCTTCAATTAATCTAGCTATTGGAAAGCAAATTCAATAAAAATTAAATATATTTCCAGTTTACCTTTTACAAAATGTTCTTATCCCATGAGAATATCTGCATGGGTAAAATGGTACAAAATTTGCAAATGCTCCTGAATTGTTCTAGCACCTGGATATTCAGACATCTGTCGAAGGGTTTGACAACAATTATGAGAGAAAAGGAAAAAAAAAAAAGCTTCTGCCCAAGTGTGAGGAATCAGGAAGATGCAGGAAAGCCTTGTCCCTGAGGGGACCCTGCTTGGCAGCCATTTCGTGTCTCACAGGGTGCAGGCAGTCAGCAGGGGGACACCACAGACACTGCACCCCAGAGACACTCTCCAGTCAGTGGCAAAAGGTCTCTGCCAATGGACTGCCCTGGGACATCGGGCCAATGGTCTCCTGTCAGCAGGTGGACGGACTTTGGGAGGAGCCAGGGCATAAAAAGTAACTGCACAAGAAGTTCTGGGGGGCCGTTCTGTTCTTTGCCTTTTGACTCCTGAGGGGCTTTTCAAACATGATTGTTGAGTGTGGGTTTTTGGCTTGGGGCTGTCCTTTTGCTTTTGAGGCTTGGTGATCTGGGTTTTTTTGAGACTTGCTTTTTGAGACTTGCTTGTCGAAACTTGCTTTTGAGTTGAGGGTTTTTGAGCCTTACACTTTTGCCCCGGCCCCAGCCTTTTGGCTCTCCTGTCCTCGCTGGCTCTTGCTCGCCTTCGCATCTGCCCTGCCCTGTGCCCTGACCAGCGCCCTGCCTGCTTCACCTCTGTGTCCCTGCCTGAGCCACCTGTGTCCAACCCAGCCTGCCTCCGAGCCTGCTGCTGCTCCCACAGCCGTGATCCTCACCGCGACTCTGTCCAGATTGCTGGACCTTCTCCCTTGTGAGCACCCCTCCCCTTGTGTCTGGTTGCCCATCGCCACAGTAGCCATCCACAGCCCGTGCCCCAGGGACACAGACAGCACACCCTGACCTCCAGTGGTAATGCTCTCCCTTTCCCTCTGTTCTCCCTCTATCCCATTTTTCTTCCTCTTGCTCTGTCTTCTCTAGCCCTCTTTGGTAGAGTAACTCCTTTTTATCTTGCTTTCTCATTACCAATAAACGGTCCTCAGATGCAATGTTTGCCCTACTTGGCTTAATTTAAAGAAACATACACATCTGGCATCTGGTAAATCATCTCACACCTTTCAGTCAAAAAGAAAATGTCACCGTATTGAGAGGTAATAAATACATACTTACCAGAAAAATGTCAATGACCAATGTCATTCAAATTAACCTAAATGTCACATGGACAGAATACTGTTGATTGCTCAGCATCATATCTCAACTAAGCCTACAATCCTGACCCAAAATAATTCCCAGTTCTGTCTCTTTGATCTCAGTTTTCTTAAACAGCAATTTCTAACAGTCCTAGCATAAAACATTTTGTTGTCTTGAGTTCAATTTTGTTTTTTATGTTTTGGTAGTAATAAGACAGCAGCTACAAACTTAACACATCAAACATTTCACAATATGTAACAGCTGTTAATGATTATGTTTATCTTACAAGTCATTATACACAGGATAGGTTATGAACTACTTACTTAATGAAAACAAGTTTTCTTGCTACAGCAAAAATTGCACAGTTGGAGAAAAACCAATATAATGCACAAATAAAAATTTACTACCAAGGCTCACAGGGCCTCCTCCACTCTAAGGACAACTAGGCTACCCTGTGGGATTTTTAGTAAAATCACTATTAGTAAATAACACACTAGTGTCATACACAGATAGATAAGAAATGTGTTTGGAACAAGTCAGTGAAAGTGCAGTGTTTTTCTTCCATGAGTAAGGATGGACGGTTGAATCCATACTTTCCAGGACCAGCCTTACTACAGTTTTCCCTGCTGCAACCATTGTGGCTGGTCTTTGTTGCCTTGGCTTCTGATTTGTCTCCTGCCCACCTGCACTTTTTATTCATGATCATACTTCTTTCTCTTGCAGAATTAAACGGGGCATTGTTCATTTATTTAGGTTCTATGGCAAAATTTAGTATTGAATTTCTCTCATGCAAATTGTAAACTGTAACAAATAAAAATAGAGTGAAAAAAAGCATAAAGATAAAAGGGGACTGTAAAAAAACTCATTTACTACTTGGCACTATTTATTATTTAGCCCTCATAAAATCACTTACTGAAGTCTCGTAACTGTGGAGATGAGAAAAAGTATTTTTCTCTACATCTCCTGATCTCATTGAATAGGAGATTTTATAAAAAATTCAGAGAGCAATCAGAATAAGAGTCAATTAAGATACAGCCAGATGACAACAGTGACTTGATATTTTGCTTTTACTTCTGTTCTGGGTGTTTTCTGTGTGAAGATGAACAAATGGTTTTATATTTCTACTTTTACATTAATTGTAATCCACTGTCAAGGTGTTAGACAGTTTGCTATACAACATAAACTGTATTACATTTGTGTCTGTGGGCACTAACTACATTAGAAGGAAATTTTAACTTTCTCTGGAAGGAATTTATGTAAATGGCCAAGTACACTTTAGAGTAACTGCTTGCTCCATCAACGAAATTCCTCTGATTTTTGAACATGTTTTCAGAAACAAAACGCTATTCATTCCTTATTCCTATAGGCTTGGAAATGGCAAATTCACAAATAAAGTTTTCTTATCTTAATATACCAGAGGACTAGATGACAAACCCCACTTACTGTTAAATAATATGATATAACTATTCAATGAACCTCAAAACATTACGGTTTCTTCACCAACTCATTCATGACTTTACCCGTCGTTAACGGAAAAATAAAGAAATTAAAAAGAAAAAAAGAAATTATGCATAGTGCATAGCTGAGCAAATTAAGTTATGCATTAATTTTGTATTGATAGTTCTGGTATTGCTGCAAGTTGAATTGCTGACAGAAGACCCTACAGCCAACTACAATTCAGTGTCCTACACCTTTTGACACTTAAGCATTTCATCACATCTACCATGTAATTTACTTTAAACCAGGTGACATTTCATGACTTCCTGTCTAGCATTTAACCCTTCAGGGGAAGCCCATGGGACTCTTCTACCTAGTAACTTCAGTGGCACCACTTCAACTGAAAAGCAGGCTGACCCGTAGAGGAAGGGGTTTTTTTAATGTCTTTTCTTTTAAATAAAAGGAGTGGCAAGAGTTTGTCCCTTGCTTTCCATACTCTGTGAGCAGCTCTTTTCTTCTTTGTTAGTGCTCAGTGAAATCCTGAGAATAGCTGGCACATCTCTTCACTGATTCCTACAGAAGAGGGTTAAGAATGCTCTCCCAAAGAATCCCTGTGATGACAGTTTCAAGCAAGCGGTTTGATAGGATTTACTCTCAGACATCCCATACCACCTGTGAATCCACGCTTACCCCACAGAGGCCATACAAACAGAATCCAGTAACTGCTACTCACTTTGCACAACATGAAGTTTTGACAAGAGCAACAAGGTAAGTTGGCAAAGAATTCTTTAAACAGATGTTGATGTGACTGACTTTGGTGAAAGATCAAACCTCTGGAATCTCAAGGACCTGTTTGTGTTGACAGCTACTCAGGCATATTACATGATGGGCAGTGAACAATTGAAAAGAAACAGAAATGCCTAAGTGTTTACTAAATATTTAATCACATCTTCCAAACTGTAACAGATTTGGGCCATGTTTCTCAGAAGCTGAGAATAAGAAAAGCTCCCCCTGCCTGACAAATTGCTGAAGTTCTCTCCCATTGACTGGAGTTCTAGACAGCATATAACCTTGACATTTCAAATTTATAGAGCCTTTTCAAAAGACAGCACATCAACTACAAAGTGGTATCATTGCTTTTAATTAATCAGTTTATGAGGTGAAACAACACAGTTTCTTGTCATCATTAACACCTTTTGTACACCTTCCCTTTGTATTGAAGACAGTGAAGCGTTTTGAAGGATTTTTTTGTAGTACTATGGTATTTTAATTTAACAGTAAGTGTTCTTAACAACCTGATTATACTGTTTGCAAATAGAATTATGTTTAGCAGACTGTACCCATCCTATGCACAGGGAGAGAATGTCACGAAAAGGTCAGACAGAAGGGAGTAAACTCAGCAGGAATGACCCTTTGACAAATGCAGTGCTGAGTAAGAACATTTGTGTAGTACCTTGAAACTTTGCAGTTTATTGCCACAAACAAGTTCATAAATCATTCTGAGGGTCTTGCCTCAAAACTACTATGTTTACCTTTAATAGGGAGCAAATGTACAACCTATTTTAACAGCTTTATGATGATTCATTTTACCACAGGATTCCTAGGATCTCATATAAATATGAGCAAACAGCTTAAAAAAATGTTTAAGAAAGAAAGCATATGGTAGCATTTACCTTACCTACTAGCAGATCACATTTTTTCTAGTTCTTTTCAAGGCCATCAAACTGTATAATGAAGAATACCTAAATTCAATAGGAAAAATGGGGAAAACTGAATTTAAGAAAATGTTTAACTACTCTGGGCAAAATTTGGCTACTATACCTGAGCTGAAAGTCCATCATACATAGGAAGACATCAAAATCTCAGTTTATTTATTTATTTTCACAGAATCATAAAATAGTTTAATTGGAAGGGACTTTTCAAGAGTCATTTAGTCGAGACCCCTCCACCTGGCCTTGTTGAACCTCATGAGGCCTCCACAGGTCCACTTCTTGAGCTCATTCAGATGCCTCTGAATGACATCCCATCCTTCAGGAGTGTCATCCCACCACTCAGCTTGTAGTCATCTGCAAATCTGCTGTGGTTGCACTTGATCCCTTTGTCTGTGTCATTAATGGAGACACTAAATAACACTGCTTCCAACAGAGACCACTGAGGGTACCACTTGCCACTGATTCCCATTGGAACACTGAGCCCTTGACCCTCACTAAACCACTACCCTCTGGACGTGACTGTTCACCTCCTTCCTCATCCACCTAACAGTCTACCTATCCAATCCATCTCTCTCCAACTTAAAGAAAAGGAAGGTGTGGGGGACCCCATCAAAAGCTCTACAGGAGTCCAGATAGATGATACCTGTAGCCCTTTCCTGTAGCCCTGTCCACTGATGTAGTTCCCTCACTGTAGAAAGGGTTGGAACTAGATGATGATGGATTTTTAAAGTCTCTTCCAACCCAAACCATTCTACGGTTCTACAATTTGCAAAAGAAATTTTTGTATACACTACAGAAGACTCTGAACTAATTGCCAAGTCAGTAAAAAGCAAGTAAGGTGAGCTGCAACGAACTCAGGTACAAACAAATACAGGAGAGGGTATCCAAAAGACCGGGCAGATTGCTGGCTGGAACATTTCGGGGGCATGGAGCCCATCCTGGGCTGGGCCTTGCCTTTGATGAGGTGATGCCTTGCACTGCACACCCTGCTCTGGGCCTGTGTCCCAGCCCTACAGGGGCCAGCACTCCCTGGCACAGCACAGGCAATACTCCACACCTGGCCCTGGAGCCCCAGTCTTGCCCCAGAGCGGCCAGATGAGGGAAGTCCCACCTGGGGAAAGGGCACAGGAAAGCCAAAGGGTAGCTTAGCCAGGACACAAAGCAAGCACAGGTCTTGGCTCTATTTCCTGCTGGACTTCCTATCAGCTGAACGCCACAAACCAGAAGTGTATGCTCTTTTCTACAGCTTTTCTGTCTTTCTCTCTTTCTTCTTCTAATTTCCTCTTCCTGGCGTTTTGAGAAAGTTAAAATGGGATGGGCTTGGAGCCTGTTAAATTGAATGGGGCACCAAGTTAATGCTTTGCGAAGTGTTTTATGTTGACTGTATGTTGCTTTAAACTTTTGCCAGCATTCTCTGCTTTTCTGAAGCTGCCATTAAAGCTTTTTTTGTTGTTTGACTGCTTGAGGATATCTTGTCAGCATTTCTCCTATGCATCTAATTCTGAGTAGATGTGAGCCCCTTTAAGAAGCTTGCCAAGCCGTTTTTTTGGGGCTTTATAGGCATTACTTTACATGTGATGGAATTAAATCTACAAAGACTGCACATTAAGAGAAAGTCTTGCATAAAGTTAATCAGTCATCATATTTCATTACTACTACTAAACAGAAGATCAGCAAATTGGAATCCCAGTTCCAATTAACAATTAAAAGCATTTCTGTACTGCACCAACAGTTTTTCAATTTGTATTACAACAAGAAGCGTTCAAGGTGTATTTTGTGCAAAGATTTCAATGCAGGAAAAATCTTATCATCAGTGGTATTGCATGACAATTTAACAATTGCAAATCTGGTTCAGGATTTGAAATGTTGTCTTCTCTATATGAAAAGTCCAAAATGTACACAGATAATGTAGTTAGAGGCCTGAGTTTTCTTCTAGTTGTCTGTGAATTTTGTGCCCTTTTTTTAATAGGAGGCTTCTGGTCTGAACGGAACAGCATGTGTGCATTCAAGTAAGCAGATGTGCATCTAGCTCTTGGGCACTAAATTTTGCATCAAATTTATAATTATAATCCCAAAATCACATTGCTGACAATAAATTGCCCAGTTGTAAAAAAAAAAAAAAAAAGTTTTTTAATATGCTTTCATTAACATTTATCTACAGTGAATTTCCTGTACTGTATCTGTACTGTATTAATGTCCAGTTACTGAAATTCACACTCCTTATAGAACTCCCCACTGTGTTATCACTACCACTTTCAATTACTTACTGCCATGATGACATTTTGTCACTTAACTAGTATACCTTTGGTATTACTTCAGAATATGCTGAACAACCTGGATTCACTGCAGGCTGTACTAACAATTTCTCTACAAACTGTAAAATAAAATTACAGTCACTATGAAAACAGACCAGTTACCAATGCCTTGTTTAGCATTTTTAAAACAAGACAGCATTTCTTTGTATGACACTTATTTCTATTGAGGGTATTTGGTGAGGGATCTGCAAAAAGTGACCTTTGCACTGATTCAGTCAGATTGCTTCTGAAGGAGCCATGAAGCAGGTACGTAAACAGCTTCAGTAAATTTGTAAGATACATCACCTGTTTTCAACAGTTGCATTGAGCTAGACCAATACTGCACATATATCCCTGGATCTCCTAATCCTATTCTTAATCAGATTTTCCACTAAATTATTAATATTAGTGCAGTGTACCTAGATATGTGAAAGGATAAGCAGAAACACAGCCAACAACATGCAGTACTCATGCAATCATCAAGGACTGTGATAATCTTAAACTGTGATGTTAAGACTTTCTGAGTCTTCGCTGTTGACTGGGTAAGAAAGCGTTGACACAGGATTGTCCTCAGAAAACTGACAATTCTAGAGCTGAACATAAATTTTGTGGTCAAAAGATCATTTTGGATACTTTATCCTCATTTCAAGAACATGTGCATCGATTGTCCTGGAAGTTTTGAGCATTGGAGGAATGACTTTTCCTCCTTAGAACAGTCATGCATGACCTTATATACACATAATGCAGTCTAACACACAGGAGATTAGCACTCTTCTGATGCAGCTGTGTGAATAGATCAACAAAATTATAATAACCATTTTTAGTTACATGGCCCTTACTAAAAATGATCATGTAGAAGGCCTGCTTTGCATCAGTTGAAATACTTTCTGACTATTAAAGGGTTACTGCAAATAGATGCTCTTGATATTGATAAAAAACTCTAGTCTCCAAATCTCTAAATGTTCACTAAAATGACGGTATAGGCAGTGTTTGTGAAAACCTCTGAATAACAATTAGTCTTTACACGTACATTCTTGCAATAGAAGAAATACACAAATTATTTTCAAATGTTAAAGGAGTAGTTACAGTAAGTCAGATTTAATGATAACTCCCTGATCTCAAAGCTACCTCTTATGTTTTAAAAGCTCAAGCAAGACTGCAGACAGATCTGTTAAACTCTTTCAAAAGTGACATCTTGGGCTCCAAAAAAGCTGGTTAGAAAATAAATTCCACCTCAGGGAAGGAAGGAGGAGAAGGGAGAGAGAGGAAGAGCAAGAGATCCCAAGCATAATCTAAAGTTGGATATCAAAACATCAACTTGCTTGAGAACCAGTGCTTGACAATACAAGTATACATTACAAATGCTCATGACTAGTCAAGCAGATTTAAGCATACAGTGCAAGCTGAACTAAACAGTAAAGCTCAAAGGTTAAAAATTTGCTGTAAGAAACCAGATTTTAGATGATGATACCAATTTTCATGTAGCGAAGAAAGTATAAGGAAAACAAAATAGATGTGTTAGAAATTGTGAAGGCGTGATGGAAAAAGAAAATGAGGTATTGAATATATGAATAACAGCAATGCTGTGATGAATGCATAAATAGGATAATTTGTTGGCACAATGCTGCTGACATTATTATGCACAATGAGTGGCAGAAGAGTGCATCGACAAAGAATTGAAAAGTCACAATGAATATAAAGCCTCCCCCAGCCTTAAACTGAGCCCACTCATGTACAAGTAGACACACCATTCAGACTAACAGTGAGTTAAGGCAGAGACAAGAAGTTAAACAGTCTGTGCAAATGGTACCATTAAAACTGGAACACTAACTTCATGAAAATATTCTGAGATATTTACAAAGTATTTTGTCACTACAAAATGTCAAAGCATTACAGATTATTAGCTTAGAAAGTTACACATAACAACATAGGAAGAAAAAGCAAAAAAAAAATTAACAGTGAACTACACTTTATGCCCCATACCTGACTGTCAAAAATAAAATTTTTCTTTACTGCTGGCTAGATTGATACTGATGCCTCAGCTAAAAATTAGAGGGAAATACAGTTTCCATGCACCATTCCACATTAACTTAAAATTATTTATTTGTACCTGAATACCAGAATATGAATTCTTTTTCCCACCCCTCAATATTCTCAAAATAAAATGTGATGACACTGAGGTGGTGAGAGCTGCTCCAGAACCTGTGCAGGAACAGTCCCCTTGGCATCAGCATGGCATGGTACAGCTCCCAGTGCCTCTGCTGCTCAGTCTCACCACGCACACTGATATGCATTGTTCTTGAGCTAAGACTCCTCTCCTCTGAGGAGGGGACACATAGGCACCAAGAAAACCAGAATCCAAGAGGTGCAAAACCTCTGCTGACCCCAAGTCAGAGCCAGTGTGCCCTGAGGGCACTGAGCCCCCCCTAGGGCTGAGTCACTGCCAGCAGGGCAGACAAGGCACGGGGAGGACTCTGTTGTGCCCTCCCCAGAGGTGAGCCAGATGAGATGACAGGTGACAAAGGACAGATGTGTGCCAGCAGGACTCATGGACAAGGCCTCACACAGAAAGCAGCACAGCACCTCTGGGACAAGCACACGTCGTGGAGGTCCAGGGTGGGGTGCAAACACATACAACAAATATGGGACTCAAAGCCTTCATCCAAATGACCAATCTCTCTGCCAGCGGGCACACGGCTCAGTGCAAAGCCCACCAAAGCACCAAAACAATCACACAGTTCCTCAGATCCCACCACATTTAGCCCTGGAACCCAGCTCTGCCTCAATGTCACAGGAAGATAATCTCTAAACATCCCAAGAGAGGGGAAGGAGGGAGCTGCAGGGCAGGCAGGGACCCTGCTGGCTGCACCTTGGGCAGCCACAAGACCAGAAAGATGGCAAAAATAATAAGAAATAAGTAAACCATACTATCCAGGAAATCCTGTAAACCTTTTCTCTTTAGTTCCCATCCCTTCCAAAAAGTGGCCAGCAAAGACAACCACCACTGTGTAGCACTTTCCAAGTATTTTTAAAGGATGGGTATTTATTTTCTACAATTATCCCACAAAAGTATGATGACCCAAAGACTTTCACTGGATTTTTCAAAAAGGAAAACAATATCAGGTAGTAGAAATAATTCATTAAGGTTTGGAATAGTATATTCCTGGATTTACAACAGAGATCCAGAAATACTTATCCATAAATAAAAATAATTTCTGTACTACCAACTTCTGATGCAACAATAAGCACTTGGGATAGTCTACTTTTTATATCTATGGTTTGCAGGTTAACTTTTTCAATTCTTATTTGGAGCTGAAGTGCTGAAGGAGTAGAAAGCCAAAAGCAGGAGTTTAGTCATCTCTCCCCACTATGCTGTGCTTATCTTCTCATAAACAGAAGCGGCTTCACCCACAGTGGCCTGTGATTGCTTCACACAATACACCACCACATGAACTGTGACAAATGGCTAGTTCTTCTCTCAAACTACTGCAACAGCTTCTCCAAGGTGACTGAATACCTTTTCTGTATGTCCTCTGCAACAGCAGCAGATGCTGCAGAGGAGATTCAAAAGCCTGCAGACCCCTTCCTCAGTTGTGGCTATGCAAAACATCCTGGGATAATGCGCTTCTCCAGAGGGTGCTAGTTCATGGAGTACCCTGCGTAATCAATGTAATAATCATATTAAAGACTATTAAAGTCACAGGAGGAGCAGCTGAGAAGAGGCAACTCAGGAGAGACTTTATCACTCTCCACAACTCCCTGAAAGGAGATTGTAGCCGGGTGGGGCTCCGTTTCTTCTCCCACACAGTTAAAAACAGTTCAAGAGGACACTGTCTAAAGCTGCCCCAGGGGAGGTTTAGGCTGAAAATTAGGAGGAACTTTTTTACAGAAAGGATGATTGGGCACTGGAATGGGCTGGTCAGAGAGGCAGTGGAGTGAGTCATTGTCCCTGAAGGGGAAAAGACTTTTAAAGAAATACAGGATGTGGTGCTTGGTATCAGTGCCAACAAGCTGACAAGGTGGTGTTCTGTCCTAAATTGAACTTGATGACCTCAAAAGTCTTTTCCAGACTTTTGAGTCGGTGATTCTGTAAAGTCACCTTAACCCCAGTGCCTCATAGGTTTTTGCTAAAAAGTTTGTCCAACCTCATGCTTTGTAATTTAAGAAAAAAAATTCCATTCCATTACATTCCACAATAAGAATGATTCTGGATCAAGACATAAATTTACATTTTTCTGATAAAGTTAAATATGTTAGATTCATATATATCTATTTCCTCTGGGGCTTTCTGGAAGAGCGCAATTTAAATTTCTTTTAACATTTTTTTCAAGGAAAAATGCTCTGCTGACTGAGCTGTTAATTAACAGAGCTTTTATTGGAGATCTCAAGATTTTAATACTAATTTAATACAACAGCCAAGTTTATTAAAATATCCCACAGTATCTTGAAAATCATTCAACATAGCAGTTTGTATTACCCAAAATCAGCAAAGCTGTAAAGTAATACAATTAAATATTCCTTTCAATGGCTCCAATCGATGATGTCTTTGTAGTCAAGAATTGCTAACGTCTTCATTACTAAAATAGCTCTTTTCGACCTCCAGAATATTGATTAAAAGCACAAATCACCATTTATTGAATAAGTCTAGCTTCTTTTTGTATTACAGATAATGCCTACAGGTATCACATCCTCTTCACTTTTTACATCCCCCTCTATATACCTTATTCTCTCTCTGGGGCCAAAAAAGCCTGCCTTCTTGAATTTCAAGTATAGGGACATTCTACTCACTTTTGTCTCAGAAAATTGCAATATCAACCCAAAGTTTCAAGATATGATCAGTAAAAACTTTTTTCAAATAGAAAGCCATTTACATGGTTCATTTAAATATGAACTATGACGTAGAAAACAAGAAATAATGCAGAAATAGTAAAATGCCAGAAAAACCCTACAGTGTTGGCCATGATATCTAGATCAGTGAGAAAGATGAAACAGAACACTGTCAAAGGTTGAACAAACTTTAGTCCCTAACAGTGCTGGTGTTTACTTGCAGACAGTTTTATAACTATGTTCTCCCACATTACTGCTAATTTTAACCATTAATAAGTTTCTAGGGGGCTGCACAGGTGCCTCAAGATCATTTCAACACAAAATGATCAAACCTAGTCTAAGATCCAGGTGTGTACACAGCACTCCAATACAGCCCTAGCACGGCTCCACACCCAGTGGGTGTCATCACTGAGCCTCACCTATCTCACCGGTGACTGTGTGCAGCTACAGTGCAAGCTCTAACTTGGCACAGCACAGAACAAATAAAGCAAAAATTACAGTCAAACCACTAAATGTAACCTTTAAACTTGATCTAAGAGATTGATGTCAGCCAGGTCACACCTCAACATGGGAAAACGGTTTTCCCTGCAGGAAGCTATTTTTGCATTTGGGAACTCCAACAATGTCATCATAACACATCCCTGTGATTTGAATAATAGAAAGTATCAAGTAGCGTATAAAATAAAAATCAAACCAAATACTGATTATAGCTCTGATATATTTACCATCTATCATAGTTTAAGAAAAAATTAATACTTTTATTAACTTAATACTTCAAGAATCACTGTTTCACTGTATTCATTTACTCTAAGAATTTAAACCCTTTAAAACAAGAGCAGCAATGCAATTCCAATAAAAAAGAAGGATATGGATGTCAGAATGTACCTTTCCTTGACAAAAGGGCCAGATAAGAAGTTGAGTGTTGACGAATAACTGCAAATGCTAAAGACTGCAATCGATGCAATACAGAATTCATGTATGCACAACAAAGCAAATCTACGAAGAATGTTTTTCTATACTCATGCTGTCTGCTGGATTTTTTTCCTAGAGCTTGAAGTATGATCCCTTGCATCACTGTTTCATAAATCAATACCTCTGAACTTTCTCAGAAAGGAAGACTGTGACTCACCCCACAGCGACAAGTCGTATCCAGTCATTAGTTCTGGTGCCCACTTGCAGGGAGGAAAGGTGCACAGTAGCCAATTATCCACTTCCATCCAGAAAATCTCTCTGGGCTGTCACATCTCTACATGTTTTTATCCATGTTCATGTACAGAGGGTTATAGATTAACACCCTACACCTACATTTGCTCCCACATCTATGAAATTTTGTACAAAACATCTTAACATACAGAAAACAGTTATGGGCAAATCAGGTGTCTATAAAATCACATGTAGATGTGACTTATATCTAGTCTTTGTGGTGTAATAATCTCCTATGATAGGAACACATTTGTTTGCAAACATTAAATGTTTTTTTTTTCATTTGTTGTAGTGCACAGATACATCTTAATATCTTGGTGAAATCTAATGCAACAGAAGAATACATGTCAAGCAACAAACTGCATATTATGGATTTTTTGAAAGATAAATTATTTATATATTTAAATGAGGTTTCATGCATTATAGTCAATATTACTGCTCAATCTTCTAAGAGGTTTTTTGGTGTAGTATTTTACTGCATTTTCATTCCATTATTTTTACATGTTCTATCAATTCAAAGTCTTTATCAGCTCCAATTTGCCTTAGGCAGGATTTAATAATTTAAAAAGCATTACTTGTATGTAAAATGATCCATAAGCTTGCTGTCCATTATTAAAAATAAAATAAACATTTTAACAGCCTCGGGGATACTAATTATGATCCAACAATGAAGGGAATTATTTTCTCCATTAGTAAAACTGTTGGTATTAATACTTTTTCTAAAATACACTTTCAGTTATGTACCTGAATAAAAATGGCAGCTTTGTCAAAAAATTAAATGTACACAAACAATCCTAGTCTGATGAAAACACTTAAGATACAGATACAAAATATGAATATACAGTCAAATGGACAGTATTTGTAAAATGTTACCTGAGACAGAATTTTTAATATGGTGGAGACAACATATGAGAAGAGTGTGATGCTTTCCTAAAAGGCTGAAAATTCAACTTTCAGTTTTCATATTTCTGCAATGTAAAATACTTATGCAGGGGAAAAGAAACACTTATTTCAATCTTTCTATTCTAACATCTTAAACAAGACACTGTTGTGTGTTTTTCTACACAAATTAGTTTTCAATTTTGCAAAACAATGATTCACTATGAAGTTACATATGCTAGGTCAAAATCAAACAAAAGCAAATTTCAAGTGAGAAGGCAGACATTATCAATTATCATATTATCAATATTTACAATTATCTTTCTTACAATCTTACAGATTGCCTAAATAATTGTTCAAGTTGTCTTTCTCTTGTTGGCTGGTTACATCCTCAGAAAACCACCCCCTTCTAACTCATTAGCAGCAAGAATCTACTAGACAAACTTTGAATTTTTATTTTACAGTTTATAACTCACTTGCTTGGGAAGGCGGAAGAGAGAATTTTTGTAAAATATATCTTTAGCCTGACTCCATGTTCCATCGATGATAATCATAACAGATGGACTAGAAGACATCACTGCAACTTCTTCCAAGTTGGTTGCTTCAGCTCCAGGATACAAAATTAGAGTATTGGGATTTCTGCACACAGTTGCTAATTCAGGATACCTTTAATGCACAGGAACACAAAATCAAATTAATTCTAGAAAGTTTTCATGATGTACACATACTTTCAAATATTAGCTCCCACTCATTTCCACCAAATTTTACTTAAATTTCCCTTTGTCATCTATCACTTTCTCCTTCCAACACCTCTGAAGCTGTTGGTTTTTTGCTCCAACACCTAAAGTTGGAGGGCAGCTTCTAAGTCAGGGCAATCAAAAAACAACCACAAAAGCGACCAATGAAAGCTGAATAAAGCAATATATCATATCTTTTGCAATGCTTAATCACTACTGTAATGTGTATTGGAGCCGAAGACATTTTGAATTGTTTACCAAAATTTAATACATGCATTCTAGAAAAAATTTATCAAACACTTGGCATAAAATTACTGCAATTATCCCATTTTTAACCTTATATATAGATAAAATATTAGCAATTCATAGTCCACACCTACAGGACACTTTTGAAAATGTTATCATTTCCATTGGTTTGGGTTTTTTTTAATTGCTACTTATACTAACTGGTACAGTTATAGTTCCCATTCTTTTACATGCTCTTCTTCCTTCCTGTTGGCCTTCTACACTTGCCAGTGGTACCACAGATGTAACGGCTGCCTATTGAGTGTACAGTTAATGTACACGGAAACTCCTGAAGAGTTTGCAGGACACCACTGTCCTAGCCTATAAAAATCTGTGAAAGACATTGTCATTTAAATAGTACTCCATGTCCCAAAAGCCAAGTATAAACTAGTCTGGCCTGAATACTCCAGGGATGGGGCAGCCACAGCTTCTGCAAGCAACCTGTTTCCATGTCTCACCCCATAAGGGTAAAGAATTTATTCCTAGTACCTAATCTAAATCTAAATCTACTACTCTCTTCCAGTTTAAAACCATTTCCTTTGTTCTAGACCTTGCAAAAGTACCTCTCCAGCTTTCCTGAAATCCCCTTTAGGTACCAAAAGGCTTCCACAAGGTCTTGTTTGGAGCCTGCTCTTCTCCAGAGTGAACAACTCTAACTCTCAGCCTTTCCCACAGGAGACGCGTTCAGCTCTCTGACCATCCTCATGGCCTTCCTCTGGACTCATTCCAACATGTCCATGGTCCATATCTTTTCTGTGTTAAGGGCTCAGTGCTGGACACAGTACTCCACAAGGGGTCTCACCAGAATGGAATAGACAAGCAGACAGGGGAGAACTCAAGAAAAGCCTAGTCTTGTAATAAAGAACGCATTACTTGTCTGGAACTCATTTCTCAGTCTTCAGTCTTGCTTCAATCAGAAATCTTGAAGAAATATAAAGCAAGGGTTGACTGCCCAAAGCATGTGACATCAAATAAGAAATTAATTCTACATAGTACCGCAGTGGTTATAAGGTGTAAACTGATTTGGTAGGATGAGAAGAGCTTTATGCAGTTGAAACACCATGTGAAGTGGAAAGAGAAGCCAGCACATCTTAGGTATATCGGAATGGGATTAATAGTCAGCACATAAAGTGGGCACTTCATGATACCTATCAAGATCCACTTGGTGCAAGATCACAGATACAGGCACACGGTAAACATCTAAGTTCACACTGAGGAATTTCTATTGTCACTGTCACCTTTTAAGTTCCAGAAACCAGGCATCTGCGCCACTTCTCCAAAAATCAAGCAATAACATGTATTTGTAGGGAGAAGCAGTGGTAGGAGTGGGGAGGACTAGAGAGGAAAGAAATGGTTCATAATGGATTTTGAGTTGATATATACAAGGTGTACCTAAACCTGCACTCCGTTATCACTCTCTGAGAAGGCATGTGAAAAAAACAATTATAAGAATGTTAAATCAGACAGGATTGAAGTGCAAGACATTGAAATCCTGAGATTAAGACTCAAATGGGACCATAAAGGATGTATATGAAATGAATGTGGAATGGAATTCAGTGTACCAATAAGCTGGAGAAAGTATTCCACCATCTGACCACCCTCACTGCCAGCCATCCTCCCTCCAGCAAACAATCCAGACTGATTCAACACTGTGTTTCATTCCTGTCAATGTCGTTTACTACAAAGAACAAACATACAAACAAATAAAACCAAAACATAATGATTTGTCTTTCCAAAATGAACAGGAAAATTGTAAATAGAAACTGGAAATCTGTAAAATAAGCCTGTGGCAAACAGTTCTTCCCACTATTTTTTAAGCCTTACTTACACTATAGTAATTTGGTATCATTTTAATTTAACCAACAATCTTGATACGCAAAATCAAAAGCACGAGGCCATCCCATTACACGATATGTAGTACCCAAGGCTTAAAACTGGTCATTATTTTCATGTTTGTCTTGAGAACCCAAGTCTTCAATTTAAACTATCCTAATTCTGAGACAGAAGAGATTTTAAATCCCCTTAGAGGATTAAAAAAATGAATTATTAAAACTATTCCAAATCTGCATTGATTATGAAGCTCTTTAAGTTTATATTATGAACACCACAACTGATGTTTTAGTTGACAATTCAGTTGAAAACACTGGTTTTCAATGCATACTCATCCAAGGATCATAGAATCATCACAACTTCACAGAATGGCTTGGCTTGGAAGGGACCTGAAATATCATCCTGTTCCAACCTCCTTGCCACAAACTGGGACACCTTCTACTAGACCAGACTGCGCAGAGCCCCACACAGCCTGGCCTTGGACACATCAGGACAGGGCATCCACAGCTTCTCTGGGCAATCTGTCACAATGTCTCACCACCCCCAAAGTAAAGAATTTCTTCTTAATATTTAATCTAAACCTACTTTCTTTCAGTTTGAATCCATTCCCCCTTGTAAATAGTCTCTCTCCATCTATCTGGTATGCTCTCCTCCTGTCCTAGAAGGCCGCAATTGGCTCATGTCCTTTCTAGGATGAACAATCACAACTGTCCTAGTCTTTCCTCTTCCTAGTCCTTCCATCCCTTTAATTTCCACCAAGTGTTACTTCCATGACTTCCCCAACACCGGACACTTAAGATTCTTCTGAACAGGTTTAACCATCTTGTCTAGACTGTGTTTTTGCTAAAAAAAGTTTGGACCAGATGATCATTGAAGTCCCCTTCCATGCTGGTATTCTGTAATTCTATAGTACATATGTAATTAATATTGACAGCTCTCATCCTTAAAATAGAATGATTTCAAGTAATTGCAGGAATATCCTCCATAAAGACTACGCTGAAGAAAAATCCTTTATACAGACACTATGACATTTCCAATACTTTCACTGGCACTTCACAGTACTTGTAGACTTTCAAACTTCAGAAAATGTTGGCATTTCCAAGAAAAAGTAATTTGTATCATTTACAGTTGTAGTAATTTACCTCAATCCTGTTGTAGTGTGTTTTGTTAGTTTATTTTGATTGCTCCCCCATTTTCTGTATTTCCCCCCATTTTATATAATGGTTCTGCCCTCACCAGTTTTTCCCGCCATAAACCTGCCAATTATGTTGTTCCCATGGCAACTCCCGCCACTGGGATTGTCAGTTCTTTTAGTTATGTAATTCCTCCTCCCCCTCATTCCCTTATATGTATACCTGTTTCTCCTCCCTGGGCCCAGTCAATCACCCCCACTCCTCCCAGTTTACTAGAATCTTCTTTCCCACGGGGGTTATGATTGGCTGTGGTCCCGGGGCCCCTCCTTTACTTTGTATTGATTGGGTTCTCCCTAATGTCTGTTATGTTAAGTTCCCTCCCTTGTCCTCCCTTATTGGTTCTCTGTAAACCCCTCCCTGAGATTCCTCACCCTTTATAACCTTGTTACTCCCCTTGCTCTTGGTCACTCCCTGGCTGACATCTTGGGTTTCCCCAATAAACCTGACTTTGTCCCCAGCGAGTGTCCAGCTCCTTATTCCCGTCCTGGTGGCAGCGAGATCAGTCTGTGGTGAGCACAGCCCGAGGCCCTCAGACGCCAAGGGGTGCTCACCTTGGATTGCAGCTGGGTGTTGGCCGCCCTCTGCTAGCCAGACAACTAGCCCTCAAGGCTGGACACCTCGCCGCAAATCCAGGTAAGATTTTTATTGCAATAATGAAAAGTAAGGTCAATCTGAAGATAAAAATTTCCTCTTTCTATAAATTCATCAATACAAATTTTTTTATCTGCTTTACGTGGCCAGCAGCTAACATAAAGCTCAAACAGATGACACAATTTAAAAGTTATGCTGTAAGATATAACTATGGCTTTGAGCTCTGTAAGAGAAATATCTACAATACTTGCTTCTCTTATAAATCAGCTTTAGTTTTGGTATGCAGCAGGTACTGTAGGCTTTTATAATCCATTTAGCACAACAACACTCTCTGCTAAGCAAAACTGTTCAGATACTTCATTCCTGTCTGAATATCCAACCACTTTGTCACTGAAGATTTATACATTCTCATGATTGCACTTAAGTAGCATTTCATTATTTCTGGGATGCATGCTCTTGAAATGTGTAATTTAAACATAATCCCATTTTTGTACCATGTACATTTTCATTACACATCTACTCAGTTGCTCTCAAACTCTCTAGATGGTTTTAATTCAACGTGGATCCAGTGTGAAAAGCAATCATTCAGATTTTAAAAATGTAACACTGCCATTTAGTAGCAAACAATACTACTAATAAAGAATAGATGCTAACATATTATCTGTAGAAAACCATCAGGTTAATGAGGACTTCTCAGTTTTTCTTATCATTTTTACTGTCTCACCTCAGTAATAGGCAGGTGCCTCTACCTCTCTCAATACTCCTATGCTTGGAAGATTGTGGACTGCTGTAATTCCTAAAAGGTAGTAATTTCCATCAAGTAGTAAAATAGATTTTAGAAAAGGTAACTACTCTCTGTCATTTCCACATTCAGAAGGAAGCCCTTAGGGTCAGGACAGAAGCCTAAGAGATATCCAGGAAGAGTGCCTCTGTTTTATCTAATTTCTGATCATTTATCTACATTCTTTGTATGTAAAGCATAATCTTTAAGAACAGAAACATTAGCACAAGGATCATCACAGAACTGTTTACATTGGAAAGGACCCCAAACACAATCAAGTCCAACTGATACGGTTTGGACATGGCAGTGTCTTAACACTGTATCCCCAAACTCCCTCTCTACAAGTCTATTAAATACTTCCTGGCACGGTGACTCAAACACTTTCCTGGGCAGAATGTTCCACTGCCTGACAGTTCTTTTGGTGAGGGAATTTTCCAATCTAAACCTCTCACTGAAGCACATCTTGAGAGCCATTTCTTCTCGTTCTGTCTATTGCTTGTTAGTTCAGAGAAGAAACCAACACCCACAACAACCTCTTTTCAAGGTTTTGGTAGTAAGTAAGCTGCAAGCGTTGTTGTGTGTTCCCTGTGAATATGCCCAGAAAGGCACTGCAGCCAGGAGAGCACACACACTGAGAGAGAGGGAAAGCATGAGGAGAAGGGAGTAGAAGAAAGGAACTGTTCTGGACTCACTGCAAAGCTGAAGTCTATAGTACTCAAAGAAAAAACAACCAGAGAGAATATTATCTAAATTATATTGAGAAATCTGAAATTTGATATGGTAAAGTATAGTTTCAGATGGAAATTAGCGCATGTTCAGTTAACCAGCACTAATTACTTTCACACACAGAATGACAAAAGCTGTGACAGGCTGATGATCTCTGCCTGCATCTAGTCATTTTTGACTGAACTAAGGAGCAAAAATGCATGAATTTAGTTTGATAGCATAATGACACCAAAGCACAAAAAAAGCTCACAAAAAAGTTATCTGAATAAAGAACCACAACCTGTAACCAGTTTTACATTAGTCGGTAAGTGGCAAAACTCAATTCCTTGATATTTGATATAGTAAGAATTCCTGTTTGTGAACAAGCACTACGAAGTGTCATATCTATTGTATATAATTACCTTAAACAGCTTTACAGAAAATCAACAGAAATAAATTGCATTTTATTACTTCTAAAGTGAAGCTACAAATTTTCCCAAGTGGTCCATTTAATTTCTAATCTAGGCCACTGAACTGCAGGAGGGCTGGCAATTATACTGAGATTTCACAGAGTCAAAGAACCACAACATCGTAGAGTATGCTGACTTTCAAGGGACACAAAGGATCATTGATCAATTCCCATCCCCGTTCAGGACGGGACCCCAAGAGTCACACCACGTGCCTGAGAGTATTGACCAAATGCTTATTGAACTCAGACAGGCCTGGTGCTGTGACCACTTCCCTTGGGAGTCTGTTCCAGTGCTCAGCCGCCTTCAGGGTGAAAAACCTTATCCTGCTATCTAACCTAAACATCCCCTGGCACAACTTCAGGCCATTCCCCTGGGTTCTGTTGCTGGTCACAAGAAAGAAGAGACCAGTGTCTCCTCCTCCTCTTTCCCTCACAAGAAGTTGTAACTGCAACGAGATCCTCCTCAATCTTTTCCAGGCTGAACAGACCAAGTGAGCTCAGACACCCCTCACATGGCTTCCCCTCGAGGCCCTTCACCACCTTCATTGCTCTCCTTTGGACACTCTCTAACAGCTCAGTGTCATTTATGTTGTGGTGACCAAAACTGCACACAATATTCAAAGTGAGGCTGCCCCAGAGCAGAGCAGAGCAGGACAATCCCTCCCTTGCCCAGCTGGTGATGCTGTCCCTGATGCCCTCCTGGCTGCCAGGGCACTGCTGGCTCACTACTGACCAGGACCCCCAGGTCCCTTTCCACATGCTGCTTTCGAGCCTCTCATTCCCCAGTCTACACACACAGTCAGAGTTGCCCCATCCCAGGTGCAGAACCAGCACTTTGTGTGGCTTGATTTCAGAGAGCAATGTAGATAATTTGTAATTGTTCCCACACTGTCCTAAGTAACAGAGTGGTGCATGTAGAAATATTTGCAGCTGGGGTTTTGTAAGTGTTCCTTCATTAGAATCTATAATTTTATCACAGCATCCAGAATCTATACCATCCAGAATCTATATCTACTAAAGTCTGAATATTTTCAAGGAGGAAAAGCTTGAGGATTAGATTACCTTTCCAGAAAAATAAAATAAAGACAAAATCATCCCATCCAAATAGTCACAAAATATAAAATGAAACTTAAAAACTATAGTGGCAAGGTTGTTTATAAAAGTCTGGTACCAAAATAATTCAAACTTTCAACATGTCAGATATTAGATACAATATTAGATCAATACAGAGATCTGTATTGATCTCTGGTCAATACAGGCCCACAATTACTTCTGAGTGAAACATTATTATTATACAAAAACAAATACCTACAAAACTTTATTAGTAGCCTAAAAAGAGCATTAATCCAATAAATTGTAGTTTATTCATGCATAAGAGACAATAGTTGCTTTTTGCCCTAACATTTCCATAGTGAATAGCAAATATACTGCAGTTGTACAAGCCTATGAACAATGCAGGGAAAAGACATTAGCACTTTTTTTTGCCCATCCTGCTACATTCCACTGTTTTGAAGTTCTCTATCTTTGTAGAGAGTATTTTAATAGAGATCCTTCAAATGTAAAGGCTTTTGTAATTGGAGTTTCAGAAAATCATACTGTACAGTGTATATCCAGCTATGTAAATTATACCTTAACTCTGTATTCAGGAATAAGTAATCACTTTACTGAATTGAGATAACAGATACCCTACCACTCTGTTCTCCCCCACACTTTTGTATATTTCAGCTGGCCTTGCTCACCATGTCATGTGTATTAACATTAACATTCAATTTTTATTGAAGGAAAAGAAAACAGCAAATATTAACCATTCACAGAAATTCCTCTAAGGATTCAACTCAATTTGAGAATTAATTTCCTTTTTAAGTATTCACACTTTCTATTTGCTTTATTAAAAATTTATGTAGTAAAGCTTCACTGGCATTTGTATCAAGACCTGGTTTCTAAGATTTAGCTTCATCTAATGAAGATTAAAGATGTTATATGGGAAAGCAGTATTTTCCAATGTCTCAGAATATTAGAAAAAATAATTTAAAATTTCTGAGAGCTATGCTTTCTTATTATTAATTTTAAGAGGAAGAAGAAAATTAATATTTCTTTTTTGAAATTTTAAAGAGTTTTAAACGAATCTCACAACAAGGCTGCTTTCTCAGTTTCCCACACTTGAGTAAAAACTATTAGTTTTACTTCAGTGACACCAAATGGTTAGTCAGACAAAGCAAATCAAAAAAGAACAAAATAGAATAGCAAGACAGAGCTAGTAGAAAGAACAGAACTGGAAACAGATAAGAGTTTGAAAGTAGCCATGTGAACACTCCAAGAGCGCAGAACTGAGACTATAACCTGAAGGAAGAATATCAAGTGCTTCTGACTATCTTTGGAAATCAGAATGTGAGTGTGCACACTTGAAATAAAAATTAAGAACACTGTTGGCTATTTTAAAAGACACTGAAATATATATTCCTATGATTTACAGAGAACCAGAAAATGCACAGGCAATCCTGCTCACCTGTCTTCATTAAAACGTCGACCAACCAAAATTTTGCATTTGTCTGGAGGGAGACAAGCTGCTAGCAAAGGTACCGTTCTTAACACTCGACTTTCCTGTAAAAAAAAGAAAAGTTACTTTTGAATAAAATCAAGAAAGGCTTCTATGAATTATTAATGTTTTTATTTTCTATCAAAATCTGTTGACTACAGAGAGAGAAAAAAATTTAGCAGGTAACAGGACAAAAAATATTCAGGAAAAAAACCCCAATCTTGATGCTTCAGATTGTATCGTTTTAATTGACAATATTGAACTCAATCTCAACTAATCTACGATCATCACCATAAATTTGAACTAGGCTATCACTATAAAAAACAGTAACAAAACTTGAGAGAAAAATCACTGAATAATAAACAGCGGGCAAAAAAAAGCATTAGCATTAATGAAATAGTATCATTATCAGTAGAAAACCTGGGTAGGGCTCAATTTCCACAGATAGATGCTTCAGGGTTCTGTCCTGAGTTACACACATCACTCAGGTTTTGAAAAGTACATCCTACTTGCAATCACTTCCAAGAATAAGCAAAGGCAAAGGTAAGACAAAAAGGGGTTTGTACACCTAGCTATGCCACTGACCTCTGGATCATAACAGCAAGCATGAAAAAGGAAAAATGACACAATTATTCTATTTACTTATATATTTATTATATATCTATACCTATCCATCCATCTATCTAGCTAGCTATCTATCTATCTATCTATCTATGTATATATATATATATATATATACACATATATATATTTACCTATATGCAAAAAAAAAAAAATCAGACTGAGCAAATAATTCCATCACCTTTGCACTAGTCCTGATGCTGGATTTCTATATTTTTAGTTTTTAAGTTAGTCTCATGATGCGCAATGATGCAATAACACTGATCTGAAACCAAGTATTTAGACCTTGACATGGAACGCTATATTGTCCTGGGATTCCTCCACAAGCAAAAATCTAAATAATTCATGTAGCTATTATGCAAAATGGAAGTTTAACAGTACAATTTCCCACATGTGATCCACTGTTCTACAGCAAGCGATTCTTCTCCCTTTGACAACACCTGATACATGTGCACGTCTATCTGGCAGCTTGGCCTCTGGATAGTGTGAATGTGAAGACATTAGTCACATTAATCCAAACACAGGATATGTGTTTCTTGACTTTCTGCATTACTATCTTCCCTCAGTACCAGTCTCAATAGCACCATTTGACAAGAGCTGAAGGCTTAATCCAAGGTACTGCAGACTTCCAAAGCCAACAATGAAGCACATGGGGGATGACAGTTTAGACTGGGGGGCAGCAGGGGAAAGATATTCTCTATCTGGTTAGTTTATTGGGTTATTTTTGAAACAGACTGTTAAGAGTGTATCTGTAATGCAATGGCAGACTGAAGGATCAGATACAGTCCAAAAGGCTCATCTGCCTTCAAGACTGATTGTCTTTTGAGTGTAAGCAGCAAAGGGAACTTATTTTTTGTCACGTACGCCTCTGCAGTTATGCAATAAAAAGCACCACCTGTGACTACCTGCAAAGACCACCATTTAACAGGACTTATCTCTGATAAGCTAAGGGCCCTCATATAGTTGGATAGTTACCATAGTGGTCTTCCAAGGATAGTTTATTCTATAAATTATCACTATGCAACATAGAGTAACAGAAAACTTGCATCTCATTGTGAAAGACACCTGTTCTGATTGCTAAATAATAAAAAGTTGTAGATAGCCTTCCAGACACTGGAATGCTGTATAAATCCAGAAAAATCTGCAGACTTTTCTAATACTCTCCATCATGAACAGGGAATTCAACACAATTAAAATGCCAATTCAATATCTCTGGCATATTTTTAAACTTCTTTTTCCCAGCAAGGGACTTCAGTGTATATTTAGGTAGTTTTCAAATAGGAAGTCACATGGAGGATATTTCTATTATACACAGTCCATTAAAAATCAGTTTTCCCATTTAGGGCCCAAACATGTCATGGCTTCTCTTTTATTTCCCTGAAAGAGAAGACTTTTTTAAATTGGAGTTTTTTTGTATTCTGTTTAAATTCCTTCAGGAAATTACTCTTTGCATGTTGACTGAACAGCTGTCAATGTCAAGCAAACAGCTGCACCATGAGAGTACAGTTTTCTGAATTCCACAGTCTGCTTTGTAGACCCATCATCTACCCAGATCTGTGTAAATGTGGTACAATTTCTAAACACCTTATGATCCACCTCCATGGGCCACTGTCAACCAAAGAGAAAAACATCAATGTACATCCTCCTACTGGTAAACCAAAACACAGTGTTCTGAAGCTGAACTGTAGTTTTCAGTGGGGAAACAGGTAAGGTCATCACTGTGTTGAATAGCTTAATTCACATTTTAACAGAACACTAACATCAATAAGAGACCACTGCTGTAATCAAAATACATTTCTCCATGGATCTACTCTTAGCACCTCTGTGACACACAGTGTTCACAGAATCACAGAATATGCTGAGTTAGAAGGCACCCATGAGGATCATTGAGTCCAACTCCTGGCCTTGTACAAGATACCCCACCAGTCACACCCATGTGTCTTTATTTTATTTAATGTTACTTAATAACAATGTTATTTCATTCTTACAATTTGTACAAAAGTAAGTAGATTTCAATTCCAGTAAGACTATACTGTTGAGATGCCTTGCATGCATGGAGTTACAGAAATAAGGTGTGATTTCAAAGATACAATAATTCAGATGAACTGAACAACAAATATAGCAACTCAGATGAACTGGCATTCAGTCATGATGTTTAAAAGTAAAAATCATTATATGATTGCCCTGGTTTTGGCTGGGATATAATTAATTTTTTCCCAGTAGCTGATATATGCTGTGTTCTGGATCCAGGATGAGAATAATGTTGATAGCAACAATGAAAACATCGGTACATTAAGTAGTGTTTACCTAAGCCAAGGACTTCTCAATTGTCCACGCTCTGCCAGTGAGGAGCTGCACAAGAAATTTTGAGGGAGCATGTCCAGGTCAGATGACTCAAACAGGCTAAACATGGTTATTTCACATGAATGTTATGGACATATTTCACATGTCCATTATTAACTGGGGATGGT
This sequence comes from Melospiza melodia melodia, assembly GCF_035770615.1. Lineage (NCBI taxonomy): Eukaryota > Metazoa > Chordata > Aves > Passeriformes > Passerellidae > Melospiza > Melospiza melodia. The sequence goes on along the minus strand of NC_086226.1, from coordinate 74,216,422 downwards.
CAGGACCTGTCATTGCTGTTTAGGGATGGGCTGGGCACCAGCAGGAGGTGAGCACTGTATCATGTATCAGTTGATATTATTATCATTAATAGCAGCAGTAGTGGTAGTACTACTGCTCCTGTATTTCACTTTGTTTCATTTATTAAACCCTCTTATCTCTCTCACAGCAAGTTTTACATTTTCTCCCTCTGCTTCTCATCCCCATCCCATCTGGCAGAGGGGCAAGTACTCTGGTACTGCATGGTCCTCAGCTGATGGCTGGGGCTGAAGCAAGACAGTGAGCTGACAGCACAGCTCTTTCCTCCTGCCTACCATTTGCTGCATTGGGATTAGAGCCCAAGTCCCATAGGTACCATAGCCTTACTCACCTCTGCTGGATGCTGAATTATATACAGGCAGGTGGAGACCTTTAGTGGATGTACAGGCAGGAAAGGACACAAACACACCTTCTGAGGACGGCTACATGGCGAAAGGGAGTAAGAGAACAATAAAAATAATCAGCAGCTTGTGAAAGAAGATATAACTACATTGCACAATACATATTCCCTAAGAACTTCACCTAACCACATCGTATTAAACCTCATGTAATTTTATGTTTGAAACTCCTTTCACTTCTAAAAATAAAGAGGCAAGACTTTCATTGAAACAGCATTTTGAGAACACTGTTCAGACACTTCCTGTAGTTTGGTTTGGGTTACAGCACTCTGAAAATTCTTCTGTCATCTTCAAGATGAGCAGCTTACTAGTATCCGTACCCTTATTAGACAAGTCTGTTACTTCTTTCCTAACAAGTTAGTTTCAACAATATGATGACCTATAATAGAACTTACAATATTTACAATTTATATTTATAATGATTGATTAGAATACAACATTTTAAACATATACACACATGAAAACCCAGACATGCTGTATTTTACTTTTTTATAATTCCATCTATGCTGAAGACATGTAGAGTGAAAACAAAAAAATCCTTATCAGGAACATCCAATCTAAGTCAGAAAAAAATGTATTTAAAATTCTTTAGTGTACTGTTTCAAGCTGTTGAAATGACTAGCTGAAGAACAGTATCTAAAGAAATTAACTTATGCTTAGTATGAAACTGATCTGCTGAATGATCAAGAATAAACAGAAGCAAAGAAGTAAGCTTGAAGTTTTACACAGAGAAATTGAACTGTCACTGCAGAAAAAAACACATTTGCGTGCACATCCATGGGCAGATGTCACTCTAGCTCTTTGCACAGATTATTCAACTACTCAGGAAAATGAAGAATTTTCTTAACAGTGAAACTCCTACATGTATTCATCAATTAAATCACACCATCTCTGCAAACAAAACTCTATATGCTTAAAACATAGAAAGTCAGAATTTTCAGCAGTGACAGGGACTTGGAGCAGAATTTCACCTGCAGCCTCCTTGTAACCTTTACTGTTAACAGTTCATAGGCTGAGCAACCAGGAGAGAAAGTAAGCAATGAATCACTGCAGCAGATGTGATTCAAAGAAGTGAATTCTGAAGACAGGTTCAGATTAAATTCATGATGAGCCTGACACAGAATGAATTTGCTTGCTGACAAGAGCATGCATCCAGACAGGTGGACTAAGTAATGCTACAGTAATCCACAGCAGTACAAGTGATCCCCATTCAAACATTAGTATTTAATAGTAAATGGCAGCATTATAAAAAGGCAGTAAGAACTGGTAATCTCCTCTTTACCACTTGACAGGCTGTGCTAATTTAAAACCTGTCCTTCAAGCCCCAACAACTGAGGCACAGAGAATATTCCCTTCTTACAGGATATACAGTTAAAGGTTACCCAACACCAGTCACAATACAAAGTGAGGACAGGGGGAATGTTGATGCAAAACAAGGAATTGGTACTTCTCAAAATAAGTAACAGAAAAACTAATGTTAAATATTTAGACTAAAAGATTCACAGTCAATAAATCAACGTAATGACAAACTGGAAATTATTCTGATACACTCTTCTGGTGTACTGTTGCAGTAGCCTGCTGCCTGTTTTTCCTTCTAGTACTGGCATTTTCCTGCTGCTAATGCAGCATAAATTTGGCACATTCTGATGTATTAATGGTCAGGCTTCAGGCCTAAAATGAAGCACTCAGTAACCTGACTATTCAGTGGGCTACCCAAGAGACCTTCATGATGAATGAACTGGAAAAACCTCACTTCCAGGTCTGATGGATTGTTCTCCAGTGCAATCCCCTTATCTTTTTCCCAAATATTCTCAGATGTGAGCAATTTAAACAGAAATCTCTGTTTTGATACTAAACTAGAAGCAGCAGATACTGTGGGGGCTGGTTTTTTGCCTGTGCCCTGATTGTTAAGTTAAAGTTCATCCTCTTTCTGATCATCAGGTACATCAGAAACTCAGGTGTGTGTACGAAGTGTTGACTCCTTGGTTTCTCCCCAATAGCTGGTTCACTCCAACAGCTGGTTTCACTTATAAGTTGTTAAAGGTCTCCCCATTATGACATTTTCTGCTGAAGAGAGATGAAGGCATGAAAATCTACTAAAGGAAGCTGTTCCAGAACAGTTAGCTGTTGACTTCAATCCCATGAGCTACACTGTTCATTACCTCATAAGCACACAAAAGAACTTCACAGTGATTTCTGACCTCAGGGTGTTTAATTATAACAAATTTCGCTAGATATAACTTACTTTCAAGTCTCCCTTTGGCATATGCTTTTTGTATTTTCCACACTGGTTTGGATTTTTCACAGATAGTTTAGGCCTTGTTAATCTCACAGAAAAAAAAGAAAAAACCAAACAAAAATAAAGAAAATACTTGGAAAGTAAGTCTTTTCAAATAGCTGCAAAAATAAATTCTGCCTATAATTTGATCTGTAGGGAGCAGAGAACAGACTATGACAAATAAAGAATTTCCCAATATAATTTAATTACTTACATATGCATATACATCATTTAACTTTAAGCACCCAATTAGGTACCTAACTATGTTGAATACACACTTTTCCAACCCCATCTTGAGCACACAAGACTTACTTCTGTAATTTTATTTTGGATCCTAACAGTTATTTATGAGACAAAAACCCCCCAACGTTATTTCTTCATGAAATCAACATTACCAGTCCACATCTGTGGGACAGGAAGCACTACAGAACAAACCAAGTTCTGTTCCACCCCCACAAAAGCTGCCTTTGCTCTGAGAAAGGCCACCTAGGCAGAAAAGACATTTAGTCTTTTTCTTTTGTTTAAAGATGCTGTTTTACTCTTGCCCTGCATACACAGCTGATATTACAGAAAAGAAGCAGCACAAGGAACTTCTTTAACACTGAACATCATCTTTTTCTCATTTCTGGAGATCTAAGTAGCAATCATCTCTAGGCAGGAGCACTAGTGTTCAGAATATTAAGGAAAAGTTTTGTGGGTTGGGATTAGGATCTGAAGAGGATAATTTTAGGATATTTTTACAGGATATTCTCCTGTATGCAATTTCAGTACAGCTCAAAGCTACCCAGTGGATTCTTAACGGTTTTTCAATACAGCTTTTCTAGTTTAAAATTGATGATGAAGTAACCTATCACAATGGCATGATTAAAAGAAAAAATCATCATTCCACATTTGGCAAGAATGCTCCATATGAAAAAGACAGCCACATACATGTACGGACTTAACAGCTTTCCTTCCATTATTTATATCTCAATGAATGATACTCAGAATAACATTAAGTCTACCTTCCCAGCAGAATTGAATCTGGACAGGGACTGTGGTATCAGATTTAGTGTGATTATGAGTTTCTGGGCAGAGATACTCCAAAAGTAAATATGCCATAGTCTGGAAAACAGTGAGCTAATTCTGGAATTCTTTCCAAGTCTCTGTATTATTTTACTGTAACTTGCTTCAGAACTTTACCCTGCTACATGTCCAAAGGCTTCTTCTGAAAGCAAGCATCATTCTGTGAATGCAAGTGAGTGTATTCATACACCCATAGTCAGAAAACTACAGTAAATTATTCAAGGATTTGAACTCAAAGTAAGCAAAAACTAACAAAGTTGCAGTCTTATGCTCAGCATTTGTAGACATTTGTATGGAAACATACAGAGGTTAAGTGTGCCAAGCACATGTTCTAGAAACAATGCTTCCAATATTAAAATAAGGAAGAAGCTGATGTTTATTAACTACTAACACTTGTAGCAACATATTCATGTTCCACCACATATTGCCAAGGTCAGGCCCCAGACTGTATTTTCAAAAAAACATGCCTGCCAAAACAGAAATGGCTGCTTCAAGTAAATGAGATTTCTCTACTGTTTTTGTCAAAACACCAAGGGTTTCAAGGTCACAACCCACCTGAGAAATCTGAAGAAAAGCCACAAAGTTACTATATGCTTGTTTTATATTAACACTATTAGGTATGTTTTATACTGACAGAAGTCCATTACTCCCAGGCATTAAAACAACATTCAGGAGTTTTACAAAGCTAGGGTGAGGGGTGAAGTTTAAAAGGAGAAGCCCAGATATTTTTTAAAATTTGAAAACTAATGCTACTTTTGCTACCTTTATGTTAGAGGACAAACAAAAACTAAACATTTCTTTTAGGTAACATTTTGCATTATCCACCTTAACACTACAGTTATAAAGGGAGCATAAAAGAATATAGATCTATTTATCTACAGATAAGTAGATCTTATACACAGACGTTACACATAGATATGTATAAACTTACTCATTTAGGAAGAAACAAACCTAACCCAACATTTAGAAGAAAAACACAGTCTGAAGTTAATATGACATAACATTCAATAGTACAAACTTTCAATAAATAATCCCATGAAAACAGCAGTTAAATGCCAGGCAGTTCTCAAAAATGCACATCAATTGTAAAGTGTTACTAATAATTAAACACAGAACATTTTTATGACACTACACAAACCTCTGGTGTGTATTCTGAGTGCTGGAGATGCCAGATCAAAAATACCTGAAGTAATTTCTCATGTTATCAGCACAGTCTGGGTTTCTTCTAGGCTTATTGTGGACATTCTTTAATCAAGCAAAATTTCAAGCCTTATTTTTAATGTGGTTTCCTGAGAAAAATCAGGCACAGAACATTACTCTGACTTAATTGTATTTCAACTTCTATTTCTTCCTCCTGTCTCTTAAAAAATTTACCAAGTCACTGGTCATGAGGCATAAAAATGTAAAATTAAATCTCTACAAACTTCATTAGGAGTCAAAAGTCACATAAAACACAGTATCAGAAACACAGGTGGAGGGAGCACCAAGAACAATAACAGAGCACTTCTTTTTCCACTTGATAATCTGTATAACATCAGCTTCCTGACAAAGAAAAAAAAGAAAAAGAAAACCTAAAAAATAAAAAAGGCATAATGCCAATTTTTTTACTTCCCAAAAGAAGTTTTAAATAAAACAGGTGTATGGGTTGCTTTTGTTTCAGTGTTTCAGATTTTTAATAGTGCAACCAGTGAATTTAATGGAACATATCTCTGTTCCCAGAGTAAAAACATACACTTAGATGTGTATGCACAGGAAAAATATCTCATACAAATCACAGTGAAAATCTTTTGTTCAAGGAAAAGATTACACACAATAATGGAAAAAATTTGTTTCCATGTTACCCAACAATATGAATCATCTATTTTGCAAACCAATTGTCTTCAGGTGTAAAAAGGTAACTATTTCAAGAAAATTTAGCTATCCTGCACAAAAGCTTTTGTAACCTTTTCAATACAATGAAGACAGCAACTTTAAGGAACAGAACACAGAAATAAACTAATTCAGCTGATCTTGTTCTAATTCATATGAAACGTTCTACCACAGATCTCATGATATCATGAGAGAGCTATGGAGTCCTTTGGTATCTCTCCATTTTGCAGATCATTTTCCAATGCACATGAAATGTTCACTGTGTTGAAGAGCTTGAAGCCCCTGAGTTTAAATGTCAGGACTTCATACAATACCATATCACTATCAGCTTCCTCCTTTTACTGTTTCAGAGTACCAGCCAGGAAAAAAAGGCATCCTCCTAGGAACACTCATTTAGACTAACAGTATCAGTGGATCAACAGCAGAGTGGCCTCAGCTGGAAAAGATTTTTTAGATGATCACATTCCAACTGCCCAGAGATAGTCAGGGACACCTTCCAGGATCAGGCTGCTCAAAGCCCTGTTCTGCCCTTGAACACTCCCAGAGATGGATGACCCACAGCTCCTCTGGAACAGCTGTTCCAGCGACTCACTACCCTTATAGCAAAGAATTTATTCCAAAGATCTAATCTAAACCTAATTTTATCTCTTTTAACTTATAGATCTTGCTCCTTTTACACTTTAAACCTGTAATGTATTCTGGTACGGGTTCCAAAAGTTCCAGGAAAAGCCACTGCAGTAAAAAAAATTAAATTAATTAAAATATGCCAGATTAAATTTAGCATTTTGTACCAGAAGCCATTTAAGGCCGTATCACAAACTTCCAAACCAACAAGACCATAAAATTGACCAATTAAACAGAGGTTACCATTGTATTCAACAAGTTCATTTCCAGAGAACTTTCATCATAGCTGTCCATTTGATAAAACATAGCATCTGTTCTTGCCACAAGGTACTATCAACACAGCAAACTTGGTCACAGTATAAAGAAAGTACTGAGTTCAAAAAGCAACACAGTATTTTCAGACAAAAACTGCCTTTGAACTGCCCGATAATCCCACTAACATGGTCAAGGGATACAGCAAAGGGAAAAGGCAATGAGACAGGGTCAGAGATACTTCAGAGAAGAGGTACAGAAAGAGGTTCAGAATGGGGACAGGAAGAAAGAGTCATCTCCCTGCCTCTCAACAAAGCACACAGTACTAGTGAGCAGCTAGGAAATCACAGAACTATTTCCTAGCACTTAGATTTCTGGTAGATTTCTCAGATTCCATGTAGGAGCAGGAGAACCGCTGAGAGTTGGTACTCTTAGCAGCTCTCCTGCTCCTACATGGTTTGGGGAGAAGATACATCCCTTGCCCTTCTTTCTGTCTTCCACTCTAACCACAGCCACTGGTGCAAAACACTGATTTTCCACCATAGTCAACCAATTTGAAAACTTCGCTTTCTTGTAAATTTGAAACAGTCTTGGGCCTGTGCCCAGAGCACTGGATTTCACAAAACCCGAGCAAAGAATAAGGTAGTTAATTCACAGAGGCATCAAAGAATACCAGCAGAGACTAAGGGCAAAAAGAAACACTTATTTACATCTGTTTCATGAGCAGCTAAGTTGCATCACATAATGGGCAGGGGGAGAAATTCACAGCAATAAAAAGCTGTCCATTTTCAAAAGTTACTAAAGCATGAAGATACACTTTTTAGTTCAGAAAATCACAAAACCACTATTCCTATCAGCCACAAATATCATTCTACCAGTGCCCAGTATTTATGATGATCCCCAGGCACCTGCTATTTATTATTTAGCTCTCCACCACAGAATTTCATGTTTGACCCATTTGCTCTGAGTATGGTTTACTGGCACAAATCATCATTAAAAAAAAAAAAAAAAAAAAAAAAAAAAAAAAAAAAAAAAAAAAAGTAATAGACCATTATCCAGCTCCTACACTCAGCAGGCAGCAGGAGAACATAAAGCTCAGCGAGATAAGCATTGAAAACAAGAGCAAAGACTATATGTGGTTTCATTTTAACATTTATTTTCAGAGCAACCCAATATATTTCAGGGATTATGTCCTGAGCTCCTACTGGGGAAAATAAACAACACATGTATCTCAAAAACAGCTAAATTTTTAGCAGTTGACAGCCAGCTACTAGAAACAGGATTTACATCACTAACTCATTTCCTCTTCAGCACCAAACAACGATCAGCTTGTAATGATTTTCAGTCAAAGTTCAACTGGTCTGGATTGGAACAACTATAGCAATACATTTGATAAGCCCTACTTACAAAGATTGCAAGATGTTATTCCCCTAGATTTAAGACTAAAAAGGCAACTTTCCAGAAGTAAGAGACAGAAGCAGTCACTTACTTAGTTCATTACAAGCTCTGAGTTCTCATTAAAGAAAACCTTCCTATTTCTTTGAAAACTACATCAGTTAGTGCAGGTCTTCAGAAATTAGGCAAATAAACATACATACATAAATAGATGCATACATTTCTCTTTAGAAAATGTCTATTTGTAAAAAAATTATCTAAAATTAATGAAGAAAATTACTTCCTTCCAAGTATCTGCTAGCTTATGCATCATTTTGAACTTCTCTTCTATTTTGCATTATATTTTTCACAGTGATTTTCAACACGAAGTAAATAGTACAAGAGATTTTATCCTCATCATCAGTAGTAGTAGTAGCAGCATATATTGAAAACATAGTATCTGGAGAACTACCAATTATGGGTGAAGTGGCTTTTATGGAGAAGTTTACAACACTACAGTGACATGTAATTATACTGGAAGAATTTTAAGTAAATTTGGACATTTCCTTTAGACTTTGACACTACAATAGGAATATTATTTAGGTTACCCAACAAAATTAGTAGATTCTTTAGTACAGCATGTGTATGAACCCTGTAAGAGTATGCTATCCTTAATGAGTGACCTTCTGCATATTTTTATGCTGAAAGTACGCAGAGAAAAATCAATATATTTCAGAAATGTGGACAAAGGCAGCACAAACCTTATTAAAGACTTTTAAATTGTGTTGTGTTCTCATGTGTCCATTTCCCAAGGCAAATAACCTTTCTGCCTGACCAATTAAATCATAAATAAAGGACAAACAAGTTAGCTTGGGATTTTTTTTTCAGCCTGGTATGTTCACAGCAGCTTTACAAGCCTAATCAAAACATATCCAATGCAACAAGTATCTTCTAATGCTTTAGAAGACAAAAGGTGCAAAGAAGAAAAGAAAAAAATATCCACACAGTATCATTTTCTGAACTTTTAACTTTCTGAACTTTTAACAAAGCAGACTTTGGCAGGCAGCTTTCTTTGTAAATAACTTAAATTAACAAATCAATAGGAGAACATTCTTTCAATAGCTTAACTGTTTGCATTAAAGTTGGCTGTGGTTTCCACTGGAACTAATAGGAGTAAATAAATAAAATAGTATTTAGCTTATGCAGCACTGCAGTCATTACAGAAAGGCCAGGAAAGCCAAAAACTAATGAGCCTGAGATTGTTGACATTTTCATGCATCTTGGCTCTAAAGTCTGGCAAAATACCTGGCACCCTGACAAGCTTGATGCCAGACAGCTAGCAGAGTTTTAAATCTGTTGAAGAAGGTGAAGCAGTAATGGCATTTAAAGTGTGCCATTGAGACATTAGGAAGTTAAACTCAAGTCTTACATTGCCATCTTATAATTCTCAATCTGTTTCACAAGCTCAGATGATACCACAAGAAAAGACAAAGCAGAAAGACTCTGTAACCAAAACATCTCATGAAAAAGTCCTGAATTTCCCAGGGAAGAGAGGAACCCATCAATTTAAGCAAGAAAGAGGAAAAAATTAAAAAAAAAAAAAAAGAAAACATTTTCAACAATACAGCACCATGATCTTGGGTCTGGTAGGCTTGGTAGCCCCTCGCACGCCTGCACAAAGAGCCCCTCTGCACATGACTCTCAGAAACTGTGGCTGACTCTCCCTCTTCTTCTCAGTCTGGTAGCTTGCTGCAAGGGAACACAGGCTCTTTAGCACCCCATGTATAATAAAGGTTCATAATTAAAACTTATTTAGTGAGACAGGGAAGCTGAGGTTACGACACTGCTAACAGGAGCCACTGACAGTACATTCCAGGTGCAGTGAGGGGTTAAAACAGCAACTGAAGCTGCGTAAATGCAGTCTACAAATCTCAATCTTCCTGCACTGTTGTTTCATTATTTCTTGTTTATTGATGAAAAAAGTTCATTGATCAACTTTTCATTAAGGGTAATATTGCAAAAATCTATCCAGCCAAGAATAAAATCTTCTAACACTATATTTCTAATTCCCAGCTTATGAGGTTTTTTCAGTTTTAAATTTGAATTACATGAGCAAGAGTATCTTCAAAACACCTTGACCAAGTTTCAATAAAACTGCCCTTTCTATCTCCACAAAAGGAATAGGTCATTTCACATTTGAAATATAGGTCTCTCATGCAACTTCACCACAGTATTTTAAACACAGAACCTATTGAAATATATACTTTATTTTTTAATAACAAAACCAAGTCTGAATCCTAGTTTGAAACAAGCAGATGAAAAAAGGGAGTTAAATTAAAAGCTCACTTCTGCACCAAATGAAGTCAAGGGAATTCTGTAGGTGATTTTTAATGAAAGCAGGATCAGTTCCCACACATATTTCAGAAGTTAAAAGAGCTAAATTCTTATGTCTCTCAATCCACACAACAATGCTATATCCTGTCATTTACAGCTATGAATTTAACCTTTACTCCTTTCAAAAAAATTCTTAAACTCTACTAAATGAAGGTATTGTTATAATTTATTACGGTAAAACAGAGCACAAACAGTATTCCCTTCCTAAATGATATTTAGCATTAACATGATAGTAGATAATGCCTATAAGACAAAACTCCTTTAAAGAATAGATACTCCTATTAAAAGAAAGATTCTGCAACCTATCTTTAACTGAACGCAAGCAAAAACACAGTTACTAGAGTATATGACAAACAAACTGTGCGGGGAAAATGGTTAAATATGAAATAGAATAGTCAATAAAAGTATTCTAGTATAATATTCATTTCTGCCGTAGATGGTAGAAGAATGGAGCTGTGTTTAGACACTCAGAAAACTTCAGTATAACTCAACAATATAAAACAATATCAAAAAGGCTGTGTGCAATGTTCTGTTCAGACTTCCCGATGCCACTTAGCTGTCAGAGCACTTTAAATGCCACACTGCACTCTAGTGTCCTTTTTATGAAGAACAGCAGTTCTGCCAAATACACTGCTTCTGATCTAGCATCTATCTTATTAAAAAGTAGTCAGTTTCCTGATATAATGTAACAAAATAATGTATTTTAAAACAGCATACCTGTAATTTAAAAGTAAAAAGTTATTTCTTTAACATATGTTGATTTTTACAGAATACAGAGTATCTCTTTTATTTAACCCAGCATCGAATTCATTAAGCCATTCTAAAGCATTTTCCAGATACTGGAAGATGCTGCTTTTATAAGGTAAACAATCAATTCAGCACAAATGTTTTTTAATGCTTAATACAGCAGTCACCACATCAAATCTCAGAACCACAGTGATTTTTATGACTCAACGTGCTTTGCAGGCTTCAGGCCCTAGGAAAAAATACCCCACAATAATGTTTTCTTTAAAATAGGAAAGTTAGAGGTCTGTTGCATAGATGAAACTTTCTTGTGCAACTTGGAAACATTAGTTTTATTACTAGCGTAGTATATATTTAGCAAGCATGCTTATAAAAGTTAACAAAAAACAAGGTTAACAAAAAACTGCACTTGAGTATCCTATTAAGAAGTTGACAGGAATGAGAAGGATCACAACAGCTAATAGCTAACTTTGTGCTCATAAAAGTATCATGGTCTGAGAGGCCACTGGTATTAACTTAAACAGTTAAATAGTAATAGTAATAGTAAAAGTAATAGTAAAAGTAATTAGTAAAAAGCTATAAACAGACTCATAAAATAATTCAGAATTGGACAGCTTTGGACTCAAAGCAGACATAATTTCAAAGGCCTTGAGCTAACTGATGTTAGCCTACCAGAGTCTCACCAGGCAACCAGCTTTAGCATTTAACCACTCTCAGGAAGTTAAATTCGCTTTTTTGTGAAGCTGAAACACAACTACACTCTGATTGAAACTGGCAGGACAGGGCCTCTTCTCCCACCAGGGGATGCTGCTGGCCCACGCGTGCCCTGCCGCCCGCCTCTGCTGCATGTGGCTCCCTTGCAGGCCAGCACGCAGGCCGACAGTGACACCGCGGCTCGTTTAGCCCTGGGAAGCGAGCCTCGAATGTGCTGAATTTCCTGAGGTTCCTCATGCCCAGACAGCCGTCAGTGTCTCTCCGAAGGGCAGCTCTAACCTCCTGCAGGAGCACTGTTCCCTCCACCGGGCTGTGGCCTGCACAGCGCCTTCCACCCCGCCCGCCCGGGCAGGGCAGCACGGTCAGTGGCGCTGCCCGCAGCATGAGCCCCCTCCTGCTTTGAACTGTGCATTGCTTGAGCTCAACAGGCCGGGAGGCTCTCTTTATTTAGTTTATTTTGTAAACCTATTACCTAGTCTGTATATTCCCAGCTTGATTTATGTAGGAAGGTCCCAAACACTCCCTAAATATTCTTAAATTCAGACCAAGGTAACCACTCCCTACTCCAGAACCAGAACCTGTTATCACGGTTACAGACAGTTAAATCCATTAACCAGTTTGTCAAAGAACGATGTGCTCCTCTTCCATTTGTCCCCTACCCACATTTGTTTTATTGGTACATGACTTCATTAGGCCTCTGATATTGCCCCTACTAAATTCCTCCTGACCCCTCTCCCAACAGGTACAAAATCTTCATTTGCCAACGTGAACAGAATACAAAATGGAAGCAGTGGCTCAGAACAGAGGTATATTAAATCATAACCAAATTAATAGATTTTGACAGATTATATCCACTGTACCATTATAAACGTCAAAGACATCACTGAAGCAGTTTTAAAGACTTAAGTTCCATGATATTTGGGTGCCTAGATATCTTTAAAACCACTTGAGTTTAAAGCACATATTCATCATCATCCCTGTTCACTTTTGTAAGGCATAGGTGTGAGTGGGCTTGGTGTACACGAGGGGTTATTTTTTAACCTACGTGGAGATGACATATTCTAAAAGGCAGTTAAAATCAACTTAATACACTGTATTAGCTGCCTGCTTTTCATACATTAGGATTTTTAAAAGAACTTTGATGATCAAGGAGAATTTAACATAGTCTCCAGAAGAATCAGCACAATTAGAATTCATTGATATTTCGTTGGTATTTTAATGAAGAAATTTCCTATTAGAAAGTACAATTAACAAGCCCTTCTATTAGAAACAAAATAAACTATAATGATTTTACAGCCTTATAGCTTCATTTGTTGAAAATTCTAACAAATAGAATTTCTGAAGTTTCTAACCAACAATTCTAATAAATCACGGGAGGGGGAAGAAAGGCAGCTTATTCCTAAATTGCTTAAGTGTAATACTGAATTTAAAAATACCAGGAAAAACAAGTTCCATACATTATAAAATTGAATTGACTGCTTCTGTTTCGTATACATAGCAAACCATAAGAACCTCAGAATCATAACTCTGAAACTTTTTTAGATCATCCTTTTTTATAAAATACCACTATCTTGATTTACCACTTTACAGCTGTTAAGAATACAATCCATTGTTAACAAAACTAGCCTTATCTCTAATTAACTTTTCTGCCAGTAGATTTCCTCAGACTGTTTGGCATCCACAATTAACCCATAAACTCTAGGTGCTTTTCAGATCCAGGAGTATTTTCGTTCCACTATCTGACAAAAGCATCAAAATATTGAATTCCTGAACATTTCATATTCATTCTAATTTAACCCACTTATTCTCTTCCTAGTGCACAATTTGCCTAGTTTCAATTTCATTAAACTGGACTTTTGGAATAAATAATTGGCTTTGTGAATGCTCCTCTAACTGCTTCTGAGGTGAAAGGATTCAAGAAAGAGTTAGGGAATTTAGTTGAGGACCCAGTGGGCATAGCCAACCAAGGGGATCAATTCTTGGGTCCAAATATCTACACTTGGGGGAAGATTAATTCCATCCTGAGTATATTATTTTCCCCAGAAGAGGTCCGGATGATTAGAGCTGCTGGCATAAGAATATGGAGAAAGCTAACAGTCCAGGACCCCAGGTGCCAACAGGTGAACATAAATTGCCACTAATGGATCCCAGCTGGAACCCTAACCAGGAAGAGGGGAGGAGGACCATCATAGAATATAGGTCTTTGATAATTCGGGGGATCAAAGAGTCAGTTCCCAAAGGAACTAATACCCAATTGGCATCTGAGCGGGCACAAGAGAAGAAACTCCTGCGGCCCGGCTTAATTGCTTAAAGCGGAACTTCCAACTGTACTCTAAAATAGACCCAGACACCCCAGAAGGTCCAGTGCTACTAAAGGTACAATTTGTTACCAATTCTTGGCCTGATATACAGAGAAAATTGGAAAAGATTGAAGATTGGCAAGAGAAGGATATTAATGAATTGAGAGAAACATTAAAGGTGTATTTAAGGAGGGAAGAAGAAAGAGCAAAAGCCAAGGCTAGGATCATGGTTGCTGTAGCTAGAGAAAGTGTGGGGGCAAGAAACTCTATCCCACGATCCAAAGATTATGTGATCATTTCTTAAGAAATAACCTGGGCATAGGTGTATATGGCCTGGCAAAAGCAATTACAAAAGAGTGTTTAATTTGCCAAAAAGTAAACCAGAAGGTTATGAGAAAGGTAGCACCTGGAGGGAGGGAATTAGCTCTAAGACCTTTCCAGGGCATACAGATGGGTTTCACTGAGATGCCCTCAGTGCAGGGATAGAAACATTTACTGGTTATAGTACATCATCTCACCCATTGGGTGGAAGCCTTCCCAACAAAAAGGGCAACAGCCCAGGTTGTAGCAAGAGTAATCTTGGAGAACATTAGCCCCAGATATGGAATGGTGAACACCGTAGACTCAGACCAAAATCCACATTTCATGGCCCGAACATTGCAAAACATAATCAAAGCTTTAGGAATGAAATGGAGATTACATACTCCATGGCACTCCCAGAGTTCTGGGAGGGTACAGAGGATGAACAAAACTCTCAAAAATGTATTGACTAAATTGATTGAAGAAACAAAAATGAATTGGCTAAAGTGTTTGCCCCTAGCGCTTTTGTGCATCAGAACAAGACCCCGGTCTGATATAGAGATTTCACTCTATGAAATGATATTTGGACTGCCATTTTTGTTAACACCCTATAGCACAGGAGACTACTTGGAAGGAGAAGAAGCTACCAGAAAATATTTAGGAGTCATTGGAAGAACCCTAGAAGGACTTAAAAGAAGAGGATACCTCCCCCAAACTTCCCCTCTGGACACAAAAGTACATAACATTAACCCAGGAGATTGGGCTTTGATAAAATCCTGGAATAGTGGACCATCTATGCTTAAATTTGAAGGCCCCTTTCAGGTACTCCTCATCGCTAATTTGGCTGTGCAGACCAAAGAAAAGGGTTGGACCCATATCACGGGAATAAAAGGACCAGTCTCACCTCTGGGCACTGGACGGGATTCAACATCAGTTTCTCCCTCTGGCATTGGACCAGATTCCACACCTCTCTCACCCCCCTACTCAGGACAGGATTCAACCACATCATGAGTTAATTCACCTGAATATACCATTATAAAAGGACCGAAAGACCTAAAGTTGACTCTAAATGGAAGAGCCAAAAAGACTGATTAACAGAAAAGAGTTTGGTATCAGAACCATACCGTATCTTAAAGTGTTATAAGACAGTTCTGTGTTTAAAAGAGGTTTGTAAAAAGGTTAAAGACTGTTAAGTAATTCTGGTTAAGTTCTCCCAACTTAGTACCAAAGACTCCAGGTTAATCTTCTACAGAGTGCTCCCCTAGGAGAAACTAAATTAGGAAAGACAGACCAAGAGAGGTTTAACCAGAGAAGCAGGTGGAAGGGACTCTAAAGAGCTTGAAGGCTTTTTCTTAGTAAAGTCCCCAAGAGGCAAGGCCGGGTGGGCAGGCTGTGCGAGATGACCCACACCAGACTCTTGGGAAGGGTAGTACTGATGGCTCTGATGGCTGGTGGTGCTCAGGGGAGCCCAGCTGAGCCGTGCAGTGAGTGCTACCAACCCCTCTATGAGGAAGAAGAAATTCCTTGTCAAGAGTCCACATCAATTTTAACCCTAATTGTGTTAACCTCTCCCAGTTGGTCCTTTGTCAAGAGGATGAGAAAATGTATTGGATAGCCTGGAATACCACCGCTTTTAGAGAGCAACTCCTGGGACAGTGCCCTGTAGGAGAAGCCTCGTTGTGCTTTGAACATGATGCTACTGAAGCAAGCCTGGTGGATCTGGTCAGAGAAAGAGATAGTAAAAGCAATAAGAGAACAAGACCAGCTAGAGATACCCCGAGGTAAGAGTCTATTCATGGATTCAGTGGAAAAAATCAGCCAAAGATTGAATCTAACTAATTGTTGGGTTTGCGGAAGTACCAGATGACCGAAATTTAGCCATGGGAAGGGATTAGTCTAAGGGTGTTAGAAATCTTAAACTGGACACAGAATAACCCAGAACTTAGTGTTACAGAGGTGAAGGGAAAAGAACAACGGGATCTGAAAGCAAGAATAATAAGAGAAAAAGCTATTTTAAGAAAAGGGAAGGGATACTGTACGCCAGTCAGAAGAATGGTTTGTGAAAGGTATTTAGCAGTTAAAAACTCTGCTGCCTAGTGGATCCCAGAAGATCCAAATAAATTTTGGTCTGTTGAGAAAAAAGAAGGGAACAAGTGCATCCACCATGAAGCACATGAACATTATGAGTGTGCTAAAAAAGGAATAAATCCCTTTTGGGGAATGCAAGAAATTTCTAAATATTGGGAATGCCCAACAGAAACTAAGAATGCATTTTGGGGGGCCCCTAAACACCTGTTTTGGATTTGTGGTACTACAGCATACACTAAATTGCCAGGAGACTGGTCTGGCAGTTGCACCATTAGAATGATAAAATCAGCTTTCTTTTTATTACTCAAAGAATCTGGATGAAGTTTAGGAGTTCCTACATATGATGATTTAAGAAAAACCAAACGGAGGAGGCGAAGTGCAATAGAAATTGGAAGAATCCAAAGTTGTAAGAGCCAGGTTCGGATCCCATGAAAAATTATCAAGACTGATGGCCCAGCCACTTGGGCTCAAGATGAGTCCTGGGGTTATCAGACCCCGATATCCATGTTAAACAGAATCATCAGGCTTCAGGCAGTAGATGAAGAGTGCAATCATTAGAAACATCTCAAACAAAATAAGAAAACTAGCATGTGTAAGTAACCAAGAACAGACTCCTACACTTGATTCCAGTTGGTGGGATAACCTATGGACTTTCAAAATAGATTGGTGGAAAAAAGTAGCTTTCCTTACTATGTTTATACTTGCTGGCTTGCTCATTTTACCATGCTTTTTTTCCTGCTTAATTAAAATGGTAACATTTGTCATGCAGACCAACCTAGAGATCTCTAGAAAATTAACCTGAAGAAACCAAAAAAAGTAATAAAGTTAAGTAACCATGATTACCAGAGTGCTTAAGAAATTGATAATCAATACAAAAAAAATTAAAGAAGTTCTATGCTCATGAGTCAGAAATTGCAAGTTGATGCGAGCTTAAGTATAAGCCCGATCAAAGAAAAAGAGGGGGACTGTTATGAGGAGAAAAGTTGCCCATTTTTTTTAAAGGTTGCAGAGCTCACAGGTTGAGCCAGTTGCTGCCAGGGTGGAGTTCAAACTGTTTGTCGTGGTAACCATCTGTTGTTAACAGTTTTTTGTTAACTACCTGTTGTTGATGGTTGGGAATTCCCCTTTTTGTCGAGTGGCACCCTGCTGCTTCCTGGAGGGTGGCACCGGATGGTGAAGAGGAGGGGACATCGGAGTTGGCACGCAAATGACATCGGGGCTGCCATGCAAATGAAGAAGCCCCCTCACCAAATCTAGCAAAAACCCTTAAAAAAAACGAGCCAACGCGGAACTGAGGGGTCGAAGTGATGTCTAGACGTGAGGAAAAGAATCCAGTGTCTGCTAAGACCCTTTTCACCCCTCACCCTAACCTAAAGATGTTGGCTGAGGACCTCAAATGTCAAACCAAAAAACTGGGACTCTCCTGGTGCTCTCGTGAGCACGGAAGCCCCAGCTCTGCCTGCCTGCAGACGAGTGGACAAAGCTGCATTATTCCTCCTCCTCCATGCCGTTCGTGGGAGCAGCGGTGGCGTGAGCATGACCTGTCAGTTCTTCCCACCCAAGCTGATTTTTAATAAAGGCATTAAAAAGGAGAAAGATCTCCTGCCCTATTTATTTCAACAGGTATGCTTCTAGAAACAGCACAGACAAGTACTAGGCTGACAGATCCAGGAATCTGAACTGGGATTATTTATTCCAAGCAAAAAGCATCAGAGTTTTCGATGAAAAACATTTCAGCAGAGCTTGTGAAACAAAAGTACAATTCTGTTAACCCTATAAAAGTGCCAAGTGAAAACTGAACCAGTGTTCAAAACACAATTTGGCTTTTAAAAAATGAGAAAGGGACACACATTGCACAGGATAAGTGTGAATGGGAGATCAGGGGGTGGAATGACATACAGTCATTAAAAGGGAGAGAGAAGACTCCAACAATTATCACAGCTGAAAGGGAAAACAAACAAACAAAAAATTTCATCAATGAAAGAAATCAGAAAAAAATCAAGTGGAAGAAGTCAGATGACCCTGATAAATCATTCTCAGATTACTTAGAAGAAAAAAAAAATTCTAAGAAATTGTAGGCATACTGTTTCAACAAAGGAAGAAGGTTTGAGTGACGCACCTGAAATGACAGGAAAGGTTTTTTGAAAACAAAATTCAAACTGAGGGAAAATGTAAAAAAAAAAAAAAAAAGAAAGAAAAAACAGACAACAGGTAACTGAAAGGAATCTGACAGAATTAAGACCAATCAGTCACAGGATGCTCAGACATGCTCTGTAGTACATTACATAATAAATAACTCGGGGATATGTCAGGGCTGCCTCTCCTCAAAAGAGATAGTGCTGCAGCTGAAATTTACGTATGCCAATATCAGATGTAAACCCCAGATATCACATGAAAAATCACTGGATTTGCTGCACTTAAACCAACTCTTATTTGGGTATATGGATAACAGTCTTCAGCTACTTTGTAACCCCCAAAGAATGGAAAGTAAAATTCATCCTTTTATAGGTTTTTGCTTTGTGCTAGGTTTACAAAAATCAAAAGCAAATCAAGAAAAATAACCATTAGTATTTTTTAGTATTCCTTACAATTAAACTGGGAAGGCTTGATCAATGTTGAAGCATTTTTGACCTCTTTTACAATGCACTACCATCCCCAAGGAAAAGGTGTGATTGGTGTAATTACAGAGTAGAAGCCAATCAAACACACTACATTTTTTTAACTAACAAAAGATGCAGTTCTTGTCTTCAGGTGTGCTCCTATTAACCAATAGCTATCCATGGACCATATGTGGCCAGCCTGATATATCCTCTTTCCTTTTTTAATACCAACAGATCAAAAAAGTATGCTAACCAAGTCAGCTGAGGCACAAAACCAGCACCCTAAAAAGGTCACTACTTATCAATCTGATCACAATATAGTATGAAATTAATAAATGCCTTTGAAGTTCAGTACAGCAGAAATAAGTAACAGTGAAGTCACAAAATCTTTAGTTCACCAACAGCTCTGGGACCACTCAATATTGGTAATACACACCAAAGAAACATCAGCATGAAAAACTACTGCATATACAGTAAGTGCTAAACACAGAAGAAAAAAAAAAGAAAAAAACCAATGTTTAGCTTGATATTATAATTCTAGCCAAGAGAAGATACAGAATTTAGTGACCAAACTATAATCATTTAAAGCAACATCCCCAGAAGCATGTTAAGATTATAAAAGGCACTGAACTTCCAATCTAATGCTTGATAATTTTTCCACTTTAGCTATTCTTCTTGAAATGTGGTATAGATTACATATATCATAGTTAATCAATTTCAAACAAGTTACATCTTAATTTGTAGTTGGTAAATTCCACATCTTTTTTACTACCAAGTATGCAAGTTCAAGACCCCCTCTTAACATTCCTCAAATGTCCTTGAGCATCTTCTATTGAAAATAAATAAAAACTTAAAAGACATTTGTGTCTATCAAGCAAAAAGGGTAATTCTTGAATGGAAGAAACTTCCAGGTTGTATACTTTTGCTGTTCACACCCCCAGTCCTATTCAAATTCCTTAGCCTCTTCAGAAGAGCTGACATATTACAACATAAATATCTCTGCTTCTCCTGTGGCAAGAAAAGCAACATAACCACTTAATGCTGAAATAAATTTTCAGTTTGTAAAGTAACTTTCTGCTGTTGCAAAAATAGGCACTTACTGATAAAATAATCTGCAATCTGCTGTAAAACCATTCAGAAATTATCTTCTCTTAATGTCTTCAAGCATAAAACTCAAAACAATAATTTTTTCTGTGGTCTTGTGGCTGGATTCTCTGCTGGCAAGCGAAGTATTACCAGCTCCAAGACTCGGGGCAAGAGGCCACCAGCACCTTCTTGCTTAAGAACTTAACTCACTTTCTAGCTTTCTAAGTGCAGTGCTCCTGATCTCTCAATGCAAACACACGTTCCCCCAAGCAGGCTAAGAAAACATAAATCAAGTAACAAAAAATACGATCATGGCAACAGAGTCCTTCTTGCTATTCACTTTGTCTACGGGGCTGACAAAAACCTGGAGAAGGGTCAGACACATCACTGGCACCCAGGTCTCTGTTACCTTCTTAGCTGCCTACATACCTACACTTAGGGAAACAAAAGTATATCTGCACATCTACCCTGATGAATTCCCTATTTATATAAAACTCACTGAATGCTGGGAATAAACACCTATAATACATTCATAGTAAGGAGATAACAAATCTTTGACTAATACTTCTAGCTATTTTTTAAAGAAATACTACCTATAGGTGAAAAGGCCTCAAATATTTTATCAGGCTTCTCTGCATTAAAGTTAGCTTACAAAAGCTCATTCCAGTTATTATGTCCCCAGGTTCAGACAACACTTTGGAAAACCTATGCAAGCAATTAATGGGTCAACACAAGGATACAATAGAATTGAAAAGGCACAGTATTTTTTGAAAAGTAATAAATGTTACAAAAATGTTACAAGACAGAAAATTCAGTTCCTTAGACCAAAAACCTATTAAGAGATAAATAATTTCTGATTCCTTCAGCTATACTGGAACACACAGAACAATTTATTCACTCTTCTATTAGAAGCAACAGCTGAAAACAACCCCTTTAAAAAACCCAGTTCCTCTCTCCAGTTCTTCCTTTCTAGGCAACTGCCTCCTGCCAGACCTCAACTGGAGTTGCACCGCTTACAAAGTCCTTCTACAAAAAATCTGAATGCCAAATAAGACTTATTTCATCAACAGAATAATTTTTCACACATACTCTGGTAGACATATCCACAAAATACTACTACTTACCAAAATATCTCTCTCAGCAAACGCTGATGCTACAGACTCTCTAGAGACAGCCACGTAGACTACACTACATAGCATCTCCATAACGTAACTTTGGACTGTGATTAAGAACTGGAAAGCCAAATTCATGCTTACAAAAGATTACTATCTCTGGCAGTTTCTGCCTCATTTCAGAACAAAGTTCTATTGCCAACTACTTGTGCTCTTCTGACAAATCTCATATTCACCACTGTCTCTTTACTGTCAGTGGTGGGTTGACCCTGGATAGGTGCCACATGCCCACCAAAGCCTCTAGCACTTCCCACCTCAGTTTAACAGGGGGAGAAAATATAATGAAAGTCTCATGGGATGAGACAAGGACAGGGAGAAATTACTCACCAGCTACCAGAGGAGGTGAAGACTCAACTTAGGGAAATGGGTTTGCTATTAATCAGAGTAGGACAACAAGAACAAAACACAAATCCTAAAAACATCTTCCCCTGCCCCTCCTTTCTTCCCAGGCTCAATTTCATTCCCAGCTTCCCTACCCTCCACAGTGTTGTGACTTCATCACACACTCTCTGCTACTCATTTCTCTGCAAGGAGAGGATTCTTCACAGTCTTCCCCTGATCCAGAGTCCCTTCCCACAGGAGACAGCCCTCCACAAATGTCTCCAACATGACTCCTTCCCCTGGCTCCAGTTTTTCATGAACTGGCACCAGTGTGGGTCCCTTCTACAGGATCCCGAGTCCTGCCAACAAACCTGCTTCCATGCAGGTTCTTTGCCCTACAGGTCCCGCCAGGAGTCTAATCCAGCCATGCTTCCCACAGGACCACAGCCTCCTTTGGGCATCCACCTGCTTGGGTGTGGGGCTCTCCAAGAGCTGCAGATGGAGCTCTGCCCCACCACAGATCTCCACGGGCTGTGGGTGGACAGCCTGCCTCACAAGGGTCTTCACCATGAGCTGCAGGGGAGTCACAGCTGTGCTGCTGCCATCGCTCAGCCTTGCCATGCAGCGGATCCTTCTTGGAGCATTCTGCATGTTAAGCGAGCTGGCTGACACTATTACAAGGACAGTTTTGATGATCTCCAGATAAGAGAGGTTGCTGAGGTCTGAAAGAAAGCTAATGTCACTCCTCTCTGCAAGAAGGTCCAGGAAAGTACAGGTCAGTCAACCTTACATCAACCCCTGGCAAGACAGTAGAGAAAATCCTCATGGAAACCATTTCTAGACAAACAAAAAAAAAAGGATATTGAGAGTAATCAGATGGATCTAGAAAGGGAAAATCCCATTTGATCAACTAGATGGCCCTCTATAGTGCAGTGAGTACCCTGGTGGATGAGAGGAAAGCAGTAGATGTTGTTCACCTCAGCTTTGATAATTCTGACAGTGTCTCACCCTCCTAGACAAGCTGATAAAGTACCTGGATAAACTGACAGTGAAAAGAACTGGCTCAAAGCCAGGTGCTGAGGGCATGCCCAGAGGGATGAAGTCCAGCTGGAGACAAGCTGCTAGTGGACTACTGCAGACATTGATACTGGGCTAACACCATTTAAACTCTTCATCACTGACCTGCATGCTGGGAGAGAGCATGCCCTGAGAAAGCTCACAGCTGACAGGAGTGGCTAGTACAGGGCAGTGTGGCCATCCAAAGGTGTGACTGATGATAAAAAAACCCTTTCAAGAAAAAGTTCAGAAAAAAATGTAGGAAGACACCTTGGCTATCACAAAGGAAGCTGGACTTATTTCAATACAAAGGGACTGGAGGGTGGCCTTTGCTTTAGATAAACTTCTCTGTGCATCAACTGTTTGTGTAAATGGCCTCCACCCAAAAATCAATAGAGATAATTATCTTCCTGACCCCAAGAAAATCAATAGAGACAATTATCTTTCTGACCAGCCAGACCAGTATGGAAGAAGTATTCACATGGCTTAGCATAGTACAAAAGCTGAACAAACACAAAATGAACTTCAAGAAGAGCAGTGGGTTTTAGGTGGATTGAACCCATGCATTCCCTTCTGGTAACTGAGGATGGACAGTGCACATCTAGAAGAACCCTGTCTGGGGATATTGGCCTCTGGCAGGATGGACCTTTACAGACTGGAGAACTGGGCTAGAAGGAACCTCATGGAATTTCAACACAGGTAAACGCAAAGCCCTGAATTAAAAGAAGAACAGCCTCAGGCACCAATACACCCTTTGGAACCAAGAACTAGCTGGAAAACAGCTCTATAGAGAAGAAACTGCCAGAGAGGCTAATAATGAGCCAGCAAACTGTCCTTGCCCTTGACACAAAGGCCATCAATAGCAAACTGGGCAGCATTTAACACTGCTGCCTGGAGGTCAAGAGATGTGATCCTTCCTCTCTACTCAGCACTACTAAGGACACGTCTGGAGGGTTGGGTCCAGATCTGGGCCTCCCAGATCATAACAAGCTTATTGGAGTAGGTCCAGCACACAGCTAAAGATGACTATGGGACTGGAAGTTTTTGAACAAGAGGCTGAGAAATTGGAAAAGAGAAGACTAAGGAACACGTTATCACTGTGTATAAATGACTGATGGGAGGGAATGAAGATGAAGCTCTTCTCAACAGCACCCACTATCAGAGCAAGAGGCAAAACGCACAGGGAAACTAAGAAACTCCATCTGAACACAGATGGAAGCAAACACTGGGAGAAATTCCCAGAGCAGTTGTGCAGTCTCCGTCCTTGGAGATACTCAAAACCCAGCTGGACACAATCCTGGGCAACCTGGTTTAGCTGATCCTGCTTCAGCAGGGGTCTGAACCCACGGTGATCTCAAGAGGTCCCTGCCAACCTCACCCATTCTGTATGTAAGATTCTGTGGCGTAAGCAATGATGCCATGGCAGAGTGACCGGGCTACAGCCCCAGCTGGGTATGTCAGACTGTGAGCGTGGTAATTGGCAATTATGTCCTTATAGGAAATGGGTATTCATCTCCACACAGCAATAACAAAAACATGTCAAATGGAAAAAATCATCCCGAAGTAGAAGTAATAAAAGGCTATGAAGCTATTTTCTTTCAACAGCCCTTGCTAAAATACTTAATGCAAGCTTATTTAACTTTCTGCAACTGCTACTCAAACTTTAAAAATTCATGTTTGCACCTAAATACCATAACAGCGTGTTATAAAGCAAATGCATATATTGTGTTGAAGAAAGCCCAAATTGCTTCTTCAGACTCAGCTTTTATATGACGTAACAGAATTATTAACAAATATGTGACACTTATAAAAGAACATTACATTTTTCCTCAAAATATGAAGCAGCACCATGTCATCAGAAATCATCATTGAATTATCAATGCTATCAAGAGCTCTCATAGCACTCAAATTCACCAAAACTATTTTAGATATAGGCAAAGAGAGTATTTATATTAAAGGATTAATGTTACTCCTTTTCTTGAGCCCCACTCTTGAAATACACATACAGCAGCACAGCACATACAATAGCAGAACTGAGAAAATACCAGTTGTTGTTAACCCAACTCTACAACATAAACCCATCCTGCAAATATAGAGGACTGTTACCAGGGGGCATTTGTGATGGCCTACATGACACCTAACAACGTCCAGATGATAAATAATACAGTTTAAAGTCATAATTTCTCCTAAAAATATTACCCAGAAGTTCTCCTATAACAATGGGATTTTCCTATGTATAGTCAAGATTTGTGGCAAGAAGTCATTTCATGGCTCTTGTACTAATAAAAGGCTTTTTCCCTAATAGAACACCATATATCTAGAAAACAATGAAATCTGACCCACAGAAGTCCACAATTTCAAAATGTTACATTACTATCAGCATCACACACAAAGTCAAATTGTTGTCCTACATTACTTCAGTTGTGGGGCCTGCTCATTTTGTTTTTCAAGCTAATAGCAACTTGGAAATTATTTGAAACCTATTCTACTATTAAAATGTTTGGGTGTGGGGCTTTAACTTGAAAGCAAGTTGAATACTTAAATTAGCTATGAAAGCCTTAAGAAGTTATTCCTTCAAAGTTTATCACCACTAACCTTTTGGTTTTGGCAGACAGACTATGTATTAAATTCTCTCCTCAACAATAAAACAGTATGATGCACATACCTCATTTGCATCAGCTGCTTGCCATCTGAAACACCAATCATAATCAGGGTCATTTTGAACTTTTTTTTTTTAGCTGGCACTTACACACACAACACCTTCAAAATGTAAAATTGTATTACATTATTCCATTCAAATTCTCCCCCATAAGCTATTGCAAATGCTAATATTTTCCCCACCACCACCACAGGCAATAGAAAGTCTCCAACATATAACACTTAGAAACATCCTGTCCCTTCAGGACACTCAAGTGACATTCACATTATCCAAAATGAAAACTTATCTACCTTACTCCCACATTTCTATTCCACATCTTGACTGACTGAGCACTTGTTAGCAAGTTGTCAATCAGCTGTCTTGCCATTTCTAAAAAAAATCAGAACCTGAAGTCAGTTCCCTTGAGAAATCACCAGATGATGCTAAAGAGAGCCCACTCTTCCATGCTTTTGTACTGAATTCAGACCTAAATCACATTCATTGAGGAACGTTGTAACAAAAATCCAGAGTTCAGAAAATTGAGGAAGGCAACTAAATATACCTGGCCCCAGCCAACACGATACTGTTGAGGGTAATATTGCTTCCCGTGAGGCACCCTAAGTTACAGCATTACCCACTTCAACTCCAAGTCATGCCACAGAGTCATGACCAATGAAAAGCAAAATTTAGCTAGCATGGAGGGGATACCCTGCAAAAATACACTGAATGTACAAATTAGTCTTGCATTGATGCCACCACAAAAAAAAAAAAAAATCCTTTTTTCTTAAAAAGTAGCTCTGTGGTCTTTTCATCCTCCTTGGTTTCTCTGCCCCTACATTTCTGTCAGTGTCTGTGCTCATTGTTCCCATGCTCCTCACAAGGAGATGTAATTCATCCACAGCTCTTTAGGAAGATGATGTTTCAATATTCTGCATGGTAATGAGGAGCTCGACAAATATTTTGC
Source organism: Melospiza melodia melodia (assembly GCF_035770615.1). Lineage (NCBI taxonomy): Eukaryota > Metazoa > Chordata > Aves > Passeriformes > Passerellidae > Melospiza > Melospiza melodia. Next base: position 74,190,148 of record NC_086226.1, on the reverse strand, counting down.
ATCACATTTACTATGAAAAAAAAGAGACACCCATCCTAGAAATCATTTTTGTATGTGACTCATCAGAGAATCTGTTCAAAATTTAAGGACCTGAAGTAGATATTGTGAAACACACTAATAAAATAAACAACAATAACAGAAGTACTGTACAGGCATTTTAAAAGAACTCAACATGAAAAAGCTCAGTAAGGGATGACAGTGGGTTAACTCTCATTCAGCCAATTCCTTGGCATGTAAGGACTAGAAATGCTGAGCAGTAAGCAACTACCACCAAAAAACAAACAAACCCCAAAAAAAACCCAAAAAAACCAAACTACTTCCACAAAGAAGACTGCTAATGTGAACAGAAACTTCAAATAAAAATATGGTTACTAGAACCTTACAAAAACACGTGGTTTATATGAAAATCTCTTGGCATAGATTTAGGGAAAGGGAACCCTACTTTTCAGACCCATTTAAGATCTCTGAAAGAGTCAATAAATACAGAGTGCTGTAGCTAACAAAATCAACTCTGGCCTTCTCAAAGAGTTCCCAAAAGGTTACTAGGTAACTAAGCAGCTATAGGATGAGGAAGGATCCTTACAAATATAAACAGAAATGCATCACCCAAGGTATAGATCTCTACCTGGCTTGCTCCTACCTGGAATAATATGTGCAAGGGAGGAAGGTGGAAGCCACAGCCAAAATAAATTAAAAGATAATTCCTCCCCACTGTGGTTTATAGGCCTGTGGTGTGTCCTTGCTAACCAGAGGTTGCTGATACATGGAATTGACATGAGTTCAAGGGGGACTGGAGAAATTCACATCAACAAACGCCCTGTATTTACTGGGGGATATTAGATATTACATCCAGCTCAAGAAGTTCTCTGAGCTAAACAGAAAAAGAGGGCAGCAAAAGGCAAGTGTCACTCACCTGCCTGGTTTTCATCTCTGAGCATCAACTATTGCTTATGACTACTTTTTCCAACAGTGAACACTTAGAAATACTATGACTTGCATGATACATATGTTTTATTACAACTTACATACAGGAAACTCTCCAGCAGCAAGCTTCTGAACTCTGACACTTGAAAAGAGACTGCAACTACACTGTCAGCAAAATTACATGCCTTTCCACTCGTTTCACCAATGACCAGGAACAGATCAATCAGTATAGGTGCTGAGAAGCCTTTTTTCCCTGGCAGCTATGCACAAGCATTTCGGTTCAGGAACTTGCTCTTTCTTTACTAAAAGTACATACATACATACATAAGCATACAATCAGATTGTGAGATATTTCTGGAAGACCATAAGTCACTGTCTGCTTCAAAAAGACACCTGAATTCACAAGCTGTATTAACCAATGCTCGAATGGATTTCAAAATTAGCGATAAAGCTGTTAGGTAAGGCTAGTTTTTCATTTTCTTTTGACAAAGCACCAAAGACAGTGCAGATGTACTGAGCCTCATGTGTCTTGCTGCATGGCATTGAGGGGACACATTGCTTACCCTTTGCTTTTCTAAGGCGAGCATACAGAGAAAAGGTGTAGCACCATCTCTGTGTTGAGCCTCTAGGTATTCCCCACCACATTTACCGACTCTTTGGACAACAGAGTTAATTCATGTCATGTTGCTGCTTCACAAGAGGTGTGTACATGCCTTTAGGACATGACGGCCTCAGGACAAGAGGCAACAAGCAGAAACTGACGCACACGAAGTTCCACCTGAACATGAGGAAGAACATCTCCACTGTATCTGGAACAGATTGTCCAGAGAGGTTGTGGAGTCTCCGTCATGGGGATACTCAAGCACCATCTGGATGCAATCCTCCGCCGTGTGCTTTGGGATGGCCCTGCTTGAGCAGGGGGTCTGCACCAGAGGACCCAGCGCTCCCTCCCAGCCCGACCCGTCCGCGACTGTGCGATGCCACGGGCGCTGGAGGGCGCACAGGGCGAGCGAGAGACCCTGCTCACACCGACCCGCTCCGTGCGGGGGTCCCTGAGGGGGACTCAGTCCCCGCCGAGCCACCGACCCGCGCCCGCCCGGGGCCTCAGCGCCACCTCAGGGCCAGCGGGGCGGGACCCACCGGCCCCGCGGCACCTCCGCGGCCCCACGCCCGCGTCACCTGCAGCGCCCGCACACGGGCCGCCTCTCGCAGCACTCCACCGGCAGCTCCCACAGCCCCTCGCAGCCCTCGCCCTCCCCGCCCGGGGCCGTGGCCGGGCCAGGATCCGCCCCGCCGCCGCCGCCGCCGCTGCCCTCCATGCCGGCGCGGCGAGACCGGGAGACCGCCGACCGCCAGGGGGCGCCATCCGGCAGGAGAGCGCGCGGCCCCCGCTCACGTGAGGCGGCGGCACCGCCCCTTCCCCGGGCCACGCCCAATAGGAGCGCGCGAAGAGCCGGCGGAACCCCGCCCACCGGGGCGGTGCCAATGCGAGTGGCTCGCGCTCCGCAGCGGGGCACGGCCGGCAGGGGGCGCTGTCGGCGCGCGGCGGTCGCGCGGAGCCGCGTGGCCTTCCCGGGCACTGCCGGGAGCGCGCGAGCCCCGTCCCGGCGGGAACGGGGAACCCAGAGCGGGACACGGGGAACCCCGGCCCGGCCCTGCCCTCACAGCACGGGCACCGGGACCGGGCGAGCCCCGTCCCGCCGGGAACCGGGAACCCAGAGCGAGACACGGGGAACCCCGGCCCGGCCCTGCCCTCACAGCACGGGCACCGGCACCGGGTGAACCCCGTCCCGCCCCTGCCCTCAGCGCACGGTACCGGCACCTCCGGCAGAGAGCGGCGAACAGCCCAGCAGGGCCGGAGCTGACAGCGCAGCTCCTGGTGCTACTAGTGACACTGGGGTGGGAGACTGAATTTTTAATACTTTTTTTTTTTTTTTTTTTAATCACAGACTTCTGGTTATTACCTAATTATTTGACCACTTAAATTGATGTTTTATTCCAAGTGCTGCAGAGTAAGACTTCGTGTGCCCCAGATCCCTTATACCCTGTCCTGGCCTCGCTCAACTCCAGTGGAGTTTCTGCGGCACAAGACACAGTGTAAGTTATACTGTGGTCATGTTGCAGTTTACATTAGAAATCTACTGAAATATAGCAGCCAGTAGATTTCCACACAAGAGATCTTCTCCTGAAATTAGCATCTGCTGATGAGTGGGCCGGTTGTATTATTTCCTGTTTTCTGTTCTGTATCCAAAATAAACTGTATTGTATTTACGTATTTACAATCATCAGACTAATTTGATGTAATTCAGGCCTCCTGCTATTAAATTCATATTGTGCAATACTCACGCACAATATTAACATAGTTTTGCTTTTAAGTGGTGTATTTTTGTACTATACTTTTTTATTTGTAGCTCAAATTTGTAGCACTAATTTTCTTGTGTAGCCATTGAAATAAATTTTCCTCACAAGATTGAAAAAAATCAGAGATCATTGATTCTGATGCTGGCTAAATACTTATACACTGTAAATTTAAAAAAAAAAAATTTAAAGAACCACCAAAGAAATTTTAAAAACACCAAAGAAACAAACAGAAAGAAAAAAAATCTAAGTTAAAAGGAAAACACCACTATGAAAATTCAAAATTATGAAGTTATCTATTGCTAGTATTATAGCCCACCTGATTTAGGAGAGGGAGACTAATGTGGGTGGTGGGGAAGGTTGAAACTTTTTTGTTAAGCTGAAAGCCTTATCACGAGGTAAATTGTTATAACCTATGAACAGCTTATTCAGGCCAGTTGTTAGAAGGATCACAGTTGTAGTGGACAGGACAAGGAGTATTAATGACAATTTTCCTAGTTCCACCTTACTGGGGAGGGTCCCCATGCAGGGCTAGCAGCAGCAGCCTGGATATGCCTTCACAGCTTCCCACAAGTCTCCAAAGACTTGAATTTTTTATCTGCTCTGCTAAGTATAATCAGCCTTAAAAGAAAGTAAACCATTGTAAACTGTTCTGGTCAGACCACACAAAGGAAAACAGATCTGCAGATAGAGATGCCTAAAATAAATGTAACAATAACTTGGTCTGAAGCAATTTTGTTGCCAAGGAAATGGGTGAACGTGGCAGCGAATATCGAGAGGTTCAGAAGCCAGAGGATGCTTTTGTCTGTATGCGTAGATCTGAAGAACAAAGTGAGTCAGTTGAAATGGAAGGAAAATGGAAACATGAGATCAGGTTAGGATAACCTGACCATGACTAAAAGCTAGGCTTGAGGACAGAGGGTTCCTGTTAGCAGAACATTGCTGTTCTGGACTACCAACAACAGTAGAAGGGATTAAAAGCCAGATGAACGCCACCAATTTTTTTTTTTTTTTTAACAAAGCCACAGTTTGCTGTATTTGTGTGTTTCAATGCATCTTTTCTCACTAAAGTCCAAACAACTAAAACTTTGACACTAAATACTAATTTTTAAAAATTGGAAGCATTATTTTTTGGCCAAAACATCTTGTTTGAATAAGGAGGGATTTAAGAGGAAAAATGACTGTATATTGAAGTCTAAGACAAAAATTAAAATATATTTTATGGCAGATCTTGTAATAATAATCTTTTGCAGGCTAATAGGGTATTTATTTTCACACTATCTTTTTAATACATTAGTAGCTTGAGTATTCAATGTGCAGACTTGAGTGCAAATTAGCTTGTCCACCATCATATTAGAAACCTGAGGAATTTGCAGCATCTTCTTGGACAAATGTTTACAATTTGTAAACTCACAGCCCTAAATGATAAGGTGACTGGGAGTTTCTTGCTTGCATTAAATACATTTACTGCACTGTTCCATTTTTGGAATATTAAATGGTCACATGTTTAGTGACTCACTGTAGTGTGGAAAGTCCATAAAATTTTATGAAAAGTACCATTCTTCTGCATGTCCAATCTCTACTGCATCTTTTATAAACCATTTCTCTTTTATTCTAGGATTTAGTATTTATTTTATTTTAGGGTTAGCCCTTACTGAGTAAGAACAAGTTACATTTCCTGCTGCTACAAATCACCAAAAGTCCCTTCCTCACCAAGAAGTTCAAATTTAATATACATTTATTTTAAGAGATAGAAAAAGCTGTCAGGATTGCAGTGCTCAAAGAAGCATATTCAAATGGCAGGTGTAGTTTCCAGGGAGCTTTAGCCAGTTTAATTCCAAGTCCCGTGTTTCTACTGGCTGTTTTGACCCAGAGTTTCAAATATCAGTGTAAGTAATCTGAAATCCTGCTGGATACATCATATTTTTTCTTTTGTTTTCTTTGTAAAATCTGAATCCTCATACAGAGTGTTCCTTCATGGCAGCTGACAGCTGTTGAATTCGGGCAGCCGTGGTTCATGTTTCCTGTCCATGCCCATCCTTGTCCATGCATTCAGGTGATGGATCCAGCGTTCAAGCCTGAGCTGTCTCACTGCACAGCCCCTGGTGTCAGCAAGAGGCACAGTCTGCGCCACTGCAGCGGGAGCTGGGAGCTTGGAAGCCGTGCTGAGCTAAACTGCTGCCTCAGGGCACCACAAATGTGCCTGGAGAACTGGCTGGCACTGGGAAATGTGGGCCAAGGGGAACAAGTTTGAGACAGGTGAACTGGGAGATGCTTACACGAAGGCCGCCATGAAGAAGAGGGCGTTTTTTTGTTGTGCAGTTCTGCCTCATTGCCTCACAACAGAAGACAGACAAACATCTTGGTGTTTGTACAGCAGAATGGCACCAACAAAGCACCTTCTAAGCTGGCAACATGTGCAAACAGAAGCCCATGTGCAATATGGAAGACTGTACTAGATAAGGAGGTTCCAGAGTAATGTTGGTAAATACCACTCAGGGTGGAAATGGAGCTCAGTGCAGGAGAAGTGTGGGGGTGTCTGAACTCAGCACCAGAAACTGCTGAGTTTTGAGGAAGAGCTCGCTTTTTGTTTGACCTAAGCATGTACTGACCTGATTTGTCAGCTCCCTTGTTTTCCCAAGACAGGCCTTTTTGAAGGAAAAAGAATGTTTTAGTGAGACAAGATAGCTGCCCAGAATAATCGTCTCCAACCTCCCACCAAGGACTTTGTGGCTGTTGCTGGAGGTACTATATTTTTCCACATGCACAGAGATACTGTGAGACTTAAGGGCAAAAATTGCCTGTGCCTGTCTCTATTCCTTAAGATTCTGTTCTATAACAGATTTGCAACACAATGATGAGAGTAAAGCACCCCATCTTACTTGTTTGCCTGGGCAGCTAAGGATTACATTCCAGGGAACAAAAAATAGAAACTAAAACAAAACAAAGAAACAAACAAAACAGAATACACACCAAAAATGGAAAAAAAAAAAAAGAAAGAAAGAAAGAAACCAGAACAAAAGAAACAAAAAAACAATGACAAAGATTTAACCATCCAGTATTAAAAAACTGATTACATGGTCAGACCTGTGTAACATTTATGTACAGTGTATATTGTTATCTCCGCTTCTTTTAACCCGTGGGTTTCAGACATTACTCATTATGTTTAAAGGCTTTGGATTTGTCTGTCATTTATGATAAGTCACTGCTTTGTAAATACTGACAGCAACTTGAGAAATGGAGAATTCATTTCAGCTATTTTTGTTACTACTAGGGGCTTGGAAATGTCCTTTACATAAACTGGAGAAACAGCAACAGCAATAGAAACATCCAGTTTGCTGCTTATTTTTCCTTTGTATTTTTTTTTCTGTAGACCCAAGAACTAACATTTGTACAATCATGTCCAAAATGCTTTGCAGCAGTGATTATGCCTTTATTCTGCCTGATGAAAAGCCTTCTGCAGGGCTTGTTCTTTAGCACCTCTCTTCTACATATTTGCCAAAAAAAGAATATTTTCCATAGCCTCGTTTACTTCCCAGAGAGACAGGATTTTGGGGATAATAATGTTTGTCCATTGAAACTTTCCTCACACCTTGCAGATACTCTGTAAGAACATGCAGTTAGGAACTATATTTGTGTGAGGAAATAGCTTAAAATAACATTCCATCCCAGCTGTCTCATGCCATCTCCTGTACATACACTTTTATTTTTGGCGTACTACACAGATGAGTTACAGTGAAATAATAAGGGCGTGACTTTGCAAGGTAACTACTGCATTTCAAAACCACTGGTTTACATGTTTTCACATACTGTTAATACCAGGAAGTGTTCTTTCTCATTCTCCCTTGAGGATAATTGCCAGCCATTTTGAAAAAAATAATAATGAAGACAATGATACTATGAGTAGAACCTTATTTCTTTACTTAGTCTTAAAGCAGTGAAACTTTTTAGTGAATCTGCATTGGAAATCAAGTGAAGTTACATAAAGGTACTTACACAGTAATATTTTTCTTCCACAAATATGGAAAGTACTGGGTAGGACAAATATCTGTACAGACTGGAGCTTTGCTTTTGAAGTCTCACCCCGGTTAGCCTCAGTGTCTTATGTTAGCCTCACTCCGAAGAGAGAAACCCTAAGGAAGCCAAAGGCTGGTCTGCAGCTGTGCACTTTTGCAGTTACCATTCATCACTTGCAAATACATTTTACAGTGTTTACCTCACACAGATATACTAGCAGAGCCCCAGCCTCTGGCATAGAAACAATTAGGCCAGCAGACATTATTGAAAGGCAGCTTTTGAATATTTTGGTTGCATTTGTTATGATAAAGTGTTTCCAATTGGAAAGAAGATGGCCCCTTCCAAATGAACTTAATAAAACCTGCAGAGCTTGTGTGGCTGTTTGCAGTCTACCTGTAGGAGCTCAGCATTCTACATTTGGTGGGCAGGTGCCAATAGCTCTGTAAGTATTTGTTCCTGATCAAGTAGTCACTTTTAGTGGTGGATTAACAATTCCTTCTCCTAATGAGAACTGTAAACAAACAGACATATTGGATTCTCATGAAACAATGTTGGCTTGTTCCAGCTCGGAAACTGGTGAGTGCTGGCAGGGTAGCAGGTGTTAGACGATGCTGCTGCAGGCTGCCTCCAGCCAATTTCCATCAAGCTCAAATGAGCACGTTGTTCAAGCCTGCAAACTTTAAAAACTGCAGCATATTTCTAAATGCAAAAAATAATTTGAAAGTGCACATAAATTATCAGAGCTGGTGAAGGTCATGATCTTTCCCACCTTCCTCCACTCTCCATCTTGCCTGGTGCTAATATGAGTCCCCACAGATGTGCCAACACAGCCACCCTGCATGTTTCTTTCTCTATTTCCTCTCAGGTAGACCGGCTGGGTTTACCCAGCCAGGCATTCATGCTGGCATTAGCATGCTGATGGGAAGAATGAGGAGGAGAAAAATGTCCTGCTTTCCATTCTGATTTCTAATGACCATGAAAAAGTGAAAGACCAGTAAAAATGTAAATGCTGTTTTTCTGGACATGTAGTGCTGCCTGCAGAGGTTGGCCTTGGTCACCAGTTGCTGTCTTGGTGTGGGCCAGCCCTGTGATGAGTAGTCATGATATACTCAAAGAGCATATGGCAATATATGCAAGTATTGCCAGCTAAAAATAACTCTTCATGGCAGCTTCACTAGTGTTTTTTTCTGTCACCCTTCCTTTTGTGAGCTGCCACTCTTCCTTTCCTGTTGCTCTGCTGCTACAGTGTTCATCTCGTCTGTGCCACGATGTGCTGTGAAACAACCTGCCAGGCTGCTGCTTAGACCTGCTCCCTGCCAGCACAGCATGCACAAGGCTTCGCTGATCTGGAAAATCTCTGTGTACTCAATTCTTTGTTTCACTGTTATGGGTAGGTTGCAAAAGATGAGAAGAGATCATAGGCTGGAAAAATACACTGAATTATAATTTGGTTGCCTAATTCAGTTCATGAGTCTGATTGCTTTTATGCTTGTAAAAGCTAACTGCCTTCTCAGTTCCTTTTGGTTTTGTCTGTTGCAAGTAGATCTCTCATGTTGCGCAAGAAAGTCACATGGAACTTCATAAAGTTATTCTATGAGGTCACATGTAAGTGTCATCTTCTTTTTGAAACAGCTTAGACTGAACATCTGAGGTAAGTGAAATATATCATGTGACAGATCACTTACATTCATTTGCTTCTTTCACCAAACATTTGTAAGGTGTAAACACATTCTTCAAACCCAGTCATTTCAACACTGATTTGAAAGTTTGGTCACTTCTAATGGCTTCACTCCTGACACATAACTAACAGCAGGTAATTCCAATCACTAAGCCTGTAGTTGTACCCTGTGATTGCAACTCTGATGACTTGGAGTACATTACAGTAAGAGGTTACTGAGACCTTCATGCTTATTTCAAAATTCTTAACTAAAGTCAGATTCAAAAATCAAAACTATGCACTGTATAGAGACAAGTGCAGTTGGTTGTATAATCTCGATGTGCTGTGTATGCCATTTTGTAACTGTAAAATGCAGTTGAAAATACAAAGAGCAGATGTAAAATAAAACAGGTAAACTTCAGTGATGGAGATTAAAATAGGTGGATGAGAGCTGTCCCTTGAAGTCATAAAATATTACAGGCAAGGGTTAGTATGTCCTCCAAAGCTTTATACCTTTAGAGGCAAACCATAAAGCTTCTGTTTCAAGGACTACCAAGTGGAAACTCCTGTATGTTGCATGTCTCTTGGAAGCTGACAAGCATGTCAGCAGAGAATTAACTTTTATCTGTTTGTACTGCTGATGTAGATGTGGCTTGTTACAGGGAGAGAAAAGGGGGCAGTTTTCAGAGTACTGACAGAAATCATTGAGTTTTTATTGAAGTCCTCTAGAAGTCAATGTTCCAATCAGCTGTACCTTTACAGGGCATTTTGAGATGTCAAAACCAACCCCTTTTTCCACTCAATTTAAAAGCTTTGCATTTAGCAAGTCATTTTGAAGCCATAAGAAAATAATTACCTGAGTGTGAAGTTTCTTAGATTTCTGGTCGGGAAGCTGGTCAAATGCCATCATTAGAGTAATTTTTATTCTTTCTGCTCCATTGTCAGTAATGGTATGGCCTACCCTAGGTGGTCAAAGGAGACAGGGTCCACTTTTCTGGAAACTGTTGCCTGTTCTTTAACTCCCACAGTAAGTGTAGCTGAATTACTTCTGCACTTAATGAATAGTCAAGTAAAAAGCTTTAAAGGTGTATGAAAGAAGTCTAAACTGTACCTGTCTTGCAATGTAACATTCAGTTTGTGCTCTTTTTCTTCTATCAGAAGGGCATATGCAAGTAACAGAGATTATTTATTGATACAAAGAATGCACCTCTAAATAACAGAAGTATCTCTCTCTTTGAATCCAAGATGTTTTGGTCATTTGGAAAATATGACAACACAAAGAGGAAATGTCAGGACAATTTTACTCATGTCCATGAATTTAGCAATATCATGCCATTTCTTAGGTTGGCCAGTTTCACAGACTGGATGCATAATATATTCCATAGGATTTGTTTTGTCTGGTTCTGCAAATACAGCCTTCCAGACAAGACTACAGCAAATACAGTAAAAGCCTCAGGTGACAGCAATAGCACAGGAGATTTGGTTGAGTTTTCTTGTGAAGAACAAGAAAGTAACAAAATTATTCCATAAAATGTGAGCATTTCAAGTTTCCTCTCCATACTGTGTAAGAAAATTATTGAAAGATGTGAAAACATACAGTAAGTCAGAAAAGCTGTCTTATTCCAAAGCAGCACTCATGCAGCCCTATTGTCCTGAATTTATAGATCCAACACTTGACTAGTATTAAAGAGTGTATCTGAATATCTGCCATGCTACTCTAGGACTAGGTTGTAGTTAGATACATATCACAGTAAACAGTGAGAGGGGCAATTATGCAAACAGAAGTTCATCCTGTGTAGTAAGCGAGATGACAATAGTATATGACATGGAAAGAAAGTTTCATTCATGAGACACATATTTCCAGAAGAAAGAACTTTGAACAAAACTTAGCCTTAGACACCAAAGTATACAGCACAGGAGATAATTTTTGCCTCTGTGCTAGCAGGGGTGCAGTAAGTAGATTGATTCAGGGTGCTTCCTGGTACTGGACAGGAGCTTTCTTGGATGCTTCAAACTCACAGGGCAGATCAGTTCTCTTGCTTTGCATCTAACAGTGTAGATGTCCCATATCTGGTGCTATTAGGTACTGTTTCTTGTCCCTGGCTTACACTCCATGACATACTGCATCTCTCTGAGCCATACTGGTAGTTTATACTTATTCTAATGGCTAAGCCTGAGTTGTTAAATGGATGCACATAAACAGCCAGGATAATTTTTAGAAAAATGTTAGCAATGGTGCATAATATATTAATATCCCCCTTAGTTACTTCTGCATCTTGGGTTGTGGCACTCTGTTTTTGCTTTGGTTCTGATCATTGTGCTTCCTCTGGCATATATTTGCTAACCCTTCATAATGCGAGCAATATCTTTAATGGTATCAGACATTTAAAGAAGTTAAAATCAAAGTTCATGGGTTTGTATACCCTACAAAGAAATGTTTTACATAATAGAAAATACTGTCAGGCAAAACCTACTCTCTCTTCCAGTAGCTAGCAAATCAGAGGAAATAAAAACAAACTGCCTTATTAATTTTAGGAATCTTATTATTTTACTGAGCAGACTGTTTCCTTCTTAAATACCCTGATTTTAATGCTTTGCCAGAACCTGATCAAATTCTTTTCCTTAGATTGGACTGATTCTTTTTCCCCCAAGAAATTTAACATTCTAACAAAAGTTTTGAACAGTGCGAAATAACTCAAATGTGTAGTTCCATGAGTGGTCTTGCACAGTAAATTGTTGTGGTAGTGTCAATATATTTCTATTACTTCACCATCTGCTTGATACGTAATGTAGTAGGCAAGATCAATGCCTAATATAATTATGTCAGTAGAAACCTTGATGTAATGTTGATATTATGTCCCTGCAATGTACTTCCTAGGGCAAGGACATGGCATATATTATCTTTCATCTGCAACTTTAATGTTACTTCAGCCAGTCTACAAAACCCCTCGCACTTTGCAACAAGTCACAACAGGGATTTTCCTGAAAGAATGATGGATTGATTTCTCCCTGACACTGTCCTACTAAGGACAGAGAGTTGTGCAGGGGCTAAATAGCGTGATGGCTAAATAGAGCTGTGCCTATGTGGAAATCAAATGTAGTAGTGATTTTAGTGTAGATGATTTTAGCCATGAGGCTGCATTGGAGGGATGGGGAAGAGAAAAGCAGGGTGTATTATACAGTGCTGTAGATGCCAGCCCAGCAAAATCATTAAAAATATCCTAAGGACAAAGGAGAGAGGGAATATGCCACTATTATAAGGTAGTTCACCCTGGACATGTGTTTGAATTTTATAGCATTGCCTGCTAAGACAAGAGCATGGTCAGTCATGGTGTTGGACAGACACTTCAGGAATGAGCCTATTCTCTGGACAATCAGAGCCAGCTTTTATATCAGTGGGAGCAGTGAATCCCAAAGTATCTGCTAGCATCATTTTCTTTCCAAGACCAAGACCTGATAGGTCATGGGTTGGACTTGATGATCTCAAAGTTCTTTTCCAACTTGATGATTCTTTGGCTTGTAGAATGAAAAGTAATTTAATTTGTGGCGGTTGGACTAGATGATCTCTGAAGGTCCATTACAACCCTAACTTTTCTGTGCCTCTATGAGTTAGAAGGCTGTAAACTTAAAATGCTGCAAAATTGTGGGGAAAAGCCACAAGGTTTTTAACAAGCTGGATCCAAGGAAAAAGGAGACTCATAGGATCTATCAATTTTCTTGAATATTGCTGAACAGTATTTTTAACAAACCAGGATAAGAAGGCAGTATTGATGTATGATCTGAAGCACAGAGGAATTTAAAGTTCCATGTTGCAACAGTGCAGCCCACAGACTAAATAAGAACTTCTGTGAGATAATATGAGAAGATGGCTCAATGGACTTCCTATTGAGAACAGTAAAAAAATCAGCATTCACTTCAGTGAAGAGTGGGAAATGGGCTGGAAGGAATTTATCTCATGCAGGTTCAGCTAAGGTGACATCCTCATGGAAAGAGAAAACAAAATGACAAAAGCAGCAGGATGTGTCTATTCAATGCTAAAAGAAAAGCCACTTAACAGCCAAACAACACAAATACTGCAATTAATATGGAGTTTAGCTGCATCACATTACACAAAGGTGCATATTTCAGAATTTTCTGTAGCTTGAGCCACATCTGACACTGATTTTTCTCTTGTGTATCTGTGTGATCGTGTGCAGCAGAGGTCTTTATTATGGTGCTGCCACCCAAAATTATGAAGCAGACAAAAAGTAGCAGTGTGTGTCAATTTTGTGTGTCCTTCTCAGTTGCAAAATTATGAAAACAGCCTCTATGTGAAAAAGGTGTGCTGATATCAACAAAGGTGATGAATTCATAGGTAGCTTGTAAAGGTTTATCCTCAGATTACCTTGATTTGCACACAGCTTGTTTACTATGGCACAATAGAGAATTTGTTGTGTGATGCATGTCCTGCAAAGTCAGAAAAGTGTATGAATGAGCAGTGACATTACTGGGGAAATGTATTTACACAACTTTCAGGTGCTCAGCATGTGCATTGCACTCCTTTATGTAAAGGTAGAGAATTGTTAAAAGGCATCTTTTAATGGAGAACAGCTAATTGTGAAATAATCTGGTGTGTATCAGTCTACAGACCACCAGATTGGTCCGGTGCCCATAGCACATTTGTAAAGAGATTGAAAGAAGCAACAATGGGAGCTGCATGTGAGCCTGAACAGACATGACAGGCAGGTTATGCAGCTGCCTGGTGCTCCAGTTGCACCTATCAAAAAACCACTAGAAGGTAGGTTTGAAAAACTTAGATCCTAATAAGGGAATAAATGTGAATAAATTTAGCATCCAAAGCATCTTAGGCCAAGGACTCAGATATTTCACTTGACAGCGGTAGTGAATGAGAAGGGACACCCTTCCATCTCTGCTCAGTTAATTTAGTCCTGTCTGCTCTCTCTTGGGAGAGGCTCTTAGGGTGGCTTTGGCCAAATATTTGCAATAAACAAGCAACCAAATAACATCTTCAGAGGGCACTAGTGAGCTTCTCAAAACAGGCAAGTGCCCAGATATATTGAGGGGTAAAGTGTTCCACCAATATTTATGTACTTCTGAATCCATCAATGTCACACACCAAATCATACATAATTTTTCCAATTTACATAAAAGATTATTATGTTTTTACTTTTTGTATATGTAGTATCTATGAAAGGGTTTAGAAAATTTCCAGATCCATCTCCCAGTTCTTGTAATCAGTGAATAAAATGCACATTTTGCCAAAATTAGATAACTTGTTTTAGGAAGAATGAAGCAATTTGTAGATATTTTTCTTATTAGACTTCCCCAAATGTGATAAAACTGACAGCTGATAAATATACCTAATGAATTACATTGGACTTTTCGTTCTCCTTTCTGTTGCTGGACCAGTATATAAAATTGTGCAGCAAATCTACTATTTTTCCTTCTTTTATGAAATTTTAAATTTCTTCAAATTCAAGTATTTTATTTAGTATAATATTATGGCCTTATAACAATTACCATTTCCCAAATTTAAAATGTTTTTATGGTCATTGTGAAATATAGCTTCTTAAAAAAGAATGCTGATATATAGCTTCTTAAAAAAGCATTGGAGTTGGAGGCCCATAAATTAAATTTCAGAACTAAACCAAGTTTAGAATTAACATGGAAGTCACAGATTATGAAACGTGAACAATTAATTTGTTGGGGTTTTTTTTCCCAATAAATGCTTATATCCTTTGTTAAAATGTTATTGGGAGTTGTAATGCTTTTGGTTTGAGCCCTGCTTTTCCTTACAGTTTTGTAAGTTATTGAAGATGACAGTTTTAAAATTGCACAAGCAGTACAGAAACCAAGACATAATACTCACTGGTACTTTCCTGAGACCAGTTATTTTTATTTAGATGCACAACAATCATTCAATGGAAAATTACCTTTGTCAAAGTAAATTTTATCTATGGTAAAATCCAAATGGTTGATTTTAACAGTTTTCATATTTTATTTTGTATTTTCTGTTGCTTATTATATAGCGCATTAAAATAATTAAATATTGATTTGTCAAGTAGTCACTTGGTGTTAATGCAAAAACTGTAATGCTGCATCTTGGGAAAAAAATCCATTTTATATCAGATAGTATTTCTTAGGTAATATGAAAGCACTGGGAATTCTTAGAATGATGAAAATCTTGTAACCCAAAAGTCCACGTGTTATTGATTGAATCATCTAGCAATGACATAATTAAACATTCATATCTCTTCATATTTCAAGTAATCATTGCTGATTGCTATGCATGCTGAAAATATGCCAAATAGCATGCATTGGTGGATTCATGGTCTCTTTCTCTTACACAAAAAACCACAAAGATGGATGTACACATTTGCACACATAGACTTGCAATGAGGTTAACAGGACTGGTCAATGTTTACATGGACCTCAAGAGCAGGAAACAATTTCCTAGATTTAACTGCCAGTTTTAGGCTTTCAAGTGCTGGTTATTTAGTTATCTGTTTAATTATTTTCCTCTGGAGTAGTATATTTAAACACAGGATCTAATTATAGACTATAAAGTGTTGCTATAAATTTTATTTTTCCCTCTTACTGGGGCAAGACTGGAGCTTTCTATTTTTATTAGAAAGAAGAGTAAGCTGCGAATGCAAACCAGAATACATACCACGCCTCTATTTTATCATGTGACTGTATTTGCTACCTCTGTTCTTAGTGAAGTCCTCCAGAAAAAACAGAGATAAAATACTTGATACCAAGTACATGCAACAATTCCTTGTAGACATTAGATTAATTAGAGCACCACTGTTTACTTAGCAGTACTACTGAATCACAGCAGTCCTTGCAATGGAAATTCTGCAGTTAACATACAGAAGACGACACTGAAATTGCAGAAGATAAATGTATTTCTCTTCTTCCAAAATGTGTTTAAGGACAGTGTCTTTACAACACAGCTGACAGTCTACTCCATAAATTTTTTACATGTGAGCCACTTGTATTTACAGAAGAAAGCTTTGCACAGCTGTTTTTCATTTGCCCTATTGGTATTTTAATACCTGTATGGTTCAAGCAGATTTTGTGGTTTTAGATCACTGCTGAAAACTTGTCAGGACAAACTGCTTATGAATCCATATACCGGTTTCCAGAAGAAAGACTGAAACAGGCCAGTCTGGAGTCTCTATTTACAAAATTATTTAGCAAATCAAAGCAGAGGACACCAGCTTCTTGATGGCTGTTGTTGTGGCCTTTCTGTCACATTTTCCTCTTATGTTTAATTCCTTTTCAGATGTATACTTCTGGTACAACTGGATCTCTTCTTTTCACACATGCAGGGGAAAAAAATCCTACTACTTGTTCCATGGGGTTGGAAGAACACTGTGGAAAAAAAGCACCTTCCAGGTTTTATATATGTCCGGCCTCACAGTATTTCCACATTGCTTAGCCAAGTCCTCCAGGGCTATTACAATACAAGTAATAAGCAATAATAACCAAGGCATTCTAGTACTTTGGGGTGTTGAGCATCCTTAACTTCCACTAGAAACTTGATGAATGTGACAGGATTAAGGCCTAAAGCTTTATAAAGCTCCTGGTACCATTCATTTGCTCAGACAGGGATTAAAACAGGCAGGCAGTAGCGAAGTGGTAAATATTGACTCAGCAGTAAATAAAATCAGTCCATTGAGGTGGAGTGTACAATATGTGGTGGAAGAAGAGTCACGAGAAAGCAATATCGCTCTTGGGCAGATTAAACAGTGTACACCACAAACCCACACGCTGTTTCAGGAAAGTCACAGTGTTCATAAAACACAGAGACACTCTACACTCTTAACAATCTTTAAACAAGGAAATTGAGTGTGCTTTTTTTTAATCTGGTAAAAAATTTTTCTCTTTAGTTGCAAAACAGATGAAGTCTGGTACTAACAAACAACCACCACCCTTTAATATGTTTTAAAATGCGCATGTGTAAATTTTATTTCCTGTCCACAACTATGTTAAAAGATCTTATGATTTTTTGTTTATAAAATGGAAGATGTTTCAAGACCATTCTCTCCTATAAAAACACAAACACTCTATTGCCCTGTAAAGAAAAATAGATGACATACAGGTGCTCAAATGATGAGAAACATAGCAATTTTAATAGCTTTTGTCAAGCCTTGTTAGGTGTGTGGTTTCTTCCACTCAGTCACTGGAATACCATTTTATACTCTGCATGTAACAGTCAACAGAGAATATGCCATCAGGCTGCAAAATTTCATTTGTCTCAGCACCATTGTTAAATTTTATGTTTCTGCAGCATTATGAATATGCCATTTAAAGTTGGAAGGAATGTGCATTAACACACAGATGAACACTCTTTCATTTGGTTGCTCTTCCTTTCTCTTCCCTATATGTGGAATAAAAACAGTGTAAAGAAGGTAATATTAATCTTGTAAATGAAAGTATGCCTGACAGTTCAGAAACCCTGCATTTGTACAAATGAATCTGAACTATGTTAATGAAATGTAGCAATCAGAAAAAGATACAATTTTTGAGTGGCATACCATGAAAACTGCAGGCAAAGAAAAAAATACAGAGCTACCTTACAAAATGGCTATGAGATAAGGAGGGGTGTATGCATTTGAGAATAAAATTGCTAGTTCCACTACAACAGGAAAGAACAATGGGCTTTTGTGGTTTTCTTTCCCAATACTTAAATGGCCATCTGCTTAAGTCTGTGTACAGATATAAGGAAAAACCAGTCTTCTATCAAAAGCTCAATCCTAAGAGATCAAAACTTAGCCATTAACAACCTTAAAGAGGTAACAGGATGAAATAATAGCATAAAATCACTCCCCCCCCACCCCACCCCAGGCTAGTCCTTGAGCGTCTCAAGCCATTTTAAAGGCCTAAATATGAATGTCTATGTGCAATAGATTTGTGGAGGTATGCTGATAGTGAATTTGGAAACATATACATCCAAGCTCTTGATATAAACATGAAAGGAAAAGTAAAGTGATTGCATTATACCTCAGGTAAGTTTCTTAGGGACACATATACAGAGTGTCACCGTTTTAAGTTTGATATGGAAACCATATGCCATCTGAAATACCCCAGAGAGTTCCAAATTTATAAAATATTCTTTATTGGAATAGACTGGCAGTATGACGATTCATTATGTGAATATGGAGTCTACATATTTATTTACATATAATTTGACATTTCAGAGTAAACAAAAAAAAATAGTATTTGTTATTATGCTCAACATGAAAATCACAGTTTATAAAAGAGAAATAGACTTACTGAATAATTCAGAATTTACATAAAAAGGACAAATACTTTCTGGTAGATAATATTGCATAATGACTATTTCAACAGCTGTTCATGTGAATTTCAAGTAGCAGGCTATACATCAGCAGCCTGATCAGAGTTCAATGCCAGCAGGTGAGCTGTCAGCAGAACTTCTCTGAGGCCAGATGGGGCTCTCCAGGTCTGCACAAAGAACTGACCCAACCAGACCCATCTTTGCATGGGTGGAAAGAGCCAGGCTCAGTCATTTCCAGGATATTGACTACAGCACTGTGGCACAAAAAGTATCCTGTTCATGTAAGACGGATGACATGTGAAAACTGACTGATGCGTCTGGAAATCATCACTATTTAGCATTTGTAGTAGGGCAGGACTTGTACATGCCAAACAAGATCACTCTCAAGCATGCACTGTGTGGTCCACCAGTGGATATTTTGCACAGCAGCTCCATGCCAGAGCAGCCCTCCTGGCTCTCCCAGCTCTGCTGTGGTGCAGATCTGTATCCTTAGAGCAGCCTGCTGGAAAGTGAGGGCGCACCTGACGGGGCCCCCCACTACTCCCATGCAAGAGATGAAGTCCAGCTTTGCATCCTCAGCTGTCAGGGATCACAGAATATTTTATAAATATATAGGAAAGAGTGGACAGTTAATGTACTATCCACCAGTCCTTTCATAACTTTCTTCAAAAGTAGCTTTAATCTCAGTTATGTGAAATGAATGTAAAACTCTGTATATGAATGGAAAATGAATGGAAATTTTTAGAAGTCTGTTAATTGTTAACTGCTAATTTGCAAGCCTGAGGGATCTAATAATTGTTGATTTTTACCTTAGAATCAACTAGTTATGATACCCTCTGCTGGAACCAAAGAATCACCAAAAGCCAAATAAAACCTGAATTTAATAAATGAAAACATCTTTACCAATATCTTGTAAAAAAGGATCCCAGTCAGTACATATCTCCCTCACCAAGTAAAAGGTCATATCAGATCACTGAAGTGAAAAGCAATGTACTGCACTGTGCAGGAGATGTGACAGCAACATTAGCTGTTACAAAACATCTTTCACCAAATGAAAACTGTACCAAGAAAAAAAAAAAAAAGAAAACCAAATATCACTCTAACCTTCAGGCTACAAATAATGAAACTTGGGGTACTGAACACATGAATAAAGCCAGCTTTTTTGGAAAGAAAGGTTTCATAAAGTGGTCTTCTGTTCAGAATCTCATTACTAAATGCCAATATGTATGTATTTATGCATTTCACATTTTCCCAAGATTCTATGGTGTGTGTTTTACTGTTTTACACTTTTAGGAGTCACAAAAGCTCAACAAGAGAATCAAGTAGTCGTTCAAGTGATTGCCAGTGTGATCACAAAGGGAGAACACCAGATCTTGAGGAGATCAGCAAGTGCTCTTCAGGCTTAACCTCACTAAGGTCCACCTTTGCCTTGTGTATTCACAAACCAAAGAAACCCTGCAGAAAAATCAAGGGTAGCAAAGACAAGGTCAAACAGCATATGAGGTGCACAGCTATTCCTGGCTGCAGCGCATTGGTTTTTTCACATGAAAGGTAAAATATAAATGTAAAATGTGTTACCTTCCTGTAGCTAATTATTAAGAAATACAGGAAGAATATAATTTCTAATACCATAGAAAAACTCTAAACATGCCACTTAAAATGCCAGCTTCTTTCAAGCTGCCTGTATATCATTGACATAAGTGACCTCACCACTGTTAATGAGTGACTCATGGATGTTTCTTGTGCAGAAAGAACACAAAGTGTGTCATTGTAATTCTGCAAGTGAAATAATTTACATATGTATACCAATTTTGTGCTGCATTACACTGAAGAATATTGTTAATGTGGATTTGATGTGCAGATGTGCAATTTTGGATTTAGAAGAGACTCGTGGGAGTATGATTTAAAATTCTCATTTAGACTTTCCTTGGATACTGTCAGGAAAATATATGCAGGATCTACTAATGAGAAGTGTGTATGCATATACTTGGTATTGCTTTATGGAGCATTTAAGGGCCTCATTGCTACTGAAACAGTAATACTTTTCTCAATAATCAAAAAGCAGTAAATTGTTCACTTCCAAGCACAAATGCTGCAGTTCTGTCAGGTTTTCAGAACAGCCAAAGCCAGTGTCTGTTAAAATATTGGGAAATTAGGGTTTTTCCTTTCTGACCTTCCTGATATTCTGATACAGATACCATTTCATACAGCTCCCTTTAAAGAAATAAAGGCCTGAGTGAGTATACTCATTAGCAATTATGAATGACAGGAGTCATCAGCTTGTGAAAAGAACTGCAGTACCTGAAAGACTCAAATAAAGAAGATTTACTGTGGTTAGGGGGGAAATAACAAAAAGGAGTTTATAATGTTACTTTATAATACTGTAGGTTAACTCAATGCCTATTCTAGTTTTTTAATTCTTCTGAGAGAAAGGAAAACCAAAGATCTTAAAAGAAGAAAAAGTGTTTATTGAGAAGGCGAGAAAATATGCAAAATGAACAAAAATTATATGAAAAAAACTGCTGTTGTAACTGTTAGTTTTCTGAGGTGTATTTTTTTACCCTTAGAAACTGTTGAGTTTTGAAATTCTGAGCTAAACTAACTTACATGTTTTTGTCAACAAGACAACATATAACTACACTTTTAATTGTATTGTAATTAATTGTATTAAACCATTTAAAGCTTTACTTTTTAAATGTCCTACACTGCATTCACTTTGACGTCATAATAAAATATACAGTGGATAATTTGTCTGCAGCTGAATTCACAGATGTTGCAAAAGTGAGGAGGGGCATCAGTCAAACTGCAGGACACATGGCTGGTGGCTGTCCTTGCCATTCCCCAGGCTAAGAAGTGGAAGAAGCACAGCAGCAGTGTCAGGGATCAGCAGCAAGGTGAGGTGTGAAAGCTCCAGCGTTACCGCGTGTTGCTGACAGCAAATGTGGGAGGAGGAAGGTAGTGGGCCCTGCTCCTGTGGGGATGGGAGCCCTGACGTGGATTTACACACCTGACAGGTGTATAAAACCTGAACCTCGCTACGGAGGCTTCCACTCTATCCACAAGTTAACACAGGTTAATGTCCTTTCTTCCGTGAAGTAGGCCAAACACTACTAATCTGAGTAGTGACAAAGGTCAAATTCACTTAGAAAGTATTTTCTTAGCATATCAGCATGTTAGGGTGTTGCAGTTATAAATGCCACACTGTGTTGCAGATATAGATTAAAAAGCAGTTATCAACTGCAAAGTAAAACTCTTCCCTTCATCATTTTTGTTGGTGTCCTGAGTTTCCCCTCCTTGATTCCTTCACCCTGCTCAGACAGGGGTCTGGGACTGCTGTCTGCTGTTAGCCTGCTCTTTCTTTTGTTATACTGCAAATCCTATGAGCTTTACACCTATGGACTGAATAAGGCTTGAAGAACCAATATAGACCTGCAGTATCTCTGACCTCTTCTGCCCACATCAGTGCTTGTGGCTGAAGTCCCAGCTGGCTGCAAGCAAAGCAGAGCAGTTCACTGTGTGAGCCCAGAAGTAGCTGGTTGTGATGAAAATTGCAAATGAGGGTCTCTTTCTGTTTTCAGTGATAATTCACTTTCTTACCTAGAACTCAATGAACAGAATTTTTGTTAACTAAAAAAAAATTCACTAAGGTTGACTTTTGAGATTTTGCAGCAGGCAGGAGAATTAAGATAATTTATCAGCGACCAGCAATTCTGCAAGAGTAAAGAGTAAGATCACTACTCATTGACAGGATACTTTGATAAGCTTTTTGATGCTTTGTCAAACAAAAGTGATTAGGGTTATAGGAGTTTGTAACTTTCTTCGGAGGAACATCTACATACACAGAGTGCCAAACCTGATGATTTTTTTCTCATATCAGAAGACTTTAAAAAGAAATCTTTCTTTAATATGCATGAATGATCATCATCAAATTGTGTTATGGTGACATGCTTGTCAATCTGCTTTTCAAAGGATGCAGGGCTTATATTTACTAAAATGATGTGTAAGACATAATGCCTGAAAGTATATGAGATTGACATTGCTTATGCAAAGACCGGAAACGTAGGCATTACCATCTACAGATACACAGTATCACCTTATAAGTATCCTGGGATGTAGTACACAAAGTAATGCCTAACACCGTCAAATTATTTTAATTTTGCAATTTTTCTTGGAAGAGCTGCTGGACAGAAAGAGGATCTTATATTTGATACAGGGATAATATAAGAATGCAAATTGATGTGGGACCTGTAATTCACAAGAGAAAACACTTGTAATGCTGCAGCTTCCTATGAGAAATTGATGGAAGACTAAAAGCTAGTTACAGCGGAATACTATAATGAAATGCTATAAAGTGTAGCAGAGAGAATGGCCACGATGTCTCACAGCAAGGAGACACCTCAGCTTGCCGTACCTTTGGCGGTGAAGAGCCGCTGCAGTGGGGCCTGAGCTCTGCCGCTCTCTGGGGCCCGGCCGGCCCGCCCTCACCCGCCCGGGAGCTGCCGCGCCCATGGCAGCCGGCTCCCGTTTGCCCTCATCTCATCCCGACGGTGAAAAGCCCTGCTGCTCACAGCCACTCTGAGCTCCAAGCAAAAGCGATTTGTTTCCCTAACCTCGGGGACCCAAGGCTCCTGTTACCACGTGCTTCCTCCTGTCATTGCCCGGCGGGAGGGAGGGAGGGCTGCGGCCGAGCCCCTGCCCTTTGTGGAAGGGGCTGGCAGCGGATGCGCTTGGGGTCGGCGCTGCCGGCCCGGGCAGGCGGGAGGCGCAGCGGTTCGGCAGGTTTCGAGTCCGCTCCGTCACCACCGTCTGTCTCCGGCGCAGCGGCAGCGTTTTCCAGCGCTGTTTTGACAGGAAAGTCGGGTTATTTTAACAGGAAAGTCGAGTTCCACACGGGGCGGACGGAACTCTCAGCCCGCCCCAGGGACGGCGCCCCAGCCGAGCATGCGCGGCGCCCGGCCCGCCCCTGGGAAGCGCCGCCTCCGCCGCCGCCGGGCGCGGGGGGACAAGCGGCGGTGGCCGAGCGGCCGCGCCCTCCACCATGAACCTGCACCAGGTGCTGACGGGCGCCGTGAACCCCGGGGACAGCTGCTTCTCCGTGGGCAGCCTGCACGACCAGCCCTTCACGGTGAGCGTCCCTCGCCGCGGCGCCTCCGCAGGGCCCGGCGCCGAAAGCGGCTGCGTCAGGCGCGGCGGCCGCGGGCGGCCCCGGGCGCGGGGCTCGCCCCGGTGGCGCCGTCCGGCGGCGGCGGCGCCGCCCGAGGGGCCCGCGGGTCCTGGGCCCGGCGGGGGCGGGGACGCGCAAAACTTGTGCGGAGCGGCGGCCCCGGCGCCGGCGGCGGCCCCGGGCGGGCGCGGAGCCGGCGGGGCGGCGGGCACATGCCGGCAGCGGCGGTCCGGGGCCGCGGAGATGTGGTGTTGGCGATAAAAGATTACATAAACGGCTGCCGGGACGTGCGGCTCGCTCTGGAAGGGAGTTCAGCGCTGCCTTGCAGTCAGGAAGGTGGCTGAAATCCTCTTCTGCGCATAGCTGAGGAAGACTTGGAATAGCCAGCCCTAGTGTTGCTGAGGTGTTCAAAGGCTGTTTGAAGTCCCTGTCTCTTAGAGTGGAGAGAAAGCACTTCAGTACGTTGCAAAGGCCACAGTCTTTATTAAAGTGCCTTTTCCTTCCTTTTGCTTTTGTCTTGTAAACACACTTCTGTTGTGTTCTTATTCCCACCCTCCCTCCGCGTAGGGCTGAAGAGGAATGAAATCAGATGCAGCGAAGTTTCTCAGGGCACCACGCTGGGGTATTTTTAACCTTACCTTTTATGGCTGCCCCCAGCTTCAGCCTGGTGTGCTCTCCGGTTTGATAAGGGAATGATAGGCGGAAATGCAGGAATGAAATCTTGTTGTTTGCCGTCCCGTCTGGTGTACGCAGTGAAATTCGCCCAGCTGCTTGCAGCTCCGCTGGGGCAGTGGAGCAGAGGCGCTTCCCCAGGGTTAGGCTGGCTCTGCCCAGTCTGTCTGCAGCGCTGGCCGGCCGTGTCCTTGCTTCCCATTAACAAGTTCATGTTGGAAGATATCTTAAACCACAGCAGTTGAGAGTTCAGGTACCAAATTGTGCCAAACTCTCTAATTTTACATATCCAGAAACGTCAAAGACCCACCTGTGGTGGGAAGCCATTTAGTAAGAGACAAGGAGGTCTGCTTTACAGAGAAATGCTGGTAAGCTTTCAAAACATCTTGTCATAAGCTTGCCATTTTGAGGTCATTCTTTTTTGAGGGACACAATTTGAGTCATTCATGTCACTAGACTCACTTTCTACCTGTTACAGCCGAACTTAGGTAAAGTTTTGGCGGTCTCCAGTGGATAAGAAGAGTAGGAATCTTTTCTTCAGGAGAATGGAATGATTGAGAAGTGTAATTTTTGATATTCATTACTGTGGTCTCTCTTTTGGAGGAGCTGTGTTCATAGAAGTATATTGTAACAATGTTTCCTAGACATAAATGTAATAACAATATTTCCTATAGCTGCATTCATCTTCCTTTCATTATCCTTTTCCCTGAAGGGTTATTAATGGATTTGTTTTCCTCATATTTAAAATGGCTAACAGAAATATCCTTGACTGCTTCGGGGATGTTTTTGTTGTTGTTACTGATTCTGTGCTAATGCTGTATTAAGTTGACGAGATTGCTCAGAAGGATTAAGAAGTAAAAGGCACTGAAGCTAATTTCTGCTTTTTTGGAAAAGGACGACAGACTCAAGCGTTAGAAAATCCAATGAAAAAAAATGCCCCATAGTTTTTCCCTGTCTGAAATGATGATATAAGCATTAATTAGTATAAATACTATTGAATTTTATTTTAGAAATGGGAAAAAAAAAAAAAAAAACCAAACATGTAAAACTTCTATGCTTCCAGTTATTGTGGCTGAGAAGATAGGAGTTGATATTTCAAGGTTATGTACTGTACAGGAGGGACAAGTTGTCCTTGTCCAACAGGAGAATTTGGTCTGTAATTTTTTTTTTTTTTTTTAGATACAGTATGCTTCAGGATATTTTCTCATAGACAGCACTGAATATTCAAAGTGAAGTATTTTAAAATATTACAGTTCTAAGATAAAAATATCAAGATTCTTCTCTTTAAAGCTGAAAACTTTGAAGCAAAATTAGTGTAAAACTTTCTGCATCCACTGAATCATATACACCTTTTTGAGTATGTGCTGTTATCTTTTAAGGAAGTATTTCAGATATCTAATGTGAGGCAGGTTTGTTGTTCTGACATTTTTTTTTTTAGGATGTGAAGGAGCATGAGCTTCCTTGGAGAGAACACTGATAAAGTTTTTAGCCCATCTTTTATTTATGTGTTGAAAAAGGCTCATAAGATACAATAAGAAGCATGCCTGTTGTTTCTCTGCTGAGGGCAGGTGATAGTAACGTAAGGACACTTATCAATGAGAAGCTGGCCCTCAGCTGTCGGGAGTTACTTGCTTATTCTTTGTGTTCTTCTCCAGATACTGAATTATTTTATTTTCCATGTACTTGTCCACAGTGGAAGACATCCTTTGCTTTCTTTTATTCGTGTCAGGTCTGAAATACTTGAGTAAAAGTAAGCTCCTGGAGTTTATCACATGATTCCTCTGAACTAGTTATTACTGAAGTTGTATTTAAGTTATTAAGTGGGTAACCAGCACTGATACAATGTTTCTGCATATTCGGTTCTGATTCTCCCATTTTTTTTTTTGTCATTATTTCCCCTCACCAAAGTAGCAAAAGGAGAAGTCTCTGTGAGCAATAGCAACTTTACAAGTGCAAGTCCCAAAACTGATAATGAAAATCACAAAAGAGCGATTGTTCATAGGGTAAAAATATGTGAAAGAAAGATTAATTACATAGATTATTTCAATGGAACCAAAATATTTCCTTGACAGATTTCATCTATGTGTGTGATTAAACTAATTCTGGACTTGAGACTTGCTATGTAAAATTGATAGAATTGGGAACTAAATATCTGAAGTTGAAAGGCACCTGGAAAATTGGGTGAGGAGTGAGGTTCCATAGCTTAATCAAGACCACACTGAGTTTTCTAAAGGTACTGGGTTGCAATAGAAAAAGATTTCCCATTGTGCAAAGTTTTCTGATAAATCAAAGTAATTTCTATGGCTCAGTGACATTATTTCTTACCTGTCTAGAAAATACTTAATGTTTACATTAAGAATCCCCTGGATACCTGTAGTCCAGAAAATTTAGATATCATAATAGTCAGTCAAGAAATTACACTGTTTACACCTCACCTGCTTCTTGGTTGGTATTTAGGAAAGGGAAGGGATTTAGTAGGGAACCTTTTTAAGAATGCCTTATTTTTTTTTTTTTTTCTTTTTTTTTTTTTTTTTTTTCTTTTTTTTCTTTTTAATAATACTTGAATTAAGCTACTCTGGACTTAAGAAATTAATTATGTCTTAACTGAATTAATTAAAAAAAAGATAAAATTTCTTTTCAATGAAAAGTGCAGTTTCATGATTTGAAGTGCAGTGAAACATGATTCAAAGGGCATGGCCAATGAATTGGGTACTTGTATATACTCTAATATGGTTGTAGTATAATAGGTCAAGTACTTCTGATAAATAAAAAAGTTGAATTTTTTTAATGAAACATGAAGAAATATAATTGCTTAAAATTTAATTTAGCATCCTAATAAAAGCATTTAATTGTTTTAAATAAATGTTTAAGTGGAATATGTAGACTAGTGTAAGTTTTGATCAAAAGTGGGGCTAGAAAGATGCCATACTAAACTAGCAAAAAATAATTCTGCAAGATACCATGTGGCTCTTGGTGAGTCTTTTGATTTTGATCATTCTGTGCATAGGACAGAAAAAGATAGCAATTATTGCAGTATCATCTGCTTCATAGATTTGTCTTTAGTTTTTATCTTTTACTGAGTTTTGCATTGCCTTTCTAGTGTATGCTTATCCCATATATGCTTGAATGTGTTTATATGTGTATCTTTATAAATACGCATTGTGTGCACGCATGGTCTGCTGCATTTAGCCATGGATAATAGCTGCCCTTCATGTAAGAGAGCTAGGTGAAATAAAGTTTGTGCAAGTTGTCCAAGGTAATGTGTCAGCCCTTACATAGCTGTAGCAGAAACTATAGCAAAAACTTTGTATGTCAGTACATAGAAGAAATATCTCAAGAAGGTTGATTGTAAGAGAAATTAATGTGTGGAAGGTGCTGTGGTGTGTGAGAGGTTGAGGCCCCCAATTGTTGGGCTTTCCTTCTGTTGAGAGTAATTTCCCAATAGCAGTCTCAGATTGTGAGTTGTATATGTCAGACTTCCATTTCAGAAAGAAATCAGAATAGTTTGTATAATTGTCTATTCCCGTGCTTTTGAAGCACTGTTCCAGTCAAAATTTCTGCTATTCTTCTTCAAAGAAATATTAATTTAGAACTAAGAGCCAACATTGGATTAAAAGAATGGGCAGAATTTTTGTGAAAACCCACTTCTGCAATACAAAATCACATTTATTTTCACAGGTCTAGAACATCTTTCACTTCCTAATTTCAGGCTTGTTTGCTATGTCAGCAGCAAGTGAGATCCACGGTCCTGCAGCTTGAACTAGTTCTATCTTGTTTATTTCTGTAACAGAAGAACAAAGCACTGTTTAATAAACATTCCAAGTATGTGATAATATCACGCTAACTATCTTATTGTGCAAAGACAACTTTCTTGTAAATGTTCTAGGGCATTCTTAAGGTGAAAGGCTTTTATGGCCTGCCAACATCAGACATGGAGGCTCTGCTTGCTTCAAAAACTTGTCTTAGGGTGTTAGTATTATTATTTAAAAAAATTAATACACATTTAGGAATGCTTTCTCCATTTAACTGTATGACAACATTTTCTGCTTTGTCTCTCCCTCCCTTCCCCTCCTCTTCCCACAAGGGAATATAGGTAAATGAATATATATATATATATATATGAAAATATCTATGTGTGTGTATATATACATACAGTAAATTCTTATACTGGAATCACTTGCATTTGCTTAAGAGAAGACTGGAATTACCTTTTTTCTTGGTTACCATTGTTTACAAAGATGCCCTCATATTAGCTCCTATTAAAATGAAGATGAGTGGCATGTTAACAATCATGGACAAGTCTCACAATAAAAGTTAGATAAAGTGACTGGTAGGCAGAATTCATTCTGGTGGTATCTGAGACCCTTTTACAGTATGGAAAATATTTCTTATTCCCAAGTACAGACTTCTATTATACTACACTAAAATACCTCTGCTGTGAATAAAAAAATCTTAAATGTAAAATTAGCCCAGCAGTAAATTTTATGCACTTTGTTTAGAGGAACATCTTGGTAAGGTACTGCTGCTTAGGAACTTTATTTTCAGCTGATGTCTGGGCTTCAGTGAGTATGTAAGAGGATCTGACATCTCTGCACAGAATCCGTCTAAGGGTTGAGTTGCAGGGGGGACAACAAAGAACCAAAGGAAGCACACCTTAGGAGGGTGTCCCTAAGGTGCCTGGTCAGTGTGAGGGATAGTGACAACAGTAGAAAAGGGAGCCAGTTGCCAGAAAACTTAGTCACCTTCTTCATCAGACCCTTTTTCCATTGCAATACAGAACTTCCCTACCCTCCGCAACCCTTGCCTTTTGTCTTTGAAACTGTGGTTCTCCTGCAGGCAAACGTTAACTAAACATCAAAAATAACCTCCGAGTCATCATCCTTCTGCTTGGCTGTAGTTCTGTTTGGAAACTCTTTGAAAAGGCCTTTTTCTCCCCTTTCTGTCTCTTTGGAACAGATCAGTTCTACAGGCTTAGGAGCTAGTCAGTGGTGCTGCAGCTTATTGGCGTTAGGAAGCCACTGTGACCAGGTATGATCCAATCTGTCTGAACAGACTGATGTCTGAAGTGATTCCTTTGTTTTCCCCCAAGTGTCAGTCTTTTCAAGTAGTGTGGAGAAATGCCAGAACTTTTTTTTTTTTTTTAAAAACATTTTGTGTTTTCCTTCAGGAAACAACAAGTCTAGGATGCTTTAATACCTCTTTAAGCTACTCTTGTTCTTCATAGCTCCGGGTTAACAGGAGCTAGCCTGGGTTCTGACTTTTGAGCAGCACAATGCTAGAAGGATATAAAGCTGTGAGAGAGCATCCAGATGGGACAGTGAGGGGTCTGGGAGGAAAGCCATATCAGCAGTGACAGCCTGGCTAAGAGGAGACTGAGGAGAGACCTCGTGACAAGCTATAGCTTCCTCATGAGGGAAAGTGTACAGGCAGGGCTGATACCTTCTCTCTGGTGACCAGTGACAGGACTATTGGAAATGATCTGAAGTTGTGTCAGGGCAAATATAGGCTGGGTATTATCGAAAGGTTGATCTCTCAGAGCGTGGATGGGCACTGGAACAGGCTCCCCAGGGAAGTGGTTGCAGCTCCAGCCTGAGAGAGTTAAGGAAGTGTTTTGACATTGCACTTGGGCATGTGGTTTGATTCTCTTGTAGGGCCAGGAGGTGGATCTTGATGGTCTAGTGGGTCCCTTCCAGCTCAAGATATTCTATAATTGTTTTAAATCTTATTTCCTGATGCATTGATGAATATGTGATTCCTCAAGTCTCCAGTGTATAATGTTTGATAGTTACTAACAGAGTTCTTCCAGTGCAAAATGCCACCTGTGCTGAGGTCTTAAAACTGATGAAGTTATGACCTCACTAAAATAGTTATTTTATGGATTGCATGATTTCTGCTAATATATTCCTCATTATGATAGAAGTATGGCATTTTATATGAGGTTTAACAAGGCAAGTGCAAGGTGCTGCGCCTGGGTTGGGGCAACCTCTGTTATCACTCCAGGCTGGGAATGAAGGGACCGAGAGCAGCCCTGTGAGAAGGGCTTGGGGGTGCTGGGGGTGAGGGGCTGGACACGACCCAGCCATGGGCACTCACAGCCCAGAGAGCCAAACGTGCCCTGGGCTGCAGCCACAGCAGGGTGAGGAGGGGATTCTGCCCCTCTGCTCTGCTCTGACCACACCTGGAACCCTGCATCCAGCTCTGGGTGCCCAGCACAGGAAGGGCACAGAGCAAGTCTGAAGGAGGGCCATGAATATAATTAGAAAGATGGATCACGTCTGCATGAGGAAGGGCTGAGAGAAATTCAGTCTGGAAAAGAGGAGTAAGGATTACCTTATCTTGGTCTTCCTGTTCCTGAAGGGAGCCTACTGAAAGATTGAGAGAAACTGTTTCAAGAACGTGTAGTGACAGGACAATGGGGAGTGGCTTCAGACTGAGAGTAGGTTTAGATTAGATGTTGGAAAGAAATTCTTTACTGTGAGGTTGATGAGGCACTAGAATAGTTGTCTAGAGAAGCTTCATCCCTGGAAGTGTTCAAGGCTGGGTTGGATGGGGTTCTGAGCAGCCTGCTCTAGTGAAAGATGTTCCTGCCCATTGCAGTGGAGTTGGAACCAAATGATCTTTAGGGTCCCTCCCAATCCAAGGCATTCTTTGTGTTCAGTGATTGTGGTGGTGGCACAAGGTGGTTTCAGGCTTATCTGTGAAGCTGGAAATGGAAAGAACAAGATGGGAGGAGTATAGTAAGTCTTTGAAGTGCTGATGAGGCCTAGGGGAGGGCATATGCACACAGCAGGTGGGCTTCATACAGCCTTTGACACTTCAGTCTTAAAATACATTTATAATAAAACTGGGTCTAGGTTTCTATGTTATGTCTTTACATGGGAGCACTTCTTTTAGTTTGTTTTTGTTTTCCTTAAAATGGCCCCTATACAGACCTCTAAATTCTGAGAAATGTATGTATGGTATTTCTAAAGAAGCTTTTTCTAGTGAACTGTGGACTTTACCAGTGAGTCACTGGGTGAGATTATTTTGAACTGAAGAAAAAGCATTCCTTTGTGAACAGGTGTGAAGTTAATGCCATCACAATATCAAAATAATTACTTTAACATTTGAACAAAAATTGCTACTCAATCTCCTCTTTTGAATGAGCTTTCACTTAGATTGCTTTGGAACCTGTAGTTCAGTATGCTAATTAGTAATAAATGCTGCGCTTTTGAGAAGAGGAATTATACTGCTTGAATGTCTTGAAGCTGAAGGGGGAACTGGACAGGAAGGAGCTCAAAAACCTGCCAGTAGTAAGTGTTCATAAATAAGTATATGGTTATATATAGTCTGCAGGATTATAGACAGCATTTTCAATTATAAGGTGGTGCCTGGTGTTCTGCTGGTTGCAGTGTGATAAATGAGTATTGGCTGGGATTGGTGAACACAGTCTTCTGGCTAAGACTCTTCTTTGAAGCATCAATTAATCTTTTGTGGGGAAAATGTCTTTGGACTAAAATCTTAATATTTTTCATTTTATTTATTTATTTTAATATGTGTGATGGTATGATAGTCTAGGCCAGTCTTGGTAAAAGTACTCTTTCATGTAAAACACTTTTATATATATATATTTTATATTTATATATCTAGCTTTCAGTTATTCTGCTTTTGTTTTCAAGTCCACAGTTTTTATTTAATATATTGGAAATTAGTAGAGAAGTTGATTGTAAGGCATGATATTTCCGTCAGTGTATGGAAATCTTCCATCTTCAGTTTCTTTGATGCTGTTCTACTCTTGAAGCTTTTAGTCAATTAAAATGGTGTATTTTTGATCCTTTTATCAGTCTCTTGCTAACAGAATACTTGTTTGTGCTCTTAATTTTGTTGCTGTCTTTCTGACTAACTTTTTAATGACTGTGCGTTCCTTTTTGTGAGAATTTCATCCTTGAATGCTCCTTTCTTATGCTAATTAGATGATTCTCCTCGCTGTTGTTTCCACAAGTTTCTCCAGTGTTTAATCTTTTCCTCTATTTTTATCTGTACTCAATACCTAATAAAACTTCCAAGAAGGTAGGAAGAAATTCTGACTCAAGCATTGCAAGACTCAGTGAACTGTCTCTGTGAATGTGTTAGATAAAGCAACATACTCAGTGACAATATAAACTTGAGAGAATAGAATTCATACAAGTAACAGGAGACTCAACAAGTCTGAGGGCAGTTTTGCTTCTGTATAACTGAGCTTCATGTTGTTAGTCTTTTGATTTTTGCCTGTACAAAGCCCTTACTAAATGTTTTAGTAAAATTTTAGCTCCTCAATTCTACTCCCTCTTTTCAGAAATTTGAAAATTAAAAGAAAAACTTCTCAAGTCTGTCTCTCTCCAATCTAAGTATATTATTTTTTTCTAATTTGCAAGAACTATGGTTTTTATGCTTTTATATTTCTTTTAGATGTTTTTCTATGTCCAAATTTTTTTGGTTTTTTTTAATCACAAACCACTGTTTTCTTGTTATGCAAGTCTTGTGATGAACTTGTAAGCATGGAGAAAGAGAAATTTGCTGCTTCTGTAGCTTGGTTTTAAATTGCAGACATCTGTTTTTTCTCTGCAAAGACCTCTTCTGACTATGTAGAGTTTTACTTGGATAGTATACATGGACTATAGTGTTTCATATTTCACTAATATGCTGCAAGTAGATAAAGCTTTGCATTATTTTGGAGTGGGTTTTTTTTTTTGTTTTCTTCGGATGTTTTAAATTTTTTTTTTTTATTTATACTGTAGGCATATGCATCAGGATGTGATATTGTGGTACTGGGGACTGACTTCGAACGATTACAGATAATCCCTGGAGCAAAACATGGAAACATTCTAGTGGGATGTGTGGACTGTTCAATGCAACAGGGGAAGGTATGTAGAGCAGCGTTTCTAAAAATGTTCCAGCAATGTCATATTAAGCACCTTCTTAGGAATGTGTATGCTTGCAAGTTATGCTTGCAAGTTAGGGGAAATATACTACAATGAATAGTAAAATGACTGATTGCTTTCTGTCTTTACTTGTAAGCAGCACAGTAATTATAAATAGTACCACAGATATGATAGATGGTTGTAGAAGATAGGTAGGACTGCACAGGAGGTTCTGGATTCAGGGCTACATTCAGGGCAAGAATTTGAATAAGAGATTACTAAGTTGGAAGCAAAAGTAATTTATTCACTATGGCTTTGCACTACTGGGCATGTCATTGACATTCTTTGACAGGTTAGTGGCTGGCAGGAGATGAATGCTTCCACAAAAATCACTTTCAGATCATCCAGAAAAAAATGACATCTGTTTCAAGCAATTCATAAAGCCTCTGTTGGATGGGATTTGCTTTCTTGAATTCCTAGCTTTTGTTTTTCTTTATAGCTAGGTCTGCATCACAACGTTGCATTTTAGACAACACTGGGTTTTAATTCCTTTTAAGAGAGCTTTTTTTTAAATTTTCCTGTCAGAGTGAAAAAGAAATAACCAGGTAACTGTTCAGTGGGATGTCACAGTTCTGTATCACTCCATTGGGATGTCTCAGGGATTAAACTGTCGACCAGTTTAGTGGGAACTTTGAATAACCATTTGTTCATATAAGAGGGGCTTTCTACCTCTGTTGTTTCTTTAAGCTTATCCTTGTGAGTAGATAATGTCAGCTTTCTACAGCCTTATGAGCTGGATCTGA
The DNA here is from genome assembly GCF_035770615.1 of Melospiza melodia melodia. Taxonomy (NCBI): domain Eukaryota; kingdom Metazoa; phylum Chordata; class Aves; order Passeriformes; family Passerellidae; genus Melospiza; species Melospiza melodia. The sequence continues at coordinate 74,156,370 of NC_086226.1, read as the reverse complement.
GAGCTTTGGTTATGTTCTGGTGTCCATCTCGAGACAAGACCTCTGATGGAAACCAGTTTTGTTGTGAACACTGTGCTGATGAAACCCCAGCCACACCCTGTTCCTGCTTTTTAGCATTTGAGTGATAAACTCTTGCAGTGCTAGTGAAGGAACACAAATGAAAATGAGGAAATGTTTTTCTTTATGTCTCTGACACCTCATAGTCACAGTCTGAGTTTCTCTGTTGGGTGCTGTTAACTAAAGGGGTTTTTTTTTGAGTTCACTGAGCATTATTTCTCTAAATTTGCAAGGTTATCTGGATTGCATGATACCAATTCTGTATACGTTTAAATGAGAAATTGTCCTTGAATTTTAAGTGAGCACACATGAATGTATCACACTGTAAGGCTTACTAAGCTTTAGAGATTTTTCATTTCTTAAGTAGACCTGTGAGGTCATTGAGAGTCTGCAAGTTGGTATTGTATTGCTGTACAATTGTATTGCAATTGGTTTGCTGTAAGGAAACTGGCTGTATTTCTAAAATGCTGTAGTACTAAGCCGTGGATGGCTAAGAATTTGCTTATTGACCAGACTGATCAATGAATTTTCAGGTCGTTCTTAAAAGGGTAGAATTTCTTCTTAGGTATTCTTCCATCAGTACTGACACACAAATTCCACTTTGGTTTGTCAAAACATACAGTTCCAGTGCTCTCAGTGTGTCTTCATAGGAGAAGTACTCCAGCTCTCTGACCATTTTTGTGTCCCTTCTTTCAACCCAGCATGTCCATTTCTGCCTGATGCTGGGCAGAAACTGGATGTGATACTCCTGTTGATGTCTCACTAGGGTAGGGAAATCATCCCCTTCGCCCTACTGGCCACCCTTCTTTTGGAGCCAGGGCCTGGTTGGCTTTCTGGGATACTGCCAGCTCACGTACAGATTTTTTGTCCACCAGTATCCCCAAATCCATGTCCACAGGCTTGCTCTCAATCTGTCAGTTTCCCTAGTCTGTACTGATTCTGACGGACCCAGGTGCAGGACCTTGCCCTTGGACTTTTTGAAGTAGGAGTTCACATGGTTGCACCTCTCTGCCTGCCAGTGTGGAAACTAGTGGAAAGTTTTGGAAGCAGCAGTTGCTTTGGACACTACAAGTTGAGCATTTTGGAATGCTAATCTTATCTTTAAAAACCACTGAACAATAAAATAGTTGACATATGGAAAAAATGTCCACATTTGGAGAAAAGGAACAAAGGAAGAAAATCTAATCAATATGAGTTTATATAAATTTTTGCTTTTGGGTATGGAATTGAATTATAAGAGAATGCAACAGTAAGTGAGGTAGTTAAAGAGAATTAGAGAGGGCAGATATTAGTCTCGAATGCAAAATGCCTGAAGAAACTTCTTCCTTGCAAATGTGACAAAATTATTCTTGGCATTTTTGGGTCAGGCTGATGTTAGTAGGATGGAAATTTATTTAACTATCTGTTCTTCTAATGTAGAGGGTTTCTCTTAAAGCTATGAATCTGCAGATTTTAGGATCTATATGAATCTCTTAAGTTTGTATAGATCTTAGGTATGACAGTTTAGTTTGGTTTCCTTTCAAACTTTAGTGGCTGATGCTGGAATAAAAATATTTTTTATAAAGTGAATCTAACTTACTTTATTATTGTTAAAGGAAAACTGTGGATATGTTAAGTCAGAATTTTACAGAAATAGAAGATTGATTATTGCAGTATATCATATCTGTAGATGTTCTCCTTTTAACTACCATCAGTTCAGAATGCAGGATGTCTGTTGTTCATGACCTATGCAGACTCCTTAATTTTTGTAAATCTGTAATTCAAAGTACTTTTTGGCCATGTTGTCGTGTGACAGTTCTCAAGCTCTCTGCGTGAGGTCTTTAACATACATTTGCTTGCTCTGGCTTTTCTTAGCAAGTCTTCTAGGCTTGCTTTTATATAGATACCTTGAGATCAAATACTAGTAATTTTGTTAATGCAAGTTTGAGGTGGTTGATAATCTGTGATGAAAAAAGACTTTCAAACACTGACTTAAAACTGACCATATTGCCACTTTTTTTGGACTGTTTTATGTTAGCCTTTAGTAGTGGTTTTATTTACAGTTTTCTGCATTGGGTGTTTTCTTGGCATAGTTTGGATCTTTTGAAATAACTTTTTGAAAGGTAGCCTGTTCTAATGCTAGGGAAGTACACAAAAGTGCTCTGATTGAGTACTGGTTCCACGTCTGAGAATTGGAACTCTGCAGATTGACTGCTAATAATCTGATTTTAAAAAGTTGTCCAGCTATACTCTCAGTAGTTTACTGTGATTAATGAGTAAATGGAGGATTGTATTTTTATTATTGACAACACTAGGTTAGAGATTTTTGGTAAATGTAATTTTCTGTTTTCAAAAGGAAATATGGATGTGAGCTTCAAATTAATCTACAAGCAGGGTTAAAAGTTAAATCAACCATTTGCATCTTGTTTTTATTTGTTCAGCTTGTTTCTTTTATGTGTGTTTATTTACATATAAATGTATATTACTTTAGATTGCAGCTTCTTATGGAAAGGTGATTTGTATCTTTGAGCCATTTAGCATCTTGAAGCAGAACAGCAGTCATCATAATGTAAGTATTTCATCAGTCCTTAATTTATTTGAGCAGTTACAGAGCCTGATAGATTTTACTTTAAAGTAAAATTTGCTTTAAAGCTGGAGCTTTTTTTATGTCTTCTTTTAATGCTAGAATAAAGTTGAGACATAAAGGTGGTCCTTGGGAAGTGAAAAGGGTGAGATAAGGACAGAGGCCTGTAATTTGAAATAGTTTTGAGCAAGATAGGCTTTAGTCTAATGCTTCATATTACTTGCTTATGTAATCATGCAGTTCATAACCAAAATACACCAGAATCCAAAAACACATACACAGCCCCATTCTGCCATAAGTGTAAGCATTAAAATAGAAATTTCTTTTTGAACCAGCCTGTGTTGCCTTTATGTTTTGGTGTGTTTTGTGGTTCTTACTTTATCTTTTGCTTATGAAATTACATGCACTTGGCCAAATTGCAGTAGTTTCAGAAATCTGTGGCTTTTTTAAAATGATTATACTTCAGTGTTAAAATGGTTGAATAAGAAAAATATTTATTCTTTTGGGGCTTTTGGTGACAGTGGTTTAGTGATTAGCATCGAGAATCTTAATTTCTGAATAATAATATGATTTAGGGCAAATTACTTAACCATGTTTCTTACATGAGGAGGCAAATGGCTATAATAAGAAGCATTAGATTCTAATTGAAGACAGTTTATTGATATAAGAGCTTTGACAGCAATTGCTCAAGGAGCTTATGTCTCCCTCTTCCGGGGCTTGGTCACCATTTGTATTAACAAATTGTTTATATCACCATCTAGTGGATTCTCCTCTTTGTACTAACCAACTCAGTCATAAGATCCTCAATGTACATGTAAACTTGTGGTATATATATTGTGGTATATTATACATTAATTAATGAGCTGGAAATTAACACCTACCTAATAATTTACATCACTGCAAAGCAGTGGAATAAAATTACTGTAAGATGTGCGTTCACACGCTCCTATGAAAATTTTGGATGTACTGCTCTTGTTTTTGGTCCATCCACCCCATTTTCCAGTAATGATTTTCTATACTGGTAAAGAATACACTTAATTTGAAACTTCAGAGTTGGAGTAGTAACTGTAAGCAGCAGGGGAAGCACCACCCACGATTTGCTTTCAAATGTTTTTTAGCTGTAGAAATATTCTGTTACTTCATTCTTTCAGTTTACTTTTATACAGTGGTTTCCAGCATATTGTTCAACTTTTTGTAAGAGTGTCTCTGTCTTCTATTTACTGCAATGTTCAGGGTCTAAAGAGCCCCAGAAAATCCAGCTCTGCAAATACTCTGTGTAGGTCCTTATCTGCAGCTGCTTCTTACTGTCTTTTGCCAAACTTCTGAAAGACTGAGTTGTCATATTTTAACTTCACATCTATTTCTGTGTGGTATTTTTGGGGTGGAGGATGACTACTTCAAAGAATTAAGAAAGAATTGACTGGAATAATCTGGAATTAAGAAAGAAATTGGCTCCTAATATTATTTCCAGAAATGTTTTCTATTTCTTTTATAAATCAAAGCATCAAACCTTGTTGGTTTATTACAGAAACAGACAAGATAAATATTTTGTAAACTTAGTCCTCAACTTGTTCTAGAGAGTGAAGCAGTGATGCAAAAGTGAAAAACACTTGACTGTCCTGTTGTATATTAAAAGAATAAAAAAAAAGAGTGGAGGGGAAATATCACTTGTTACCTTGACCTTTCTGAACTCCTAATTCAACAATGGTACAGATATCAAACACCAGGTGCCTTTAACTTGTGTAATTCTTGGTATCTTTTCTTTGTTGCAAAAATAAAATCTTACTTCCTCCTAAAACAATTCTCAAATTCCAGTAATGATTTTTTTTTCAAGCTAAACTTTTAAAATAAGAAGTTAAAAACCTCGTAAGTATGGCCACGTTAGTGAAAAACTATTTCATTTTAATTTCAGAATGAATCAATTTTTATTAGATAAACAGTAACTTATGTTAAACATCTTCATAAAATCTAGAGAATACAGTGAAGATGTACTGTTTATATTATAAAAGGAGGAGAATGAAGAGTTTTCATGCTAATGTTTGTAAATACTTAAAATTTCAGGTGTTACATTACCAGTGGCAGAAGAATGCTCAAATCTCACTGGAAGCCATAGTGCATAATCTAACATGGGATCCCACAGGTATGGACAGATTAAAAGAAACACTGCAACTAATTTTTTTACTTTAAATTTTGTCATTCCTTGTGGACAAGGTAAAGGTTTTCCCCTGTCCTCATGGTAGAGAATACCAAAGTGGAGTGAAATGTACCTTTTGTCACTTATTACACGAGAACTAACATAAGTGCATCTGTATGGTCTGGCTCGATTATTCTTATCTGAGCCAATAAGAAAACGTGGCTTAAATGGTAAATATTTGTTGAGAAGAACTAATGTCTGCAGTAGACCTAGGCGTTTCTTTTAGAGAATAACTAAAATTTGATTAATTCATAGTTTGAACTCTAGGTGCTCAAATCTACAAAAAAAAAAAAAAAATAGAAAAGGTATATCTGCCAGTTTATTTTCTGCAGTTTCAGCTTTGCAGAAATGTTTTTCCTCTCTCTCTATATAAAAGTCTATAGTTTGCTACTTGCTTGTTGTTAGATTTTGATAAATATTTGTTCCAGGTACACGCCTTCTGACTGGTTCCAATTGTCTTCAACTTTGGTCCAATGTTCCATTGGAGAACCCTGCTGACAATGACAGTACTGAAAGAGCAGGTGTTGGACTTGGAGAGTGGAGATGTATCTGGCAATGCAAGTAAGGAATCCATTTAAAGACAAGTAATTTCCTTTTCTTTACTGATTCATAACTTTGAGATTAAATACTTAGTGTAGTTATGTGAAATGCTATTGCATACTGTTACTTGATAAATATTATTGATGTGAGATAAGTTTTTATCATATTTCCCTTGACATTATTTCCTCTTATGAGATCAGTTGCAGTTGGTTTTGTAGCAATTCTTCAGCTACAAACAAGACTAGTAAAATACTGAGGGTAGGCTAATATTGAAGCTCTCCAATAAGCACTCTTCTTTGTAGCAGGAATAAGGTGAAAGCTGTGTAATTGCTGTCAGGACTGATTTAAAAAAACCTTCCTTCTTTGTTCAGTGTACTCCATTGTTGTTTCCTTCTTACACGTCCACCCCCTGATTTTGCACATACATTTTTTAGATTTATTCTGGGTATTTGGAACAGTCAGGGTTGATACATTCTCTTTTCTCTGTCTCTGAATTCTCTTCTTGTGTTCGTGTTGATACTGATATTTGCATTTGTATATTGTACATTCTAAAGTCTTTTAGTTTAGTACTTAAGTTTATAAGACAATTTAAATCGTTCTGCCATAAGTAGACTTTGCTAGTGTGGTGGGGTGGGTACATGGTTCATGTGGGAACCATCTTCCATATGGCCATCTCCTAAAGAAGTTTCCTGAAATGGCTGACTGAGCAGACCCACCTGAGGTTACTCTTTGTGAAGCACTTAGAATTCTAGTAGGTAGTTCTATAGGTAGTTTTCTGGACGTATCAGAAAAACATCCATTTTATGATCCTTCATTGTTCCTTTTTCTCTTTACTTGAACTTCTATCAGTGAATGTGTTTAAAAACCCAAGATCATCCAAATGACAACTCAAAGACTTTTCTTGGCATGTGATGAACTTTCTAATTACAAGGAGTTGAAGACTTACTCTATTTTTTGAGACATCTTTGGGCGTTCATCTCTCAGCCTAATAAGAGAAGTTAGCCTGTAGACAGAATGCCATTGAGTATGGCTTTAGGATCTGGGGTTCTGGTAACAGTAGTCAAGATCATACAGAGAGTGCTTTTCTTCTGTCCCTTGTGTAACGGGTTTTGCATTTCTATCATGTATAAAGACATAAAAAAGCTTCTCAGCTCTCCATGTTTTCCTCTTTTAAACTCTCTTTGTTGGAGATAGCTAAGTGTTGCTTTCTTTGAATGAGTAGGTCCTGGAAAGGGTCAGCAGAACTTGCTTTTTTTTGTTTACCTTTTATGCCTGTATGTCTTCTGGCATTTGTAGTGCAATTAGATTTAGAATAGGTTTTTCTTGTAGAGAAGTCTGCAAGAACGTTATTTTGCCCCTGCAACTATCCTGTTTTAATCCCTGAAGGAAACATTCCCAAAAGTTTTCATATTTGCCCCAGCAGGAGAATTTTGCTTAAACCTGGATGACTTCTTTGATACAGGGCTTTTGTAATTGCCTTGCTCTTGTTACTGCACATAAATGCACCCTGCTTTATTGACCTTAATTTAACTTAACCCCCTGTGAAAGTTGGGCCTCAACAACATGTTACATGTTTATTAAATTCAAGCCAAAAATGTGCACTGTATCTGTGGTGTGCAATTAAATTTTTGTATGCTCTTGTTGCTTTAATAAGCTTTATTACTTAGTCAATAACTGAGTGCTTCAAACCCTGTAAAAGAAGCTCATTTATTACTGCAGCCAATTAAAGTAAAATGCTCCAAAAGTTAACCACATAATTAGGTTTAGAATATTTTGGTGTAGCACATTATAGCAGTGTGACCATTCATATAAAAGCTACTTTCAGACACTTTAAAACTACATTATTCCTTTTACACTGTTTATTTTCTTGAGTTGTAATTCTAGGAAATATGAAAAATGAATCTGTCATTCAGGAGAAGATGGAAGATAATATGGTACAACAGAGACCATTTTGGCATCCTTATAATTGTGTGAAGTGGAAGTAGAGCAGGTTAATCTGTTGGCACCTGCTTTTCTGCTACAATATTTTTGAATATTGGATATTCAGCTACAAGATTTTGGTTTTCTGGATCACTACAGCCATGTGTTGTATATGAGTTTACATCTTAGTCTTTTGGACTTTGTTAAAACTTAACTTTCACACAACAGAATACATACTTGTATTTCAGAATTCAGAAAGTTTTGTGCATTCAAGGAAAAAAAAGTCTAGAATTCAATAAAAGTTGTTAAAGGTTTTTTTTTTTTCCTTTTAATTGTCTTTATTCTATAGAACTGCTTCTCAAGTTTGTTTAATGAAATTCTCGCCAGATGGGGAGTTTTTTGCTACTGCTGGAAAGGTAAGCATTTTTTTTCCTTAGAGCTTTGTACTAATTCATATAAGCATTAAAGCAAACCAACAAAAACACATTTGAAAAAAATAAAGATTACTTAATGAAAAAAAATGTTTTTCATATTTTTTTGTAGTCTGTGTATGTGTCTTTACAATTTGGTAAACATGAATTTGGTAGAAGGGTGGTTCCAGGCAGGGAGGTCACGCACCAAATATTCAGTGCTTACTATTCTAAAATACTCACTTTTAATTTGTACCAAATTATAAGACATAAGAAAAAGATGAGTTTTGAGGAATGGGGGAAATCTGTGGATGAAATCACTGCTAGCTATCCTGCTAGTGCGGAAATATAATCAAAATACCAAAAAATATTTTAAGAAATCAAAAATAGCTCTTTCATATGTTTTTGTGTTAACACATCTGTACGCCTTTTTGTGTCTGTAGGAGAGGTTCACATTCCCCTCCATGGTTCATGACAGTTTTTGTGGCCAGTCTCACTAGTTGGTTCTGTGTGCTCAACACGGAGCAGTTTGTCAGCAAAAGCAGAACCCCTTGGCAAAATAAGCAAAAAAATTAAAGCAAATTGCCAGTCTTTTGTTTTCCTGAAACAAGCTAATCTTTTATTTGTACTCCAAAACTCGTTGTTCAGGTTTTGTAGGAGAATAATGTCCTTACAAGTCAAAGCAGAAAAAAAAAATCAAGATCATGTAGAGGATCCAGAGAACAAAAGTGACAAACCCATACAAGAATTAATATTACTTTTAAGGAATATGAGTGGGAGAAGTAGTTGTTTTCTGCATTGAATTTCTGCTACCTACTGAAGAACCTAAAGGCTGCAGAGCTACTAGATACAAAACAACATTCTAGTATCTAAAGTTAATATCAGTTGCTGATATTTGTAAAAACCTGGTTTAAGAGTGTCAGAATCCTGAGCAATAGAAACCTGACAGAACTTGTTTCAGGCTGAAGAATAAAAGACAGTTTTGCAATTTGCTTTACTGTGTCTTGGATGCATGAGTGAAAAATTAGTGTGTACACGTAATAAGTGGTTAGAACAGTGTTTCATTTAGTAATAACGTGGAACTTGGCTGTTTGAGTCATAGTATCCCCTAATACATGCTTAAAAAACGAAGAGTTGATGGTGATTCAGTCTGCAAATAAATCTTGCTTTTGAAAGGTAGTTGTCATGCATATTTTTGTGGTTCAGTTATGTGCATTAGAAACAGATGAGTAATGCACATCTTTATTAGTTGTATGTGGCTTTTTTCCTTTAAAGCTTGCCATTTCAGGTCATCATGCTTGATTAGAAGACTAACTTTTCAGACATTTGCTATCTTTAAGGATAGATAAAGGTGTAACAAATTTGTAAAAATTGCCTAGATTTCCTTTTCTAGGGAAACTATACTCCAGTTAACAAGCTTTCAACACACAAAGTGAAATATCGGCTTTCTTCATGCTAGATTATTATCTGTATAAAAACAAAGCAGTAAATTCTCATGCTCCATTCTTTTTGTGCTTATTTGAATGTTGTATTTCTTGCTATATGTTCTGTGATGCCCTTTACTGTCATAGAAAGGAGAGCCATTCCAGCCACTTTGCAGCTAAATAAAATTCTTTGGGTATATGTTTTATGTAAAAAGGTAGTATTTTGTTATTGTCAACAATATATATATGTGTATTCCACCTTCTTTTGATGGGTAGGAGTTAATGTTTATTTTACAAGTCAAATGTTAATGGTTTAATGGTTTCTAATGTTACAATTTGATGGAATGGTGGAAAAAGGAATTAATCTGCAAATAGCTTATATAAGGTTATATTATTGCAGAGTTTTTGACTCCAATATTTTATGTCCTGTTATTTTAGTTTATAAATTCCTTCAAAGCGAATTACTGAATAAGTAAGAAAATTAGTAAGTAGGAAAATTAATAACATATTTTTTACCATAAATGCTTAAGTTAGTTACATGCCTGGAGAACTTTAAAGCACACCTTTCTTTCTATGTCTTATTCCTTTACTTCACTTTGTGAGGGACAATGCTGGTCAGCAACACCAACCTATCGTCCCCCCTAGTAGGGTCGTGTTATGCATACCCAGGTTATTTCAATATTTTAGTGCCATTCACATTTAACAGTTGATCAACAAGTTGTGAATCTCGGTCCAGATTCATTTATCTAGTCCTTGAAGGCACAATCAGTTCGTGTGTGTGTCTGAAAACAGGCTGACCAGTACTGAGCTTGTTTTTTGAGATATCATCTATGACCTTTTTTCCTGTTTCCAGTTAAATTTGTGTAGGGAATTGGGGTGGTTTTCTGACAAGGTAGAATTAGTTGTATTAACATTTGAATACCATCTCAGGCTAGCGCAAGTTGTGGTTTTGTGATTAAAAACTGGCAGTTAATCAGAAGGACTTATATGAAATCCAAGTTAGTAATGGCAAGAATAAAGTGAAAGCTCCGCTCCTGTGTTTTCTTTAAGATCACATTTTGAAGTTCCATTTATGGAACTGTTCCTCTCAGATAAGAAAAACATTTTACTTTAAAGAAAAATGAAACCTCAGGAGATGTACCCAAAAGTACTTAAAGTGCATCATAGTCTTACGCAAGGTAATCTTATTTACTGTCCTTTTTTGTCTTCCCACAGGATGACTGTCTTGTGAAGGTATGGTACAATGCAGAGAGCTGGCGGTCAGCCGTATCACCACCTGGTGCCAGTCCAGAAAACCAAGCAAAAGAGCTTGATTTTTCATTTGTTTATTTGGCTCATCCTCGATCAGTAAATGCATTTTCATGGAGAAAGACCAGTAAATTCATGCCACGGTCAGTAGTTCTAATAACTAGTTCATAAATTGCCAAAAAAACCCCCAAACTCTACAGTCTGCCTCTCTCTACAATCAACCGCCACACAATTAAATGTTTTACTTCAGTTATTGAGTGTGCACACCTTTTATACTGTTTTTGCTCTTGAGAGGAAGGCAAGTATCCTCTTACCTGGGAAAGAATTGAAAAGGTAGAAGTCTCAGAGACTGACTTAGGCATTGAACTAAATACAAAATCAGCTCTTGAAAAGTCATGTCTCTTTGCATTTTTTTTGATTGCACTAAGTGACCATTCATGCATTTAATCCTGACTTGTTCTATCCTGATGGAATCAGAGCAAAAGTTCTGTGACTTGAAGTCCTCTTTTACAAACATTCAGTTATTTTTGTGTCTTTTGATTTGTTTCTCTGCCTACTACAAAGCTGGATCTCTGTCAGAAATAGTATCTGGAAATTGGATTCAAGTATTCATTTGGAACTGATATCTTTAGTTTGAGGTGTTAGGGTTGTGTTAAGATGATTCCAAAATGACCTATGCGTAGTTTTCACCAGGACTTTAAATCTTAAACTGAAGTAGTGTTAGCAGTTTTGTGGCCTGCAACCATCTTTTTGCCATGTTATTCCAAGTAGCAAACATTTGCATACCTTTGTGTTGAGCAAGTTTATGTTGTTCATTATACCAGTCTTTAATACTCTTCTTAAATATATACTAATTCTGTGTGTCACTTTTGAAAATCCACCTGCTCCATGGTTCCTCAGGGAGTTTGCTGCTGGACAGTCTAGTCATAGCTTTAGAGCATTATGTAGAGCGAAATAGTGACCTTATATGACCTGGAAACTTGATGATCTGTGTATTTTTTTCCACTGTCTGGTTTAGGGTAATGGGATTTTTTGGCTATACATTTAACACAAGTTAGACTTGGAAAAACAGTAACTAAGATTAAAAACTCGTAGATTAAAATTGTCTGTTGTTTCCCTGGTATTATCTGAGTTTCTGTCTTTTGGATATATATTGTTTTGTAATTGGTAGATAACAGTAAGATCTGGAATTACAATCAGATATCCAGAATATTATTAGCTTTTTATGTGAATGACTTTAAAAGATAAAAATTTTACATTTTGCTATTCTAGATATGAAGTTTTCTTTAAATTAAAATCCACAATTTGCTGTTGCTCTATTATGTGATGACGTTTGAGGTGGTTTATAGTCAGATGCTTAATCAGAGCAGAAGGCCTTTCCTACACCATTTATTTTCATAACAATGTGTCGATGAGTTTTTCTTGTGCCAGTATCTGTAAGTTGGTGCAATTCCAAAGGCTGGTAGTGGAAAACTGTTTGGAAATGTTGGTTTATTTTGATGCTGTGTAATAGTTAGCACCTTCTTCACTCCTTAAATTTTCTTTCATTAGTGGTGCTGTCTGCAATGTACTCCTGACTTGCTGTAAGGATAATGTTTGTCGTCTCTGGGCAGAGACTTTGTTACCCAATGACAGTCTGTTGTACGGGGGAGGATACAGCAATTGGAGTGAAGCAGTGAACTTCACAAATAACTTCAAGAGAAATACTTCAAGTAAAGAAAAAGTGCAGAGTGCATTGGAGGTAAGAATTGAAATTGAACAGTGAGAATAAACACATGTAAAAAGTTGTGATTTTAGACAAGTTGGTAATTTGTATCTCAAACATGTATCACAAGTTGAAATCTTTTATACTTTTATATCAGAGATGTGCATAAAATGTTATAAAAGGGTGAATTTCCTTGAAGTCTTCCTTGGGCAGGCTAAGCTGACAACTCTTTTGCTGAGCTTCTCACATTGAAGACACACTGTTCCAAAGTCACAACTGTCTATTTTTGTCTGGTGACTGAAGAAAGAATGCTTTGCAGTATTTAGTTCAAAGGGCTAGGAGCAGTATGGAGCACACATTATATATAGGTTATGTGAAACCCAGGGGTGATGCTGCCTTAAGATGTTTGGTAGGGGCTCATTTGTCACCCCGAAGTTGTGGGATGGTCTCTATGACTTCTGCAAGTGGAAAAACAGTAATATGGAGGGAAGAAAAATAGCCTTTCTGCAGTAGTCCTCAGAGCAGACTGCTCATAAGCAGTAAGGCAAGTGATTCTTACCAGATAGTATTTTCTAACCAGTGTGAATAAGGAAGAAAGTGTAGCATTAATGGTCTGCTTCAAAGGTATGTAGAGCATATATGGGCATTGTGCTTTTATATTAATAGAATGATGTATTTAGCATGCTCGTAGTGCATGCTATATCTGAAAAATAGTGCAGCATACCTGAAAATGGCAGGCTAAAAGGCACAACAGAGAAAAGGAAATAGTCAAAGAGAGGAGGAAAAAGGAAGCTGGAGAAATTTCTGTGTTCGCGTGGAAAATAAGAGGCAACATTAGAAATCAGGTACAGCAATTATGTGACAATTGAGAGAAGACTGTTTGACATGAGCATGCTGTGTCGTGGTTTGACCGGAAATGGGACATCTGGGATATGTTGTTTTGCTGTGGTCACCAATGGGTGTTCGGATTTTAAGATGAGCACCTGGTTTGACCAGTGGGGCATTGGATCCGCCTCTTGAGACCACAAACCCAAGGAGTTAAAAGCAAAGCAGGGCTCTTGTCCTTCAGAGCCCTCTTGGGATTTCCGGCGTGAAGGAGCTGGGCCTCCCTCCCCCGGCCCAGTCGCTGCTGGGCCGGGGGAGGGGAAAGCCCATCTGCGGTAGGCCGGGATTCGGTGGAAGGGTGGGGAGGGCATCGAGCAACCTGCTTACCCCACCCCACCCCCCCCTTTTTTTTGGAGACGGAGAGAGAATGCAGCCTGTGCTGGAATTTTTACCTTGAAACTTGATATCATGTGCTGGCAGCACGGCTGGGAGGAGAAGGGGGGGGGGCAGCGGGCAGCCCAGCCGCTTCACGGAACATTACCTTTCCTAGGAAAGGGATAAGAGTGGAAGATGAAGGAAGAAACAGGCCAGTAAGGAGGTCTGGCAAAGAGAAAGAAAAATATTGAAGGAATGGGGGAAGATGGAGTGGCAACTTTGCTGGACTCTTTTGTTGTAGATCATGGACTGTTTCCTGGTGATACAGAGGCTGCATTGCAGGGGAAGCGGAGGCTCGGAGCCAGGAGAGTTTGGTGTTGAGACCCCTCGGCCCCAGGGGGTATAGAAGAAATGGGGGGGACAAAGGTCCCAGAGATGAGAGTGTGCTCTGCTTGGAACGAGATGAGGCATCCTTAAAAAGGCCCACCCTGAAAGCAGGCCTCTGCCCCATCCCATGCCTGGTGGTGAGAGCACCTTGGCATGGAAGGGAGATGTCACGAGATAGCAGGACTCCGGGCGGTGCTAATTGTGACAAGAAGTCCGTGGTACAAGGAAGGACTCTGTCTACTCTTCATAAGCTGAAAGGGTGGTGCCAGACCGAGTGTGGATAATTTTGGGAAATGAATTGTACTGGGATCTGGGGGAGGAGGGGGAAGTGTTTCTGTGTAGTTTTCATTCTCCTTGTGATTGCTTTTTTTGTGTGTGTGTAGTTTAGTAATTTTGTGTAGTTTAGTTAATAAACTTTTCTTTATGTTTAAGCTGGAGCCTACTTTGCTTATTCCTGCTCACATCTCACAGCAGGTATTAGGTAGAAGGTATACTCATGGGGGCTCTGGCTTTGCCAGGCCCAAACCATAACAAAGGATAGAAAGCGCAGCAAGTGAAAAGGAATGCCAAGAGTGTAACACCATCTTTAATACAAACTGTGTACCTTTGTGTACCTTTGGGTGCTTACATAGGTGTTTACATAAGGCTTGAAATGTGTAAGCAGTCTTAAAAACTAAATATTATTCTTTCTCTTGGAAACAAGTATTTGTATAAACAAGGAGGATCTTGAAACTTGTGGCCTTTTGTGGGGTGTTGAAGTGCTGATCTAATTAGATCCAAAGTACAGATTCTGTTTTTCATTAAATGAGACTACTCAGTATTGTTGCTTTGTTCAGAATCTTGAATAAGCATGGTGTGTGTTTATGAAACACAAGAGTATTTTCTGTGAAAGTACAAAAACTGTATGGATATTGTCTGCACACTGAAGTATGAAGTAGTTACTACATGAAGGTATTTTATGGGCCTTCATAAATAAATCCAAAGGCACTGGTTTCTCTCTACTGCAGACTCAACACAAGATTGCAAGAAACTCCACTGATTCTTTAAGTTAGCTTTTAAGCTGAAAAATATCATTTATTAGTGCCTAGAAAACCATTTACAGATTAAGTATGTTTTTTTCTTTTGAAAGGATTTTAAATTATGCTTTATTCTTCATGCAGTTAAACCTGAGGCACTTCCGACGAGGAAGGAGGAGGTCAGGTGCTGTTGTAGCACATACTGGATGTGCTCTGCATCAGCAAGATCCTCATGAAGCTCACAGGAACATTCCTCCTCATGCAAATGCCCTTTGCCACTACCATATTGCTGCCAGTATCAATCCAGCCACAGGTAATAAATGTAATCTTTGCTATGAAGTGAGCTCCAGTTGCTGTTGGGTATGTGTTCTCTCTGGAAACTTAGCAGATCTATTTGTTCAATATTTAAATAATCATGCAAAATTGCTAGTATGTTGGTTTCATTTTTGCATGAAAGAACTTTCTACAGTAATGAAATTATTTGAATAAATTTCCAGTGCAGTAATCCTGTTTTTTATGTTGTTCATCTTTTAAGTGAGATTGATAGTGTCTAAAATGGAGAAAGCTAAGTATTTGTAACTTGAGTTAAAATTTACTGTGAATTGTGTATGATACTGGGAACATACTGGAAAAAAAAAAAAGGGTATGCTTCTTAAGTGTTGAAATAACCTCACATTCATGTCCTTCTGTCTCTGAACCAAACAAAACATGCCTTCACCCTTATATTCCATAAACTTTGATATTGCCTTGCACCGTAACAACCTGTTGATAGGGGTTGAGGAAACTCCCCTATAGCTG
Organism: Melospiza melodia melodia; assembly: GCF_035770615.1. NCBI lineage: Eukaryota > Metazoa > Chordata > Aves > Passeriformes > Passerellidae > Melospiza > Melospiza melodia. The sequence continues at coordinate 74,140,908 of NC_086226.1, read as the reverse complement.
CTGATACTTCTGTCTTCATTATCTCTGTGTACGCTGTTTGTTATCCCGAGTGACCTTTAGGTGTGATAGGGCCCTGCTCTCCTGGAGATGACTGAAGATTTCATTTTCATGAAGTGTGTGTCTGTTCATTGAAAAACTGACTAGAGATGCAATATGGAATGACCTTCATGAAGGTTCTGGTGTGGTTTTCTCTGTCTGGACTTAATGAACAAACATACTATGTAATTCTTTTCTTAAACTAGTTAAACTCTCTTTTATAGTATTGTTTTTCTGTTCCTACTTAACTTGTTTGAAAGGCCAGTTTTCAGCTAAGAGCATTTATGATGAGTTCATGTTTCTAGCTGTACAGTCTGGTATGATTGGAAAGAACGAGTAATTTCCATTAACACTGCTTTGCTAAGGAAAGCTCTAAACACTTTCTCCTTGATTATAGTTCAGCATTTTGAGTGGCAGCTCATTGGTTCATATTTTAACAGACAGGACTAGAATCACATCCAGCCTACCAGAAGGAGACTTCTTACAGCTTTGTGCAGTACCATCAATGCTATCATATTTCCATGGGAAAAGTCTCCAGACATTGCTTGTTATTACCCAGTGTCACACAGGAAACTTTCTTGAAAGCATCTTGGGGATTTGTTTATTTCCTCTTATATTTTTTCCTCTTCAGATTGCTCAGTGAGCTAGCTAATCTTTTCATGTAGGTAGCACATAATCTTTGACCTTTTTTTTACTTGCTTTTAAAGCATTTTTTTTAATACAGAATAGCTAATGTTATGATTAACCATTGTTAGCCATCAACCAAGCCCCAGGCAGTCGCTTGCTCACTCCCTGCAGGACTGGGGAGAGAATCAGAAGAGTAGAAACCTCCTGGACTGAGATAAAACCAAGTTAATAGGTTTTATCTCAACCTTGTTTTCTTTAATAGGCGAAACAAAAACTGCACACATGACCAAAGAGACACAAGGAATGACTTTGCTGCTTCCTGTGGGCAAGGAGATCTTGAGCCATCTCCAGGAGAGCAGAGCCCTATCACACCTAACAGTCACTTGGAATAGCAAACACCATCCCTTCAAGCTTTCCACCTTCTTCCTTCCTCCTCCCACTTTAAGCACTGACCATGATGTCATGTGGTCTGGAGTGTCCCTTTGATCAGTTTCAGTCACCTGTCCTGGCTGAGTGTTCTCCCAATGCCCGATGCAGCCCCAAGTTCCTTGCCAGTGTGGCAGTACAAAAACCAGAAGAGTCCTTGGTTCTGTGCAAGCCCTGCCCAGCAACAGCAAGCACATCTCTGTGTCATCAACTCTGTGCTCAGCACAAATCCAAAACACCGCCCAGTGTGAGACACCATGAAGAAAATTAGCTCTACTCCAGGCAAAACCAGCACAACTCTGCAAACTTTACCTTTGCTTGTGATAGACTTTGCAGCATAAATATGCCAAGCAACAAACTTACAGAATGACAATAAAAACAATTTTGAAAAAAATTAGAAAAATTACGTACTTAAAACTTGTCTTTGGCTTTTCTAATCTTGCATTCTTTTTACGTTACCTATATTAATTAGTATCTGTTCAATAATGTCTTTTGGATCACTTGTCTTTTAACTCAGTAGATTGGAGGATAGAAGGTTGTTCTTTATTGTAGAACCTCTGAGGTAACTTTCACATTTTAAATCTTAAGTTGAAGAAATAAGTGTTCTCCCTCACAGTCAAGTCTTTAAGTACCTTAGTCTAACCAGATTCTTAATGGAGACCTTTTTGTTTGCCCTTTTGAAATTAAATTTAGTCCAAAAGCCTAATTGTATTTCCTTTAATTTGATTTAAAGCAAATTGGTTTGTGATGTCTTACTTTAAAATTTGCCAATCCTACAGCATTTAAAAATATCTGATAAAAACTAAAGCCAGAACAGCTTTATCTCTCATTCACTTCACATTTTGAAGAATAATGCTTTCATATATACTTATAGCATGTATGCAACAAAAATCCTTGCAACCTACTTTTATACTATAATTTTATTTCTTCTGTTGTCCAGCCTGGGTGGAATTCTGTGAAAGGAATAAGCAGTGGTTGCTAGGACAAACTTGTCTCTAGGCAATTACAGAAAAAGTTACGGAATTCAAAGACTTAAAAGTTTTCTGGGAAGAGATACTGTGATTTATTAAGCAAATAGAAATTCACTAAGAAAAATGTCCAGAGCTGAACATCATTTAGAAGCTGGTAGTTTTAGATGGAAATTGGGAAAAAAGTGATTTAGTGACTTTGATAAATACTAAAAAGGCACACAGATTTATAATTAATCTGAAAATTAATCTTTCTAGTTCACCTTATTCATGCTCACTGTAGCTTCATCTTTCAAAGGGCATCACTAAAATTTTTTTCCTTCAGATTCTCTTACTTTCCAGATGTATAATGATACTTTTGAGACTGGCTTTGGGCTGTATAGGTAGATAGACTTCTTAAATGACCTGTGCTACTTCTGCTCTGTTCCCCTGCTGTGTCCCCAACCCACAACAATACTGCTGGTTGTCTTGGTCCTCCTTTATTTTATCTTTCTGCTGTCAGTTACAGTTTTCCTTGGCTGGATTGGATGATTAGTAATTCAAATCTATTGCTGATTTTGATTAGAACAACAGATTTTGGGTGAAAAGTATTTTGTCTCCCAGGATGTGGAATTTAAGTAATGGTGCATAAATAGGGAGCAGAAGGAGAAGAGACTATACATGGAGACTATTAGGTGGGAATTACATGCAGTTTGAGATTTTAACATGTTGCTGTATCACACATTTGAGGAAATTGCAGTAAATCACCTGTCTGCTTTTTAGCCTTGATTAATTTAGATTATGTGACTCTGCAGCAGTCTGATCCTTGCTTCTGTCCCACACTTTGTGATTTCTGCTTTATTTTTCACAGCAACATGGGACATCAAATGCCATCAAACAGCCACATGAATTAACAGAATGTATCAGAACCAGAACTCCCGGGGTTTTGTGATGGTGTTCCAGAGGGCATTCATTGTGTGATCTCTGTACTAATTTTTGCTAGTGTAAACCCTATGGTCATTGGTTGCAGTCTATATCTACTGCAGCATCCTTTGTGAACTGAATATTGGAAAACTATGCTTAAATGATTTGGTTCATACTGAGCTGTAGTAGCAAAATAAAAAGTAAATTAAGCTGCATGCGCAGTATTACATCAACATTGCAGGACCCTACTGTTATCCTAATGTAAGCATACTAAAGAACCTCTGTGTGGAACAAGTCTCAAAGCAGATGGTGTTGGTGCAGGGAATGACAAGTGGCAGCACACTTGGATTTATTTTTTCATTGTGGGATTTCTGTTTGAAAACCAGTTCTCTAAAATTATTTTTTGACCTAACTTACTTAGTTCTCAAGAATGTCAATCAATATCTTTTTTTGGTAGATATTCCTCTACTGCCTTCTATCACATCTTTAAGTCTTGGTGAGAATGAAGAAAAAAGTGGACCTTTTATTGTACACTGGCTAAACAACAAAGAACTTCATTTTACCTTATCTATGGAAGTGTTTTTGCAACAACTTAAAAGGAGTTTTGAACATCATTCCCCTGAGACTAATACTGAGGATTCTAATCAAATGGATGGCAGATCAGAAGAAGGTAAAAGTCATGCAGACATATGTCATGTAGAGAAATGGTTTTCAGTTTTTAAAGTAATTTGTAATGTTCCCCCAGGGGGAAGTGAGAGATTGGCAACTTGACATGCAAGGATACAGAGAAATTACAGTGGCATTTCAATGCATTTTCTTCTTTTGCACTGAAAGTATCTTAGTGACTTTAAAAAGAAATGTAGCTGGAAGTTCTGATTTCTCTTTTCGTAGTTGTTCTAGAAATTTTGAGTTATAGATGCTGAAAACTGTGTTATTTAATTAGGCCTGACTGGAGGCCTGTGTATGAAAATGTTACTTCAGTATTAAGGAAGCAAGAGCAACTTTAGAATTAACTTTTTTAGATATTAATGTACAGCTAATTTAAATAGCTTTGTTCTATAACATAGTACACTCAATTAATTTAAATATATACATCCTGGAGATTATTATCCTTTGTTCTGTCTATGCATGCAAAAATTTGTATAAAGTAGAGGAAACGAAAAATATTTCAAATTAAGGTGCAATACAAACTGTTTTGGTTTGTTAGACACTGAGCTCTGTTAGAGGATTTATGATTGTAATCTTCATCCTTTTAAATTAGTTTTTATATGGGTAGCTTATAAAAGGCCTGAAATTAGCTCCAATACCTGAATAACACTGCTTGTTATACTTCTGGTTTTGAAAAAAAAAAATATATATATGTGTGTGTGTGTGTGTATGTTGTAGAAGCTGATGAAAATTCAGATGAACAGAAAGGAAACCAAGAGAAGAAGGAACTGGGTGATGAGAAAGCTGCTCCATATTCAAGCCTTGCTCCTTTATCCTCTGCTATTTTTGATCATGAAATTGAAGTTCTGCTTTCTGAATGGAGTAAAAATGCTGACATGCTCTTCAGTATACATCCTATGGATGGCTCCCTGCTGGTGTGGCATGTGGACTGGCTGGATGAATACCAGCCTGGCATGTTTCGCCAGGTGCAGGTACTTTATTCCTCCTGAATTTTACATCGGTGTTCAGTGAGAAGTTTGATGGGAACCCTAATACTTAGTCTTTTTTTCTTAAAATTGCAGGTGTCATTTGTCTCAAGAATTCCTGTTGCATTTCCCACAGGTGATGCAAACTCTCTTTGCAGAAGTATAGTGATGTATGCTTGTACCAAAAATGTTGACTTAGCTATTCAACAAGGCAAACAAAAGCCTCCTGGCCTTACACGATCTTCATCTATGCTTATCTCTTCTGGACACAGTAAATCTACCAACAGCTTAAAACTAAGTATCTTCACACCTAATGTTATGATGATTTCCAAACATGCAGATGGGTCACTGAACCAGTGGCTAGTGAGTTTTGCTGAAGAATCTGCTTTTTCAACTGTACTCAGTATTTCACACAAATCCCGATATTGTGGTCACCGTTTTCATCTTAACGACTTGGCTTGCCACTCAGTGTTACCACTGCTGCTTACAACCTCACATCACAATGCTCTAATTTCACCAGATGTTGAGAAAGCAATACAGACAAATGAGTCTTCTCAGTCTCAGGAGTCACCAGTAAGACCTCAGAGTAGAGGCAATGCAAATGTGACATCCCAGGATCCCAATGCTGTTTACAGTGAACTTATTCTATGGAGAGTAGATCCTGTTGGGCCTTTGTCCTATTCTGGTGGAGTTTCTGAACTTGCTCGGATCAATTCTCTTCATGTTTCAGCTTTTTCTAACGTTGCATGGCTGCCCACGCTTATACCCAGCTATTGCCTTGGTGAGTTTCATTTTCTGATTTGTGACGTATTCTAGAATGAAATGAATATAACCAAATAATTCACTTGAATAGATAATGCAGGTATACTTGAATATACTGGAAAAATGTTAAGCATTAACATTTTACTTCACAAATTTCACAAATTTTCAAACTGCTGATACTTGGGAATTCTTTATTCCTCTGTAAAAGGTTTCTATGTTCTACTCTTTTATGTATTTGATATTTTAGAAGCTTATGCAGTGAAGTTCTTGGGTTCTAGTGCATACTTCATAGCATGCTGAAGATTTAAATGAGGGAGATTTAGCTCTAGTTTTCAAATGGAATTCTTGTTTTCTTTTCATATACTTTGATTTGGTTGCTAAGCACAGCTTTAAACTTGTAATCCTTGCTTGTGAATAGAAGAGGACTTCTTTTTATGCTGTGTAATTTTTTGTCATGACTTCGAAAATGCCTGTTGTCAAAAAACAAAAAAGGAAGCCATATGATGTTTGAATATTTGAGCACTTTCTTCCTGCTTTTCAGGTGCATACTGTAATTCTCCAAGTGCCTGCTTCGTGGCTAGTGACGGACAGCATTTAAGATTATATCAAGCTGTAATAGATGCTAAGAAACTTTTGTGTGAGCTCTCCAATCCAGAAATTTCTGTAAGTGAAAAGCCATGTCAAGTTTTTGCATGTTATGACTTCATTCAGTTGCACTAGGCTCAGACTTGGTGACTGACTAAACTGGTTGCTGAGGATTTCACAGATTATTTTGCTTGTAAAAACAGATAAGGTAAAGCTTTTTAGCTATACTGTATTTCATTTAATCTCAAATTCTGCATAAGGTTTGATTGGGAAATGTCTGTGAAGTGCTTACACCACAAGGAATCATAACTGTGTGGGTGCATTGCTATCCTGAGGAAAAGCTGAGACAACAATTCAGCTCTTGGGGAAAGGACATTAAATTGCTGTATGTGAGGCTTTCCAGATATTCTTGTCATCTTTCAGCTGTCAAAACCAAATGTGCTCTTCATAAAACAGGGAATGTTACCTCTGTTCTTACTGAATCGCAACTAGTGTATATTTTATGCTTTAGTTAGCATTTGCACAGTGATGTTGCGCCTATCCAGCAGGTTGTGCCACAGAAATGCATAAAAAGTTAACAAGACCACCCCCCCTGATTCTTTTCAAACAGAAATATGTTGGAGAAGTTTTTAACATCATAAGTCAGCAATCTACAGCTCGCCCGGGATGTATTATTGAACTGGATGCCATCACAGAGCTTGTAAGATCTTCTGCTGTACTCACCTTGTGTCATAATTAGCTTTTTAAAAAGCATTAATAATAAAAGCAATACCTGTAGCTCTCCATTAGGTAAATTTGGGGTACTTGGACTATTTTTGACATATTCTTGTACTTGTTTTCAACAGTAGCTGTAAATGGAAAGAATGTGAGTAATGAAAGTGCATTTTCATGAGGAGTCCTCTGTTGATGTATTTAACTTACCAAGTTAAAAGCTCCTGTGTTAGGGAGCACTATTGAAAAGTATACACCAGGATGTTCACTTCTTGTGTATTTTTCTTTAGCATGGCCGGAAAACACAGTTATTCCATGTTTTTCAAGAAGACTTTATTTTAAATAACCAGGAGAAGGAAATGCCTTCAAAGAAGAACAGTTTATCAGACTTAGGTAAAGAATTTTTTTTGTCATAGAACATTGAAGACAGTGTTTTATTTTTCATTCTAAAGAAGAAAAAACTTGTTTAATGGCTTGGTTTTTATCATTTTAATGTCAAATACCTTAATTTGAAGTCTTCAGAAGAACGCAACTAGTGAAACTCAAGGATGTTTCACTTCCTTTGAGTTGTTTGCAACCAAATTTTAGATCAGGTAGTTTAAATCACAAGATGCCCATAATGTCCTGTGTTAGGCAGTCCCTTAACATGAAAGGGGGAAGGGTTTTAAATGCGAAGTGCTTGTAGGGTATGAACACAGACAAGACGTACTGTATCCTGTCGTGGTGGATGCTGTTCTTTTACATCAGCTAAATGTTGCTCCTCAGGCCTTGCATGGCACAACAAATGGCGAGCCAAACAATTCCTCCTCACTGCAATACTGTGAATAGTGTGTGGATTTCTAGATCCTTGGACAGATCTGGACTGCTCTGGAAAAAGTGATTGGCTTTCCTTGGTGGAGTGCCTCAGTAATTTGGATATGTAGGCATTGCATTGTTCTGTCCCAATGAAATAATGTGCGAGGAAAAAGGGGTTGGAGTAAAGTTTGTGATACCAGGACATCTGCAGTACTAGATGAGAGGCCTAGAATGAAAGGAAGCAGAGTGGTGGGAAAGTGTCAAAGGAACCTAGGGAAATAGTAAATGAACTGAATATACATAGTGATTATTTGGTTCTGGAACTGGCTGTTTTTAACTGAGGAAGAGTTTTGGGGTAGTGAAGATAATCCCAGCCCTTAGTGGAGTTAGAAAAATGCAATTGAGGTGTTGAAAATAAGAAACAAAATAGAAAACATAAAAAGTGTTACTCTGCAGCACAATCATATGTTTACATCTTGAGTATGACACACAGAAATAATTTTAGAACAAATAGGGAGTTACTTGATCTTAGTCAACTGTATACATCTGTATGTGTTCTGAAAGTTGGTAACAGATTGCTGCATGCCATCCGTGTAAGGAACTGGGCTAAATGGACCCTTTGAAAAACTGTTAAATTAGAACTGTACCATTTGCATGCATTCTAATTTGAAATGATTTTCTAGTGCTTTCATATTTCCTCTTTAATACTGAGATAGTTACCTCATATTGTTTTTAAAAAGAACAAATTCATTTATGTTTTTCTATGGTACCATAACCATTGCAGTGTTAAAAGCACAGGGCAAATACAGGCTATTCTTTGGTAATGTTTTATGTATACTCACACCTAGAGGGTCAGAGGAATCATAGAGGAAAAAGACTCCCTAAATTAACTATTCCTTTTTGGTCCTAATGGGTTGACTTTTATATGAAAGAAAGAGAATACCTGGGTAAACTCTCCAGAACTGGGTGCCTGTTGATAGTACAACTCATATCTTCTTTTTGTGTAAAACTATGGCAAGTAAATTCTTAGGAAGAAGCATGATATCTCTTTCTCTCTTCTAGACTATACTTGATAATACATTCTGGGATTTAACTTTAAACATAGCAGAGTCAGCCAAATGTGTTGTCATCTCTGAAAGAAAACACTGGCAGTTCTTACATGAGTAAGAATCACTACCTGTGATTGTAGTGTTTGTTGGTGTGGTAAAAAACTGAGAAAGCTAATGTAAGAGTTAGATGCAGTCAGATAATTGCATTTCAGTATTCATGTTAGCTTAATCTGATTATTTGCTAGCCAAGAAAATTTAGTTTTGCTTTCAGATTAATAACCCCTAAGATCTTCCTGTTCTCAATTTCACCAGGAAACCAGCAGAATGGATTCTCTGAAAAATTCTACTTAATAGTGATAGAATATACACAAACCCGTTCATTACTACATATGTGGCATTTACATTTGAAAGCAATTCCTGTCTCAATAGGTAAGCCTTCTTTCTTGTAGTTTTCTTTTAAAAAAACCACCGTCTGGTGAATATCTGTTGTTCAGTGTAATCTAAAATGTTTCATATTTTTGAAAAGATTCTGCATTTGATTACAAGATTTTATCACAACCATTCTTTCTTGATTACCTACTTTTCTGATTGCTGAAACTGCTCAGTTCAGCCTGAGCCTAGAGTTTGGTATTTTTTGTGCATTCTAAGGACAGACATGCTTAATTGGCTCTAATACAGTCTAACAGTTAAGATGTTTTGCTTTTTGGAAGTTCTAGTTTTCAATTTTTGAGTTTATGCATACATTTTAAATAGGAATGTAGTCTGAGCATCAGTGATGCCATTACAATTCTAAATAATTTTGACGTCCTGAAGTCTGCTGGTCCTCTTTCAAACGACCAAACTATCTCTAAAACTCTTAGGTTTTATAGGAAGGTAAGATAACACTTTTGTAGTTTTCTGTTAACATTTAAAGATTTTAATAAACATGAATCTGATACCACTTACCAGAGAAGTTCGTTATAATCCATGTTGCTGTCATTTAAACTAAATCAGCATTTCTTACTATTGCTTTCAAATAAGAGAAAAAGTGTTATTGTAATTAATTTATAAGTTAGTGAGAATAATAAAGATCTAAATTTTCTGATGTAATTATGTGATGAGAAAATTACTGAGAAGGCTCTGCAGCAAATCTGTTGGAAATTTTTGTGTTTCATTTCCAGCAATTTTATACTCCAGGTCTTGAGTTTTATAAAAAAAAGGGAAACATTCATATCACATGATCTGAGAGCCTATGTTTTAAGGAATAAAATAAATATGTTACTAAAAAATTTCTCAAAAATAACTTTCATCAGTTTGTAAGCTAAGACATGAGGGCCATAATTTAATTTTCCCTAGCTGCAGGTATTCTATGCTTACTGAAACCTTATTTTCAGTGGATAGCCACATATATATTTCTTTGCAGCTTTTGGTCTTTTTGGTCTTGCTTTGATTGTTTTATAATCTCTCAGCAGTTCTAGGGTCTCTGAAGTATTTAATGTGAGATGTCCTAGTGTTTCTCTTTAAATCTGAATATAAGAATACATTTAATGACAACGAATGTAAAATTTTAAATCAGATTTTGTCTATTTTAGTTCCTTCTGGAACTACTAAAGTGAGTAAAATAACTTCTTACATTAAAAGAAATAATTGATCTTTTAAAGTTAACAATGCGTACCTTTCTTTAGATGAAAAGATAGGTTCGAATCCATCTGAAGAAACAATACAAACAGAAGAATTGTATTCTTCACCAGATCCAGAGAAGATCCAATCACCTTTCACTCAAAAGTATCGGGCCTGTAGAGCAAACCTTCAGAGTACCAGCTGGCTTGCTCTGTCTTCCAAAATGGTGTACAGTCAAGAGTTGAGTATGCCAGAAGGAGTCGAAATAATAAGTGTAAAGCCATCAGCAGGTTTGTCATCTTTTTTTAAAATACTAAAATAGGGAATCTCTGCCTTTCTGACTTTGGTCTTGAAAGAGCAACAAAATAATAGTGAGTTTTGGATTTGTTGTTAGAATCAACATGTGTAGGTGAATCCAAAAGGTTTGCTAAAATGTACTTCCTGTTACTTAATATTTCAATCCTGCAACTAACATTAAAATAAAGCTCTTACTTAAGAGAATAGTAGAAACACAAATTTTGTTTTGCGGTCATTCATGAAATTTTTGTAGGATCTGTACTTAAATGTTAAGGTTTTCATCAGCAGTCTTTTTAAAATACAGTTTTAGATTTTTCAATGAAAAAATATTTTTTGGCAGAATATATGTTAGTATTCGTGTTTAAATAATAATATTTGACTCCTCTCTGGGGCACAAAATGCAATCAAAGGGTAAAACGGTTTCATGGTATATTTGACATATCGTCTTCGTGAGGCCCTGTAAATGACCTCTTTGTGAGGAAGCAGTAATACTTTTTTTAATTTGGAGCCCTGAAATAGTGGCTGAATAAAAATGTTGCCAGTTTTGCTTTTTAGTATTTCCTCCAGTAAGAGTGTATTTTTTTCCATTTTAGGACATCTCAGTTCTTCTTCCATATATCCTGTTTGTCGTGCACCTTATCTGCTGGCTACTTCCTGCTCTGATGGAAAAGTTCGATTCTGGAGATGCAGGGTTGTCACTGAAGCTTCTTCCATGCCGCAATATGGCACAGACAGTGATGTTAAATATGTATGGGAAGAATGGCCATTATTGATTGAGGAAGGACTTCCTAGTAGTAGTGCTATTAATGTTCCAGGGAGGCCAACTGATGTCAGCTGTGCACACACAAACAGATTAGCAGTGGCATACAAGCAGGCAGCATCTAGAAATAGCTGTCTTTCTCAAGATTTTGTGATGCACGTTAGTATTTTTGAATGTGAGTCTACAGGGGGTTCTTCTTGGATTTTAGAACAGACACTTAAATTAGATGAGCTAGGCACCATGTTGGACTCTGGTGTTAGTGTTGATAGCAATTTAGTGGCAGATAACCAACAAGATACATCTCTGTCTCATGGTGGAAGTATTATACCCAACACTAAGCACTTGGTACACTTGGATTGGATGTCTAGGGAAGATGGTTCACATATTCTGACAGTGGGAATTGGATCAAAACTTTATATGTTTGGTCAGGTGTCTGGGAAGGGGCAGGAACAAAATGGTAACGAGATTGCTGCAGTCTCCCACAGTGGCAGTCCTAAGGCTGCGACTCTTTCTGGGTTTGTTTTGCTGCGTTGTGTTGACTTGGTTTCATCTGTGGAGGGGTCACCTCCTTTTCCTGTATCCTTGTCTTGGGTGCGTGATGGCATTCTGGTAGTTGGAATGGATTGTGAAATGCATGTTTATTCCCAGTGGCAATCTCCTTCTAAGCAGGAATTAGTTAGTACAGATTCCTGCAGTGGAAGTATGCCATGCCTAACTAGCTTAATGAAACAAAGCCAGTCAGCTGCCTCAGGTCTGCATCCACCAAAGAGAACTTTGACCAGATCTATGACCAGCCTTGCACAGAAACTTAGTGGGAAAAGGTCTGCCTCTGATCTGTCCATGGAAATGGAGGATTCTGGTCTATTTGAAGCAGCTCATACATTATCTCCAACTTTACCTCAGTACCATCCATATCAACTGTTGGAACTCATGGATCTCGGTAAAGTACGCAGAGCAAAAGCCATTCTGTCCCACTTGGTGAAGTGCATTGCTGGAGAAGTTGTTGCTATAAATGAGTCTGAGCCTAACCATGACAGGAGGCTCAGATCTCTGACGATCAGTGCCAGTGGAAGCACTGCAAGAGATCCCAAAATGTTCAGTAAAACAGAGACTACAGACTATATAGAAATAGACTCTGTTCCACCATTGCCTCTGTATGCTCTGCTTGCTGCGGATGATGATTCATCTTTTTCCTGTTCAGAGAAGTCTAATAATCAGCATAGTCAAAATAAACAGGATATGCCCAATGACAGTTACGAAAATCTCTTCCAAAATAATGTTATAAGTACAGATGACCTTGTCACATTTGAGGCAGATGAAGACAGTTCAAAAGTCATTGATCTTTCTCAATACAGCCCAACTTACTTTGGACCAGAACATGCTCAGGTTCTTTCTCGTCACTTGCTTCATTCAAGCCTGCCAGGTCTGACTAGGATGGAGCAAATGTCACTGATGGCCTTGGCAGATACAATTGCTACTACCAGTACTGACATTGGAGAAAGCAGGGACAGAAGTCAGGGTAAGCTGTCTCTTCCAAGTTAAATGTACTACTGTGCTTCACAGCCATTCCAGGGTTTTTTTTCTGTTGTGGAATATTTTTGTGGCTTGTAAGATGATGATGCACCTTCATTTCATTGTGTAATTGTTTCAAGACCTATTTCTTGGATAAAAGTAAAATTTTCTTTTGCCACTTGGTAATGCCACTGTGAATCTATCAGTCCACATACTATAATTATTTTTAATTCACTTTTGAAGAGACAGGAATGACAAATATTTGTTGTACTGTGTAGACAAATTGAGGAAGAATTTGATTTGGATTTTTTAATATATAACTTCTTCTGTCTCTTGCATTAAACAGAATAAATAACTTCAGAAGTTTTTATATTTGAAATTTTCTTCTTTCTCTTCTCTTGAAGGGAAGAATTATGGACTAAGCTATCATTTACAAATTCAAAGTATTAGTAGTCACAAATTTATATTTCTTCTATTAAGACCTACAATACTTACTTGGATTAATTGCTGTAAAATGTGTGTAAAAATATTTATTTCCAGGTGGAGAAACTCTTGATGAGTGTGGTTTAAAATTTTTATTGGCTGTCCGGCGTCACACCTTCCTAACAACTGCGCTTCCTCCTGTGCATCGAGCCCAGCTGCTTCACCAAGGTAACCGATGTCTTTTCTTAGATGAGTTGGGTTTTAGTGATGTAGCTGCCCCTGTGAATGGTGTGCTGTTGATGTGCCTCTGCAGAATCAGTAATTTAATTCATTCATTTAATTCATATTTTCAAGAAATATTGTCTAATATGAATGAGTGCTAGAGCAGAAAATGTCTTGTTTTGGTTGAGGTAAAGGTCTCAGAACTGATTTTTTTCAAACAAGTTTTTAGTTGGTAGGGGAGAATTTCTGTTTTCCCAAATGAAATACCCCAAATTTTCCAAATGAAATTCTACTACCATGTTGTTCCAATAACCTTCTGCAGGAATAATGTAATAGACAATTGCACCTCTTTATGTATGGGTTTGGTATATATTTGGAAAAAAAAAATTACTACTCACACTTTAAATAATTCTATATACTTACTGTAATTATACAATAAACTATTTCATATAGAGAAGGTTTTTTTAGTAAAATTTAACTAGTTCCATCCTGATATTGCAGATGACAGAACGAGATGGATTTGGTAAGTGATAATCAGATGTAAAGGACTGGCTATGATTACTCCTTTAGCCATCAAGACAGTTGTGATAGCATTTTCAGTTGCATGGCTTGTCTCCCCTCAGCTGAATCAGAGGCTGCAATTTGCCACAAGTGCCAGGGCAGAGTATTGCAGAGTTAACTTTCTGTTGGACTAATTTTAGTTGAGATACTTCTGTTTATGGTGAGCTCAGAAATGGGTGAGAGTGGGAAGGGCCTCCAGGGCAAATGTGGAAGTGGCTTTCTACAGAAAAGCACCTGGCCCTCACTAGAGTTGCAGTTATCCTTAGCCAGCTATGTTGTTGTTTAGCAATTGCTTCCTTCCTCATAAGATTTTTTTATTTCAAGTTTTCTTTTGTATCTCTATCATCAAAGGTGTTTTTGCTCTGATTATCTGAAACTTGTGCATTTTCTAATCCAAGTCAAAATAGTGAACCTGTCTTTCAAAATTTTGAAAAATGTAATCAGTGTACTGCACTTTGTGTCATGGCTAATCTTAGTGCCCCTTAGTATCCATTTGTTTGAACTTCATAGAGAAACTCTGTTCTTCACAAACTTACCTAAGGAGTTTGCAGATGAAAAATTGTTTCCAGTTGTATCATTTTTCTGCAATATTTGAAATGCAGTCCTAACAAATACCCTTAAATTTCTGTTGCCTCGCCAGCAATGCACTTAAAAATTCACAACAAGCAGTTTGACCTACTTTCCTTCCCCCGTTCCCATCCCTTTATCTTCAGGTTCTGGATTATTTTATTAATGAATATCTTCTGAATTTTCTTTTTCCTTTCTTTTCTTTTCTTTTTGACTGTTCATTGTACAGGTTTATCTACGAGTCACTTTGCCTGGGCATTCCATTCCGTAGCAGAGGAGGAGCTCCTGAGTATGCTCCCTGCAGTGCAGAAGGGCGATCCAACCTGGTCTGAGCTCAGAGCTATGGGTGTGGGATGGTGGGTTCGAAACATCCACAGCCTGCGGAGATGCATAGAAAAGGTAAACAGAGCATTCCAAAAATACCCCACAAAACCCTTCCAAACAGCTGTTCTCCAGTGTTTACCCTCTGTCTCGACTGTTTTTTATGGCCTGGAAAGGCTCGGGAGGGCCTTGGGCAGCCCGCGCTCCAAAGGACGAGAAGAGGCTTCAGGTTTTTTCTCGGTCTTCAGTGTTTATTAGTTTTTTATCTAAAAGATTTTCTCTCGGCCCGACAGAGGTCTGCACAGCAAGCCAGTCATGAGCACACTGAGAGCCCCCGGGGCGGTCACTTATCTTTATACTCAAAACTACATATACAATATTTACCCATTTTCCCCAATACCTTTTACTCTTATTGACCAGTGCACTTTTAGTAAGAACCAATCCCAAAGTGCCACCATCACCACAGAAGATGGAGGCCAAGAAGAAGAAGAAGAAGGACAAGACACGCCCCAATTCCTCCATCTTACTTCTCTAGACCCCCCTGTACAGAAATCCTAAACCCTGTGTTTCACACTCTAATCCCTTCACCATTCACCCCAGTGAAATCCTCCCATCCTCATACAGGTGTTGTCTCCCGTGTAGGATCAAAATCCAGCCACCAGACACTTCTGGCAACATTCCAGGACTCCCGAGCCCCCCAAGGGTGGTCTCGGTGACTCGGCACATCAGTCCTGAGGTGCTGAGATCCCACATCTCCCCCTTCTGTTTGCACTAAAAAGACCTCTTTTGCTACCTGACTCATGGCACGTCTTAAACATGCAAAGATGCATGGGACAACAAGTATAAGGACCAAGAGAATTATTAAGATATAGAATCCTATCTTTAAAATTCCTCTCCAAATGGGAGAGATGTCAAAGAATTCTGACTTCGCTTTTGTGTGAAATCATTGTTTTGTTTTTCATTCAAGACCCTAAAGGAAAAATTCCCCCAAGTCCTTAGTTTCTTTTTATTTCTCTTCTGAGTCATTTTTTGCAGTCTGAGTCTCGACTTCTGTCTGAGTACTCGTCTCTTTGTTTCTCGGATCAGCGTTTTCGTGTTCTCGCGTTTGAAATGGCTTCACGTGTCGCGCCGACACCCACTTCAGACCTCGATCTGTGGAAACACAAGCGAAACCCTTGCCCCAAGTGATTAGTTTGAAAGGACCCTCTATTTGTCCTGTCTCTGGGTTTCTGATCAAAACTAAAGGATTTTCCCTTAGCTTTGCCTGTGTGCTGTTTAGAAAATGCCTCACGATTGGTGGATTAGGTTCTGAGGATGAATTGTTTAGGAAATGCAACACATACAACGCCTTATTTAATTTCATGTGAGGTGTTGCCTCTGGTTCACCCCTTCTTTGCCTGTCCAGAAGGGATTTCAGGGTGTGATGTGTTCTTTCAATGATTGCCTGACCTGTGGGCGAATGTGAAATAACAAACGTATGTTTGACACCCCATCTTTTCAGGAATGTGTCAAGCACCCTGCCTGTATACGTTGGACCATTGTCTGTTTTTATCTCCTGAGGCACACCTAATGATACGAATGCTTGCAGAAAATGTCGACAAGCATGGTCTGCTGTTTCCCCTGCATGTGCTGAAGCAAAGACTGCACCTGAGAATGTATCTACAGAAACATGAACATTTTTGAGCCTCCCAAAGGATGGATACTTCGTGACATCAGCCTGCCATAACTGAAGACTTTGCAGTCCCCGCGGATTGATTGCTCCAGTAGAAGAAGGTGGCTGCACAAGCTGACAGTCTGGACAAGCACTAATGATCTCCCTCGCCTGACTCGTTGTGAGACGAAAGGACTCCATCAGTGCTTGTGCATTCTGATGAAAGAACACATGACTTAATCTTGCCTGCTCAAAAATGTCCAGTAGTGTTTGTGAAATGGGCACTGTCAACCTGTCCGCTCGAGCATTCCCTTCCGCTACAAACCCCGGAAGTGTAGTGTGCGCTCTAATGTGTGTGATAAAATATTCTCTTTCCCTGCTCTCTAGCAGTGTTTTCAAGCTCGTCAGATATGAGTGTAAAACCTCATTACTGACTTCTTTCAAGAGCGAACCCTCCAATCTCTTGATCACACCCGCAACATATGCGGAATCTGTCACCAGATTGAGAGGCTGTTTGAACAACTGAAATGCTCGGACAACGGCTGCCAACTCCACAATTTGTGGAGAGCCCTGAACCATCCTCACGTCTGATTCCCAGTCCCCTGCTGCTGAGTTTCTCCACATGATCACTGACTTGTGTGTCTTCCCTGAGCCATCTGTGAACACTGTGATCCCGTCCAAAGGTTCTTCACTTATTCTTGGTTTTGCTCTGTAACATATTTGTGATTGCAGTATTCTATGTTGTGGAAAATGGACTGTGCAAGTTCCTGGGAACGCTAACAACGCGATTAATAAGTCTTTCGATTGTTGCATTGTCCAATTGAAATAGTCTCGCTTCAGAGGTGATCTGATGACTGAGAATTCTCTTCCTGCCATTGTCAGCAACCTTGTTCTCGCCTTTATGATGATTTGTGCTGCCATCTCTAAATCTGTGAGAATTGTTTTTGCGGGCCTGTGTGGTAGGAAAATCCACTCTATGATTATCAAAGAGTCCTTTTGTGATTCATCTCATTGGAAGATCAAACCATGGAACTGTGTCTTCTTCGCCAGCACTGCCAACTGAAAAGGCAACGTTGGAACAAATCGATGTGCCTGCCTTTTCTGTATCGTGTCTGCGACTTTCTCCAACTCCTTTTTCGCTTCTGGCATGAGCGTCCTGGGAGACCGAATGTCTGTGTCTCCTCTCAAAAGATCAAGCAACGCTGGAATGTCGCTGTTTGTGATTCCCAAAACTGGCCTCATCCAGTTGATTTCTCCCAAAAGCTGTTGTAAATCATGCAAATTGCTGATCTTAGTGCTGATCTCCATTTTTTGAGGTTTTATTGTTTTCTCTGAAATTTTCCACCCTAGATATTTCCAAGGCGCAACCTCCTGAATCTTCGAAATGCTGATTTCCAGACCTGCCTTTTGCACCTCTGCAATCACACAGTCACGAGCTTCTCGCAGCTCCTGTTGTGTTGATGCTGCAATGAGCAAATCATCCATGTAATGAATGATTTTCACCTTCGGAAATTTCTTCTGCGCTGGTGCCAAAGCTTGTGCCACGTACCATTGACAGATCGTCGGAGAATTTTTCAGACCTTGTGGAAGAACGACCCAATGGTACCGCTGCAGAGGCGTTTCCTTGTTGATTCTCGGAACTGAAAAGGCAAATCTCGGAGCATCATCCGGATGGAGTGGAATACTGAAAAAGCAGTCCTTGAGGTCAATGACCACAAGCGGCCATTCTCTGGGAATCATTGAGACAGATGGAAGTCCCAGCTGAAGTGTTCCCTTGTCTTCTATGACTTTGTTGATCTTCCTGAGATCATGTAACAACCTCCATTTGCCTGATAGCTTTTTCTTGATGACAAACACTGGAGAGTTCCAAGGGCTGTCTGTTGGCTTGATGTGTCCCTTCTGCAATTGTTCTTGGACCAGGTCTTTCAAAGCACTCAACTTTTTCTGCTCAAGGGGCCACTGATCCACCCAAACTGGATCATCGGTTTTCCATGCCAGCTTCAATGTGGCGAGTGCCGCAGTGACCCCTATTAAAAATCCACTTCGATCTTCGCGCCCCATTGTGCCAAAAGGTCCCAACCCCAGACTGTGATCGGCTTTTGGACGACAAAAGGACGAATGATCGCCGTCCTGTCTCCTGGTCCCGTGACAACGACGGAATTCTCACTTTGCAGACACAGAGATGCTCCCCCTATGCCTGAGAGAGAACCCAACGGCGCGACCAAGCTCCAACTGCGTGGCCAAAAGATGTACGATATTACCGTTACATCCGCCCCTGTGTAGAGCATACCTCTGATTGCTATTGTCCTGTCCCCACATGTCAATTGGCATGTGAGCGTGGGTCGATCTCGACCTATGTGCTTTACCCATGTTGTGTGTACTTCAACATGTTCCTTCATAGGGAAACCTTCTTTGTTGAAGATTGACATGACCTCTCCAACTGCGTGTGGCGGCAAGGCAAAAGCTCTCGCAACCACAGTGTTTTCTGGTACAGTCAATGGTGGACGAAGTGCTCTTGCCAACACTGTCAACTCTGTATTTTTGTCTGCTGAGACAACCGTTGGATAAACAATGAGTCCAAGGATACTGCATTTATCTTGCCCAACTACCAAGAAATCTTGTTTTTTGTATGAATCCCCGCGGATACCCGTTGTTATCTCCGCATGACTTTCATCTAGAAAGCATACTGGTTTTGAAGCTGCCAGTGCACACTGTGCCCCTGGTGGGAGGAGGTCTGGGTTGCTATGGAACCGACTGAGGGTTTTGCTGAGGGCATCTGCTTGTCGCTCACTGATGATTGCCCTGTCTGCTCTTGTGACACCGCCAGTACTTGTGTCTGAGCGTGCTGGCGATTTACGGCCGCGCTCCTTTTCCCGTTTCGCGGATACGGTAACGGATTTCTTTCCACGTCTGTCTGGGAATAACATTCTTTCACAGAGTGTCTTCCTTTCCCGCACCATGCACAAATTGGCCTTTCCGCTTTCTGTGCTGGCGTTGGTGTATGTGTTCGTGGACAATTCTTTCTCATGTGCCCAAACTCCCCACATTTGTAGCACTGTCCTCCTGGGGGATTGCTCTTTTTCTGCGTCGTTGCAAGAACTTTGTTGTTGTTTCGTCCTGTTGATGGAGTATTTTTTCTAGCATCTTTTCTAATGTCTTGTCCTCTGATTGCCTTTCTGAGTGTCCCTTTATCTGTTGTTCCCATTCCTCTCTTAATTCGTTCTTCACAATCGCTACAACATGCTGAGGTGTCCCCACCTTGCTGCATGCCTCCACCATCTCTGCCAAGGATGGCCGTCCTGGCATGGCGCTAATGACCCGTTGACAATCCGGGTTGGCATTGCCAAAAGCCAAGCTCTCCAAGAGAGGCCTCTTCGCTTCTTCAGTCGTCACCTGTCGATCCACGGCTTGCGTGAGTCGATCGATGAACGACATGAATGGCTCTGTGGGACCTTGCCTGATGCAAGAGAACGGAACATCCGGAGCTCCTGTTGGTGTAATTTGCATGATTGCCATTCGTGCTGCTCCCTTGATGTCGCTTAACAGTCTTCGTGGAAGCCGCACTGCTTGTTCCCCTGGGTTGTCATCTGGAAGATCTCCTGCTAACTGCCCTTCTGTGAGGTTCGCGTTTGGCCCACCTTGATATCTGTTCCGCAACTCTGAAAGATACTGTCTCCACCTTTTTTCCCAGACGAGACTCTGTGTGTCAGTGAGAATCATTGCCACAATACTTCGAATATCACATGGCGTGAGGTCATACGTGGTGAATGTCCCTCTTAGTAGTTGTTTGAAGTATTGTGAGTTCAGCCCAAAAGTTTGAGCCGCCTTCCCTAACTCTTTGAGTGTCTCATGACCCATCCTTTCCCATCTTGGATGCTGTCCCTGGGCAAACAGGATTCCCTTTGTACGAGGGAAGGCACCACTCTGCCCTGGGTGTGTTTTCTCAGCAGCTGCTGTGACAAAGCTCTCCCTCTCCAAGCCCTACAGGATTCCTGCTCCTGTCTGCTGCAGGAATCAGTGGTGCAAGGCAGGATTTAAACCTGGTCAGAGCCCAGCTGAGCAGCAAGTGACAGAGCTCCTGCAGCCCCCACACCCCTGCCAGGAATAAACCAATTCAAAATAGAAAATTCCAGCAGCAAGGGAAGAACAGTTGGTTATTAATGCTGGAGAGGCCATGGCACAGAGGAACCAGAGAGCTCCACAGGGAATGTCTGACCCACAGGCAATGGGAAAAGCACTCAGCTCCAAAAGGCAGGGAAATCCTCCAGCCTGGGAGAGCAGTCCCCAAATGCTGTGCCAGGCCCTGTCAGGAGCATCCCACTGACACCCTGTGCCCCCTGCACACCCCAGGGCTCCCTGTGCTGCACTGGGGCTTTGGCAGAAGCTGTGAGGTGGAGACAGGGAATTTCACCTGAAAAACACAAAGGAACCCACAAAACACCTGGATGCTGCAATACAGGGGGGAATGACAGGAGGGGAGATGCACCCAGAGAGTTGCCAGCAGGACAGAACAGGATGAAGGCCAGAACAAAACATGTGGAGAACAACAGCACAAATGGGCTGCTAGAAGCCAGCCCAACATTCCTGGGAAGAGGGGTTTTTTCCACTCCAACAATTTTCTTTTCTAGATGGGGCCTGTACCAGGCAGCGCAGCCAAGGGATGTGGAGAAAGGGCTTTGTGCCACCCTCCTCCCACAGCCCTGCGCTCATAGTATTTGCAGAGGATGTTCTCTGGGAGCACCTTCTCCAGCTCACTGGTGGGGAAGGAACTCATGCAGCTGCCTTCCATGCAGCTCAGCTCTGATTTCCGAGAGCCAAAAACTGCCTCCTGAGCATATTTAATTAGGCACTCCTTGCAGAACAAGTGACCATCTGCACACTGAGTCAGCTCCTCGAAGGCAAACTCCCCGTAGCAGCAGCGGCACTCGATCATCTGCCCGTCCTTCTGATACTGCTCCTCGTTCATCTGCAGAGCCAGAAGGAAGTCTGCATGCTCTGCCATCTCTTTGACGTTCTGCTCATAGAACTCCTGCTCCAGCAGCACTGGGGGGAGAAGGGACAGCCTGTCATAGCTCCTCCAGTGCCTTCTCTTGTTCTCCAGGAAGAACATGTGCTTCTCAATCTTCACATGCCCTTGCTCAAATTTGAAGTCTTTATAGGAATATTGATTCATTTCTTTCCTCCTTTTTCGTTTCCCGCTGGTTTCAGGAGACAGCTCCTGCCACTTTTTGATAGCATCTGAAAAGGCCTTTCATGTGATTGCATAGTGCCCCTTGAGCTCATGCAGGGCCCACTTGATGTCCTGGCTGCTCAGCATTTTGAAGTCTGCCATGAGGAGATCAGCTGCCTGGATAAAGCACCGCTGGTCAAGGGGGGCGAGTTTGGAAAAGTCAAAGTAGTCCACTTTAGGCACCTTTGTCTCATCTTGGCTGGCAAGCAGGCTGCTGTTTTTTGCGGACTCTCTTGGCCGTTTTTTTTTTTTTTTTTCTGTTTTTTTTCTTCTGGCTTCTCTCCTCAGGAGTTATCAGTGCTCTCCTGGGAATTCGTCCAAGACCGGAGCTGCCCTCTCGGCTCTTCAGCTCTTCAGGGCTGACCCCCCCCCCCCGTCTGGTGGGGAGTAGCCCACGCAGTGGACGCCGCTCAGGGATGCCCCTCAGGGATGCCACTTGTCTCTGTCTCGGCTGTTTTTTATGGCCTGGAAAGGCTCGGGAGGGCCTTGGGCAGCCCGCACTCCAAAGGACGAGAAGAGGCTTCAGGTTTTTTCTCGGTCTTCAGTGTTTATTAGTTTTTTATCTAAAAGATTTTCTCTCGGTCCGACAGAGGTCTGCACAGCAAGCCAGTCATGAGCACACTGCGCGCCCCCGGGGCGGTCACTTATCTTTATACTCAAAACTACGTATACAATATTTACCTATTTTCCCCAATACCTTTTACCCTTATTGACCAGTGCACTTTTAGTAAGAACCAATCCCAAAGTGCCACCATCACCACAGAAGATGGAGGCCAAGAAGAAGAAGAAGAAGGACAAGACACGCCCCAATTCCTCCATCTTACTTCTCTAGACCCCCCTGTACAGAAATCCTAAACCCTGTGTTTCACAGTCTACTTAACTTATCCCTTCACCATTCACCCCAGTGAAATCCCCCCATCCTCATACAGGTGTCGTCTCCTGTGTAGGATCAAAGTCCAGCCACCAGACACTTCTGGCAACATTCCAGGACCTCCGAGCCCCCCAAGGGTGGTCTCGGTGACTCGGCACATCAGTCCTGAGGTGCTGAGATCCCACAACCTTCTATTTATGTAGTTTTAAGTTGTTAGATAATGAACTTTTTCTGAGTGTTCCATGCTGTAATTTTTTGTATCTAAGCTGCTCTGTATGAATATGAGCCTCTATATTTAACTAATTTTTTTAGTACTTTAGACTTCAAATTCCATTGTGGAGTACAGTTTTTGCTCTTAGATACTTCATCTTAAAAGTAATATTGTACAGTGCTTATTGTGGATGCTCAAGATACAGATGGAGCATATAGTTGTTTTTTATAGCAAAACTGAGAAGCAAGTCGTGGGAAAAGGTTCTTCTTAGAAACCTATCAGATGTGGGTACAACTTAGATATTATATGTTCATCTCTCTTGCAAATTGATTATTTTACATGATAAAACAAACCTTATGTTTTTTTGTTTTGGCTTGGTGATTTTTTTTGTTCGTTTGAGGGTTTTGTTGAGTTTTTTATATTAAATATTTTAATAATCACAGGTGTGCTCATGAGCCTAATTTCATTATCACTTGCTTTAAGCTCTTGGAAAAGCCAAGTGCGTTGAGCTAGAAAATGACATGCACAAGATTCTTTGACTACAAAGCACGAAGTGGTAAAATGCATATCTCTACTTTTACTTTCAAATCTTCAGTAATTAATCGTTACTTTATGAAACTGCCTTGCATTAAAAAAATCATTACTTTACTGCCTTAAAAAAAATCCAGATATTATGGGCCTGAGTTTAAGATTATCTTACATGGCACTTGGACTATTCTTGCTGCCACTTACCCTTTTTCCTTTCCACCTTCCAAAAGCAATCATTGGTCCCAGCCTGTTTTTCAAAACTCCGTCTTGCAACTAGTAAATTAATAATAATAACTAGTAAATTAATTTTGCTGTGATGGAAGAAACTGATTTCAGATACAGGGATTCCCATTTGATCTGCAAAAAAGCTTCTTGAACTGGAAGAGCATGGGCTAAGTGATACCAAACAGATTGTTGTATCTTCACACGTTCTTACATTGGACTCATAGTGACAGTAGGGATCCTGTATTAAAGAGAACTTCAGAGCCCTATGGGGTATGAGATGCCAGAAGCACCAAGAATCTCATTTAAGATTAATTTAAATTGTGATTGTTTTTTTACTTTTGAACTGTCTTCTCAGGTGGCTAAAGCAGCTTTCCAGAGAAACAATGATCCACTTGATGCTGCCATTTTTTACCTTGCAATGAAGAAGAAGGCGGTTATCTGGGGATTGTACAGGTATTCAAGCTTTTACATGGAATTTCACACTGTCTATTTTAATTTTTGGGGAAAAAGTTGAATGGGATTGTAATCCAAAGGAAGCACAAATACTATCCTTGAAAGCTGAGGTTGGATTTCTAAACTAGTCATTACATTGAATGAGTAGTTTCTAACCTTCTTATATTTACTGAAAGAGTTTAGTTGCTATTTCTGAAGGTAGGTGCTCCAAGTTTTAGTCTCAAATCTGCTGTAATTTCAATTACTGCTTAATTCTGATTTACTTTTGAGGACCAGCAGTGTAGTGTGTAAAATGTCACATCTATCTTTTAGATAAGTGTTGTTAAAAATTTCACCTGCAGATCAGGGGACTGACTTATGTCTTCCTAACTGTAGTTTGATACAGCAATTCAGTGTTGCAAACCTTTTGAAAACTAATTTTCATTGTCACTTAAGATGTCACCTTAAGAAAAGCAGAGATTTTCTGTATCAGGTTTTTGAAAATACCGTTAGGTTTTGTATTTATTGAAGTTTCTGCTATTTTTAAAGTTACCTTCTCAAATCCCAGTGTGGTGAGGGACTCTGTATTTCCTGATGTGTAGATCTGTATAAAATTATACTGACATCTGCAGAAATTAAGAACTGTAGTGTAACTAATAAAGAGTAAAATGTTTTTATCAATTATGTTTGATACACAGGTCCCAAAAAGACACTAAAATGACACAGTTTTTTGGAAACAACTTTACTGAGGACAGATGGCGTAAAGCAGCCTTAAAGAATGCATTTTCTTTGCTTGGCAAACAGCGGTTTGAACATTCTGCAGCGTTTTTCTTGCTGGCAGGACACTTAAAAGATGCAGTGGAGGTAAGAAAATTTTCAGTGTTTAAGACTGTTACATTGTCCCAAATGTACAAATACTTTGAATGCAGTTTGCATTTTGCATTCATATGACCCCTGAAGCTTCTTATACTTTCAATTTTTTCTCTTCTTTCCCACCTCAAATAAATGATAAATACAAAACCTTCATCTTTACATTCCGATTCCTTTTTAGCTGTCATATTACTGATACTGAAAAGTGACACGGGTAATTTCTCTGCTCCAATACTAAGGGGACTACCTACAGTTAATCCTTTCAGATTTTTCTACCCTGTCCTATATTCCTATAGTTTTGCATTAGGAAGTTCCACATGTGGTGTTTTGGCAGAGATGAGGATTAGCTCCTAGAATCCCTATACAAAATAACAAGGCAAACACAAATTATTTCCTGGGTCTGAATTGCGTAATTGTGAGGAAATTAATCTCTGTGATAATAAAGGATTTGTTCTGTAAAGCTTTGTAGCTAAAACAACCAGAATCCAGAGGTAAGAGGTGGCATGTGGACATTGGTAATGATCTGTAGAGCTGGTTGATTTCAAAGATCTGTTGTCATGCCATACTTAAACTGAAGAAATGCAAATCCAGTCTTGCGTGTGATACTTAGCAACACCTATTCTGCTTCATTCCTGCTCACTTTTTATGGAGTTGGTAGACCTACTTACTTTAATCTGAGCAAATTTATGTCACTTCCTATTATTAATAATTTTAAACTGAGGAGAAATGGCAAAGTTTGATCATTTGAACATATTTATTTTTAATTAGGTCTGCCTTGAAAAACTGCATGATATTCAGTTGGCTCTTGTAATATCAAGGCTTTATGAATCGGAGTTTGAAGTGTCTAGTACTTACAAATCTGTACTACAAAAGAGAGTTTTGGGAAGTGTGTCTACTGGAAAAGAGAGCTCTGGGAACATTCACTGTGACCCTTTCTTGCGAAGCATGGCATACTGGATTTTGGAAGATTATAGCAAGGCTCTTGACACTTTGATTAAACATTCTGTTGAAGATGAAGGAGGTAAGAATATAGATATTTGGCCTGTTGACTTGATTTTAAATATTTGCTCATTTAAGCCACAGTTTCTTGAAGTGTCATCTGAACAAAACCAGGTACCACGCAGTTCCTCACCACTTCTAGTAAATACTTGCTGTAGCAATCTATGTGGACTTTAATAGCAAACATGGTTACTGTATTATTGTTATCCTGTATCCCATGGATGCATACTTTGTCCTTTAAGCATGTAACTATCAAGATACTGGAATGACCCTGCAGTAATGCAGCTGCTTTTCCAGAAGCAGTCTAAAGATGAAGAGAAAAATTAACTTCTTAAATTAATTTGACTCCATCACAGCCTCAAACAATTTTTTTTTTAGCCACTTATATAGGAGACTCTGGAAGACATGGTGTTTTGTAACTTTTAGGCCTTTATAACAGCTGACTGCAATAATAGAGTTCCAATAGAAAGGTTTTGATACTTGAAATAGTACTAGGAGGCCCATGTGCTGCCTGAAACAGCACATGAGTCTCCTAGAGCATTTCATTTCTATGTTCACTTGCTGGCTTTCTAGGCCTTCTAAGAATTAATTGTATTATTTCCTAAAGGTAGTGTTTTCATTGAAGTTAAATGCTTCAAGTCTTAGGTAGTTAGCTGCTTTCAGTCCTGGCTACTGAGAGAAATTGGAAGGGGATAAAAAAAGGCTCAAATACTGGAATTGGATAGCTAATTCGTGAAACTGGTTTTTCTATCTTGATCTCATCTTTCTGTGTAAAATAATTTTAAAGTGTTGCTAATTCTTCTGTGATCAGTTAATGGCTTGTTTGTGGTGTCTTACCTTATTTTCTTACCTAGAATGTGCATTTTTGTGTCGCTCTCTCTGTTAACTGTCACCAGCTGTGCTTCTGATAGAGGAGAGCGTAAGGGTTTATTTCAGCTATCCTGAGACCTTTGAAAGCTGTGTGAATCATGCTATGCTGATTCTCATACCTCTTCAGGTTTTTTTTTTCTTGTGGACATGAAAATGAAATGAGTAGATGTTGCACTGCTGTGTAATTCATTTATTTGTATGTAATACTGCTACCATCATGTATAAATGTTGTAGATTTCCTAGTTTTATTGTAAGTTGCATTTCTTTTGAGATGTAGACAAAATAAAAAATAAAAAATTTCCATTTTTTTAAAAGCAACCTTAAATAAAAGAAGTAAGACACTGTCTTATTGTCATTTAGATGTGGAACATGGAGACTTCAGAAATGTGAAATTAACAGGACAGTGGCCCTGTTTGACATCAGTAAAACTGGCCTCAATACAAGGAAAAGAAATTATAGCTGTTTTAATTTAAAAAGTCATGCCTAGTGCCCCACTCTGCTTGTTTTTAGTAGGTTTGGCAATGTCCTTCCCACTGAGGTATTCAAATGATAAAGGTGGAGAGGAGGGTGCAGTGAAGTGAACAGTAGAATGGATGTGTGAAATAGACAATAGAATTTATACTAAGAGCTAAAAGCCTTCTGATGAACTTAGGACTTTGCAGATTGATTATTTCATGCAGAGTGGTACTTTATCCTCATGCTGCCATATCTTTTCAGATGAAGGGGATGGCTCATCGAGTTGCAATCCTGCAGTGTTTAACTTCTATAACTACCTAAGAACACACCCCCTCTTGCTGAGGCGTCATTTTGGCTCTTCTGACACATCTTCCACACACATCTGCCTAACAGTAGAAAATGGATTAGCTGACAAAATCAACCTAGGTGAAAGACGGCTGTTTTTCACCACTGCATATGCTCATCTAAAAGCTGGTTGTCCTATGTTGGCCTTAGAAGTGTTATCAAAGATGCCCAAAGTTGTCAAGAGGTCAAAGTTATTCTGTAAATCCCCTAGTTTAGTGGATACTAGTAAAGATTTCTCACCATTATCTCCAGTTAAAGAGTTTGAAACAAAAGATCAAGCTTCCAGTATTGATTGGTCACAGCCAGTATTCAATGGTCTAGGTTCATCTTCAGATTGCTCATCAGGAAAGCGTTCAAGTTCCACTCTTTCCTTTGATTGGAGCCAGCCAAGTGCTCTATTCCAAGATGAACAATTGCAGTTGCAGTCAGACAGTGATGAAAATGAGGAAAGTGAAGATTCTTCCCTGGTAATGAAAGAGCTAAAACCTCTGAAGAAAACTGAAAAATTGCATGAAACAGGTTCTAGCTACACAGAATCTTTTAGTGTAGTTGATGACAAAGATATTCTGAGTCCATCAGAAGATATAATTTCAGCACAGCTGAAGTTTAGGGCATGCCTGAAAATCCTTACTGTGGAGCTTCGTACGCTATCCACTGGCTATGAAGTCGATGGTGGAAAGTTGCGGTATCAGCTTTACCAGTGGCTTGAGAGAGAAGTGGTAGCTCTTCAGAAGACCTGTGATTATGGTGTTGAAGTAGAAGAGACACAGTCAGGAGTTAGCGGGATGCCAGAAGAAGCTACATTACATGAAAACACTGAAGACTTAGCTGACCAGGAAAAAGCTATGCTACTGAAAGAAGACTTTCAGAAACGACGGCAATGGCTTCTGAAGTATCAGTCTCTCCTCAGAATGTTCCTTAGTTACTGTATACTTCATGGCTCACACGGTGGAGGCTTAGCATCTGTCAGAATGGAATTAATTTTGCTCTTGCAGGAATCTCAGCAGGTATGTGGGGGAGCTTACATTTTGTTTTCTCTGCTTCAGGTTTGTAGATTTATTTGAAAGTGTTTTGTAATATTTTTGAAATTTTCCTACTGTAGCTTACATGTGTTTTTTAATAAATCTAAATCTGTTTTTAACAGGGTTTTCTATTTACACTTTATTTTTCGTTGTTGTTTTATTGAATACTTTTCACTCTTTCAAAAGTTATTATGTTCCGTTAAAGAATATGTACTATTGCTTTGTGTATGTGTTTCTTGCTTGTTTTTAGGAGCAGTCAGTACAGATACCTTCCAGCCCTCCACCAGAGCAAAACTCCATACCTCTCCTATTTGCTTGCACAGCTAGTGCCAAAACAGTGGTGGCTAATCCATTGCTACATCTTAGCAATTTAACTCATGATATATTACATGCTGTAATAAGCCTTGATTCACCACCTCATCCAGATACTCAGAACAGCAAGGTATGTATTTTTCTATAGTTGTGTTGTTGTTAATGTCTGGTTTGCTGAAGTCACGAATTCCTCTTTCAGACAGCACGAGAACTTTGCGCTGTGCTTATTTGTGACAAAGTCAAACCATGAAACATAATAATTTTCTGTAGTACTTATCTTGAGCTTACAGAAATGTCCACTGATCATCTATCATTGTTGAGGCGTTGAGCATCTGGTTCAACAAGCTGTTGTAGATTGGCCTCTCTCAGAACTGGATATTTGTCCAAGAGGACATTTTAGTGGAAAACATGTTATACTGAACCATCAGCATAATATTTGTCTTTATGACAGTATGTTCATTACTTTTATGTTAATGGCAGATTCTGCATTTCATTCTTAAACATAAGTAAAATTAAATGTTTAAGTACAAAAACTGAGTATAGTAGTTTTTAAAATTGTTTTTATAAGATTTATCCTGTATTTAACCTTTGACTGGAAATAAAACTCAGTCTTTCCTGAAGTTTTGTATTGTTAGGTCCCAGATCATGTCTGCTTTTACTAAGGATTTCTAGAGAACACTAAAAAGATGGCTTAGTCCTAGTTAGCTTTGTTTTAGAGGGAACAAACAAATAAATACAATAAACTGTTTTTGTTTTAATGGAACCTTTTTGATTAACAGCTTCTCTAGCTTTTTAATGTTATTGTGTTCTGTGATGCATTAAGAAAAAAGTGTCAGCTGTATTAAAAGTGCTGATCAGTACAATACTGAGTAAATTGAGTGTGTGTCCAAGAGTTGCACTAGAATTGGTCAAAAACTAAGCTGCATTATAGTTTTCATTCTGAAATAAATTCTTTGTATTCTGAGCCAGCAAACTGCTGCTGTTTTAGGGCGCAATTACATAGGACTGTTGAATACAGGCTTAATAATGGTGCTGTTTAATAATTGAAAACATTTCAGATGGAGCTGATCTGTGATTATGTGTTGGTAGGGTGAGTGAGTTTTCCCCCATCCTTTTCATAAGGTGTTAACTGATTTGTCTGATACAAATTCTGAAGCAAAAGGTGGCTTTATAAATGCATAAGGACTTAGACCTTTTGTGTCCAGTGCTTGTTACACGTGTATGCAGAGTGAAAGGCTGTGATACTAACCACAGCTCACTTTGGCTGTAATGAGTTCTGTATAACTTTGTCTTTCAGATATGTGTAATGCATACCTTAGCAGCGTCGCTCTCTGCTTGCATCTACCAATGTCTCTGTGATGGCCACAGCTACAGGTAAAAAAAAAAAAAACATCACAATGAAAAGTGATTTTTAGACAGCACTGTCATTGCTGTCTTGGTAATGGATAGGGCACCAGAAGGCCGTGATCACACTTGCCTGCATCTAGAAAGTGCTATCACTTGAATAGTTGTAAACGTAACTTTTAAAATTAAATATTATTTCCCTGTTCTTCTCTGTTTCACAGCTCATTTCAAGCAAATCAGTTCACTGGAACAGTGTACCAGACCATCCTGTTAACTCAGCGTCATTCTTTAAGAACAGCAAGCTTAGAAGAAACAGTGACTCCCAACACATCACCTGCTCAGTGGCCAGGTATCTAGCTTTTTTCTTTCCTCTTAAGGAAAACTGAGTTATCTGGATCCACTGTAAGAGCATGTGGCTATGACTTTCTAGTAGTATTTGTGACAGCTGTGTTGGGTTCTTTGATTAAAATGTTGTGGGTTGTTGTTTTTTTTTTTTTCAAAACATCTAAGTTACTACTTCTGATTATTCACTAAGTCAAGTTGATTTATGTTGCTTTCTTTAACTAAAAAATATTAGTGCTGGATCTAGTAAAGAGAGAGCAGCTAAACTGGAGGTAGGGTGAAGTCATGTCCTGTGTGTGCTCTACGTGTACCACCTGTAGCACTAGTATCCTACTTCTTGAGTCCTAAGGACTGGGAAGGCTGTCCTGGTTTGTGCTCCAGCTAAGAATTATTTCACCTTATGGACAACTTATGAACTACCTTAGAACTGTTAAAAATGAGACATTTATAATAAATCATGCTTTTCTGTAGCTGTAAAAGTAATGTCAGATTTCAGGTAATACTTAGAGTGTGCTGACGTTTATGCTAGTTAAACTGTGCTAGGGAGCTGCATTAGAGGGAGTGTTATCACTGTAGTACATCTAGGTATGGGCTTGAGTTTACAGCACTAACTTTAATGTAAGCATAGCCAGGAAATGTGCTTACTTATTATGAGAATTGTTTCTTAAATCAGAAAATTCCTCTTTAAAAGTCTTCATGGATAACCTGAAACATCCTTTGTATTTGATGCTATGCAATTTTTTCTTTTCTGCCAAACATTGTCACTGAATCTAGAGATTTTATCGAGGAACTAGCTTGTCATCTGTTTTTTTGTTATTTAATTAATCGCAGGATAAATTTCTGATGAGTTGGGCAAGGAATTGTTAGCATTTGCTCTTATGAATCACTTTGAACTGACTTTTTCTATTTTTTAGTAGATTCACATGCTATGTGTGCAAATTGGGAGAGCATGACAAAAAGCAGAATTCTTTGGCCATGACTATGTGCACTTTTACTTGTGTGCACAAAGTGTCACGTTGAAGGCACATCTGAAACTACGCCCTTTTGTGGGAGCATAAAAACATTACAAGAGAAAGAATGCTTGCCAGACAATGTGTAATGCAGGTTGATGCCCATGATTTTTGATTGGTTTTACCACTGTAAAGTGAGATGATAGAATTACAGTTTTCAGGATTATAATGTCGTTATAATAATTGAAAAAATGTTATGCATTTCTTTAACCGTTACTCCAAAACAGAAAGCTAAAAAACTAATAAATTGTTAAAAATTAAGAACTTGCCTCCTGAAGTTTTCAACTTGGGTTTCAATATACAGAGCTTGGAATTTTTCTGCACTAAACATTACTAAGTAACGTAGGTTGCCAGACAAAATTATATCAGGAGTGTGTTCACACACACATCTGTGCTTTCTTAAAGATGATGTTTATTTTATATAAACAGGAATGACGACTCTAATGCGTCTGTTGAATTCTGCTGGTGAGGAAGCCCAGCCAGGTCTCACAGTTCTACTTTGTGAAATTCTAACTGCAGTCTATCTCAGCCTGTTCATCCATGGCCTTGCAACACATTCTAGCAATGAGTTGTATAGAATTATGGCTCATCCACTTAACAACAAAATGTGGTCTGCTATCTTTGGAGGAGGAGCTCATATGCCCAGCAGAGGACAGCAGCAATTAAAGACAAAAACTGGTCAGTTCTCTTGTTTTATATATATTTGTCTTCTGGAATTTTTAAGAATATTATGTGACTGCTGAAAGCTTAATTACTTTAAGTAGCTTGTGTTCAATAAGAATTCAGTATGGTTTTTGATTTGCATAGAAAAACAAGGATCTGAAGTAATTTGTGTAGATATTGTGTAGAAGAATGAAGCAGAAGTGAATGCTTCTGAAAAAAGGTTTCCAAGTAGCACAGCTGCTCTAGTATGAGGGAGTTAAATTGATCTGAGAGAGTTTCCAATACTATTACAGCCTACTTTGTGTTTATTTTAAAGCTTTCCAGTTCTCTTCTAACTGGAATATATTCCCATTTTACAAATACAGTATGTTTTCTCTCTTTGACAGGTAGGCACTTCCCAATGCCTAGCCCACATCAGGTAGTAGTGTTCTCCATGGAATGCGTGGGGTTTTCCAAATCCCTTGCCTCCTTCAGTACTCATAGTCCTACCAAGCCTTCAGGCAAGATACTAGATTTAGTATTAGGCCTCTACATGCAGTTTGCTATGTGTGGTTTTTGTTTGGTTTGTTTTTTTTTTTTTTTGCGTATGCAGAAAGACAGAAAAACTTCTGTTTGCAAGCCATGATATCAAAATTTGAAGTAAATTTTTGTAACTAAAGAAGCACATAAATTTGGCCTTTTTAAGAAAAGAGAATTGTCAGCACTGTAGTATTCTTATGGCTCTTCATTTGAAATAAATATTAAATACAAAATTACTTTGACCATGGTTTGAAAAGATCAGAAGTGTTTCATATCTTTTTTGGAGAGCTGCTTGTTTTGCTTTTTGAATTTAAGCATTATTGTGCATGTGGATTTCTAAGTGTTCATTCCAGACATTACAAGTGAAAGGCATCTTGTTGATATTCTAAGAACCCTTTAGAAAAGCAAACAATCTTCAAGTTTTAAATTTAGGGACTGATAAACTGTCCTGAGGTCCAGAACAAATTCCTGTAATGCTTTTGTTTTTCATATAGTTATGTGCTTTTTGATTTACTTTGACTTCTACAAAACCAACAGCAAAAAATGCTACAATTAACTAAGTTTTTAAGAGAAGATTGTGGAACAACAAATTTAATTAAACTCTGATGATTTTCTGTATTATATCTAAATATATATGTAGAGAGACAAAATGTAACTTTCTATTAAAAAAAAAAATTTAATATTTAGATGTTTACTAACATATCAAAATGTGTTACCTTCCAGTTATGGAAAACTGTAAATGTGGTCTGTTTAAATATCTTCATCAGACTTCTAGAAAAATGTTTTCAGAGTAGAGATCTTTACCCCAAAGTGAGCTCTTATTTTGATTAGTTTTCTCTGTGGTACTGAGCAAACATTTCTCTCTATCACTTTAGTAAGGTAAACATGTTTGCTGTCACTGAATTGTCAGAAGTTTTAACTGGCTTTTGTTGGAAATTCTGCTAACTAGGTGTTGGTAACTCTATACTAAACTGTGTTATTACTACTGCTACCACTGGCTCAAAATGCAAAGTATTTTTATGAAGAAGTGTGTTCTGAAATGCATACTAAGTATAGTCTATCTGCTGCATGTTTTTTAAGGAGGAATGCTGGCTGCCTGCTTGCAGGTTTAATGAAACTGTTGCTGGAAGAATCCAAAAGCTCTACCTAAAAATTGAAGGGAAGAAGGAACATTTTTAATACTAGATTTTAGGGATCATCACTGAGATAGGGGCCTAGAGCTGTTGTGTGATCTCTGTCTTTGGAGTTACTCTAAAACTTGAACAAACTAGGGCATCAATTATGTCAGCCCTGGTCTGAGCAACGGGTTGGACTAAGTGTCTTTCAACCTATGTAATTCTAGGATTCAGGACTACTTGTTTTTAGTGTGTGTTTATGTAAAGCAAACTTGGGGGAAAGATATTTCTCCAAAGCCCTTTCTTAGTCATATTGAAAAAAATTATGAGGGGAGAAAGGGAAAAAAATAGACCTCCAATGAAGCAGAGGGATTAGGATTAAAATCAGCTATATTTTTGTGCCTTTACTGTTTCTGACACCCAGAATTAATTAGAAGTGACTGGAATGCTTATTCCAGCCAACTAGCCATATTCTTCTGTAATGTTATTTAGAATTTTTCTGTATCTTACCATTTAGTTATGCTTAACTAGACTATTTTCCTTACGTTTACTTTTAGATTTTTTTGTGAAATGCTTCCACTCTCAAATGGAGATCGAAAGCTAAAAATTCTGAACACTAATAAATTCTAATGCAATAAGACTATGCATGGCCTCTCCTCCTTGCCTTCTCTCCAATCCTTTAGTACATATTTAATCGTGGGTGTTGATCTCCAAGTTGGAAATTTATTTTAAGAGGTGTTCATAATTCCAAGTACAGCATTGGTCAATAAAGTTATGTTATTTCCCTTTCTGCTCTTTGCTTTAGTTGACTTGAGCATGTGGTAGCTTTGAATATAAAATTTCACTTAAGTAAATATGATCTTTCTTTTAGACTCAAATGGTAAAAACAGGAACCAAAAACCAGTATCTGGTAGTCTTATAAATCCCTAACCTCTGTTAGGAATTATTTTTTATTGAAAACTTGTTTTAGTGCCTCTGTCACATAACAATCAGACAGAACAAAGCAGTTTGAATGCTTTTCAGACATGCTTCTTGTTTTTGCAGTTGCAGCAAATGATTTTGGCAAACAGAACTAGCACATGGTGTTTTGTTTTCCAACAGGCAGTTATCATCTGAAAAAGAGCCTTGTTGTTGATTATAGTAGATTTTTTCAGAATCACATTTACTATATTTTGCTTGAAATCTACCTAAGCAAACTGTTTTATAATGTAAGTCTATATAGAGATGGTAAGTTCTTTGTCATCCAGAAGGTTCTTAAGGAAGAATTTGACCTTTGCTTTAAGTTAGAAATCCATAGTTTTATTTCATATATTCAGTTATTCCATGCTGCAAGAGTAAATGAAGGGAAGTTGAAAGCAATCTGCCTTTTAGTTCTTCCTGGGAAGGTGGAAAGTAACAGATCTTTTTGTTATTATTGCATGTCTTAGGACTGGACAGAAATTGAAAGATTTTCCTTGTCTGAAATAGTGCAATATTCTTGGGAAATAGCATAAATTTTACTTTTGTCTTTTAAGTAAAATGGGAGGA
Organism: Melospiza melodia melodia; assembly: GCF_035770615.1. Lineage (NCBI taxonomy): Eukaryota > Metazoa > Chordata > Aves > Passeriformes > Passerellidae > Melospiza > Melospiza melodia. The sequence goes on along the minus strand of NC_086226.1, from coordinate 74,105,608 downwards.
AAGATAAATGTTTCAAATAAAAAACAAAACACATGTAAAAAATTTTAAATTAAAAATAAATGAAAAATTTGAAAGTCTGTGTAATGGGTAATTTGAAATCCGAAATGACAGTCAGAACTTTAATGACGTTTTTAATGTAGTTAATTCTTTTAGAATGTATAAAAAGAAATCTGCTTTAATAGTGTTTGTCAAACTTAGGTGGTTGTTCTTTCATTTACCTCACATACTGAATTTTTTCCAATGGCTAGCCTGCAGTATTCTTAGAAATACAAAGAGTGATCCAACAGAAAGGGATAAAGTACTTTTTTAATAAAAAAAGTAAAAAACTTAAACTTTCCTTTTGAATTCTGCTTAGAAAAACAACCTGCAGAGCTATACTTGCTCGTTTCTGTATCATGCAACACTTGCTCCTTATTTCATGCCTAGTGAATTTCTTTTAATTAGTTGCTAAAATTTAGCTGGAAATTCATAGTAATGCATGTGCATGCTCCTTAACTGATAAGTTTTGAATAATGAGATGAAAATGTCTTGAACTGCAGTTGTTGTGGTTTTGACTTATAGCTCAGGTAAGTGGATTTCAAATACTATCCCTAACAGAAAAAAAAAAAAAAAGATACAATATAGAAGTGCAACACATAGTGTTATGATATTCCTGTTTCAAGATGAAAGATGGGATGTCTTCATCTTTTATTAGATTCTATATATGAATTCTTTTGTGGCTGTTGTGCTTTAACCCCAGCCATTACACCCTGCCTCCAAATGTCCTCCCCCTTCCTCCTCCTTCCCCCACCCTATGTGCTGACCATGATGTCAGGTGCTCTGGAATGTCCCTTTGGTCAGCTGGGTCACCTGTCCTGGCTGTGTCTCCTCCCAGCCCCTTGGGCACCCCCAGCTCCCTCACCAGGCTGGAAGTGCAAAAACAGGAAAGGCCTTGGCTCTGTGTAAGCCCTGCTCAGCAATAACAAAACATCTCTGTGCTATCAACCCTGTATTCAGCACAAATCCAAAACACAGGCCTGCACCAGCCACTTGTGAAGAAAACGAACTCTGCCCCAGCCTCAACCAGCCTAGTAGTTCAGCTGCTTGGGGTGATAATGCTTGTCTTCATATGTAGTCAAAAATCTTTCTGAATCCTGGAATAATATGTTTATTCCTGGTCCAAAAATGACCAGAAGTAATGAAAAAATTGCACTGACTAGTGTGAGTGCAGAGAATTTGTCCCTTAGAAGAAAACACATGAAAAATTGTGAGTATGAAAATCCTGGAAGATTTTTTTTTTTTTAAAAACCCTTGTATTTAAATCTTAATGGCCCAGAGTTACAATTGTACCATTGGCTTGGTTTGTGTTATGAGTAAGTCTTATATATGGAAAGTGTTTGTAAATTACCACTGTTTTTCTTTTGTTCAGACTGTTAGACCTTATCTTTTCAAGTGACTGGAATACCCATAAGAGTTTTGAAAGACATTGTCTTTCAGGCACCTATCAAGATGCAGAAAGTCTCTTGTGGATAAAACACTAAAAAAATAAGGGTATAGGAAATATTTCAGGGTAATATTTCATACTCCAGGAACAGATAGGTGTGCTGGCTCTTCTTTTGCCATCCTCAGCATTATTAATAGAAGAAGGTAATTTTGGAAGCTTCAGTAGTTGTTAGTTTTGATGTTCATGTTAGTTCATTCTTGCAACTGGTCTGGCCCAACATGTTGGTGCTTGAACTCAGTGATAGAGATATGTGTCCCTCAGGTGAGCTCTTTAAACCTACAGAATTGCTTTCTTGGCTCATACTTACTACTGCTGTTAAGGTAGCCCATACTCCTCTCTGCTTAAGAAAACGGACTCAGCTAAATCAGTGTTCCAGGTTTTGTGGACTCCAAAATGATGTTCAAAAAATCAACTTCCTTTTTATCTTCATATGTAAGCTTTCTTTGTTTTACCTAAGTCTTGAACCCACGCTTAGGTTTCACTGTAGAAACTGATTTCTGCACATTCCATGTATCTGTTTGAAAACAGAATAAAAAAATCTTTAAAAAACCCCAACCATACAACAACAGCAACAAAACAAACACAAGCTCCACCTTCTACAATCAAGTAGGAAGTTGATTCAAGTCCATTTACTTGGTTACAAAAGATGGCCAACAAATCTCCAAATGTAATTTCTTTTCTCCCTTGTTGCTTTCACTTCTGATGTGTTCTGGAGAGTCAGAACACTGACAGTTGGTAACAAGTGACAGTTGCTATCATTCCTCCTCTACTAATAGAAAGGCTGTATTGGAGTATGATTCCTAACAAGATCCAGAAGTATTGCAGGGTATGAGGGGATACAAATATGTTAAGATATTCGTGAAATCTTGAATGAGGTATTTCCTTCAGTACTGTAATAATCAAGAATGAAAATAAAACTTTCCATTGACACTTCTTAGTTTGAAAGAAGTCAGTGTTGGGGCAAGCGAGGGGACCTCGCTGCTTCTTGGATTGAGGGTGTTACTGAAAATAATTAATCCTTCCCTGTTTAATAAGTTGTATATTAGATTGTGTTAGTTAAAATGTTATCTTTTGTATTTGCTGAAGAAATGTATTGACAGGGCATGCGGATTTAGCAGAATTGTACTACTTAGAAAAAAATACATATCTCCACTAGAGGGACACATGGAGTCACAAGTTGGAGCAGGAATGGCAAGCTTACGTATTTGCAATATATTTTCTGAAAAATAAGTCTCCTGGCTTGTCTTAAAAGCTAATCAGTATTCAGTAGTTCTTATTAAGTAATTTAGTTTTGCAAGATTGTTGGCTTGAGTAATAATATTTGTCACCTTTGTAAGAAGAGATCTTCTCATGCAGTTATGGGTGTATTATTTGCAGGGAGTTTTTACATTCTGGAGTTCTAGTTAGATATTAGTTTTATATATTTGAGGATTAAAATGCTCTGTGTTTAGTTGTTACATAAATGCTAAGGTGAAATTCTGCAAACTTGTCATGATGGAAATTTTTACTTTTCATTACAAATCTGTTTATTAAAAGCAATAAGGAGGTAGAGCAGAAGGTTTAAAGCAACATACCCTATTTTCTTCTCACATAGATGATGGAGAGAAACAGCAAAAACATTACAGGCTTTCATCAAAAACCTCTGCAAAAGAGAGTTCTCAGTTGCCTGCATTGCCGTTGGCAGACCAGCAATCATCATCTTACAAAGAAAGATTTATCCCTCCTGAGCTTAGCATCTGGGATTATTTCATTGCAAAGGTAATTTTTTGCTGTTTTGACAATTAAGTTCCTTCTATCACTTCTGGATTGGTAGTTTTTCTCCTCTTAGTCATTATTCTAGGTACTGATGTGATAGAATCTGCTTGTTTTTATTGCTCACGTGTAGCTTTTTCTGAAATGGAGCCTATACATATTTTTGAAACAGCTTTCTTGAAAACTCTTGTTATTTAAGGTTTCTTTTTTTCAGATAATGATATGAACAAATATCAGTAATGTTAAAAATAGTTAAGGTGTTAACTTATGTATGTAGTGCTTATGGAGCATTATCCTTTTCATGAGGTACAAACTCCAAATGTTACTAAATGGAGTAAGATGATATGTCTGCTTTTTATAAAAAGCTTCAAGCATTGTAACTATTCAGTTTTTAAAAGGTAATTTAGAATAAGATGTTGGCTAGAAGATATTTACAGATTTTTTTTTAATTTTTAGCCATTTCTTCCATCGCAAAGTAGAGTGGAATATGATTCAGAAGAGAGTCAGGAAAGTGATGAAGATGATGAAGACAATGATGGAGATATGTTTGCATCAAATTCACATAACCAAGAGCATTCGAATTCAAATTCTTACAGGTAAATAACACTTCAGAATGCAAGATATTTTGCCATGTCTAGACTTGCATTTCTGCTTTTTTATTTTTGAGATAATATACCATTTACTTGAAATTTTTATGTATTACCCAGTAGTTAACTAACTGTAGTTAATTTTCAAATCATTATTTTATTCATTTTATTAGTATGTTGTGTAGTGATTTTTGAATTCAAAGTACCTATAATATTCTAAAGTATGGTTTGTAGTTTTCAGTAGTTTATAATGAAGATTTGAAGGTCTAAATTTAAAACCTAATATTGAATAAGTGAGAAAATTATTTTCCTATTAGTAAATGACTTACTAGTGCTTTCTTGTTAGTTGGTCACTGATGAGATTGGCAATGGTTCAGCTGGTACTTCACAATTTGAAGATTTTCTACCCTTTGGCTGGACATGATCTTTCAGGTAATAAGCGGCAGAGTCTCTCCATACCTAATCAGCACATTAAAATCAGCAATGTGTTGAATAATATGCATATGTGGTAGCTTTTAGTTCAAAAGTTCTTAGTTTTTTAGTGATACGGGAATAAATGTTCTGATAATGTTTATCATACAGGAGGTGTATTTATGAAATGACATGGAGGGTGGCTGAGATGAATGGGTGAGAAAGAATGCTCAGGTCTCCCTGTACTTACGTTTTCTTTGCTTTTTAGTCACATAATCATGCTTGCAATATTTATTTCCTGGTACAATATTTATTTCCACTATATTTTTTTTGTGATTGAGCTAACATCATTCCTACTCCTTGTTTCATAGACTCATAGAATGGTTTGGTTTTGGAATGGATCTTTAAAAGTCATCTAGGTCCAACCCTGCCCACCACATCGTAGACAGGGACATCTTTTACTACAAGGTGTTGCTCAAAGCCTCATCTGACATGACCTCCCACATCTGGGGCATCCACAACCTCTCTGGCAACCAGTTCCAGTGTCTCACCGCCCTCATCATAATAATGTCTGTCTTTTATGTGATTGAAGTCTACTTGCTTGGTGTGAAAACATTACTCCTTCCCCTATCACTGCAGGCCCTGGCAAAGAGTCTCTGTGTCTTTCCTGTAAGTCTTCTTTAAATACTGAAAGGCTGCTGTATTATGTCCCTGGAGTCTTCTCCAGTCCAGGCTGAAGAACCACAGCACTCTCAGCCTGTCTTCACAGAAGAGGTGTTTCAGCCCACTGTCCTGTTTTTGTTGCCCTTCTTTGGATCCCCTCTACAGGTCCCTGTCATTCCTGTAGGGTTGTCCCCACTCATGGATATGGTATCCCAGGTAGAGTGTCACAAGAATAAATTAGAGGGGCCAAATTCCCTCCCTCACCCTACTGGCTGCTCTTTTGATGCAGCCCAGTGTGCAGTGGGCTTTTCGGTCTGTGAGCCAAGTCATGCCCAATTTTTCATCCACTGGTGTCCCTAAGTCCTGCTCCACAGGGCTGCTCTCAGTCTGTTCATCACTCAGTTTTGGTACTGGTGATTGCCCTGACACTTGTCCTTGCTGAAGCTTGTGAGAGTCACACGGGCCCGCTCCTCAGGCCTGCCAAGGTCTGTGTGGGTGCTGTCCCTTCCCTGCAGGAACACAGCTGCACGGCTCACCCTGGTGTGAGCTGCCTGCAGGTGCCTCTCACTACCCTTGCCTGTGCCATTGTCAGAGACATGGAACAGTACCAATCTCAACACACATCCCTGAGGCATGACACTTGTTACTGATCTCCATTTGGACCTTGAACCATTGACTGTCACTCTTTGGGGGATGTCATCCAACTGGTTCCTTAGCTGTCAAACAGCTCTCCAGTGGAGAGGCAAAGATGTGTGAGACACTGTCAGAGGCCTTACAGAAGTTAAAAGTAGAGGACATCAGTTGCTCTTTCCTTCCCTTCCAGCACAGTCAGTTCACAATAGAATGTCACTAACAGATTAATTGGGCACAATTTGCCCTTTGTGAAGGTGCGTCAGCTTTCTCTTATCACCTGCCTGTCATCCATATACCTTGTATCTTCCAGGAGGATCAGTTTCATAATGATCCACTCTATGATATAATCTCTCCAATACTGGAGAAATCTGTTCCTTTTTTTTAGCAATAATAGCGCTAAGCAGTTCATCTTTTTATACTTGCAAATACCTACTTGAGGTTTGAAGAAAGCTTCCTTGTGGAGATATTCGTAATAAGCTTCAGTCTTCACCTGCTGGAATTATCATTATCAAGGTTACAACGGAAAGGGGAGGGGTTTTATTATTATTTACTTGTCTTTCTAGAGCTTCCAGTTAGCTCCCCGATATGCCATGCAGTTTTGAAAACTTTACAGCGCTGGGAGCAAGTTCTTCTCCGACGTCTTGAGCTGTATGGGGGTCCACCTCAACATTATATTTCAGTTCATGCTTCTGAAGATGCCCTCGCTGCTGGTCCTGCGTTGCTTCGACACAAAAGTTTACTCGAGCCTACAAACACTCCTTTCAGGTGAGTCTAATTTCTGTAAACACTGACTGTAATATCTTTGATATAAATTGAGTATTAGGTTGTTAGTGATAGATTGCGACTTCAGTAACTATGTGAAGTGAAGGGTACGTGTCAGATTTCATGCATATCTGGTCCGAAGCAAGAGCAGGAAAAATGTACCACAGTTTTTAATTTTTTTCAATTCTTTTACTTATGCTTAATGTGGATTTTGAGTTTCTCTGGAAAAAGTATGCTTGACAAAAAATAAAGAATAAAACATTCATCTTGAGAGATAATGGATATGGATTAGTGACAGTGAATTAAATAATTGCCTCACCTTTAGAGGTAATAAATTACCTCACAGTCTTATCAGTATTGTTACCTAAATTCAGAGAAGAAATACTTACTATTTATAATGTTTGCATATGTATGACTTAACATAATTGCATGTTCAGCCAGAAAGCATGCTCAGTCTCTCAAAGTGTAATTTTTATATAGATTTCTGCCTTTTAGTGTTACTGACACTTGTGGATTTCAGAATACAGAAAGTCTGGCTTTTTATTGTAAAATATTTAATCATGGTCACACTTTCAGTAACTCATGTTGCTTAAAAGTGATCAGTTTAACATGTATCTGCTGTCTGACATTATTTTTAAATTATGATTTAAAGCAATTCAGAGTTTGATGGATTTTGGCTTGTCATAAGCAGCTATATATACCATCTGTATTTGTGTTTATAATTCTTGCTTGAGTGTGTCATTTCTAGGGATAAGCATAAACATTTGAATTTTGATCTGATTCCACAATCCTTCCAGTTTTGTTACTAAAAAGTCTTGGATGCTTCAGAGAAGTTACACAGCTGATGATGTGTTCCTAGCAGGAAGTGTTAGTCATTGTCCATGTGAAAGAATCACTCTTTAGGATTCATATTCTAAAGAATGAGCTGGACTAATAAATAATTGGTATGCTGCTTTTACCATTGTGTAATCTCTTAAAGAGATTTTCTCACTTGTCCCAAGATAGAAGGAGAAGATGCTACATACTCTATTTCTTCTTCCTTTTGCACCTCCTCTCAGGAAGAGGGTATTAAAGTGCTTTCAGATTGGTCTTAGTATACTGTCTGTAGCTCTGTAGTTTTTCTTCAGCATTTCTTCTGACTGTAGGTTGATTAGAATATAAAATACTGCACTCTTGTATAAGTATGTGCATGGTGCATTTATTCAACTTTGCTCTTTAGATCTAGCAGTCATGTTGCGCTCTCTGTGAAGAGGCTCTGGCAGTACTTGGTCAAACAGGAAGAAGTCCAGGAAACTTTTATCAGAAATATTTTTACCAAGAGGCGATGCCTAAATGAGGTTGGTATGGTATATAAAATTCAGAAAATATTGCGGGTCAATCTGTCAACTTCTGTTTAAGTTACTTGGCTGGCTTGTTTACTTCTGCTGCATGAAGGGTTGATGTACTTGTCAACGACTCCAAATCTGTAGTGTTTAATGCAAAAAATACTTGTGCCTTTTTCATAAAATACAAAAATAATCAGACTTTGACTGTAAAATGAAAACTAGCACAATATTGCTACAATCAGTCTCTTCTTCTTTAAGATCAGTATAAAAACTTCCTCAAAAGAAGGACAAAATGGACCATTTCAAAGATTAAAACCAGTAATCTAATGAGCCAGAGTATCGAAGTTTTAGTTTGTCCCTGCCGTAGTCACCCTGGCTTTTATTCACTGCTTATGATCTACCATGTTATGATTCAATTTTAATAAGAAAAGTGCTCATGCAGCAATTACTATTTCTGTCCCTGATTATTTTTCACAGTGTCTAGTTGGATTCCTGTTCCAGATGCAGTTAAATGTTTATAGTTTTGGTTCTGTAATGAGCTTTTGGATTTTTTTATCTCACTTTCCTTCTTTTTCTTACTTATTGCTGCTCCTAATTTTGAAAGAATTGCTGGTATTACAGAAAAACTGCAGCATAGCAGAAATGGAGGAGAAAGAAGCAGATGTGAACAAATTGAATATGCAAGAGAAAGAATATTCATGACTAGTAAAGCCATGAAAGTGGAGAGTTCTGCATGACCTAACCTTTGTCCTGTCACAGCTAAAAATATTAGCTTGTTTGGGTAATGTTGGCTAATTGTGTTCATTACAGAGTGCCGTTAAAAAGAAAATTTTTCCTCTTTGCCATTAAAAGTGCACCACTTCTGACCATATCTTATGTTAACACAGTCATGTTATGCTGTATTGACAGATATAATGGAAAATTTTAGATATGTTTTATATGTTTCAAGGTAGGCTCGCAGCCTTACAGAGCGAAATTTGCTTTATTTTCTATCTTGTTGCTGATAAAATGTCAGTGTAGACTGCCTGTTTCTCCAGAAATTTTGCTTTTGGGATGGACACGGTGCTGTTACAGTACAGAGTAAGTAAATCAGTGTATTCTGTACTGAAAACAGAGTTTAGAGTTTGTTAATTATTCTTACTGTATAAAATATGCACCATGTGTTTGCAGACATGCTGTTATGTTTCAGTTGTCCTGTGTTTGGGTAAGCAGCAAGGAACGGGGGATTTCCTTTATACCATGCATGTTAGGTCTTATCTTTATGCTTTGTTTTGTGTTGTTTCTTTCCTTGGTGAAGTCCTTAGAGGAGCACAATGACGCCATGAAAAATTCCGTGGTGGAGGAGCCCATCATCAATAAGGTACACAGTAATAATTCTCAAATTTATTAGACCTAACATAATTATGATTTTTTTTTTTGTCTAAATGGTGATGATCTCACTTAAAAAAAAAAAGTCTTTGCTCACATAGCAAACAAACTTAAAAATTTTGAAAATGCAAGGGATTGAGTTAAACAGTTTCAGAGTTTAGCTGAAATTGAATTATCTTAGCTGCATCAGCTGGGTACAAACAATATCTGATATCAACTTCTGTAGATTGGCCAAGTGAAGAGCTGAAGTTGAGATTTGCCCAAGTGACAAAAATTCAGTAGTGGTATGATACACAGGACTTACAGAACCTTTGATCAGTATGAGCTACAATAGTTGCTTATAAGTGAAGGCGGTGAGCTGCACTTTGATCAGATTTTTAGCATGATACAAGTTTGCTACTGAAAGCTTTCATTGAACCTTATTTAAAAGATGGTGACAAATGAACCCATACAACAGTGTTTTAGCAACCATCTTGAAGGATTGGTGTGACATCTTAAAAAGGTAGAGTACTATGCCTAGATACTCAAATGAATACCATATTCCTTTCTTTTAGAAAACTAGTGTGAGGAGAGAAATGTGAACCCTCTGTGGCTTGGGCTACCTTGTTAATCTTAATTATGTGATAATGCAATATTAGCAAGTCAGTAATTGGAACTGGCTGGAGAAAAAATAATTTTAATTTTGTGCAGGTTTGTTCATCATAAGACACAAATAATGGTTTTGTATCTGTTTGCCACTGCAGTTTTGTCCAGCATTATATACATAAAATCAATGAAGTATCAATTTTGTTTTGACTTGAAAAAAGATATTCTGCTTCTTGGTCTGTAACAGCTGTTTTTTTAGACTTTGTAAAAGACCTTTTTCAGTTCTTTGACAGAAAAATCATACTGTTTTTCAAGTAAAATATTATTGTTTAAATCTCTTAAAGCACAGAAAATTAAGAATTTGAAGATGAGAGGCTTGAAATAGTTCTGCCTATTAGTTTGGGTTTTTTTTAAATTAAATATTATATTTGTAACTCAGGTTTGAATTCTTAGGTCACAATTAATTTGGCAGTGTTATTGTTCTTACTGTAAAATTACTTTTTAACAGTCTATGTCTGTAATCTATCAATTTAATTCTTTCAGTGCTGAGTTCTTTAATTTTAAAAAGGACTTGCTACAGTGCTGGTAAAGTTTAGAGTTTTGTTGTGTGCTGGCATGTACCTGATTGCATTTTTAAAATACAAAATTATAGACAAAATACAAAAATATTCAAATCCAGCATTAGATTGCATGGGAAAAAGAAAGTCATAGCAAAGTGTTTATTGTTCTGACATGTACAGGATTCCGGATGTATATAATTGCAATAATTGTGATTAGATGCACTGATGAAGTTCAAATTCATTTTCCTATTCAGGAACTTGCCTGCACCTTCTTTTGAACTATTTAATCAGTTTCAGGGGCAAAAGGTGGTTGCTAAGAGTAATCATAGACTTAGCAAACTTTTTTGAGAGCAAAACATCAAAATTCAAAATTTCAGTCAACAGTGTGGTGCATGTAGCCTTGCTAGTTTTCAGCACCCCTGAAGAACTTGAAAATGAACACAGTACTGCGGCTTGTGTGACAAATTAATTTTCTCTGTTGCTGTGGTAATTTTAACATGGCAATGGGAAGCTATATTGTTACACAAAGCTGGTGTAGTATAATTGTTACAGGCTATATTTGTTGAGTTTTCTTTGAATTAAAATTAAGGGGAAAAAATTTTCACATGTAACATTGTTATGTCTCTGTACTTTCAGTAAGAAGTGGTATTGCGCAGAAGTTTGCATTTAAATGTGCCTTGTTTTTTAAATATAGATGGAAACAGATTTGGGATACCCTGGTGGCAAGGCAAGAATAATCCATAAGGAGTCGGACATCATTACTGCTTTTGCAGTCAATAAGGTGAGTATAAAGGAGGTAGAATATCCCAATTGCTGTGTTTTCCACCTGATACACAGGCACACTGTGACTGGGTGAAATAGGCTTTGCCAGCCATCCTGCTGTTTTTAGCACCTACAGCTTTTAGCAGTCCCTTCTGTAAAGCACTTCAAAATTACCTTTTCATGAACAGTTCTACTACAAATTTTCTTCTGTTGTGCAGTGAATTGATCAAAGGGGGAGGTGGCTTCAATTTTTTTTTTAGGCTTTTGTGTAGGAGTATTTGTCCTTTTCTGTCAAACAGGAAGTTATATTTTCTCTGTTCTGCCACGTAATGCTTCAAAACTTGAGGAGGGAGCCTGGTTGCAAGCCTTACAGTATAGTTACCTGTTGCTTATTTTCTGAAAAAAGCAAGGAGATACTTGAGCTGCCTGAGAGGTACAAGATGCAAATAGTGTGTGATACTATCCCACGTGCAAATAAGTTTTGAAAGGGAAATGTCAAGTATAAGTGTATGTAGACTTGTAGATGTAAATGTTTGGGGTTTGTAAATTAAGTGTATGTTTTTGTGAGCAACAGTGCCATAATCGGAAAAAAATAAGTCCATTTTTGAGGTTTCATTTTGCATCTGTCTTTCTGCATGGTTTTTTTTTTTTTTTTTTTTTCAGGCAAATCGGAACTGCATTGCAATAGCATCAAGTCATGATATTCAAGAATTGGATGTTTCTGCAATTTTAGCTACGCAAATCTACACCTGGGTTGATGATGATATGGAAATAGAAAATAAAGGGTATAGGTTCTTCGTTTTCAGTATCTCACTTGAGTGTGCTTAAATCACAGTAACAAAACATGGTATTTACTGTTGCTGTTCAGAATCTTAATTTGAAATGTTTTCTTCATCTCTAGGGCTGATGATTTCCTAGTTATACACGCTCGTGATGATCTGGTAAATGTTCAGGGAAGCACTCCTTATACTCACAGTAATCCTGGCACACCTATCAATATGCCTTGGCTTGGTAGTACACAAACTGGCAGGGGTGCATCTGTGGTAAGTCACTTGTCAAAGATTAGCTTTTTGTATTCTATCTGCTTCTTTCCTTTTATCTGTTCAGTCTTACTTGTTATATTTTGTAGTAGAATACAAATATAAATATAACCTAAATATATACAACCTTTATATAACTAAATATAACCTTTCTGTTACAAAACCTTTCTGTTGTAAATCCAAGCAAGCTGGATTTTTTTGGTAACAATTCACTTAAGAGGTTAAAATACTGCACAGAATTTAAGGGACAACTAAATGAGCAAAGCTTTCAGTCAAGTCATACATGCCTTTTTTAAGAGCATCATCTAAAAGCAAAGAATCAGGATTTGGGTAAGAAGTTAGACTATAAATTCTTCTTTAATGACTTGAAGCTGAATTGTCTATTTAAAAAGCATATATTTAGCAGGTTTCGGAATATAAATTCATAAGGAGTGGGTAGAAATGTTTATATGAAATTTTGTGGTAGCTTGTATTTTAAGCGTAAACTTCAGCTTCATTCTGAGCTTCAGAAAGTGATCTTGTGTCTGGAATGAAGCTTGGCCCTGAGCAAAAGACTATTAAGTTAGATTTAATTCAGATCAAATGATAATCATAGCCTGGCCATTGACATTCTTATCTTAGTTCCTGTGGAGCATAGATGGAGATCTGTTGATTAGCTGGCTGAGAGATGCCTATTTGGAGACACCTAAGGGAGCTGAAATGGTCATACAAGACACCAGTATCTCAGTCCTTCTGCACATAGAATGCAGAAAGTGGAATTTTCCTAAATAACCAAACGTGTTAAGTCTTGAGACGTGGCTGTACTTGGTGTCATTTAACAGTTAAAGGCAAGTTGTAACTGGTGGCAAAATTAAGTAACCATATGTTAATTAATATTGTTGTTGACCTGCAAATAGCTGATGAATAGGAGAAGTAAATAAGGAATAAGCAAGATAAGATTGATAATGTTTTCACATATAGAAGTGGGTATTGTGCCAGTACCTACACCTCTGCCCTCGCTTTAGGAACTGCTGATCCTGGGTGGCAGTGTTGCAGCTCTGCTATTTCAATTGGGTCTCTTGTGCAAGTATTCTTTTAAAGCCTTTGCCACTTTCTCCTGTCACTTTCATTTTTTATGTATATATATACATACAGAATCTTTGTGTTCCTGTATTTCTCAACCTTAATTGTGTAATATATTAATGTAAATGGTATTTACATGGCCTTTTATTTTGCATGCTGTAGAACTTTCTTCCTGAATATATTTGGCTATGCTCGTGTTGAACGCTTTTGCTGTTAAACTTTGGACCTAAATTTTGTCTGGCATATGGTTTGACTGTGGCCAACAACCCACTCCAGAAGAGAACAGCACCTGCCCAATAGGGAAGGAAGGCAGAGGTACCTAATGAAGGACAAAGTAAATGAAGGAAAAAATAGGAACTTCAGGGAGGAAATAGTGATGCTGTGGAAGAACTGGAACATGGAAGAAAAGCAGCTTCACTAAGACCTTTCTTTTGCTACTGTTTTCTACTTTGTTCCTTCAGATACTGCTGATTCTTGACCTCATCTTTGCTTTTCCATAATGTGCAGCCCATTTAGTAGTTGTAGCCCACTGTTTTGTACAATTACTGGCTGTCCAATCTTATTGTCTTTGCTTCACTTTCATCAGCAAGGGACACTCAGGGAGTTAAAATTTTATTAGCTGTAAAGTTTTTCTGACACTCTTCACTGTTCCCTGTTTACAGAGCTCATACAAGGAAGTAAGGAGGGTCAGACACTTCAGCACAGTTTGTTTACACAGGTCTTACAGGAGGTGTTTGTGAGAGAGTACTGAAGGGAGTAGTATGTACCTACAACTCTGAAACTCAGGCAGTGTTACCAACAGCTTGTCATACAATTCAGTGTGACTGACACCAATATTATACAGTTTAACAATGGGTGAGATGGAGTTAAAGCGCATTTTTATTTTTGAGTCTTAATGTACATTAAGGCACAAATCACCAAACTGTCCAGCAAAGCAATCAGTGTTCTAGCCATCAGCTGTTCTAATGGCAAACTGAGGGCTAGCAGTGTCAAATGTCAGTTACATTACCAATGGAAGTATTTGCATTTCATAATTGTACTTCTAAATTGGAGAAACTGTACCAAAGGGTTCTGTTAGTGTAGCCCTTCAAAGGCACATTTCTGTAAATTTGCATTTTGCCAAAGCATAATCCAGCAGGGCTTAGGGGATCATGATGCATGCTTGTCTGTTGAATGGAGGAAGATGACTTCCATTAGCTTCTGGGTAAAAGTTAGTTGCTGTAAAACTCAATACAGCACTTCATTTTAGTGAAGAAATAGAGTGTACATGAATTATTGTTCTTCCATTTACATTCAGAAGATAAGCTGTGAGTTTAGAGAGCAAAGTATTGCAATTATAAGTGCACATACCACTCTGTAAATGTTTGAAGAATGTCATTCTCTGTTTTCCTGAATTTTAAAATGTATATATAAATTTACCAAACTATTTGGCTTTTTCCTTGATATTTAAAGTACTTAGAGAAAAAGAAAGTGACATATAAATTTCAAGATCATATATTTTATCTTTAGAAAGTGTTTTGGAATGAGCTGAGGAGCACAAGGCTTTCTCTTCAACAGTGGTAAAACTTTGGGAATTAAAAGATCTAAATCTGCTTCCAAAATGTAATTAAGAGGATTGTGGTTATTCCACAAATCCAAACCCAGCGAAATTTTTACAAGAAAGTAAATTATTTCCCTTTTGAGTATTTTTCCTCTTTTTGTTTGCAAACTGATAATTTAGAGGCTATTTCTTTTAAACTCTGTTGATCGTATTTAGGATTATAAAGCACATGAAAGTTTGTAATTCCTGCCTCCTTCCAGTTGACACCCTGATATAATTGGAGGCCAGGGGAGAACAGCATAATTGAAATATCTCATCGCTATCTACTGCCCCATGACAAAGCAGTGTTAAAGTACTGTACAAAATTACAGAAGTTTAAAGCCACAGTTGGATTCAAAGATGTTAATGGTCTTTTCCACTGAAAGTGGTTCAGTGCCAGCTTGCTGTTGGTGGGTGGTAAGTGATAAGCTGCTGTGTTGAATATAAGTGCCCTGGCAGCAAAATTTCCTATGTGTTCTCATTTGAAGTTAGCACCTGCCACAAATATCTATTTTGCCCTTCTCAAATGTTGAGGTAAATAATATATGTAAAAGCAAACCAAATCCAACAATTCTCTGAGGGAAGAGGGTCCTCAAAGAAGTCAGATACTTTTGAGAGCTGTTGGGGAGTAAAAGAATGAAAACTTTAACGTACATTAATAGAAAGAAAAGAAGGGAAGAGACAACACACGCACAGATGTATTTCCATGATTAAAAAATCTTTACTCTTTTTTTCCTTTTTGTGTTGAATATATAATTTTAATACCTGGGGGTTAAATGTTAGTCTCTAATGTCTCCAATCCTCTTCACACATTGAGTTCTTCCCAGTTGGAATTAATAAAATGAGAGAAAACAAAGATCTGGGTGATACGCCTGGCTCAAAACCAGTTTTGGAATTTAGGAGCAAGCATGCTACTGAAAATTCCATGGATCTGTGTTTGCAAAATTATGAATACATTTGAAGAATTTTTTTAAAATTGATTTTATACCAGTTTACTTATTTTATACCAGTTACATGGTATATTGCTTGTTCTGGATGGTCACAAATAGCCGCTTTTCAATCAATGGCAATAAGTTAACTAGACTTGAAAATAGATATATTCCTTCCTATTTTTACTTCTGTTAAAGTTTGTTTACCTCTTTCTTTACATGCTTCTGCCTTTCTCTTGCTTATCTTACAATATTCAGGAATATTCCAATAAATTTAATGGAATCAGAAAGGAATTGGCAAGAAAAGAGGTAAGACTGCAGTCTAAGGAGTGTTTTTATTTGGATCCATACATTTCTGAAGCAAAAGTTTAAAATTTATCTAGATGTATAAAGCTGCAAAAGTGCTAACATCTACACTAATCTTGGAAGACACAGACTTCTGAATCTCTAAACCCAGTACTTGTTTTCGTAGGAGTTTTGGTAGGAAACAACTCTCTGCAATCACTAATTATTCTTTACTTTGATAGCTTTTTGTTCAGTAATAATGTTTAATTTTTTTCTATTTTTTATGTTGAACAGATGCTCAAGAAAGCTATTAATAATGTCAGAAGAATGGCTTCTCATCCAACACTGCCATATTGTGAGTTCAGGTTCTTATAAAAACCAGAAATGTTATAGAAAGATGATATATTTCTTAGTAATCTGTTTTTTAGTGTGTTGCTATTTTGTACTAGCTCAACAATCTATTATATGTTTTGAAACTTCTTTATAGGCCATACTTACTGAAACTATTTTTCATTTTTAAAACAATATTGGGAGATGTAGAATAGCCTTAAGAAACAGCAAAAAGTACTGTATTTCTCTCTTATTTGTGACTACAATGAAAGATAGTAGCAAAAATGTTATTATCTCCAAGTAAATATAAATAGCTTCATATTTCATGAGCATTTAAATACAAATCATCATCCAATAATGAATAACATGACTTTGAGTTGCAGTGGTACATCCTGCTCCTACACCAAGACAGACACTATGGCATAATTTTTGCACTAGTTATTTTGAGATAGTGTGAGTTTTCTTGAAATTTTAAAAGCTGCAACTCTTGCGAAAGGCCATGTAAATATTTTCTGTTGCAGACCTGACGGGTGCTCAGGATGGAAGTGTGAGAATGTTCGAATGGGGTCATGCACAGCAGATCACATGTTTTCGGTCTGGTGGCAACTCACGGGTAACTCGAATGCGATTCAATTACCAGGGAAATAAGGTAACTGGCAAAATGCTCCTGTATGCTTTCTCTTCTCCCCTCCTCCACTATAACTGCAAATTAGCAGAAACATCACATGCTTCTAATTTAAAGTATCTTCTCAAAATTGTGGATATTTTCTCTGCAAAACATACTTATGTATTTACTATTACTGTGTACTTTCTTTCAGTTTGGAATTGTTGATGCTGATGGATATATAAGTTTATATCAGACAAATTGGAAATGTTGTCCACTTACTGGAACTTCACCTAAGCCATATTTGGTAAGCAGAATAATAAATTAGTTTCCATAAAGTTGCATTGTATTCCCTAACTTCTTTCTCCCTTCAGAATAGCTAGGAGAGGACAAGGATTGTGATGTTAACTGGTATTTAATCAAGATTTAAGTTACGTAGTGCTGCCATCCTGTGGTCTGTATGATAGGTCCTTAGACTCTAATTATACTTGTTAAGTGGAGAGTGGAAATTGTAACATGAGGTCTGAAATAACTTTAATGTTAATTTAGACTTGTCAATAATTGTCACTTGTCAATTAATGGACAGTTACATAGGGCTGCAGAGTACATTTCCATAAAAAATTAAGAGTCTTGCAAGGCATACCAGTACCTTTGTATCCTATGCTTTTTAAATTTCTTATGAAACACCTTTTCTTCTTTTTAATATTAATATTGCCTGCTTGCACAAAATAATTCCTTTTTAATTAAAATTTTCTAACTGCAATTTTTCAGACATGGCAATGTCATAACAAAACAGCCAATGACTTTGTTTTCATCAGTTCATCGTCATTGATAGCTACAGCAGGATTTTCTTCTGACAACAGGTAAGATCTATTGTGATAATTCATAAAAGTGAAGTGATGCCATATTCTCTCTCCTTTCCCCCACTTCGGTTTTTTTTTATGATTCTTCTTAAGCAGTTTAAGAGTACTTCTGCTTGATTTCTTTCTTGGCCGGAGAGAGAAGCAATGTTTGCAGCTAAATTCATGTGCTTGTTAAGGGAGGTTTCATGGGGAAGCACAGATGTCCTGCTCATGTTCTCTATGAGGAAGAGGAGTAGAAAGGAGGTTCTGAGTGATTTGGCCGGGAATCCAGTGAGGGGTGTGTGGGAATGGTTTAAAGCTGTGCCAAGGGAGGTCTGGCATGAGACTGGACATCAAGAAACATTTTATTGCCAAGAGGTTCAGACATTGGAACAGGCTTCCTTGAGGTCAGTCCCCAGAGCCTGTCAGAGTTTGAGGCATTTGGACAGTGCCCTTAATGACATGCTTGAACTTCTGATCAGCTCTGAAAGTGTCAGGTGGGCAATTGCATGATCCTTCCAGGCCCCTTCCAGCTGAACTATTCTGTTCTATGCACATGAACCTTATTTTTATTTTTATAGCTCTAGGGAATTTGCACAGCTCTAGGGAATTTGCATAGCTCTCAATTTCTCATTTGTTTCCATAACTAAGTATTGATCAAAAAATACCAAAACCTGCTAACATTTCTGTGAATTAAGCTACTAAAGACTGTTAACATAAATGCTTTATGGAACTAGCCAGTTGTAGAATAATTATGTAGAAGGCATGTTCTTGCAGCATATGATAAACTGTGGAAGTAATTTAGGGTCTGCTCAGACATCATCATTGAAAGTCTGCTTACAGTGCTTTATGCCTGAGCAAACCCTTTGAAGGTACAGATGACTCTTCAAGAGTCCAAAATACTTCTGAATATGTGTTGCTGAATTAAGCCATGGTTTTTTTTCTACAGAAATATTTGTCTTTGGGATACTCTGGTTTCTCCTGCCAACAGCTTGGTGCATGGTAAGTAAACTACGACAACCAAACTGTTTGAACACAGTATAAAAAAGTGTATTTGTGAGTCTGTCTTTATGGAAGAGTTACTGTGGGAAGTGGCAGTAAAACATCTTTCATTGTTCTGTGCGAGTGCACCAGTGGGAGTATAAAACCAGATTCTTGAGAAGTTGCTGGGTGTTCGTATGCGTGATTGGTTTCATGGACATGAGTACCTTCCTTTGCATGCCTTCTGCCCTTGTATCACAAGTGCAAGCCAGACATTTCTGTTCTTTTTTTAAAAGGCCCTGGGCAGCTTCTGCTTCAGATCAGTTACTCCTCCAAATTAGATTTTGGGGGTGCAAAAAGTATTTAGTCATGTTTCATTAGTTTTATTTAGCCCTGTTTATTAGTTTATTTATGTAATAATATTGCAAAGTATTATTACTAATACTTTGTTGCAAATAATACATGAAATGCATTTCAGTATCTGAAATACGGAATTGAGATCAGAGAGTTGTGAACTCCTTGTACTTAAAGTATGGTGAATGCCTAAGTATATGTGAGAGACATGGAATTTCTAAATGTAAATTCATAGGACCTTTGAACTACAAGTACAGCATACCAAGCTGTGTTGTGATAATTGTAATTTTCATTCACTTTCATTCCCCACTCATTTAGGGGAGTAGACGTAACCAAATAAATACAAGAAGCAGCAAATTAGCAGTTAAATGACCAGTGGAAACTTGCAAGATATTTGTGCAAGTAGTTTAGAAAGACTTTCTGCTGGGCATATATGACTTAAAAAACCAAATTATATTACTTAAAATAACAAATCTGGTACTTTATTAGAATATTATTAAAATAATCTGTTTCTGGTCAAGGATTAATAGTTTTGATTACATGGGGAAATAAAAAAATTTTGTTTATACAGATTTTAATTGCTTCATTTGAGAGATTTTGAAGATTTTTTTTAGCTTCAGAATGTCTGAAGGGAACATGTCTATTGGTAGTGCAATAAGTGGGCTGGTTGTGGTCAGTTGGATTACAGCATCAAAGTCACTGTTGCTACTGTCTTGAACTATTAGGGTTTGATGGAAAATGCAAGTTAGTACAGTGTTTTATATGAATTACTTTCCTTTGGCTTTCAGCTTTTATCTGTCATGATAGTGGAGCGACTGTGCTAGCATATGCTCCAAAACACCAGCTGTTGATATCTGGAGGCAGAAAAGGCTTTACCTGTGTAATTGATCTTCGCCTAAAGCAGCAGCAACAGTTGCTCCAGAGTCATGATTCTCCAGTCAAAGCAATTGCTGTTGATCCTACAGAAGAGTATTTTGTCACAGGATCTGCTGAAGGCAACATAAAGGTATTAATGAGGGAGAGGGAGCAGAGGTGCTGTGTACATTCAGAAAAAATCCTGTGCAAGTGTGGAACAGTCAGATATCATATGTACTACATTTGTTTTTTACTCTGACTTTCACATTTATGAATTTAATTATGAAATGTCAGCCTTAACCTCTTCTTAATGCAGTCCTCCTTTTAATTAGTGATAACCTTAGTGTCTCTCTATATTCCTTATTATAGTAAATGAGTACTAGTATTCTATAAATGTGTCGTTACAGATTGCTACATATTCTTCTCTTACAGTTAGTGTCAGAAAAGTAAATGCAAAATGTAGTGCAATTCCTGCACAATTCACTGTTGCCAATTTTAAGATCATGGTGATTTTCCTTATAAGAGATTGATGTTTTGATGCTTTTCCAGGTATGGAGTCTGTCTGCATTTAATCTTCTTCACACTTTCATCAATGAGCATGCTCGACAGTCTCTCTTCAGAAACATTGGGACAGGAGTCATGCAAATTGAAACAGGACCAGCAAATCACATATTCTCCTGTGGTGCTGATGGAACAGTAAAGATGAGAATCTTGCCTGATAGATTTAGCCCTTTAAAGGATGCGTTAAAAAATGATGTGAAATTTATGATCTAATGTTTTTCTCAGAATAGTGAATAACATTCCCCTTCTGCTATCCTTGAAAATATTTTTCCTGGAGCTAACCAACAAAGGAGATGCACAATGATAGCTTGTGATACAAAGGTGTTTTGGGTTTTTTCTGTTCTCCCCTTCTGCCCCCAACCTCCTATTTATTAATTACCTGGAGCTTTTAGTCCCTGATGCACTAATGCCTTAAAGATTAAAAGGTCCTTCAGATTTTGATCATTGCCTAAAAAGAAAGCTAAATATGACTCCAAATTACATAGTTATAATTTATAAAGATGTTACTGAAGTGGTTTACTCTTCCTTTTGAGATAATTACACTCTCACCTGGAGTGTACCATCTGGGCATGACCTCTGCTTAGATTCAACACCTTGCCACCTTGTAAAAGCATGTCAGTCCTGATGGAAACCTTAGGTAATGTTTTTTCACTGTGGCAACCCTAACTGTCTCTCTTCTCAATTGTCTAGTTAGCCAACAATAAAAATGTATACCTATGTGCAGAAGAGAAACAAAGTTTCCAGGAGTGAATAGTCCTGGTCATGCACACATTCATATAAGGAGCCACTTTTTCTCTCCATTCCTGAAATCCAGGCTGTTTACCTCTCTAACTTGCCTGATCTCCTTTCTCTCATCTAGAGTATAAGAAACTGAAGGATGTTCTGTAACTTGTCTTCTGTTCTATAGCTTGAATCACTGCCATCAGGATGGCAGGCTGACCTTTTAAAAATAAATATATTTTTAACCCTGAACACTCCCTTTACAAAAAATAAAATGTAAATATGAATGGATATCTTCCTAGTAAAATAGCCAAGATTATGTGTGAAGCCTTAGACTTGATCAAAAAGATACAGGAAGATAGTGCTTTAGGATATGGCACTAGAATTTCTTGAAAGACTATTTATTTAGATGTCTGTAGAGGAAATAAAAGAAAAACCCAACCTAATTTATTTTTACATTTTTTACCAGTAAGACTTTCATTTAGCCCAAAGATAGTCCATTCTTAGCACTTACATTCTTGTTTGTGTGTTTTTCCTAAGTACTTTAAAAAAGGAAAAAGTAGTTCAACAGCAAAGTACTTCTACACTGTCAGTCTTTCTTTCTGATGTTTATGTTTACATCTGGTGTCAGATGAAAGAAAACAAACTGAGAAGGATAGATGTAGAGGGGATTTTTTTGCCAAAATATTAGACTGCATAACTTAAATGTTTGACCAAATCTTTAATGCACAAGGCCTTTACTTTTTTTTTTTTTAGTCAGCTAAACTGTTTCTGTATGTATTTTGGTTTACTTTTCCTTACTTGAGAGTTTGACAAAGGTTTAATTTGTAAATTAGATGTGAGGCTGGATTACTTGAATGCCAATGGTGTACTTTTTGCTAAAAGATATTTTGTGAAATATAGCACCAAGATATTAACTGTAAAATAAACCTGTCAAATTAGGAACTATGGGGATAAATAAAGCATAGCAGAAATGAAGGGCTTGTATAATGAACTATGTAACATTCTCAGGATGCTTTTCTCTTAAGAATATAAAGTTGTTTAAAAAGATTTTGTAAAATGTATTAAGGTCATTTTAAATGTATGTTTCGCAAGTTGCAGTGCAAACACTATGAAGGTTTTTATGCACATAACCTGAATTTTCAAATTGTGCAATAAAAAGAATGTGAATGTTTTGCCATGAAGAAACATGTGACAGCATTTCAAACTGGTACAGCTGTTCAGTGATTCAGTTGTAATTGTTCTTCCTTAACACTTAGAGAATGAAATTGAACGTGATTTCAAAGCAGTTTAAGTACAGTGATGGACCAGAAAAGTAACTACAAGTGACACCACCTTACAAAATAGACTTGCCCAATGAGTATGAGTTATCTGCTCAGTGGCTGAGTTTCTAATATTCTTTATTCTTGTGGAAGAAGGAAAACAGTGGGATTAAACAGTAGCACACTGCTTTAGAATCAGCTGAAACCATCATGACTTTGTAGCTGCTTTATATACATGCGTCAGTTTTATACACCCACTGAACTAACGAAGTTACATGTGCAAAAATCATGGCAGTATTATATAATTATGTCCTTGATGTTTTGTCCTTAAATATTTATATCTCATTAGCTTTAATACTTCAAGCTCAAATCTGTTGTACTGGCAATCACAAAAAGCTGTCTTACCGTCTGCAAACTGAGCAGATTTAAATGCAATTTGCCAAGACATACAATGTTGTCATTTTTCTGAGTAAAGCTGCACTTTGAAAAATCCTGGCAAACTTATATGCTTATACCAGAAAAGTACTGACCTTGACCAGGCATTTTCAATAATGTTTATAGTTACCATAAGCTATTCTTGAAACTAAATTATGTAAAATCACAATGTATTTGCCACACCTTTATAATCTTTCCAATAAATCCTGCAGAAACTCAACCTTCTAGAGTTCCATGTTGCTGCTATTTCATTTACAAATCAGTTGTTCAGTTGCATATTGTTCATTGCTGTTTAACTATTGTAAGATGAATTATCAGTAGCTTTCTTGTAATGATGGATTAAAAATGAGTTAAATTCTGTTGTACATGAAACTTTTAAAGGGACACTCTCAACTTTGAATCTAGTCATTGGAGAACAACTGAACTCGGAACCCTCTGGCTGTTGCCCTTAACTTCCACTGACTTTTGTCCTCCAGCAATTAATTCTTTTTCCCTGTTGCTATGCAAGTTACTCAAACTTAAGGGTACTAGTGCCTACAGAGGTCCCAGTGCTTACAGCAGTCATGTGCACAAATTGAATATAAAATTTGCTTTTGCCAGTGCTTAATCAATAATACTTTTTTTGTCCAGACAAAATAATTTAGCTTGTAGTTGATAATGTCCCTTTTAAATATCATAGAGTGGAAGCTGTGACTTGTGTTTGTCTTTGTAGCAGTACATGATGCTGTCAGAGTGTGTCATTCTTGTGTTGCTGATTCCCTTACCTTAGACACATGATCCAAGTTCTTCATGATTACTTCAGCAACTTGTGAAAGTTAGAACTCTGGCCATCTAGGTACTTAAACTGGCTTGCTGTGTGACTTTACACCACCGAATTCTCAGCTGACGTTGCAGGACGTTGATGGAGAAAGGTGGAAGAGATGCAGATTTTGTACCATGCCAAGGTGGTGCAGGGTGAGGTCGTAGATGTTCTCCTGCATTTTAGGAACCTCAGAACCACTTGCAGGAAATAAACTATGGAGATATCCTACTCTAGGTACCCCCTTCCTATTAAGAGCACCCAGTGTTAGATTAGATGCAATAGTTATGAAAAAAGCAACAGTGATTAAGGGGAAATAAGCTTGGAGATTATATATTCTCCAAGGTAATTATTTTCAAATGTTTATTTTTACTAAAAATAGCAAAACCATCGCTAATGGCAGGTTCAGCACACTGATCAAATTACTTTCTATAAAATAAAGAAACTGATTTACCAAGTTTTGTAGTGTTTCTTATTCCTCCCATATCTAGCTCTAAAATATGCATGATTTTTATTTTTTTTTAATGTCTTACGGTCTCATGCTTTATCTTTCCTTGTTCTGACTTTTTGGTGTTTGGGAGGGGGACTGGTTGCTGGGGGTTTGTTTTTGTGGGTTTTTTTTTTTTAATATATAAGTAACAGAATTGGGCAAAACAAATTATTGTGCAGTGTAATGAGGCTGATGTAGTAATGGCACTTTCTGTTGTCTGCCACAACTTAACTTTTGAATCCCCTTTTCTGTTTCATTTAAGCTTGAAAACCTGTGTCGGTCTTGGGGAGCTTCATCCACCTCTGTTGTTGCCTCTAGCAGAGGTACAAGTATGAATACACCTGTTATGATCTGATGAGTGAGAGATGCCCAAATTTAGGAGCAAACGAGACAAAATGCCAGTTCAACAATACTGACTTTATTTGTAGCTTTTAGTGTGTAGGAGAAAGAGAGAGAGAATGCCAGTAGAAGACAGTCGCCACTGACACATCTAGCGGCGTCCTGTTGGTCCTTTTGCATCCTGGGCTTCTCAGTGGTGGGCTGGGGGGACCTAAGTCATCCTTCTTTTAGAAAATTCTGTGCAGGAAGGGGTGCTGGGTCGACAAGACAAAACTGACTATGAAGATTTTTCACCATGTGTTTTAGCAAACAAAGGAATCCATGCATGTTGGCTACAAGGTGCATAGTTCTCTACTTAGTACCCTGTCTTGTATTGGTTAGTGATTCCATTGTTTCCTAGTCTAATTAGTTCTTTCGCTTCTTTTGAGTCAGTGGATTTCTTGGATCCGAGGGCTATGACCTTGTGGTCGCAGTCTCCCCCACCGGCGTTACCTTTTGTCCAGTCAAGATGATTGTAGCACGGTTGCTCTACTGGATTTATTGGCGTCTTCCTTACCTTGGGAGCTCTGCCTGATGTCCTTGTGGTCTGTGAATTTGGCACTTTTTAGTACTACTACACAGCGGTACATCCTTCTTTCCCAGCTTTGTTAACCACCCCCTGGGTCATTAAGCAGTATAAGCAGTATTGCCTTTAGACAGCCCGGGCTCCTGGTATCCACAGCGGGAACTCTGGAGGCTCTTGGTGGTTGCAAAGGCCGTCTGTCCCGTAACTTGGGATGCTCCTCTTCGTCGAGAGGTGTGTGAGCTGCTGCTTTCACAGTCTCTCCCGGGAGATGAACGGACCGGGTTCTGCTAACCTGATCTTGCCCCTGCCAGGCCTCGAATTAGCACCTTCCTGGCACGAATGCCCTTCCTCTCTAGCCGTAATAGTGTTCAAGACTTGTTCTTTAGCTCCTAGGAGCCCCTGCGCGAGTCACACGACAGTGGGTATGAGTAGAGCATGCGTCTCGTCAGGCTCTCAGAGAGCGGCTGCCAAAGTTTAGGCCGCCTCTGCATGCAGCTCGGTGCCTGCAGACGGCTGCGCGCAGGGTTTGGCGGCTGCCGCCCGTGCGAGGGGCGAGGCGGGGCTCGATGGGTCCCGCCCCGGCCCGGGGCGAGCGCAGGGCAGGGCAGGGCAGGGCAGGGCTGGCAGCGGCCCCGCCCCGGTCCCGGCGGGAGCCCCGAGCCCTCAGCCCCGAGCCCGGAGCCCTGAGCCGCCGCCGCGCCCGCTCCGCTCGGCACCGCCGCTGCCGCCGCGCCGCGCACACACAGTGAGTGCCGCCCTGCGCCCCGCGGGGCCCCGGCCCCTTCCCGGGCCCCTTCCCCATCCCCGGCCCCGTCCCGGTCCCGCCGCGCCAGGCGGCCCCGGCCCCTGCCCTGCGCGCCCGCAGCAGCCGCGGCCGAGAGCGGCGGCGGGGCGGGCTGGGGCCCGGCGGCGGCCCCGGCGGAGCGCTGGGCTCTGCCCGGGGGGCGAAATGCTGCCCCGGGGCCGGGTCGCTGCCGCCTCCTGCCCCGGCGGGTCCCGGCGCCGCGCTGCGGGTGGGAGCCGCCCGGAACCACGCGGGGAGAGTTTCCTCACCGCCGATGTGCTTGGGTGAAGGCTGCTCTGCTCTGCGATACCGAAACTCTCCGCTCCTCCTAGGCTGGCTTTTCTCTGTTTTCCCAGAAATGTTTCAGCTTTCCCTGGGAGTGAGCCCTGCCCCGCGTCCCCCTGTGCCGGGGCGCGCAGGACTGAGCTGTAGCTCTTGAGGCAGAGGCAGGCGTGGTGATGCAGTGAAGTCTGCACGGTGGTGGTGAAAGAAACTTTTCTGAGACGCGCCAGTTTGGCTTTGAAGTACTACTAGCAAAGTCCTGAAGTTCCGCCTGTAGTTGTATCTTATTTACATACTGCTAATCAAATAAAAGAGATCGCAGTTCGGTGTGCATTTTTCCTTTTTGGAAACCTGAATGGTCAGACCTTCCACACCTCTGTGTGTCTCTGGAAGTACATGTTCGCAGTCTTTCCTGACCTCGGGTAGAACGAAACACGGTCCAGGTGATGCTTCCCCCTCTCTGCACGTGTCCTGTTTCAGTCACTCTCCTTTGCCGTACTGCTCGGCTAAACCACTCACGTTATTACAGCCTGGCCAAGACTTCTCCCAGCAGTCGTTTTCACGCTCACTGCCAGGGTTGACTGCTGCCAACTCTGTTTATCTTTTGTCAGCTCTAAATAGGAAATTTGCTTTGAAAGAGCATCGACAGTGGAGGCAAAAAAAAAAAGAAAAAAAAAGTGTGGAGGGGAGGAGTGTTGCAGTGGAAAGAGGTTCGAGCCCTGTATTTGGAAGACAGAACTTTGTGAACTTGGAACATGCTTAGAAGCAGGAACAAGGAACTGAAATGTTCTAGTACGTTTGCATTTAGTACTTGAACTAAAACGTTCTAGTACATTTAGTGTCTCTGCCTCACCTGAAAGCAAATTTCACCTGGAACACTACTGAAATAGAAGTTGTGGTGCAGATCTTTGCAGGAGCACAAAATACCGCAGCTTGCAATGGAAGCTGCTCGCTGTTTGCCCTGACAACAGGAAGCTGCTCATTTCCGTTAAATAGTAACTCGCCTGGTCTGACTAAACCTGGATTTCAGCGTGCTTCATGGCTTAACTTATCTCCTTTGAGTTTTCTTTGCATAGTTGCTGCTAGGTAAAGAATAATACTTGCTGCTTGAAAAAGGCGAGCGGATAATCAAATCTCAACTTCGGTCAGTTTCGTATTTTTGTATAACAAGGCAAGTCATCCAAGTGATGGGCAGTAAAATGCCTAATAAGCATTAAAGCAGATGATGCATCCTTACAGTTTAGTTTTATGCAAAACTAACGCTGAACTACTGAAATAGCAATTTATGGTATGTAAATGGTGGCTGGTTTGAGATAAGTTATGTCTTAGGATTAATTTTCTTCCAAGTTGCAGATGTTTTTCTTGAGTTTACCTCATAATAGAGGTTTTGGGCTGGAATTCACCTTTGTGTTTTTTGTTAATCCTTGTACATGAATAGTACAAAAATGAGAAGGAAAAAAGTCACCAAATGGTATTTGTCATAATCTTACCATTGTATATATCCTTTAAAATTACCTACTTAATCTAAAACGTTGGCAGTACCTTTCCATCTTTTTTTTCGCATTTATTATATTCTAGCAGCTTTAACCATGTTCTAGGTAACTTTGTTACATCTTCTACATCCTTAAGATAAATCATGAGGCAAATAGATGGTACTGTACTACTTTTACTTTTGTCTTTTTTTTCCCACTGCCTTTGTAGGTAGGTTTCTTGTAATTTTTTTATATTTTCCCTGTATTGGGCTAATCATTTAAACTACTTTCATCTTCTCTCACTGACAAATTTCTTAACTGTCTTTGTCAGACTTTGTGAATCAGATTGAATTGATGAACAAAACAAAATTTTACTGAAAATTAAGTATATAGGAAGAATTTTCTTGTAGGGAAAGTATTCTTTGTGCACACTATACCTTGAAAAAGTGTCAAGACAAATTTCAGTAGTGCGTATCTCAACTTGACAGATTCTAGCACTCTTGTTTTTGTTTGGAGTATCAATACACAAACTGTGGTGATCCAGGAGCTATGATTTAGTCAAGTCAAAGTAACTTGGGGAGTTTTTTGGGCTGGTGTGAGGTTTTTTTTTTGTGTCCGTCTACTCACAGCCATGAGCAGCCATGTTGTCAATTCTATTTGTGATAAAAATGTTTACAACATTCTTCAACTGTAATGTAGTGCAAATTCTAGGCCTCTTTATTTTATACTGGCTTTGGAATCATTGAAAGTGAGTATGGTTTGAAATTATATGTTTTTTTCCTCTTATGCCTCTAATGTCATCAGATCATAAGACCCAAAGTAAATGTTATTTGTGTTCAAGTGAAAGCTAAGACGGCGTTTTTCAGTTAAGCATGTGAATAAGAGGTTTCACACGGCAGTTTTGCATTCTCTTTCTCAAGCAGTGTTTTGCTCAAACCAGAATTTCCTTTTTTAACCCAGAGATTGACCTCACCCCCACTGAGAAGTGAGCTCTGTGCTCTGAGACTGAGGTTTGTAATTTGCAGAGCAGTGGCAGCACTTGGCTGTTTCCTGGCATCTCTAACAAGTCTCAAGAAGGGGAAGAGTGTGGAATACAGGATTTGTGTTAGAAGCTGTTAATCCTGTGTTTCAGGTGCTCTTGTCTGAGCTGATCGTTGACACTGTCACTTCCAGCCAAAACATTATTTCTTTCTTCATTTCAATGTGGTGGTTCCTGGAATCTCTGTAGCAAGGCAGGTGTGTGAGATGGTGTACTAAACAAAACGCATGGCTTTTAAATTACAGGAGTTAAAGCTGCTCCTTAATTTCAACACATTTTTATCTGGAAATACAGATAATGGATAGTAAATATCTCAGTCCTTGAGCAAACCTTGCAAGGACTTAAAAGGTGTTACGTGACTTTAGATGATAATACCCTTACCTGGCACTGATGAGTTGTATGCTGAGGAGAGTGGGGTCAGCAAAGCTGGACGCATTAAAACCCAGCATTTTCTCCCAGTTTATGGAGTAATGCAGTAGTGCTGGCCTGTGGAAATCAGGCTGGGTGCAGCTGTGGCTAGTGGCAGTGATTTGGATACTCACCTGCCCTGGGTGAGGGCTGTTAAACCCTCTGAAGGAGGCGCGTGTGCGTGAGCTGAGGGCTGGGCTCTCTGTGCTTGCCATCGAGCAATTGCTCTGGCCTGCACCTGTGGCTGGAGGCCCCAGAGTGGACTGGTGGAACTTCCATTTACCATAGCAGTTTGATATTTATTACCTCATCAGTTGCAAAAGTTTTATTGTGTGGTGCTCTCAGCTAATGGATTAATTTTTCCTGTTGCACTGGAGCCTTACTGGAGCATGTCTGAATAGTGTGCCCACGCTAGGGAGGTCTTGAGAGGAGTTCAGGAAATGGCAGAGCAAAGCAAACTGTTTTAAACAGTACTGTCTTCTATAGTTGAAGATTTTACATGCTTGCTTCTCTTATTGTCTTTGGTACTTATAAACTGAATTTCCAGCTGACCAAGTATTTTTACAAGCAATATATTTTTTTCTTGTTTGGTGTTTTCTCTGCAGAAGTTACTGGGGCACAGTTATATTGAGGGTGAAATGTAAATAACTGAAGAAAAACATGTAACTATAGTCCATGTTATTCCTCTACTTGTAAAAGGAAAGACTATATTAAACTTTAAGGTAACGAGAAGCAGAAAAACAATCTGCAAGCAGAGGAAGCATATACTTGCATGTCTCATCTGTTAAGGTATTTGTCTCTTGAACTTTGAAGCTGTAACACCTCTCTGGTGGAGGAAACAAAATCCATTAGTTACCTGTGACTGATTGTCCTCTCCAGCATGTATATGACACACAGATAATGTTGTAATTTGGTTGTCTTGAAAGGCATTTTGAGTAATAATATGTGATCCAATGAGGAAAAAAACCCCATGCCTGTTGGGTAAAAAGTGATTAGGAATGGGACAATAATTTTATCCAAGTACATGCTAAATTGAAATTTATCAAACAAAATGTTACCACATTTAAATTACTCATTGTGCAATATGGGGTGTGTAGCCACTGTGATTCCATGAAGACGAATTTCTCTTTAACTTCTAGCTGAAGTAAATTGTTCTCAACCCAATTCTCATACTCCAGTGCTGCCCACTTCCAATTTGATGTATAGTACTGGGCTATCTAAAGTATGTTGGCATTACTGCAGAATATTATACTTACCTGAAGAACTAACTTTACCTGCAAGTACAGGTGGGTGAAGTTCTGGAAGTTAATTGTACAATTCTGAAAAAAGGGTATTAAAAATTAGGCTTCAGGTGATGAGGAGCAATCTCTGTCAGAAGTCTGTTGGGTGTATGTGCAAACTAGCACTTCCAGCCTGAATATATTGCTGCTTTCTCTCAGTTTTGAAAAAAATAAAAGCCGAATTTCCTGCTTTTGCCAGTTCTGCAGAAATCTGAGACATAGGCGGTTCATTGCTATCACTGGCATATTGTTGATGGGATGGGGATAAAATAATCTCTACTGGTTTCTTATGGACATGGGCACTGAAAATGTTAAGCTTTATATGGGAAAGTATAAAAGTGAAGGATATGTCTGGGCCCATGAATCTTCTGCTGTATTCCAATTTTGAAAAGTGATGTTTGCAACAAATCCTTTTTATCCATAAATTGTACACGGTACAGCAGAAAGCTTATCCCCAGCAGCTATAAATAGTGAAATGATCCAAAATATGATTCAGCTTTTTTATTGCCATGTCCGAAGTAAATAACTAACTCTTGACTTGCTGAAAGCATTCCAGTGTGTCGTGGGCTGACCTTGGTTGGCTGCCAGGCACCCGTCAGAGCCGCTCTGTCGCTCACCCTGGTGACTGCAAAGGGGAGAGAAAATAGAACAAAACGTTCAAGGGTTGAGATAAGGAGCAGGAGAGATCTTCCACCGAACAGGATAATGAGAAGTAAAGTAAGTGTTAAAACCACCTTCCCCCACCTGTCCCTCCCCAGCAGTGCAGGGAGGTGGGGCATGATGGAGTTTTTGGCTGGTTCATCGCGGGTTTCTGCCGCCTTCCTCTGCTGCAGCGCGGGGTCCCTCCCACAGGAGACAGTTCTCCAGGAGCTTCTCCAGGACTTGAGTCCATTCCGCAGGCAGCAGCTGTACATGAAATGCGGCAGCGTGGTCACTCTCCCACGGGGTCAGTCCTGTTCCAGCGCGGGTCCCCCAGAGGGTCACAGGTCCTACCCAGAAGCCTGCTCCAGCATGGGCTCCTTTCCCCAGCGGTGTGCAGGCCCCTGCCGGGAGCCTGTTCCAGCACAGGCCTCCCATGGGTTCACAGCCCTCTTGCACACGCCAGCTCCACCGGGGGTTCTCCACGGCCTGCAGGTGGATCTCTGCATCCCTGTTACCTCCACGGCTGCAGGGGAATCTCAGCTGTGGCACCTGCATCATCTCCTGCCCTCCTTCCTCACTGACCTTGGTGCCTGCAGAGATGTTTCTCTCACAAGTTCTCACTCCTCGCTGGGCACATTTCCATCCCCCCAATAACTTTTTTCTCCTTCTAAATACGTTCCCCCCTGGTCGTTGCCATCATTCCTGGCTGGCCCAGCCTTGGCTCCTGGCACATCCATCCTGGAGCCGGCGGGCCCTGGCTCTGCCTGGCCTGGGGAAGCTGCTGGCAGCTCCTCACAGCAGCCACCCCTGTAGCCCCCAGTAGCAAAACCTGGCCCTGCAAAACCAACAAGTCGTGCTATTTTAACAGTTACAAAGGGCATTTTAGTGCTCCTTTGCCTTTGGGAAGAGAGAGGAATTAGCTGCTGTGTTAATTGCTATTAATACAGCATCACCATTTTATATTAAATGCATTTGAGACCTATCTCTTGTATATCATGGTTAACTAGTATGAAATCAGTAGCAAAACCATACCTCCTATCTTTTGCAAAACATTTGGTAGATGGGGTTTTTTTGAGTGTTTACATACTGTGGTTTCAGAATGTAGAGAAATATTAGTTTGGTGTTAGAAGGTAGCTGTGCCTTTCTGACTCATCTGCTGCAGATGGTTCTTTCTGAGTGGTAAGTATGTGCATGCATAAAACAGATAAGGTAAGCCTGGTTAAATGGCCTGTAATTAAGCCCTGATTATTGAGTCAGTTTGGAGTATTCATAATTAGATATGTGTTTGTTTATGATATCCTTCCACTTCTCAGCAGAAGGTTATTTGTTTTGTATATATGCTTAGCCCATTTTCTTTAGTGTATTAAAGTAATTTTCAGGGTCTGTGGAAGAACCTTTGCCCACCTTCAGCTTATTCTACATCCTTCTTCCTCCATTCAGAACACAAAATCTGCATTTCATCAGGTGCACTTCAAATAAATTTTTTACTTTATGCTTTATAAGGTGAAACAAAAATGAAGAACTGCTTAGCAATTTTTTTAAAATTCTAGCTCATCTTGTTGTTTTATTGTCAGTAACTGTTGATATTAAGATTTTGTTTAATCCTAATATATATAGCACTGTCTTTATGACTAACTGCAGGACTGTTATATTAAAAAAAAAAAATCTTCTTGTGAGGAAACACTGTTGTTTCCTCACAACCTTTATGTCTTTGAAATGGAGAAAAACATTTTGCTGCTGTTGGGCCTGTAGCTTGTAGTGTTTGGGATTCCAGACATAAAATCTGTGTCTCAAGTAGTCTAGAGTTGATCTTATTTATAGTGTTGCTAGAACTTTCAGCTCTGTTATCTTTTTGGCATGACTGGAATGATTTTGTAGGCAGATAAGTGGGGTTTAGTGGCATGTGAAAATTAATTATGTTTTTTATGAGATTAAAAAGTAGAAGCATTTTGCAAAATATTCAGGAAGGAGGACAAGAGGAGCAGAGCAAGAGCGCATCTGAGTATGTTGTGGGAGCCTTGAAGTTTGCTTGGTCCAGAAGTTTGCAGGTCAAGTTAGAAGAAGATAGTTGATAACTTTTATGTTTATATGTTTTATTATGGCTAGGATGTTACAGTGAAACAGGGAATAGGAAAGCTCATCCTGATCCTTAAGGGCCATTGCACCCCTTAACATTCTGTGAATCTATCTTCCGTGATTTCCAGGGGTTTCAGAATAATTTAAACACACTGAGGGGAAGTCTTTCTCTGTTTGACTTCAGTTTTGTTTTCTTTGTAGTTACTGTGTATAAATTACAGGATGCTTTAGCCTCCTCTCTGATGAAATAATGAAACAATACAGATCTGTTACTATAAGCAGTGCTGTAGGAATCTTAATAGTTTTGTGTAGCTGCCAGACCAGTTTTTTTCTGATTCTGTACTTGACAACATATTGAGGAGTGGAATTTCTTCTTGTTTGAAGATCTCATTCTAGAAATTGTTTGTGTGATACCCTTGTATTGCCATGCATTTCATATCAAGGTCTTATCTGCTACTTTTCTGAATTAAATTGATTATTTCCAGGCATATTTACTTAATTTGTTCTCCATTAAGTTGTAGCACTTCAGTGTATTAGATCACTCTCACATTAAAGAAAAAGAAATATTCAAATCTTGTTTTATTTTGAGCATTTGAAAATTTATTAGAACTTACAGGTAGAGCTGAATGGTAGTAGAAATGTGATTAACATCTAAATTGTAGAAAAATCTGTGTAATCCCAACAATGAATTTGTGTTGCATTGGTCTGCAAAACACCACACTGGTCAGTGATGCAGAAAGTATGCTGATTGCAACCAAATGCTTTTGGGCAGGTTTGCCAGCAGTATTTGCTGTACAAGTGGTTTTGAGTATGCAGGTGGATGGTTTAAAGTCACTTGAAATGTCAGTTTTGCTTTTAATACCAGGCGGGTAACTGGGGGGAATAGTGAATGGGAAGTCAGTGATAGGTGATAAAATATTTATTCCTGTGAGGTGTTCAAATGTAATCTCAGGCGATTAGCAGTTTATACATTTCTTCTGCTTCAGATCTTACATTGGATAGTGTGAAGAGCCTGAATTACTACTGAAAAATCCATCTGCTGAAAGCACGTTCAAGGCAGCCCCAAAGGATGGAAAGCTCAGGACATGATCCTTGCTGTTGACCTCATCCCATGGACACTGCTGTCCATCTCATCCACGACCCCTAAACGTTGGTTGTTTGCCAGTGTTTTAAGATTGGCTTTGTCCAAGTTGTTTATTGTTACCTGTAGTTTTTTTAGAAGTTTCTTAGCATTTCAGCATACTCATTTTTCTAATTGCTTGATTTAAAATTTAAGGCCTTAAAAAAAAAAAAAACAACCAAAACCACAAAATCCCACCCAAACTGTATTGGTGTAAAGATCCTGCTTTACATGGAGTACCGAGTTGTACATATCAAGCCAGGTGTTTAATTTCAGTGATCACAGAAGAAGGTGTATTGAAAAAAAAAATTCTGAGTGTTTGGGTCCACCTGATGGAAATTTTCAGCATTTAGGACCTATAAAACCTCTGAGTGCCTAAACCAGGGCACGTGCTGCTGTTCTGCACACAGGAAGCCCTGTCACAAAACCAGCCCTGCTTTCTGCTCAAGCACAGGAATTTATATGCATGTGACTGAGGTGGGGGAAGGAGAGTGTGGGGTTACAGTGGACTTTAAAAGTTAGGTTTAAAATTATAGGAAAGCAGACCCCTCTACTAGTCAGGCTTAAATGCAGCGTGTAGCATTTAATAATCTCTAAGCTTCACAACTGTATATGAGAAAGGTAGTACAGGATTCCACAGCTAAAAAGGCAGTTATGACTTATTTCAATTTTATTTGTCTTAAAACAATGTTGCTTAAAAAGTGAATAGCTACAGCGCAAATCTGAAAGTTGATGTTCTGAGTCTTGATGGCAATAAAGACATTAATGGTGAAGAGTGTCAACTAACAGATAGGCAAAGGAATAAATTATTAGTTAGGAGGATTAAATTCAGAAGTTGGATCAAATCAAATACTGGAATAAGGATTAGAAGAACCTTGAGAAGCTTAAATGAATGCCTTGAGATGAAAAACAAAGACTGAAGAGAGAAAAAATTGTGTTTATAGCTTTATTTTTTCTTAATATGAAAAACTGAGTAACATCATAATTAAATAAGCTGAATAACAAAACATTTAACAGTGTGAGGCAGAAGAGAGGTCTTTGTCAAAGGCTCTTCATAGAAGAGAAGTAATTTAGATACCCAGCATGACAGTCTGAAACTATGTGATCATGCAGCTGTTTTTCTGTGCTCAGTCAGCTTGCTCTGTGGCAGTGGTAGAATCAGTGGACTAAAACTTATCTGGATTTTTTTTTTTTTTTGGTGGGTATGAGCTGAGAGCCCCACAGTAAAAACGAAATGCATGGAAGGCTTCCCAGCCCTAGAGCACTTCGGGGCATCCTCTTGCCTTGAGAAAATCTGTCAGACCCACCTGTGCCATTACAGGAAGCTCACAGCTGGGGCACAGCTGGGGTGACCTCTGTGCTGCAGGTCACAGGGGCACGTGGAGCAGGAGTGCCTGTGGGCATCCTGGCTGTGGGCATCCTGGCTGTGGGCATCCTGGCTGTGGGCATCCTGGCTGTGGGCATCCTGGCTGCCTGTGGGCATCCTGGCTGTGGGCATCCTGGCTGGCTGTGGGCATCCTGGCTGTGAGCATCCTGGCTGTGGGCATCCTGGCTGTGGGCATCCTGGCTGCCTGTGGGCATCCTGGCTGTGAGCATCCTGGCTGTGGGCATCCTGGCTGTGAGCATCCTGGCTGTGAGCATCCTGGCTGTGGGCATCCTGGCTGTGGGCATCCTGGCTGTGGGCATCCTGGCTGTGGGCATCCTGGCTGGCTGTGGGCATCCTGGCTGTGGGCATCCTGGCTGTGGGCATCCTGGCTGGCTGTGGGCATCCTGGCTGTGGGCATCCTGGCTGTGGCATCCTGGCTGCCTGTGGGCATCCTGGCTGTGGGCATCCTGGCTGCCTGTGGGCATCCTGGCTGTGGGCATCCTGGCTGTGGGCATCCTGGCTGGCTGTGGGCATCCTGGCTGGCTGTGGGCATCCTGGCTGTGAGCATCCTGGCTGTGGGCATCCTGGCTGTGGGCATCCTGGCTGTGGGCATCCTGGCTGTGGGCATCCTGGCTGTGGGCATCCTGGCTGTGAGCATCCTGGCTGTGGGCATCCTGGCTGTGGGCATCCTGGCTGTGGCATCCTGGCTGCCTGTGGGCATCCTGGCTGTGGGCATCCTGGCTGCCTGTGGGCATCCTGGCTGTGGGCATCCTGGCTGTGGGCATCCTGGCTGGCTGTGGGCATCCTGGCTGGCTGTGGGCATCCTGGCTGTGGGCATCCTGGCTGCCTGTGGGCATCCTGGCTGGCTGTGGGCATCCTGGCTGTGAGCATCCTGGCTGTGGGCATCCTGGCTGTGAGCATCCTGGCTGTGGGCATCCTGGCTGTGAGCATCCTGGCTGTGAGCATCCTGGCTGTGGGCATCCTGGCTGCCTGTGGGCATCCTGGCTGTGAGCATCCTGGCTGTGGCATCCTGCCTGTGAGCATCCTGGCTGTGGGCATCCTGGCTGTGGCATCCTGGCTGTGGGCATCCTGGCTGTGAGCATCCTGGCTGTGGGCATCCTGGCTGTGGCATCCTGGCTGTGGGCATCCTGGCTGTGGGCATCCTGGCTGCCTGTGGGCATCCTGGCTGTGAGCATCCTGGCTGTGGCATCCTGCCTGTGAGCATCCTGGCTGTGGGCATCCTGGCTGTGGCATCCTGGCTGTGGGCATCCTGGCTGTGAGCATCCTGGCTGTGGGCATCCTGGCTGTGGCATCCTGGCTGTGGGCATCCTGGCTGTGGGCATCCTGGCTGCCTGTGGGCATCCTGGCTGTGGCATCCTGGCTGTGGCATCCTGGCTGTGGCATCCTGGCTGTGGCATCCTGGCTGTGGGCATCCTGGCTGGCTGTGGGCATCCTGGCTGTGGCATCCTGGCTGTGGCATCCTGGCTGTGGCATCCTGGCTGGCTGTGTGTGACAGCGGTCACAAGGGTTTTGAGGGTGAGAGAGAGAGATGAGAATGTTGACCTCATGTTCAGAAGGCTTGATTTATTATTTTATGATATATATACTACATTATAACTATACTAAAAAGAAATAGAAGGAAAGTTCTCAGAAGACTAGCTAAGCTAAGAATAGAAAAGAATGAATAACAAAGATTTGTCTCTCAGCAGAAAGCGAGAACAGCTCTGCCGTGAGCGGTCAGTAAATCCAAACATCCACAGGAGACCAATCACGGATCCACCTGCTGCATTCCACAGCAGCAGATAACCATTGCTTACATTTTGACATTTTTCCTGCTGAAGATGAGAAGTTTCAGCAACAAAATCCTAACAAAAGGATTTTAATGAAAAGATGTCTGTGACAGGCTGTGGGCATCCTGGCTGGCTATGAGTGCCCTGGCTGTGGCATCCTGGCTGGCTGTGGGCATCCTGCCTCGTCTGGGGTGGCATCATGGAGGCAGGCACATCACACGGGTGCCTCGGGAAGCGTGTCCCCGGAGTGGGGCTGGTTCCCTGCCTGAGAAGCCATCTGCCAGCAGCAGTGGTGTGGAGCCCGAGAGGAGCACGTGTGTCCCCTGTGGTGGGTGGGTGACCAGGCACAGATCTCACGGGGCTGTGCTGGCTACAGGGGAAAATAAAGAGTTGGTGTCACACTGGCAGTGTGAAGAGCTGTCAGCATTGCCCAATTTCTTCTTCTGCTCAGGTAAATTCAACTGAAGTTCCCTCAAGGGCAGCGCTACTGGGCCTGACTAATTTGAAGGCAATTTGTTAAGGTGCTTAGCGTTGCTGCAGTGTAACCCTGAAAATAACATGCCTTAAGCTTGTTTATACCTTAAACAAGACCATATTTTAATTATGGTGTTCAGGCTCTTGAGTGAGTGCTGCTTGAGGAAAGCTGTGCATCCTGCTAGCAGAGGCCCTTCAGTAGTCAGAGCTGGGAAATCCTCTGCTCTGGACAGCCCCCATCCCTCTCTCAACCCTCTTTACTGAAGAAAGTACTATAGAAACAGTGACTTTCTCCAAAATAAAACATGCAAAAACTGTTACATCCTGCTAGACTTCTCAGCTGAAAAGCACGTTGTAACATTCTCTGCTCTATTCTCCATCGGTGGCCTCAGAGCAAGCTGGGGAAGTCTGGAAGCATGCAGCAGAGCACAGCACTTAGGTGTCTGTATCCCAAAGGTTGTGCTCCCGTGTCTGAAAATTTTGGCTGAATACAGTAAGGTTGAAATGGGAAATAGCTGTTATTGTGCAGCAGTTGTTCTGTAATGCTCAGTGTGTGGCAACTTACAGCAAAACTAACTCCTATTTTGGATCTGAATCTTGAAACTCAATTCAGGATTACTTCAAGGGAGTAAAAGGCAGTCAAGTGCTTCAAAACCATAACATCTTTTTTCCCTTCCCTTTAAATTATTTCCAGTTGTGTTATTTATGCATAATTTAGTTTTTTATCTATAAACAGACATTGACAGAGTAGTTCTGTTACTTAAAATGGGAATCCTGAGGAGATTCAGGAGTCCACGTAGTTTAGAAAAAATGTTACAGCAACAATATTTTTACAGTCTAGTCTAACTGCTGAGAGAAGGTGGGAAGGAAGATAAATTAGTGAAGTTACTCTTACATAAGCTAGTGAAATAAGAAGATGAAATTCAAAAGCTGTGGAAAGACTTCAGTCAATAACTTGCCTGCTCCCTTAGAACTCTCTTCTTTGAGTACTCTAAAGGAAGTAAAAAGATTAGTTTTACACCCATTCTTCTTGTAGTACCTCTGGCACTATACATGCACGTATGAATGTTTAGTATGACTAGCAAATTTCACCATTCCTCTTTTTATGTGCTCCTTCTATGCAGAGCTTGTACTTAATTCTTTCCCATGCTCTTCTCCTCCTGAAAACTGCCTGGAGATACTTGAGTAGTGTCAGCTAAAGGCAGTCCTAGATGTCCCAGTAAAATATAATCATCACTAAAGGAAAATAGGTTGCTCTTTGAGTACAGAAGATCACTTATTGACAGTGGAGGTGTGTAAGTCAATTAGTGCTGGCAACTATAAAGCTAGTTGGGTGATCCAGGGTAAATATGCTCCAGATATTGGTGTCTGTTCTGACACTAAGCTGAAAAGAATCTGTTGGAGGAAACTTCTCTCTGTGACATTTTAAATTCCTTTTACTTTACATGATTGGAAGAGTTCATATTTTTTTAATTGGGATAAAGCTTCCTTCCAAACTGTCAAAGAGAAGAATGTAATTTCTTTTGTGTTTTGCCATTATTCAGGTGAGGAAATTTCAGTAACTGGTAATATTAGTATTATACAAGATAGTTTTATTACATACCATCAGGTTTTTTACAGTTTAGGAGGTAATTCATACCAAGCTAAACTTTGTTATGCACAGAAATATTTCTCAGACATCTATTTGTAATGCTTATTTATTGATTTGATTCCTTAAGTGCCATGTGCTTTCAAGGTCATTTTTCTGCCTACGATTCATATCTCTTTTCTTTTTTTTTTTCAAAGTGACAAATCCAGACAGGTTTCTCTAAATTTCTCTGTACCAGCTGCATGTAGTTACATGTACATCCAGTAAGTGTAGTGCATCTGTCTGAACAGTGTTCTCCTCTGTATGAATACATACAGAAACTACTATGATGAAAACTTTTTTGTGCTTGGGACCACAAGCTAAATTTCTTCTCAAAATCAAATTATTCCCTCCTTCTTTCAATGTGTTACTCTTGGACTGAAGAATGTAGCTCAAAATATTCAGACCTACATTTTCATTCATAGATCTTGAAATATTTTTTAAGCAAACGTTACACCTGTATTTACTTGCAAGATGCCTGGTGTAATTTCAGCATGCTGGTATTCTCCTTTTTTCCTTGACTACATGCTCCCACTTTTTCAGAATCATAGAATGGCCTGGATTAGAAGGGACCTTCAGAGGTAGGTCAGGCCTGGCCCTGGCCCCCACAGTCACCAAGGACATGTTTCACTGGGCAGTGTTGCTCACAGCCCCTCCAGCCTGGCTTTAAACACTTAGAGGAATGAGGCATCCACGACTTCTCTGGGCAGTGTGTGCCAGAGCCTCACCCTCGTGGTAAAATATTTCTTCTCTATGTCTGGTGTAAAACTTTCAGCTGAAAACCCCTTGTCTGGTCACTATGGACTCCAGTAAAAAGTCTTTCCTCTTCTTTCTTTTAATCCCCCTTTGAGTGTTGAAAACTCAGAAAAGTTTTCTCCAGAGCCTTTTCTTCTCTGGGCAGAACACCCCACCTCTCATCCTGTCTTCATAGGGGAGGTGCTCCAGTCCTTGGATCATCTTTGTGTCCTCCTCTGGACTCTCTTCAGCAGGTTCACATCCTTCTTATGCTGGGGGTCCCCGAGCTGGATGCAGCATTCCAGGTGGGAGTAGAAAGGCAGGGTCAGCTCCCTGGACCTTCTAGCTGCATTGCTTTTGATGCTTTTTGATGCCTTTCTGCAAGGGCACACTCCCAGCTTATATCCATTTTCCCCTATTTTTGGTTTAGGTTCTGTTGCATGCCCTTGACCGTATTTCCCGGTCGCAACTCTGTCAATAATGTGTGCAGCTGAACATGACAGATGGGCAATAGCTGGTTCTAGAAAGAAAGAAGGGAAGGCTCTATAATGAAAGTCACAAATTATTTTGCTTTTATTCTGTATTCTTTTCAGGGATAGTTTGCCTAATTTTATGAAAAACAATGCATGGCCTTAATCCTCTAGGAAAGACGAGTAGGGTGAGAACAGTGGATGTAGTTGTGTATCTGCCAGGTGACAGCCTCAGTGGCTTTGACTCCAACCCAGTGCATCCCAGTAAAAAGTTTCAAGGAATATTTTATTATATTTGTGATTTTTCCCTGCTTAGAACGACTTGCAACTGAAAGAGTCTCATTTCCAAAAAGAGATGTTCTTAGCTAATGTGACACAAGATAGTGTTTGCATGAAGCTTAATTGATGTAACATTTTCCTATGAAACTTCCAGATGATTCTGGTATCATGAAGGTGTTTAGGAATTTCTGGGGAAAAAAATGAAATCTACATCAGATTTCTAGATGATTTACATAGAAATGTGTCATCTATAGAGATAATTTTTAAAAAGTCTAGTATAGGGTACTGCATCTTTAGGGGAACTGGCCTTTTCTCTGCCTACATTCAGAAAATATATTCTTGGATTGTTTCTGTATTTTTATGAGTATGACTTATTTTGGTGTTTTTGGGGGGTTTTTTTCCCCTTAAAATTTCGGTTTATGTGTAAAGAAAATGCACCTCTTCTGTGTTTGTTTGTCAGCCCTCCCCTGTTTTGTTTGTCAGCCATGGGAAGCGAGCACTTTCAGCCCTTACATGCTTGCTTGGGTAGCATATGTAGATTGGGAACCTGTTTTTCAGAGGTAAAATTATGGAAATTTGTTGCTCTGCTGACAACTTATTTGTGTAGCTTGGAATGAAATTCTAGCACCATCTCAGAATAGCATTAAAGCACCTCCTTGTGTTAACTACAACATCTAGTACCAGATAGCTGTAAGGAAGTGTGCCTTGTCAGTAGCCATATAATAAGGAAATTTTACAGTGTCCTTTGGACAACATCTGGTTTTTTTTGTTTCAAAAGAATTGAATTTTGCTAACGTTACTTGCTGGTGAAGATGGTGAGTTACACCACATTCCAGGACGTGCAGCTGTGCTAGCCCACCTGCAAAATGGTGAATGTATTTGTTGTAGAGACTGTGCGAGGAGACCGGTCCCTCAGCGACCGATGCTTCTCTGCTTGCTGGAGAGCTTGAAGCCAGGAGTCTGGAGCTGATGGGAGACTGCTTCAGATGGTGCATGTTAAAACCAGCAGAAGCCTTTTCAGTCTCAGACTGAAACCAGCTCTCATGCTGCAGTCATCAGCTGCTTTCATTCAGATTCTTCTCTTTATTGTTTTTCAGATAGGTACTTTAGAAAACTCCCTCACTTCTCAAGCGTCTTTCCTGAAAGGAGCTAAATATATAGTATTTTTAAGCCTGTTAAAATAGTTTTTAACATGGCAGAAGTTGAGACATGCCTATGGTTTACTCAATTATTCTTTGAGTAGGAAAATAGATTTAAAGAAATTTACCTTAAAAATTATATTCATAATATCAAATCAATCAGAATCAAACTCATTATGGACAATTTTCCTGGTTTTGCTGACTGTACAATTTTAGTGTTTCTGGACCTAAATTTCACTGCTATTCTCCAATTAATGTTGAATGCTATTCACTTTGACTCACAGAAAATCTTTTCTGGTGTTTCCTCTCTTATAACTAGGGACAATCACTACATATTTTTTGCTAATATCTATGCTGCTAGTGTGAAATCACTTGATGGAATTTTTACCTTTAATAATTAAGACATACCCTAATTCTTTTTAATAAGATAAGGTTTGGGAAAAAGAGCTTTATAGTTTTTGTCCTGGTCCTGTGTGCACTCATACCAATTTCATTAGGCCAAAGGTGGTGGCTGTGCTTTAGGAAGAATAGCTGGAAAAAGCCTGCTTCTGGATCACAGGTGCCCATGTAGCAAGCATTTGCATCTCATGTTGTGGTCAAACTTAATTTTAGCTCTGCACAGGCACTTGCACTCTTTACAGGGGTAACTGGGGGATTTGCTCCAGTGTTGGAGGCTTCCAGTACAGCTTTATTTGTCTTGTGGCTGGCCTGTTCTCACATGTTTTCATATCATCTTGTGAGTTAAAATAATTATTTTCATGACCTGCTATTCAGAGCCTGGATATTTTCGTAGGCTGAGGTCTTGCCTGATGGGCATGCTGGTTGAAAGAGGAAATATATCAAACTCCTTGGCCTGCTGTGCACTCCCTTCCCTTGACAGCTACATTCCTCCTTTGCCGTTCCCCTGGTTTGAATCCTGCTCTCCTGAGCACTGCAGGCAAGTACATGATTTTCTTTGCATACATACATACGCATCTGTCATAAATAACATCTCTAGGTGGAGTCTGCTGGAACCACTGCTCATGGTATTTCTCTTCTGTTCTTGCTAGGGAGACACAGGTGGACTTCCCTGCCAAGCGTTTTCATGCTGCCACAGGCATAGATACCCACTGGCGTTAGCTGGTGTATTGTGGCAGCATTTCTGGTACAGCTTGCAAGAAGTTTGGGCTCATTGATCTTTTAAAACCTGAGTGATTTTAAGGTTCTAAGGATAGGCATCAACAAGCAGGCTCACGTGGCCGCGTTACTAGCAGATTCTTATGCACATTGTTAGCAAACGTGTGGCAAGACATGTTTTTCTTCATGCTTAGCTGTGACAGCTCCTCAGAGCAGTGTTTGTGACGGGGTAGCAGATGCTTTTGGAGCTCAGGGGCATGTGGGGCTGTAAGGTCCTGTCAGGGAGGACCTGGTGAGGTCCTGGTACACAATTAAAGCTGTGAAGTGGTAACTGAAGCAGAAGGAGATGCATTGTGTTTGGTTCCTTCACTTTCTGCACGTGAGAAACTGTACAATTCCTTGGCAAACATTGTCAGGATTCAGCCATTTGAGCTTTTAAGAACTAGGGTGGAAAATCTCTGGTCACTTGAAGTTATCCTTGTTTCAGGTGAAAGTTAAGCACAGTTCTCAGCACACACTGCTGAGGTAGCTGCTCATTTAGAGTTGGCCTGAGGATGAGGAAAGTCCAGTTTAATAAGATAAATACCCAG
This sequence comes from Melospiza melodia melodia, assembly GCF_035770615.1. NCBI lineage: Eukaryota > Metazoa > Chordata > Aves > Passeriformes > Passerellidae > Melospiza > Melospiza melodia. The sequence continues at coordinate 74,061,996 of NC_086226.1, read as the reverse complement.
AAGGAGAGAAGCTCAGGGATTTTTGTTTGTATTAGACATACAGCGTTTCAAGCACCAGTAGGTGTTGAGGTTGTGGGTATGTGAGCCTCAAAGGAAGCTGTGAGGTGAATATTGTGCTAGAAGCATTTTGTGGGTGGTTTTGGAGTTATCTTCGCCAGTGTGGGAATTGTGTGTCTTGCAATGAAAGAGGTGGTTGATGAAATAAATGGGATCAGCCACCAATGCTGATGGGCAAGTCTGATGCAATAACATCCATGCTGGGGGCATTGTCATGGTAAACTGAATTTGAGTCTTGGGATGGTCAAAATGTGTCAGATTGGGTGAAGGGTAGGTAGAGAGAAACCAATGTGGTGCAGCTAGGAAAAGGGTTTGAGGGCTGGTAATGTCCCCTGATACCAAATGTGTGTAATGCCTGACTGAAGGTAATGGGAAATTGGGCACACAACAGAAGTATTTTTTTTAAAAGTGTTTTGTGTGGGTGTTGTTTCAAATGCAGGACCCTCTATGCAATCAAGCAGCACAGGGTTATGCATGACAAATACACACCAGTGGAAAGATTGCTGCACTAAAGGGATACTGAAAGAAATACAGTGAGCTAATAACTTTTCAGTCTCAGGGAAGGAAAGAGGTGACCAGAACAATTTTTTGACATATGTGGTCTCTAAATAGTTAAAGGATTATCATGCATGACTTTGGGTACAGGATAAAAAAGCAAGGCATCCTCAAGCCCACACATTTTATGACTTTAGTGAGTTTCTGTAGAAGAGCTGAAGCTGTGCTTTATTGTTTGGCCACATACCAAGTGTCTGTATCATCCTTTGTATGCAGATGAGTGTCTTGTGTGTCACACTGCTGTTGTCTTATCTTTTTCAGAGCAGTGACAGATTGGTTGATTTGTCATGATCTTGTGGCACAGGTCTTTTTCCTTTTGTTTCCAGTGGGTGATGTCCTTTCTGCTGAAGGATTCAAGTCAGTTGGCACTGATTTCACACCCCTTCTGCTGCCAAAAATGTCATGCTGTCCTGTTCCCATGCTTGTATTGTTTCTTTCCTTGTGTCAGCAGAAACCTTCATGTTCATCAGAATGAGGAACTCAATCATGAGATCAGTTAGCCTTTTTTATTTTCCCCCCAGCAGTCTTTTTTTGTGAATTAATTCTTCAATCTGATGGGTTGTGAAGCTAAGCAGATGCTTTTGCTGCCATGGGGCGCTCTCAGGCTGGGTGAAAGGAAGGGACACAGTGGGTATAACATGTCTGAGGGTGGGGAATTGTGCAACCACTTCATTTGGAGGCAGTGCTTAAAAGTTTGTCTTTATGGAAGTCTCTCAATCTGACTTTGTGCTTAGGTACACTGATCTTCATCCCATTTCACTGAAACCCTGCCCTGATTTGTTCCTTTCTTCCTGTGTGTTTTATCTGTTCAGGACACCTCAGCTTCGTGGGAGACACCTCGCAAATGCTCGCGTTCTTTTGAGCCAAGTTTTATTTTTGAAGTTTTGTTTAGATACATTGAGAGACTCAGACTTACCCAAAATTGTAAAAGAAGGCTTCTTTTAGTCTGATATTTCCCCTTCCAGTACTTCATGCTAAAATTTTTCCTTTAGCAACTCTGCTATCCAATGAGGTATTAATAGTCACCTGTTGTTCACTATATATATATATTTTTAATATGATGTCTGAATTGGAAAAGATAATAGCTTGTTTTCGTGTCACCTCCTTTTGTGATAGCCATTTCTGAATAATGTTTCCATTTCTTTACCCGCTCTTTAAAAAGCATTCCATTACCTGGAGTGCTGCTGTAAACCAAGAGGCAGTAGTAGTTGGTCAGATCACTTATTCACCTCTCCCATTCCCCTTATTGTTTGCTATTTTGAAGTTTTCCTAAATTACAGATGCAAATTATTCAGCCTTAAATCCATATCATCATCATAATCATCTGCATATGAGAATTTTATGAGAATTTTGTAGCGTGTTTGGATTCTGAGATATTTTTAGGAAGGGTGTTTGATCCTCTCTATGTCAGTTTTTGAAGTATGGGGGTTTTTGGGCATTCAGTACTTGATGGAGCTTAGCTTTGTTTCTCTAGCATTAAGCTGTGATAAACCTGAATAAACTGCCTTTCACGAAGGCTCATGATCCGTAACGGGTGTGCTGGGCCACTGCAGTGTGTGGCATTTATTGTGCCACTTGTCACAGTGAAGGGAGAGATTTACCCTGCAGTGCAGGGGAATCTGACCCAGCAGTGCCTAGGTACAATGGATGTATGGAAAACAAAAGATTCCATTAATCTTACCCATTTATAAATCTGTGTCTGATGATTAATTTTGTCGTTACCTCTCATGAATATGTGTCTCTCAGGGTCAGCAGTGGCAGGCTTGCATTGCAGGATGTAATGAGAAGGGCTGAGGTGGCATCTGCAAGCCACGTGTGTGAGCATGGGCTGTTGTGTATTAGAAAATCCTTTGCTCCATCGACATCTCACCAAGTATGTGTGTAGCTGACATACATGTGCATGTCAGAGTATTTTTGTGTTTCTACTAAAACATGCAAAGTTTTAAACAAACAGCAAACATGCAGAATTTTAAAAACTCTTCTTTCTTAGCAGTTGTTTAATTGTTTCTGTATAGCTTTTCAGTACAAGTGGAAAGTCAGTCAGTACGTGTGAAGGAAGGACTGGGATTGTTCAACATACTTGAAATATTAACTAAGGGAGAAAAGCTGGTAGTGCTAAATCCTGATCTTCTCAAAGTCTCCTTTCAAGTCTCCTTTTCAAAATGCATGAGAAAGCTAAAATGATAGTATTTCTTAAGCTGATTAGACTGAATACTGGTTTTTGCTGTAGTTCTTTGCTTCTCTGAAATCCACAATACAGAAGATGATTTAAAATAGCATTAGTTGTGACAGAGATACTTCAACAAAACAGGACAATGCACAGAAGCCAAGATGCTGTGGTTTTCTTCCCTGTTACAGTTGTATTTAATTATCTGCAGAACCAGAGTGCTGAAGACATAGATGTATGATTTTACTGTTCCAGATTTTTCCCAACTTCTTCAAGAGATGCTTGAAGAGTAGATTGTTTAGGGATTTATTTTTTCCATTGACATAAATGAACAAAAATAGATATTTTGATTGCCTTGTAAATAAATATAACTTTTTTCTAATTTAATGTTTACTTGTTCAATATAAGCAGATAACTCCTATTTTTATGTCCCTTAACTACTGTAGATTAAAACAAATTATTAAATACTGGTCCATAAGTATTTCAAATAACTTTCGCCTAGTATTACAATATTTAGGCTGACTAAAATACTTTTCCAGAAGATTACCTTCCTTTGAATTTTCCCTACAAGAAGTGCTGGAGTCACAGCAGCAAGGATAGGGCTGTGCCCTTGAGGATTTCCCCTTCATTTTCTGTACTGTCTCTGAAAGAAGCTAAGCCAGAGTTTAGCAAATGCTGCATCTGTTATTTAATGTTACAGCCAGTTGTGCTGATCCATGTATTGAGGAGAGGAAGCAGTGCTGTTGCTTATAGAGACTCTTCCTGTCTTTGCCTCCAACTGCATCTCACCACCACATCTTTGGACTCCTCCCAAAAAGGATGTGGTCTTTTTCTGCTCCTGCTCTGCATTTGGACAGAGATTGTACAATTTCCACTTCGTTGCAGCTGTATCATGATGAACAACCCTTCTCATGTTTTTGATACAGCAGAGTGTATAATGTCATCAGCTGACATGGTAGCTCATGCCATGTTCTACATAAAACGATGCAGGGCATCAGAAGTCCCTGACAAAAGCTGGGATCTGTGTTCTGAGAATTCTAAATTCTTTCTGGATGCTGCAAGGCAAGACAAAGTTTTGTAGAGGATTGACCCATCCAGATTTGCATTATGTGGAGGCTGCTCTCCTCAGCACACTTGGGTGGTTGAGGCACAGCATTTCTGTGTACCTCTGCACAGCAGCTCCATGCAGTGTGGAGGGATGTCGAGCACTTTCCAAAGTGAAAGAACAGCTGTCATGCTGCACTGCTGACAGTCAGCAATCATAATGTATCACATAAACAGAACTGTGAGATCTTCATCCTTTGTAGGGAAGTCATTGACTTTTGGGAGGTTGTCTTGTTAGATAACTCAGTTTGGTTAAACATCTGGGCTGCTCGTGAGAGACCCAGCACAGAAGTTGAAAAAAAGCCAGAACTTGCAATAAGTATTCCTAAGCCTTACCTTTCTTTTTGACTTTTTTTGGATAAAAAGTAATGGCTTTTCAGTTTCTGAGCCTATGGATTCCTAGCACCACAACTGGGTGCCTTCCCCCCTTCTCAGTCTGAGGTACGAGTTCCTACTGAGCATTTCTGCCTCATCTTCAGAAATACTCACAAGTCCTGAACGTGCTGGGACAGCTTCCCTTCCTCAGTGCTTCCCCTTGTCAACCAGAGGATTTCAGCCTCGTTAATGTGGGGTTTCTCAGCCCCGTGAGATGTGCTTGTCAGTTTTAAGCACAGGGTAGCCAACACGTGCCACGCCATGGCTTCCTGTCAGGCCTCAGTTGAGTTCCTGAGTAATTTCCTGTGTTCAGGGATGGTGTTTCATGGGGCACCTCAGACAGGCATTGATGTCTTTTGCTAAGGAGTCTTTCAAGGCTGCAGCCCTGAGGAACCTGTTTGCTCTGGAGCAGAAGAAGGGTATGAGCATAAATGAGCACTCACCTGAAGGAGATGTGAGGGCTCTTTATTGATAACTACAGATAATTCCAGATGCATTCCATGTATTCACTGTCCTCTGTCATTCTGCTTCAAGTGCTGTCAAGTGATTTTGATATTTAGGTTGTAAATGTTGTAAAGAAACCAAGAGCACAGCAGCATGATCCAGGTACTTGTGTCCTCCTGGAGGGAGGAGATGTGAGCGCATCTTTCCCTGCCACTCAAAATGTGAGTAGACAGTATCTCTGTCAACCAGCGTATTTGTACTGTTACTAGTAACATAAACATTTAGGAATACAGCAGAGTGGCATTTGAAAGCACTTTGTTTTGTGGATGAGGTGTGCATGTCTTAGGACTATTTCTGAACAGCCAACCAGGTAGGCAGTTGTTTAATACTGTTGTCTTATTTAATAGCAAATCAAGGTTTGTGTAGACCAGATTGATAGCACAGACTGGTGATGGGGTGCTGAATATATTCAGGTGTCTGGCCTAAAACTAAATTACTTAATTTTTGTAGTGAAGCTGGTCCCCAAAAACTTTGTAATCACTAAAACATATATAAATATAGAAATACGTATTTCATTTTAAAAGAGTATCAGGGTATCACAAATACAGTTAAACAGGAGCCTTATGGGGTACCTTCACAGATGTTAACTGTTAATGGTTTTTGTCACTACCTGGAATTTATCTTTCATAATGTTGCTAACCCTTTTTCTTTTCCTGGAGGTGTATCAGACACTTAGATCAACAGCTTCTCTCTGGTTTGGTGCAGAAACAGATATTATTTATTTGTTACGGTTGGTAGTTCTGCTAAGATGCAAAAGATACAGTTTCATTTGTGTTGTTTAGTCAAAATAACATTTATATCTAGTTTGAATTTTAGTATAAACCACCCGTGAATAATTACCTGTGGAGCCAATTTTAGAGCAGATATTTGTAGTTACAATGTTTTTACTCTATGGAACCAGTAGTAGGTGAAATGAGAAATCTGTAGCTTTATACATGAGAGTTTTGCCATAAAAAATTTGGGGAGGAAAAAAACTGCTGTTTTACTCACCAAGGGATTTCAGCTCACAGCCTTGGATCAGATATCAGCCCCCTCACAGAGAGCTGACCAGTTTACTGGGTTCACAACCACCAGCAGAAGCTGACGTGCATGAATTCCTAGTTCTTGTCTGGATGAGAGATGTCCTTCACATGGAAAGGCAGTACCTGGGTCCCCCAAAAGTTCCTATCCCGAGCCTCTGAAACAAGACTTTTCTGTGAAAGGAGACTGTTAATACATGAGTTTGGAGTAAATAATAGTCTGTGAGATTTGTTTATTTCTTTATATAATGATGTTAGAAATAGCTTCAAGGTGGTAAAATATTTTTTTTTACTTCAAGTCTCCACCAATGACAAGCATTTCTAACCCTGTTCAGTTTTGATTTCATTTGGAAACCAATTGGTAAGAAGGCATCAGTAGATTTGAGTTGGAGATCAGATAAGATGAGCATAAATCTCTGTGGTCATCAAATATGTTACTTTCTTTCAGATCTTTGTTGCATAAACATGATTAACTCTGAGTGGTTTCTGGTTGTTGTTGTGCACATTGGCCCTGCAAAGAATTTTACGGCTGCATTTAAGATGAAGAGTTGGCATTCATGTGCCACACTCTTCAAAGGATAAATGTTCACAGGTACCACATTTCAGAGGATCTGGAAGAAGCAGACAGTGCATGCCCCGAGTGCTCCATGTGTGCGTGGTCAGTGAGGGCTCTGCACAATCTGGGTTGCCCAGAGTCATACAGGGGCTGCTGGCATGTGTTACACCTTGTGACTTTAAAATGCAACATTTCATGATGAGTGTACTCGCCTGCTTCTTCAAAACTAGAGAAATAAAAAAATGTACCAAGTTCACAAATCAAAGACAAAGAAATGGTGTTTGTCATCAGTCATCACAAAATACCAGTTTTGAGTAGTAATTTTTTTTTAAATGACGTTCCTTTTCTGGACTTTTTGTATTTAGACAAATTTCTTAATTTGTCATAAATACTTGCATATTTTAGTGTAGTAGTTAATTTTTTCCAGTATTTGCCCATTCATTCACTATTAAATATTTGTATTTCTCCAATTTCTGATAAATATTGGAATAAATGTCAAAAACCCACTATGACAGATTGGAATTTTTGTTTCTCATCTTGCAGTCATTAGGGCCAAAACTGCTCTTGTTGTTATTTTGTCGTGCCTTTGATTTTTGCAGTATTCTCACTTCTTGATCCCTGATCCACATTGTTTGATAGACTGATATATTTAACTCTAGATATCCAGGTATCTACATATAGAGTCTGATGTGTTTAAATTCCAGAGCAATTTTGAAAAGAAATTGGATTATTTGTGCAGTGACTATGGAAGAGCTGTCAAGAATTAGTCACAAGCTTGAAGGTCAGTCTGCATTTACAGTATAAACTGTGGGGTAAAAACCACAGAAGATTGTGAAAGCAAGCTCTCAGGAAGTGGGGAAACATGATGGCCATAGTATTATGTTGCCCAAACATGCTCACTGTTTACTGTCAGGTAGGTTCCTGCTGGCTTTTTCCTGACGTTAAAAACAAGCTATGTTATGTAGATGTTGAAATTATCTGTTTTGGGAAGGCATTGCATTAGCTTTGGGTCAAATATATTTGTAGCCTGGCCTCATAATGCCACATTTCAGCTCTGCTTTTCTGTTCATCAGCTGGACTTGCTACTGTTTTCTACACACAGACAACTGCACTGAGATCAAGTAAGAGTGTTTGGTTATAAAAATCCAGTTTGAATGAAAGTGAACGTATGAGCTTTGTGCTAAATAGATGCTATTTTAGTGCTTTCAGGTTATGTGTTCCTTAGTACTGTTCTCTTAGTTTCACAGTTAAGACAAGTGTGTCATGTTTGGTATTTGGTAGTGGAGATTTGCTTTTTCTATTACACTTACAGAGATCAAGAACTTCATAACTCTACATTGGTTTAAAGTACAGATCAAGATTTTGGGGAAAATCTTACTTGCTTAGTTAGCGTTGTTTTGAGTAAAGGGAATGTTTCAAGTGGTGGCAGTCCCTGCTTCATCTTTTTTCATAAGGAATGTAAATGCATTTGCCATACATTTAGAATTAAATGCTCTAAGGCAGCCAGGAAGTAGAAAAGACAGATGTAGTAATTTTTGTTTCCATACCCCTCTAAAAACATGGCAGGCAATTGTCTCTACCCAACACTGATTAAACTAGAGTATCCTGATTTTTTTGATGGCATGTCTGTTACTATAAATTAGCTGCATAGGAAAAAATATTGAAGGGGGATGCCCCAGATAACTGCTGTTTTGCAGTGGACACAGAAACAACAACAATTCCCTAATTTTAGGTGTATCATCCCTTTGCCACCATTTGAGTTGTTCTTAATTTTCCAAAGAAAAACATATTTTGGATATCTGAATTCTCACAAAATTAATGAGACTGTCTTTTTTGTGGAGGTAAGACAAAGAATAACTTAATACTTGGGGATGTTTTTCAAACCCACTTGAGGTTGCATAGGCAATCTTTATACATGGCATTCCTGATTTATGATGGGCATTTTAATTCAACACTGTGCCCCCCAATAATCCACCTCCTCTGCATTCAAAACAATCCTGCATGTCCCATAAGAGGAAATGCTGGCACTGATTTTGCAGCTGGGAAGTTGAGTTACAGGTAACTCAACACATGGTTACACTATCCCGTTTCTGGAAAGATGGGATGGGGAAGGGAAAAACAGAGGGCAGAGCAGGTCTGAACTAAGTCATGGCAGGCAGGAGCTGGGAGCAAGGGGTGAGCCTCATGAATGGCACAATTGTATCCATACTTTGAAGTGATATTCAAATTTTAGTGTGGTTTCAAATTCATGGAGCCAAACTGCTACCACTACGTTGTGCGCTATATTGCCGTGGTACTGTAGTTGTCCTCTAGATGTAATTAAGTTTTTTTTCAAACTAATCTGGGTTTCGGATTGTGAAAAAATGATATGTATTTTGTACTGCTACCTGGTGTTTTGCTGACAGATTTCAGGTGATGTCCACTGCTTCAGAAGCATTTAGTTCTCCAGATTTGCCATACCAGCATGTACAAAACACAATTGCAGCCTTTCTGTGTGCTGCAGTATAAAATGCTATTGCAGGGCTATATGGGAAGCCTCTTTCTAGACATTGTGGCCAGTGCTTTCCCGCTCTGTTCCCTGGACGAGCAAAACTGATTCAAGAAGCCCTGGGCTTTTTTTAATCAGGGTGCTGTTGCCACCTCGTGGCGTTGGCCAAAATCACTGGCAAATGCTCCATGACCTGCACTGATCACTGGCATGTCCAAGTGAGATGGCTGTGGGATGCACAGAGGGGAGCAGGTGGATCTGTTCTGAGAGACCTGACCTCAGTGCAGCTCTCAGAAGTTTGTTACGTGGGATTTCTGATCCAAGTGCCACATTCCTTGTGTGCAGAGTCAGTGGCAGTCTTTGTTCCTTCTCTTGTCCCTTTTATTTTCCAGTGGACAAAGATAGTAGCTATTGTCCATACTCAGTCTCAGATTTTGGAAACACAAAGAAGATTTGCAGAAGCACAGCCCTGACAGACCATCTGCCTGAACAAGTAAATCATCTTAAGTATGTGCCATAATTCAGCTTTCTGTAAACAAGATATTGAGCAACAAGAGTTAGAAGTCTTGTTCAGATCTTGTTATCCATTTTTTTTTTGGAAACTGAATACTTGAAATAGTTCTTGAAAGTCTTGCAATAACCCTTTGAAGTGGTATTCAGTTTGGCTGAGCCCCAAAGTGCAGATTCTGTTGTTATTGTTGCTAAGGCAATTCTGAGGGCTGAAGTATGAGTTTCCTGTAAAGTGGATAAAATTGTTGAGAAGTTAGACCTATGAAATAAACTCATTTGGAGTCCAGCAAAATTCTGATGTGTTTTGTTGGTTTGGGTTTTTTTAATTGGAACTGAGACCCATCAGTAGAAGTCCAATATTGAATTTTTAATGCAATGTGGAGATGCTAACCAGAGTTTACACATGAAATTTGCATGAACATTGCTCACTAATGTAAGCTTACTTAATAGAAGGAAAAATGAGCAAGGTATGGATTTTCAGTGGTTATAACTAAATTAGAGATCATCCAAGACCCTCTTTTTGAGACAAATACTTAATTTTAGCTGCAGTTAATTATTTTATATTAAAAAATAACAAAAAGGAGAGCTCCTACTTGTGGTTTAAATTCTCCCAGACAAAAAAAAAATTAACTGTTAGCTATATTTGTCCTGTAAATGGACACCATATGCCTATGCTGGCATGGTAAATGGAGAGGAAGAAGAGGAAGATGGTGCTGCTCTGGGAGACAGACACTCTCACTTGGACCAGTCTGAACTCTCACTTGGACCAGTTTGGAGTGCTGTTTCCTCAAGTGTGATTTAGTTATGAAAATGTTACCATAAGCCAGAGGAAGCAAGTGCTGAAAGACTTCCATAAATTATGAGTTCCTCAGTTTTCTTTGGGTATTGAAATTCCAGCACTTGTTCAACATAGTCTTAGTTAATATTTTGCAAAAAAGACCGCAGAAAACTCTTGCAAGTGTTCCTCCAGATTCTTTCTGGCTTCAGTCTAAGCTTTATGCAAATAATAAACTGATTTAAAGCCAGTTTGGAACAAGCAGATATCAATATGGTTATTTGAAGGAATATCATATAATTAGGTACATCTGGCTTGTGAATGTAAACTATAGCTAAACTCAGTCTTAAAGAGCAAACTCTGCTTACGTTTAATATCCATTTAAATCTCTCTTTTAATCTCTTAATTGAATTTGTACTAAAAGGAGATTATTCATATAGGTATTTTTAAAAAGAATTTTTTTTATTTGAAATTTTTTCTAGATAAGATCTCCATTTGATATGCAAGTGGTGTTTTGACTATTTGCATGACTAATGTCTTTGATGTCTTGGAGAAAAAGGGCATAGTTTGATTGTTACGCATTAGCAGAACGCTTGGATTGTGTGCTTGGGACTGGAACACAGCCCTCCCCAGCTGAGACAAATGTGTTTTCCCACATGTGCACCACTTTTATATGAACAGGAACTTTCATTTTTAAAGATTTCCTTTTTTAAAGATAATTTTCGATTTCCTGTTCTTTCAGCACAAAAAAAGCCATTATTTGCATACGCTTTGGTAGCATGTTTAAATGCGCTGTATTTAACACTAGTTCAGGCACCTGGTTTTTGAGCTCTTTTTGAGTTTTGGCTATGTGATACTAGATTTTCTGTTTGTAATTAAAATACCCCTTTCCAATTAAAATTGTTCTAGCACTGTGTTTTGATGCGCAGGCATCAGGCAGTACCACTTCTGTCGCGCTGGGAGCAGATCTGGTGCAGCTCATGGCCTGTGGTGGTGCTGTCAGCAGGTTCTGTGTAGCACCCTGACTCCCTCTACTTGTCTGGGGAAACTGTGACATTATGGTCTGATTTCTGTTTTTAGTGCAGGGATTCTTTCAAATCTGTGTTCTTGGTGCTCTGCCCCTCAGATTTCTTTGGCCTTGCTTTTATTTTTGCAAAGGCTGCAACTACATATAGTAACACAAATATCTCATAAGAATTATATCATTAATTACTGCTAGGAAGCTTATTTTCCTGTGTGACCAAACTACAAAACTAGCTCTGATCTGCTGTACTCTTCACCAGACCAGAGAATTGTATTTTCCTACCTCTGTTCATGCAGGCCACAGTCTCATTTTCTCCAGTGCTGCTCTTTGCTTGGCATAGCACTGTTGGAAGGAGCAATTTGTGTGTAGTCCTGTTACAGGACCTTAAAAAAAGTTCACTTGAAAAAGTGAAAATAGTGAGTGAAATGTTTGCTATTTGAATAAACAGTGCTATAAGCCAGTGACAGTACATGTTGCATGATTTGGTGCAAGGCCCTCAAAAACAGTCTTTTTGACTTCCACCACACCTGTGTGAATTCCCAAACCACCAGAAACTGTCACTGATTACCTACTTGTGGCAGCAGCTCTCTGACCATTGAGAAAAACACAACTTCCCCAAGCATCTTTCTGGGAAAGGCTGTAAGAAGATCTGGAATTAATAAGAAACAATTCTTACCTTAACTTGTTACATCTGGTAATGTGAACATGTAAAATGCATTACAGAAATTTATTTACCAAAGGGTAGTTTCTTGATTAGCCAATGGTGATAGTATTGTAAGTAAAAAACCAATTAAGTCCACCTGTAGCAAACTAGGATATAAAAAACTAGTAAGTTTCTTAATAAAAGAAATTCATCAACCTTGTATAAATACATAGAATCTATCCCAATTATTACCCCAGCTGGGGGCCCATGACTGTGACACACCCTCTTTGTGCATAGCTCTGCTGGTTTTGGCTCTGACAGAGTTAATTTTCTTCACAGTGCCTAGTATGGGGCAGCGTTTTGGATTTCTGCTGGTAACAGCCTTAATACAGGAGCATTTTCCTTACTATTTGCACAGGGCCAAGGCCTCTCCAGCTCCTCACCCCACGCCACCAGCAAGTGGTTTGTGGCTGTGCCAGAAGCTGGGAGGGGACACCGCCAGGACAACTGGCTCAAACTGACCAGAGGGATGGATATTCCAGACCATTTGGTGTTGTGCTCAGCACATAAAGCTGGGGGAAGAGGAAGGAAGAGAGGGACATTCAGAGTGAAAACATTGCCTTCCCAAGTCACTGTTACCTGTGATGGAGCCCTGCTGTCTTGGAGATGGCTGAACTCCCTGCCCATGGGAAGTGCTGAATTGTTCTGCTTTGCTTGCGTGAGCAGCTTTTGCTTTGCCTGTTAAACTGTCTGTATCCCACCCCATGACTTTTCTCACTTTGGCCTTTCAATTCTTCCCCCTGTCCCGAGTAGGAGTGCACAAGTGGCTCTGTGGGGATCAGTTCCCAGTTGGGGCTAAGCCATAACAAGAACAACCAAGCCCTTGAATGTTATTTGGTATGTTTGCTCTTGATAAATTGTTTTGTGCTTTCTTATGCACTGAAACCTTGTTTTCACTAAATGCTAACTTCTGGATGAGTTAACCACCCTCAGTGCACAATATCTATATGACTACAATAAGACCTCTTATTTTGGCAACATGATATGTACGGACAAGAAATCAGAATTACATCACAATTCACATCTCAGAAGACATGGTGTTGCTTTGTGTGTGAATTTTCAGACTGATTTTGAAAAGAAAAAAGATAGGCCAGTGAAACCCTTTCTGAGCTGAGAGCAGTCTTGTACCCTGGAAATGTGCTGTTCTGTAACAAATAACAAACATTGTGAGGTTGACTAGAATGGATCAGTCTGAGCCATCATCCCATCAGGCCTGTGCTCAGAGTGTGTTGTGACTGGTAATCACAGATGCAGCTAAAATTTATGAAGAAATCTTCATTTTGAGGCTAAGCGAAGGAGTTTCCATACCTCTTAACCACATGAGCTTTTGAGTGTATCTTCACAATAACTTAAAAACAACTCTTGTCACTATTTGGAAACTTAAAATATCAGCATGTTTGTGTCAAGGACACCAGTTTGGAAGATGCACACTGCATCTGTTTTGACAGTTTGCAAGGTGCTTAGTACCCCGTTGTCTTCCTGTCAGCTCAGAATATTTATAAATGGGATCATGGATATTGCAGAGATGGGACTTCCAAATGTTGTAGCAAAGTTATGTTCAATATAAAGCAGGTTCAACTTTATGGAGTCTTTTGTGCACATATCCTGCCCTCTCTCCATACATTTTCTGTCAGGGAGAGGAGCTGGAGTGAGGACTATCTGTTAGGGAAGTTTAACTGCATCCATACGGACTCCAGGATGTGTGCCCCACATGCTGCTTTTCCTGTCCTTCGCTTGGTAGGCTTGTTGTGAATTCCTTTGTCACCCAACACTGCTGCTCATTTGTCTGGTTCATTGTCAAAAGGAGGTCTTCAGATACACTTTTGCACATCTTACCCTGTGGTGAAGCCGTAGCTTTTGCTGGCTCTGAAGGGCCACACCGCCAGTGTTGTGTGGGTTCATTCAGCACCAGATTTATCGTATTTTGCTTTAACCATTTGGAAATGAAGGTATGGACAGACCTCAGTACACCAGTAGCGGGTGGAGAATGGATGTTTTAATGGGAAGGTCTAGAAAAAGAGAAGGAGGGCAGCACGGGGAGGGGAGGAGAATAGCATGCACTGCTGGATGCCAAGCGTGGTGCAAATGCCATTGAGCAATCCCCAAGTAAAATTATCAGGTGACAATGACATGTTTTTATAATTCGTTAACTTATAGTCGTTAACTTCTATAATTTATTAACCACATGGCAGAAGCACGAGCTAGAGTATCATTCATGTGTTTCCCCAACAGGTGGGGGTATTGTATGTGTTTCAGCAAGTGCTGAAACCAGACCATCTGCCTTGGTCGGAAGTCTGCTGGGCAAAGGGGAAGTAATGAGATAAGGGAATAGCAAGCAGCAAAAATCAGACCAAACCCAGGAGTACACATATTTTTCATATCTGGATTATATCTCAACCTGCTAATTTTTTATTTATTTATCTTAGGAAAATTCAGCCCAGAAAATTCTCTGGGCTGAATTTTCCTAAGATAAAAACTACCTGATAGTTTATGTGCATGCAGAAAAATTAGTTTAAAATTCTGAATCATATGTAACTGAGATGTTAGAGTTGTGCTGTTACATGGAAACACTGACTATTGCTGAAAACAGTATTTTTGACATTATTCATAAGCTAAGCACTGTGTAGGATATCTCGATGTACATCTTGGTTATGGTAGAAGATAAAACAGTAGTAAAGTCTGGTTGCAGCAAAAGATAGACCATTGTACCTCATATTCTTATTTACAGAGCTATATAAACAGTGCTATTAAAATCACACAGCTAATCAAGATAATTTTTTTTTTTACTCAACTCCAAAATAATTAAATTGTGTAAGAGTTGGAATTTGGTTTTTCTGTGCTCACACTTTACGGACAGTGCATATTGCACTTTCTTTTGCAATAGTAGAAGTAATACAGCTACAGATGGTGGTTTCTTTACCTCTGTGTTAGGAAATAACTTTAACTTCTTGGTTTGCCTGTTTGCTTGGTCTGCTTGCAACTGTTTAAGTGCATAACTGAAAGCAGAACAGCTTGGATAAAGTGGACATAATACAAATCTTTGTTTCAGCAAGAAAGCTGAAACTTCACTTTTTTTTTTTCCCCTGTGCCTGCAGCACTCTCTCCGCACTCTGTCCCCGCATCCTGCACACACGATGTCTGCGTGCAGCTTTGTGTGTGGCATCAGCAGAGGGCACCGGCAGCTTGGCAGGTGGATCTCTGCTTGCCAGGGGAGCAGACGGGCAATGCTGCAAGAGACAGCAGATCCCGCTTTTGTGCTGCAAGATCCCGGTGCTCTGAGAGCTCGCCCACCAGTCCGAACTGAGAGAGAAGCGCTAGAAAACAAAAATATTTCCTGTTTTGTAAATCTGTGCTTCTTGAAACTCTGTGCAATTATGATCTGCCTGCCTGAGGAAAAGGTTGTAGTGGTACTGGAAGGAATGCAGGAAAGGAGCAAAGGAGCAAGTCAAGGGCACGCCTCTGTGCTGTCTTTGCCTGCTTACTCAATCAGTAACCTCTATAAAAAGGTCTTTCAGGGAAAATCTGCAAATTATTAAGGCATGACTTGCAAAAGCAGTTGTTATAGTTAATTTCCTAATGATATCTCAGTGTGGCTTCCAGACTTGGATTTAACAATTTTCCTCTTATTTCTATGAGGAAAATACCAACATTATTTGTATGGTTTTTTCCCTGAGGTACTGTGTTAGCATCTGGTTGCCCTTATGAGAGGTCAGCGTGTTTGGAAACTCCATACATGTATGCAGACCAGACCTGATACCCTTTTTTCTGCTTGGAAGGTCTTAGACTTACATATTACAATCTTACATCTTGTTCCCTCTCAGAACATTAGTTTGAGAAAAAGTCAAAACTCTTGAGAATTGGTGAAATCCATTATAGTGTGGCACATAATTTCCCAGTACATTTTTAAAATTGTATACCAAAAAAAAAAAAAATATGTGTGAGTGATTCAGGATAGTGTCCAATGTTGTTATCCTGTTTGAAAACTTGTGTCATATATCCATAATCCACACACATGGAAGAGCCTCAGAAGCTGAAAATCTGTTAACCCAGACTTCTAGTGTCAGAAATAGGTACAAGAGCTTATTGTGGCTAAAAGGAGAAATGGCAAGAGGTTTCCTTGTATTTTTCCTCCAGGAATTCTGGCCTGCCCTCTGCGACATTATCTGTCAGGAAGTTACTTTTGTTTTCTGTAAGAGAATCTGCCCTACAAAAATTTGTTTTGTCTACTGATTCTGTTTTTAGAGTTTTTGCCATTCTTTTTTTTGTCCCTCCTTTTCCATAAATCCCATGCAGTGTTTACTTGTACACTTTTTCCTTTTCCTCACAATTGGGAGTGTGGTGGGAAATCCCAATCTCCTCAGCTGCTATCAGGGTCTGTCATGTGGTTTCAAATAATTCAGTACATTACAGTCAGTAAAAGAGACATAACTGACTTAGGGAAAAGGACTGATGACTCTCATCTCTGCCAGGGAATTGTAGTTGGCCACAGATCATACTTTTTTATTGTTTAAAGGTTTGAAATCCACTGAATGTGACATTCTGGAAGAGCAGAAGGTATTCATCAGACAACTTTATTATGTTAACAAAATATGGGGAAGTTTTTTTGTTTTTTTTTTTTTTAATCACATGAATGTGTGAAGTCTTAAGTGTGACATTACCATGTCCTTCTCTCTAGAACTGTTCTAGGGCTGTACAGGGTTTTTCTTACAGTAGAGGATTTAGTCTTGCTTCCAATGGCAGCTGCCTCCTTTTGAAATCTTCTTGCTGATACTTTTCTGGTAGTGGTGCTGCTTCCTTTTTTTTTATAAAACAAAATATTATAGTCTTTTTTGACATTTCAGAGTCTTCTTGCAATTTTAGCCCTTTTTTTTTTTTCCTGCTAGGATGCCTATTATTTCTGTTATATACTTACAAGATGCATCATCGTATTTTCAGCTTCTGTATCTAATGGACAAATGCTTGTGTAAAGAGAGCTGTCTCAGCATGGATTGTGACACAAAACATAAACAGGGTTTTGAGCTGGAGAGAGGGGATGTGCTGGCCCATCCCTTCACAATTCCTCATGCACTGCTGTAGTAAGCCAGGGCCTGGCTCTAGCCTGCTCTTGCTGTGGTGACCCTTCCTTAGGGTTTAGCAGAAGTCAGGACAATTTACAGATGATGAGTTAAAAGCCAAGCCAAACCAGAACTAGCTTTTTTTTTCTTTTCTTTTTTTTTTTTTAAAGAAAAACCAAAAGTTTGGTTTTTTCAGCGGAGAAGGTTGGAAAGGACCATACTCCCCTTGTCTTACCCAGCTTTGAAGCTTTTAGCCACTGAAGCATATCAGCCCATTTTTTTTGTGTGTGTTGTACACAGATGATTTCATTTTCTTGTGGGAATTCTGGCCTTCCCTCCATGTCAGTGTCTGTCCAAATGTGTGGATGTGTGGTGAGTTTTAGGCCTTCACTGTAGGCCTTTTCTGTAAGAGAATCTGTCCCATGAAATTTAGCTGCACTATTAATTATGTTTTTGGAATTTTTGTTATTCTTTTTTTTTTTGTCATTCCTATTCCAAATCACATGCACAGTTTACAATTAAAGAGGGATTTTTTAGGGCTTTCCAGGCTTTTTACTCACCGTGGGATCCAAATAAATCTGAATGCTTTGATAAATGTCACTTCCCTGTGGATGTAGTGTCATCTGTTACCCGGGCTCTAGTATTTTTCACTGACTCTGCTTAATTTTAACCTGCCTCATTCCATTACTTTTGCTGTCTTTCTAAGGACAATAATTAAAGTTGCTTGGGTGCAGACTCTGAAAAAGGTGATAATGTTCTATTATCGTATGCCAGTACCAGTTCCTGCTTAACCCCAGAGCAGAAAATTACATACCTGACCAGTCTTTGGCCAGGTTGGAGTCTTTTCACCACTCTTTTCAGTACATGTACTTTTAAGAAGCCTAACAACCAAAATGAAAGAAAAACCAATTTCTCGAGTCTGAATTGAGACCCTGTGTGCAGGAGTATCAGGACTGCGTGAGGAGATGTGATTTTGACTTTGTGCATAAGAAATTAAATAAAATCACTGTATTTTTGTTATTTTGTTATTTTTGTTATCCAGTGGGGTATAAAGTTTCTGAGATTTGAGAAATCCTGATTTACAAAACTTGCTGACATTTAATCACGGGTCTTATTATCTCTCTGTGTCTGTCTGTCATCTAAAATAACAAAAGGCATCCATCTAATATGTAAATCTGATCATGCAGGGATCTTGATGCTGGCTTATATTCCTGTTTCTCTACAACACTTCCTTTGATTAAAGGACTCCAGGGGCTACTGCAGTTCTTCTGGACTCACCTTATGTTTCTTCCTGTTCCTTCTCTATTCTGTGTGAAGCTTTTTGATTGGTTTTGATCTCCTTAATACCCTTAACTAGTACTTTAATTTTTTTTCCTTTTTGTTTATCTTGAAAATGTGGCTTCTTTAGCTACTCCAGTGATGTAGTTAGGGGTAATACTCAATTTCATTCTCTGTGCTTTCAAGGATGCAGCATTGTACACCACGGGAGTTGATAAGGCCTGCAGAAGACAGCTAGCTTCTTAAGGAATATCTTTAAGGAACTCATGGAGTTATGTGTATTGCAAAACAAGAAATTGTCAGTGTCACCAAAAGCCTTTAAAAAAAAGGAAATCTGTCTTTCCTAGGTGTGGGTAGAGTACATGGCAAAGGACAGTCCTTATAATAAAATAACTGCAAGTAGGATAAAACTGCTAACATTCTGAAGTATTATTTAGCCCAGTCCTCAGAGCAGCTTTGCTGTAGGTAAAGAATTCGTGCTCTATCTGTTACTTGCAAGGCCATCCTTCCTACATCTGGTCTTCTCAGCTTTGCGAATGTAAACGCCTTAACGAGTACAAGGGAATGTTACAATCTGAACAGTTTATTTATTTTTTTTTCCTCTGTGCCTCAGTGCAGAGCTGCTAACAGCTTTGGCTCTTTCTGACTTCACTGCGAAATACAAATACACTTACTTCTACTTGACTGCAGTAGGACATTTGCTAGCTGTTAATAGCTGTTAATGATGTTACCTCCGGGAGACGCCGAGAGCCCTTCAGGCCCGCAGGTTGGACCCTGTGAGACAGAGAGGGAGGTGGGAATTTGATGGCATGTTGGAGCTGGCAGCGCCACCAGGCACCTGAGGGACCACATCTCTGCTTTTGTCAGAGCAGTCGTGTTTCCAGCGAGGTTTTGTCCTGTTCACTGTGCTAGAAATCCATTGAATGAGTAAGCAGGGATAGATGGTTCCCTAGGACAATGATTTTACTGGAGTCTGTGCTAACTGAGAATAGGCTTCAGAGTAGTTCCCCTTGATTTTGCGCTGAAGGCGTGTGTGACACACTGCAAACTGGGAAGCGGCTGCTGAAGACCCCGACCTCTTTGTAAAACTGTATCCTGTAGTAGTTAAAAACATCAAGTCTTTTCTGGAATGTCTGTGGGGTAGCACAAAGAATCCAGGCAGTTTTTCCTAGGATGTAAACTGAATCACTAGTCTCAGGGTAGATGGCACCATGCACTGAGCACGACTGAAAGAAAATTATTTTTGCTCAAACTACCTGAAAGAAGGCTGCTACTTCTCATCTTTAAGCACCTATTAAGTCATCCAGTATTAGTCAGTGTAATTATGGAGGCTGCAGAAGTAATTTCAGATAGCAAACAGTGTTGAAATGTACAATTTAGCCTTAAAAACGAAACAATTTAAAATAGATTTTCCTGCAAGTTAAGGGAGCCCCAGTGTGATTGTCAGTCACCGCAATCAGACACTGCTGTGCACTCAGGGCTTTTTTGGCCTCTCCTGCCTGCTTTCTCATACCACGTTGGCAAGCTGCAACAAGTGAAAACTCCACCCTTCCTACAGACTGGGGAGAATGAGATTCATAAACGGCAACAGCTGGCGAGTGAAACCGGGGTTCCTCCGAAGGTGCTTTTTTTTCCAGACAGTCGCTGTGTGCAGCTGAGAAAGGGGCGGGCTCCTTTGCAAGTAGGTTAGTTGTGATTTGCTGAATTCGTAGACTTTTCCCCTCAAAACCCCAGCCCTCTCGCTCTCTCTCTCTCTCTCTCTCTCTCAGAAGGAGGGGAAAAAAAAAAAAAAAAAAAAAGAGAGAGAGAGAGAGAGAGAAAGGGAGAGAAGTTGACTTGCGGCTGCCTCTCAGCGCGCCCGTCAGCGTCGGTCCGGTCCCCAGAGCCTCGCCCGGCACCATGAGCTCGGAAGCCGACGAGCCCAAGGAAGGTACGGTTCTGAACTATTTATTTTCCTGATGTATTTATTGGGGGAGGAAACCCACGCGCTGCTTCTCCGAGCATGGAGGAGGAGAGTTTGTGCCCTCTTCAGCTTTCGGGTGTTCAAAGGGGAGGGGAAAAGGCCTTTGCAGAAGTGTTGGGAGCCCCGGCGATTTTGCGGGATACGACGGGACCGAAGTGTTGGTGCCCAGGGGTGTCTGCCTGCCTCGGCAGTGGGAATTTACCCGCACGTGGAGTACAGATAAGTGGAATAAACAGTGTTTCAAAACACTTGTAGTCAAATGTCGAAAGAGGAAGATTTCTTTAGTTTGGAAGTATGCTGTATTTTTCAGCAAAAGAGGAAGTTGATGGGGAGAAGTGAAAGGTCATTATTTTGGGAATAGGGTTGATGCCAGTTACTTCCCTGCAGATGAGTGTGTGTGTGTGTTACAGCAGAGGAGAATGCCAGAGCTACAGCCTGCTGCTGCTTCTGCACGGGAACGTGTGGATGGAGGGGCTGGAAGTGCTCCAACAAAAATGCAATTATTCCCTGGTGCTGATCGGGAGCGGGGCGTGAGAGGGATTCGGACAGTGGGGAGCAAGCGGGGGAGGAGCAGGGCAATTTCCTGAAAGTGCCTATATACAAAAGAGCATTTATATAGATGAGGGAACAGGGCAGCGGTGGGGTTGTATGCTGGATTTCTTAGAATGGAGTTGATGTTTCATGGTTACACGAAGTCCTTAGGGGGACTCAAACATACAGAGGTCCAGTATGGCTGAGAAAAATAACTTTAAAAGCCCCAACAACAAAAAAAAGCAAGCAGTAAGGTGACCTAAGCATTTTGTATTTGGTAAAAACAAGAACTTTTCAGAATGTTTCAGGTGGTTTTCCCCTCACAGTCTGTACAACTTCCTTCACTTGAATATAACATTATCAGGGGCATCTCTTTGCTTGCTTAAAAGAGGATTTTGTTGATTTGCAAAAAAGTCTCCTTGCACTGAAACAGAATTAATGCTTATAGTGCTGGTAGAACCTGGTAAGTAATGGAGCCCAATAGCCTCTGTTTTGATATGAATAATCCTTATATCTTTTTTTCTTATCAAATGAACAGCTGAACCAAAAGGCAGCTTGTCTTTTTTTTTTCTTCTTTTTCTTTCCGAGAAGATTCTGTGGGATGGATTTATTGAAAAGCAGAACTGTACAAATTGTTTCTCTATAGAAACTTTGAAAAAGACAATATGTGAACATTCTCCCTCAGTTTTACTGCAAGAGAGATCTGCTTGCATGCTATAGCAGGGAAGATCTTCTGGTTTATACAGGAAGCTCCAGACAGTTTTATGAAGCTGGCTATATTTGAAATGTAAATTTTATTGTTTGAAGAAATGTTTTACCTTCTTAGCTGACTCTGATTCTTAAAATCAAATGTGTTTCCCTTTCTGTACATTTCTTCATAAACAACTTGAGGTGCCAGGATTTTCATGCTGAAAAAAAGCATTTGAAGCAGGTGTCTGAGAAAGAAAAAAAAAGGGGGTAGCTATTTTATTAGTTATTTTTAACTTGGGGAATATTTAGGTTTTGCTGTTCTTTGTTCCTAATGTGTTAGAATGGAAAATGAAACAGTAACCATTGTGGGAAGATGAGGTACAGATGTCACTGGGAAGGTTTTTCAGTCAGTCTGTAAACAACATATCCCTGGTAATATATTCACATCTTTAAAAGAACAATTTAGAAAATGCATGAGAAAAGTGTGTATGTGAATAAAAACTGAGATTATTAGGTAAAAATGTAGAATTGCAGCTGTCACACTACTTTGCCTAGTCTGATTGAACATTTATGGAACCATAAAATACTGAAAAATGCAGTCGAATACCGTGTACTGGTAGTGATCCAGTGTATGTAGCATAAAATAGTCAGAGTCTTTCAACAAGCTCTGTTTCATGAAGAAACTTTGGTTTTTTGCATAAAGAAAATGGATGCTTCACAAATTCAAACTGAATGTGTGTGTCAGTCTTTTGACACTGAGGATACATAATTTTTAAGTGGTTTACCAAAGGGGAGGTTGTTGATTTTTGCTTTAGGTGCCAGACTAAATGTCACTCTTAAAGAGAAATTCTGATTTACCCACAAACTATATGGTTCACCTGGGGAATCAGGAGGTGAGGTTATGGAAGGAGGAGAGGGTACACTTGGACAGTTACAGAACAGGTATTTCACCAGGTCCTGTGCATTGCAAGGCCAAAACTAGTGATGAAGGGTATAGTGGCTAATCTGCTACAAGCTAAAAAGTGAAAGTAGGAGAAGGCTACATGAGAAATGTTGGTTTAATGAATGTTTGTAAGCATAGGCAGATTTTTTTGTTTGGTTTCATTAAAGCAGAGGTTCTCAAATGGCCTGGAGCTGGTGAAGGGGTCTGTGAGGAGTTCTGAAGTTCAGTTGCATCTTCAGGTGTGACTCCCTTGTGTTGGAAGATCAAGCTCAGAGAGTTGCGGGTGCAGTAATAACATTGAACATTGTGTATGTTCTGCCAACGACCTGATGCTGAAGTGAGCAATACTTTCAGCTACTTTATACAATGGAGTTGCAGTAATTGGAGAACATTGGGATGTCTATAAAAGTAGACTTACTGTGGATTATTTTTAAAAATCTACATAACAAGATCCAAGATTGTGGGCTTTACTACTGTAAAAATTAACTATATTCACTGTTGCAATGAAACCCAAAATCAAGGTCAATTTTGAATGGCTAAGTCCTAAAGATTTTCTTTTTCTAAATAATCAAATAAAGGTAGAGCATTTGACCTCAAGTAAAATCAAATTTTTTTAACAGGAACAGAGACTAAAAAGACATTGTTAGAAGACAGGCATTACCCCGGTATATATATTACACTAATTGCTGAATATGGGGTATGCAGCAGTGTATGTGGGCTTTTCAGCTTCTGCCTTTGATGTCTTCATGGTCTGTATTAGAATGGTAACATGAAACAGGTTTTTTTCCTCCTGCCATGCTGCTCAGTAACTTCAGAACAATCTTTGTATTCCTCTGTATCCCACCATGCTGTGGTAAATATGTGCATGTGTCTTTATGGCATCAATCTGTATTGCATTTACAGATTCCAACAACTGTCATGATATAAATAACCCTGTCACATTTTCTTGTTTTCATTGCTTTCACCCCAGATGAAACAAATCTTGTGTTCAAGTCCATAAGAAGACTTACAGCATTTAACTGCATGGCATAATTTCACTCTGGTGTTGATTGGTGTCATGTCACCTACCATGGAAGGTACCACATGGTTTCAGGCTTTGATTTGACTGAATTCCTTTTTGAGATCTAAAGGAAATGTTGTTACTGCTGTTGTGTTAAAACTATGTAGAATGAGTGCACATTTTAAAGTACATGGCAGCACCAATCAAGATTATTGTAATGTGAATGCAGCTCTTCAATAGAGGGAAACGGTAGTTTATGTAAAGCTCCAGAGAACTTCAGCCTCATGCTAGAGGTTTTATGCAGTATATTAAAAAAAAAAAAACAAAAAAAAACAAAAACAGGAGAAGTCTAATATCTCAAAGGAAAAGTTAAATAATAACAGATATCAGAGTGAATGTAATACATAGCCTGTAAAAAAAGGTGAGAGCCTGCACTGCACCTTTTTCATACTTAGTTTTGAATACCACATTTCAGGAGAGAGAGAGATCAGAACATGCCTACAAGTGATTGGAGATTTTTTTAGACATGATTAGCATTTTTTTTAATCCAAATTTGATTACCAAAGAATGAGCTCACCTGTTTTGTTCCTTTTAGAGCTCGGAACAACACAGGGGTTATAAAATCGCAGAGCAGCCACTGTTTCATGAAGTTGGTATTCCCTCCTATAAGTAGTGCTGGATTTGCTTTGACATTTTGCAGTCACCTCTCATGTGTGAATGTTTTCCAAGCTAGAATTTTGTTCTAGATGAGAAATCAGGTGCTCTTGTGCTCCTGCAGTCCACTTACTCCACTCCTCCATCAGCGGGACTCAGTAACGGATCATTCTCCGTCCCACTAATTCCAAAACTAGAATTTGTTAGAACCTGTTTTTATTTTATGACAATGAATGGGAAATCCAAACTGTAGAAATAGAGCATGTAATTAGTACTTAACCCCACAGATTTGAATCACCTGCTGCTCTCACCCAAAAGACTAAAAAATGTGGTCTTCCTTTGTTTCACCTGCTCTTTGCTTGGTCTCTCTTGTCAAGATAATAATCTTCATAAAACATTAAGGCCCGTGAAACAGGGGCCTTTTGTTGTAATAGTCTGGACAATTCTGTTCCAAAGCATCATCTGGCTCCAGTGGGTGTGTTAGAGATCTTGATTACTCAATTTGAGAACTTTTTTTTTTATTTCACAGATAACTTTCTTACTGTTGATGAGGAGAATGAAAAGATAGCTGGCTATGCATATCATGTACACAGCTTTGTAAATCATAGCAATGCTTGACAATTTGGCCTTTTGTGCAGTCCCTTCTATAGTTAATTGGAATTATTAATAGGACAGAGTGATAGGAAAAAAGTATCCTCCTAGTACAGGAAAGCAGGAAAAAAAGAAAATTAAGCTTGTGAGAGTTTTGAAAGAATTATTACTAACCAGGTGCTGTAAAACTATACCACATATGCATGAGGAAGGCATTGCCAGAGGTACAAATAGCAGGGAAAAAGGAAAATAAAGAAGCTAAAACCTTAATGAAGAAGAAGCAATGGGAAATTTTGGGGGAGTAAGAGTACAGTTCATAGGCAAGTTGGAACTGGTAGATTTTTTTAGTGTAGTTTGGGTGACAGTACATTTAATGAAGTGAGATGCAGGGAATAAATGTCTGTGAGGACCAAAACCGCCAGGGTTTGTAGCACAGCTACTGTAACTTCATTGAGATGTGGGCCCTTGAATCTATCAGTCGGAGCACTGACTTCAGGCTGTTAAGCCATAGGACTCTGTAAGAAGCTCTGCACCTCTCCCCTTCAAAACTGAAAGAATGGTTGTTTTTATTTTCCTGGCCACATTGGGGTCATCTTTGAGATAACCTGTTTGTTAGTGGATCAGATGGCCACTCTGATTGCTTTTCCTACAGGCTCAGAATTTAATTAGTTGAACTGGTGGTGTTTTGTTGTATAACACATTTGGAAGTCCATATGCAGTAGTTGTTTTCTGCAGGACACATTGTACCTCATGTATTTATTAATCTGTGCAGCTGGCTCAGATGAGGAAGCTAGCTGGTAATTTGAGCACAGGCCATGGGATAAACATGGGCTGTAGCTGATAGATTACTTCAGAGAATCACTGAAACTTAACAGGTTAATCATTTAGCTGTGATTGTAGGGTTGAATGCTAGATTGCTTTGAGAAAATTCCATTAATATAATTATACTTATGCAATCAAATCCAAAATGAATTGCAAGTTTCACATGCTTAGTTTCAAATAAGATACAGTCCCTTGAGCTATCTGGTTGATAGAGAGAATCATAGATTAACTGAGGCTCTAGGGAATTTCTAGAGGTCACTGGGCACAGCCTTTCACTGAAGGCAGAACCAGCTTTCAAGTTGGATCCAAATTCAAAGCTAGACGAGGTTGCTCAGGCTTTTTCCAGTTGCATTGATACTGTCTTTGAGAGTGGTGATGCCACCACTTCTCTATCAACCACTTTTCTGGCACCTCAGTGTTTGGTAACACTTGCTCTGTCGTTCCAAATGAGACTTCCCCTTGATGCTGCTTGTGTCTCCTGTCCTCTTCTCTTTTGCTGTGCCCCCTCAAACAGAGCCTGGCTCTGCCTGCTCTGTAACTGTTCAGTAAGAAGTTGCACATGTTGGTAAGGAATGCTGTTATTTGGATCAAACCTGGCACTCTCAACACATCTTTGGCATCAGGTGCCCCACCTCCCTAACCATGCTGGTGACAGCCTGTAGGACCTGCTTCCATTTGCCAGCTCCTTTTTTTGGGGAGATATTGGGGACCCCAATACTGTTCATAGTATTCCACATAAGGGAAGAAAGCAGTTTGGTTTCAGGTTCTATGAGTAGAACTTTTTCATCTTCTGAAATTGTTTGTTGTGCTGGAGACTTAGTTTCCCAGTCTTGCTTTCATTTATCTGTGATCATAGCATTTGCTCTATTATGGTACTTTCACCTTTGGGTTGTTTTCTTCGGGGACTTTGCGAATAATGGACTGCCACAAACGAGACAGAGGTTGGAGACCAGCAGCAGAAGTCAGAGAATCTCTGCAGAATGAAAAGAAATACCTGTGTAAGGGAAGGGCCTTGCATGTACACTTGGTAAAGCTGTATTCTTCACCAGGACTACTTCCAAGCATAGCATAACAGGCTAAATTAATTGCTTTTAAGAATAATGAGTGTTTTGTTATACATTAGCTAGGAGTAGCTTAAGAAAAAATACAACACTAATTGTAATTTGCAGTTTTTATCCAAAAACACCCAACATTTCTTTTATCAGTATCGATTTATGATTTGGTCAAACCTTCCATTAAATATTACAGTTTCAGAAGGGTTCTTAAATGCTGCTTTTTGAGAAGCAAAATGCATTCCCTCTCCACTCAGTCATTAAGTGTCCCTTTAATAATAAGTAAAGAAAATGAAAACTATATTGCAGGTGTTATCTCAGAATTCTGGGCTGTTTTTTTGCTATAATTAGACTACAAAATGTGGTAAGAGTAGAGCACTTCAAAAAGAGAAAGTGTTTTATGCTATTTCGTGAAACAATTTCTGGTTTTCATTTCTCCATAGAAATAGAAGCTGTAGGCTTCTCAATAGAAGCTGTAGGCTGAAATAGTTTAATCTATTTCACAATGCTTTAAAACAAAAATTACCTTTTTCATATTTTAAGATTATTTTTTTCATGTTTGCATATTGGTTAGATGCTTCATAAAACCAGTAGTATCCAGCAGTGGTACTGTTACTAGTAGCAATTGCTGTTTATGAATTTGTAAGAAATTTGATGCTTGAACTGGCTGTTCTGCATTAATGAGTAGCACTAATCCGAACAATAGCCTTATACATATTGACACTGAGGTGTTTTTTTAATGGGAGGAAATCTGAAAGTTACAGATGTTCATGTTTTCTTGGTTTGCATAATTATATTTGATGAGTTGCTTGTGTTTTTTAATGGTAGATGTACACTTCCTGTTTTGTGGACGTATCTCTGTCACGACTACAGAACAGGATACACAGTGGGATTAGCTGCATTTTATTAAATGCAACTGCCAAAATCTCAGTGGTTTTAACCATATTGATGGCAAGAGCAAAGCCTTAAACCCATTGTCATTTGGAGACAGTCTTTGAGGGAGAAGGAGAGAAACTGAGAGGCCTGTTCTTTGAGATATTCATTCTACATTCAAAACTTTGGGATGTTTTCTCACAAATTTTGTTCTTATCCCTAAGATCCTCTGCCTGAGTTGGGTGTTTGATTCAGTTTCATTGGCTGATTCCCTGTCCCAGTTCTGGTGTGTGGTTTGTTTCTCTTGCTTGGCTGGCAGACAGTGGGAAGGAGAGAGCTCCCATCTCTGGGTGGCTCACGTGAACTGTTTCAGCAGAAGCAGTATGGAGGATTGGATACACACTGTATAAACTAATTTAATTTTCCCTACCATTTGCAGAATTTGGTATCAGCATTTGTAACTATGCAGATTAGTAGTGAAAGGTCAGATTGTCTATTTTGGATAGCAGTAGGGAAAACCTATATTTCAGTTTGACAGATAATGTACAAATGTCAGAGTGTCTGCAGAGTCCTGTTCCTGCTGGCAGTTTGAGTAATGAGAATAAATTGCAGTAAAGTGGGAATAAGCACCTAATTTATTTGAGAGCATTTATCCTTGAAAGGTTTGAAACCTGAAATTCCAGGGACATAATTTGAGATGATTTTATGTATCTGTAAAGGCCAGTAATTGCAAGTTGCTCTAAGGCATTGCTAGCTGCCCTGTGATTTTAGTGGATCTCTAAGAATGTGATACCCTCAAGTCCCTATCCCAAAATATTTACATTCATACAGCAATTAATGAAGAACTGACTGAATGCATGCACAGGCAAGCATGCATTTAATTAACTTCAAAGAGGTGTGGAGAAACCTTTGAAAAATGCAGAAACTCCATTGTTTTAAAACCTGAGGCTTTCATGAGGAATGGTTTTGCTTTTGCTATGTCCACTTTGCAAAACTATTCTACAAAGACAATTGTATTTCTAGAAAGATTAAAATTTTGGTTTAATATTAATGGAAGTGAGCAGATGACTCTGGCGAATAGTTCAGTTACTGATTCCAAGGGCTGTTTTTTCCTACTTGTAAATGAGAAAATGAATGGGTGTTTCTGTTAACCTAAAAACACTTGTTTTAAAAGCATTCACTGAGAAATAGTGATGTAGACTTCTTTAGGAACTTGAAACAATGAATCATAAATTTGAGCATCTGTGAGCAGTAATGGTGGATACTTCAGGAAGGGATAAGAATAAAGTTTGACTCTGGTGTCTTGTGATGAGATGTCCTCATCAAGCACACAGCCTTGTCCTCAATGCTGGAAATTAGAGATGTAAATTCTGTGATGCAGGACATTGCGTCGTGGATGTTTGTTTAAATTCACATTTCTTTGCAACAAGCAGTTGGTATCAAAATCAGTAACTTGCAGTTAAATGTTGATCCCTTTTTTGTCACCTGTTACTTGATGTCATGCAGTTGGGGAGGACATTATGGTGAGGAAAAGAGAAAGTATTGACATTTTTATTTCAGTGCAAACATTTGAAATTTAAATTGATGGTGCTTCTGTTCACCACTTGAAGGCTTTCCTTCTCCTGGTTCAAATTTGCATTCCCTCCTTCTTACTATGGGTAATAATCTTGGAAAACTGAAGGTGTAACAACCTTTCTTGCTATTGTCTGCCCTTTCATAGCTGATCGGTGCTGTCCATTGCTTAGTTGAAAATACCATTTGATGCCACTGCAAAGTAAAGAAGCTAAATTGTCAAATTCTGCTGCAGTCAACAGCTGTTAAAAAACAGTGCAGTCAAGTCTTACATGCTTTGCCCCAAGAAGAGGATTACAGAGAAGATGCAGGTTTAAGAAATCACAGAACAGTTGAGGCTGAACAGGGACCTCTGGAGGCTGTCCAGTTTTAAGTCAGTAAATATACTTGCAACCTTTAAAAACAAATAGGATTATTACTGCTTTGCTAGATAACAGAGTTCTGTATCCAAATAATCTTGCTTCCTGATGTAAAAGAGAATGAGAGGGTCAGACATAATGTTTAACCAAAGATTCAATTTTAAAGAAGAAGATAAAGGTGCTGCAATATTGAAGACCTAATTTTTCTCTTATGTTTTATATTCCACTATTACTTAAGGACATTAATTAAAGCAAAACCAAACTCATAAGATGTGGGGGGAGGTGGACTGGTGTTTTGACAGTCTTAAGGTATGTTTGAGAGTTTTGATGTTGTTAAGTCAAATATTTTAAAGGTGGGTTTGGGTGGCACTAGTGGGAGCAAAGAGGAGACAAAGCAAAGCCTGTGGAAGATAAACCGTGTGCTTGGGTCTTGGAGAGCCTGTTCTGAGCTGGAGGGAGAAATGAAGATAAGACTCAACCTCTTGTTTCAGGACTGGATGTTTGGACAAAGGTTGTGATAGTATGGATACAGAGGATACAGGCTGTAGCTACTAAATAATGGAAAAAGAACTTAAAACGTAGGGGTTGGTTTATTTTGCTCCTTGTGGAGTAGGAAAGTAAACATGTTAGCTGTGCAGAGAAAATTACCATTTCAGTCACCAGTTGTAGTCTTCCATAATCATGGAAGCAGCCATGAGTGACTGGTATGGAAGGCAGACAAAGCACATATTCTCTGTACAGCCATGCACTGAATGCCATAAAATGTATCCTTTCTTGTTAAAAAAAAAAGGTAGTAAAAAATCAGAAACTGAAAGAGAGATGAAGGGTGCCTCTAGTGTATTAGGCCTAAAGAACAGCTGATATCTGTTAAGTAAAATTCTTAGATGGGATAATTTTGTGTATTCTTTATAATCTGCATTCAGTGTTGATATTGCAAATGAATATACCAACCAGACACCTGAGAACTGAAAGGCCTTGGTGTCACTACTAGATTTTATGCAGCTGGCCTGTAGCTGTGGCAGTCTTCAGTGCCTCAGAGTGCCTCAGAAGTTGGTTTTGTATATATATAAATATATTTTTTATTTATTTATTTATATAATATATAAATTATATATATAATACATTATTAATGATATTATATAATTTACACTGTATATATTATATATATGTATATTAAAAATAATATACACATGTATGCACATACGCGCAGACATATGAAGTTAATGGTAGCAATCCAGCCTGCTTTAAACATTAAAATGAAAGACAGATACCAAGGGAGTCCCATCCTCTCTAAGAAACAGACAGTGCAGCTGCAGATTGACGGAGAAGAATAGAGAGCCAGAACTAGAAATACAGGAAAAACATTTTTAACTAGTTTCAAAGACATTGTAAGATCCCTCACAAACTTCTGTGTCATTTTAACTCTCTGAAGCCTCTGCTTTGACTTTCTTTACATGTGATTCAAATACATGCCCTTTGCATTTTGATGGCCAGGTTCTGACATTTGCCTTGTGACTGAGTTCCCTGTGCCTCTCATGCCAGATTGGCATCTTGTTCAGACCTTCCACTTCATTGTATTTTTGCAACATGCCAAATTTCATTTTATCCAATGGATTCCAAGTTCTTCAGGGCTGCTAGTCTCAGAGGTTTTCCTTCTGCATTCAAGCCAGGAACTCGTTTTTTGTATGTATGTAGTTCCTGTGCCTACAGCTAAGTGTTTTGGGGTTCATTTCTTGTGAGAAAACATTCTTTTTGCCAGGATGGTAAGAGCAATTAGATACCACTTTTTCAGATTTCAAATTTAGGGTGCCACTTGGCTTAGGGAGCTTGGCGCTGTTGCTTTACTGCAGTTTGGTATGTATTTCTAAGGCTGGGCAAAATACAGAGTACCTGCATTGCATTTGATTGATTGGAAGGAATGACATAAGATACACTTTATTTCCTGTGAAAAGGTTTGTCAGCATTATTATTCACTGTGCACGGACACTTGGTACATACAGAGGAACCTGATACAGCCCTGAAAGGACCAACAGCTGAAATATACAGGCTTTGTATTTAACAGCACTGCACCAGTTGTTACATTCCAACAAGAATAACAAATGGTGGCAGAGGACTGAAATACCAAATTAAGTTCATAACACTGCTCTGTGTGACTGTCATTTTCTTGGTTTAGTATCCAGTGTATTCTGAAATATTCTGAGAGCAGTCATCTGAAGTAAATCTGATTTTTTTTCCTTCTTTTTAAAGCTACGCTGTTAATTAAAATACATGCAGAGGTTTTGGGAAAAATGGCTTTTAGGAGGCTTTTTAAATTTTCTAAATCAGCTACAGTATATGTATCATGTGATGCATAGGCTGGCTGTGGGAAGCACAAGCATGTAAAACCAGAATAACTTGTTGGCACTGACTGCTCCCATGGGACTGCAAAACTCTGTAACATTCTTATTGGAAATAGCATAATACCTTGCTACTCTACTCAGCCTTAACCTTCAGGTACATTTTTTGGCAATTTTTCTCACCTCTTGACCAAAAAAAAATTTCATTTTCTGGGGTTTTTTAATGGTTTGGTTTTGTTTTTGCAGCTAGAATGTGGATCATCTTTTGTGGTTCATAATATTTTGGATATTTTAATACACGAATATTAGAATTAAATAGCAAAATCTAGAAGCATAAAAGAGTATCACATGCAAACATATTGGCAATGACAGAGAATTTTATTGGGTGAGAAGAAGCTGTTCTATATGGTGTTTGCTGGCTTTTATTTTTCCTATGTTTCTGCAGATCAGTATATGCCCACTTTCAGTTTGAGAAAATACTCTGTATTTTCGAAAATGCTTCATTTGCCATATTTTTTCTGAAATTGCTTGATTAACTCTTGCTCCAGAGTGACTTGCAGCCTCATAGCTGACTTCCAAATCCAGTAAGACTGCTCATGCAGTATTTGCCATGCATAAAGCTTGGCTTCAATTGGGGTGATTTTCCTTTTGAAGGTCTTCCAGTGTGAATGCCAGAACTAGTGCACATTGCTTGAATAATTAACATTCTCGTTGTATGCCCAGTTGGTAACAATTATGGCAAGACAGAATTTAGTGCCATTTACTTAACCTGTTAGGAGAACTGTAGGCAAATGTTACTCATGAAAGAATGCTTTGTATACATTGAAATTTTTAGTTAAAACTGTTTGCTAGTTAGAATCAGTATTCATATATAAATCCCTCTTTTTATGCACAAGATGCCAAGCAAAATATTTGATCTTCCAATACGGACCTCGTGTACATGAACTAAAAAAGCAGAGGTGCATGTGAAAGAAGCAAGTACTGTACAGGGCCCTTGTTTGAGGGGATTTTTTCATTCCCCCTTGTGCACTTGGCCGTTTGCTGTCCGGGTTTTCCAGTGCCTGCTGGCGTCCCTCTGGCAGTGAGCTCCGTGCCTCCCCTGGTCTCTTCCCGCTCCTGCCCTCGGCCCCTGTGGAGCTGCAGTCCCAGCGTCTGGGGCTGAGGAGGGAGAGCTCTCAGGGTGTTTCTGGCCTTGCATGTCTGGTACAAGTCTCAGTTTTCACCGGCTTCTAAAAAGCCAATAAGGGAACAAATGCTTAGAATGTGGAGACTGGCCAATAAGCTGAAGTGGCCATCTGGGAGCTGCTGTCATTTTGGAAGGAATTCTAGAAGAATTTTGGGAAGGATTGTAAGGATTTTAGCATACCTCTCACCCAGGAAACATTGAAGCACTAAGAATCAAAACACTGACTCTCCTCTTAAAATAGAAAAAAGAAAACAGCATTAAAAAACCTTTTTGAAACTGTGACTCACTCAAATGGTTATTAAGAAGAAGCTATATATATCGCTTGACAGCTAGAAAAATCAACTTACCTTGTTCATATCTGAAGACTTCATAGTCTGTACCCTACCACTCAAGTTTTTTAATCATATTGTCATGTAATAAGTACATTGTGAAAATTGTTACAGCCCTGGTAACAGGTTTATAACTGTTCTGCCTATTCTGTACCTCAGGACGTGTTTGTTCACTGGTACTTACTCTTGTAGTTTATCACCATCGGAGCTTTATCTTACTGAAGTCATGTATTTATCTGTGAATTCATATATGTATATGCTTCTGTATTTATTTTTTTTTATCTTTGTGCCCTGTGTCATTCCTGAAAACAAGGGTAGACCTGTGAAGACCCAGAAAGCAGAAGACAAAAAAAGATAAAAAATGCAGTAATTCTTTCATCCCTTCTTATCTAGGCAATCTCATGATTTTGGAGGTGCATGACTCATGGTCACATACACTCAGAGAGCATAATACTAATTCCACTTGATTTCAAGTTGCCTCCCTCCAGGGAAATAGTGCTCTTTCACTACAGGAGTCTGACTGAACATGCATGTATGGCATGTGCAGGCTTTTAGCTGTAGCTCTCACACACAGTCTGTAGAGAGCAAACACACAAATCCACACGATTCCCGTCAGGAAGTCCACTCCCACATTTCTCAATGCAATGTGATAATATTTTAAATGCTGCCTGCAGCCCTCAGTCAGTGCTGTCCCTTTCCTCTCAAGTCCATGTTGATGTTTTTGTTCCCAAAAACCCTCACCATTTTTGGGTCTTAACCCGTGCAGTACGTGATGTTCTAGTCTCTAAAATGAGAACAGGGTCTCAAGGAACAGTGTTTTACAGTCATATTTTCTCTTCTTTTTGGACTGTTCTGTCGACAGAGTAAGTCTCAGAAAGCTCAGCTCTTGACCATGGAATTTATGATGGTTCACTGTAATTTTTTTGCTGGATGCTTATTTTTTTTCCTGCTCCTTCATAATGAGAAGTTTAAAAATACTCTGTGACTCAAGTATTCATTGTCAATGTACATGGGATTGCATACACTCAGCTGCAAGTGATGTTGAATCTACCTTAGACTGCTGTCTTGTGGAAGAAAAGAAGCTGGGTTTTTTCCAAATACTACCTTTTTTTTTTTTTTAATTTAAATAAAGTTGAGACATAGGGTATGTGGTAATAGTGTAATAGTCATTTGCCACAGTACGGAGGGAGGTTATGCTAGTTTCCATGTGAGGGAAAAGTCAGCATTGCAGCCGTAAGTATGAGCCTTCTTGTACTTTTGTAGCAGTCTTCTGAGAGTCTATTAACCACAACTTTAAATTTTCACTGAAAGCTTACACTTCCACCACAGTTTAAGGAAAACCTCTGTATGGTAAAATACTTTGGGAAAAACACTTCCAGAATAAATATTGGACATTCTACATGTCCAATATTTAGTCATTTTAATAAACAAAATCCGTGTTATATACTATGTTAATACCATGTTAATACCCTATACTGTGGGCTTGGCTATGAAAATCAAAAAGTTTTGTAATCACTAAACTCACAGCTTTCACAGAAGGCTATCTCTAGCACCTTGTTTCCTCATTTAAATAATAATTTAGGAGATTTTGCAGATGTCTGCATTATTCCCAAGATTGATCCTGTGAATTTCAAAGTTATGGAAGCAGGATTTCCTCTGAGAGCCTTTCCTCTAGGACTACTTTCCTCTTTGGAGGTGTGGCTTTACTGCACATAATCGTGCTTATTTAAGTAGTTTGTGCAGAAAATGACATCCCGTTGATTTCAATGGCGTATTTTTACATGATAACCTTTTAAAAGGTAAAGTACAAAACTGCAGAGGAAAGAAATTGGAGCTATAAAGAGCAGAGTCATGAGGTAAACCAAACTGTGAGATGCTTAAAATTAGTGGTATTACTTGCGGGTCACCAGAGAAATGACACTATTTCAGTTTAAAGTGCAAGGATGTAACCTGTCAACACAAAAGGTGTGGTCAGACATCCGGGCCAGCTACTGTAATCACTTTCAAAAGGTGTCTACATACGACTGTATCCCTGAGGAGTTGTTCAAAGGTGCATTTTCAGGTGCTGGTATCTGAAGTTGCAGTCAGAAGTTGGAAAGGGGGTGCCTGGCAGCCCTTTGCCTTGGGAGCGCTGCCCTCCCCAGCAGAACCTGTGAGTCAGGCGCCTCTGATACACGGATGAGCATCTCCACTTGCAGATACCAGGTTAATGTTTTAAAAACCTCTTTTGGAGGTTTTTAAAGTCAAGTCACAGGAGCTTTCTTCTCCCTCCCTGTCTGTGACTTGTTCCAGTTGTCAGGAACAGCCCTCAGTGTTGCTCTGCTCGCTCGGCGCTGCAATTTCCTTTCAGCTCTCTCTTGGAGGAAGTGAAACCACTGAGATGTATTTTTGCTTTCTGAGGTGCCAGAGCAAAATGAAGCACTGCAGGCAGGAGAGAAAGGTAGCTGAGAAGAGCTGCCCTTACAGCGAGGAGGAAAACCCCATAATCTCGCTGTGATAGCTTCTGACAGTGTTTCAAAGCACACGATAAAGTGTGCACTGCATTTACCAGAATAAATACGCCACAGGCCAGTCTTCACCTTGGGTGTTTTGCTTCTCTTTCTGCTGTCCGCAGTAAAAACTGCAATTACATTAGATGAACAAGTAAGTAATAGCTTTGCTGTTATTTAAGGAAGTGTGTGTGTTCATTCTGAAGAAGCTCTACTCTTACTGCTTAAACTCAGTTTTATTCAAGCCGTGAAATAAATTTTAAGTCTTTGTCATTGGTAAGGAGGAAAAAAATCTGATTATAGACTACAAAGAGTTAGCAAGTTCCTTTTTTGGATTGGCTGAAATACTGAAGTATGAAATTTACATATTTAGTAATTAAATTAGAACCCATGTAACAGCACAGGGAAAATGAAACTAACTTCTAGTGTATTTATAGCAAAGAAGATGGAAAGTAAGCCATGCTGAATAGCCCCCAAACTTGGACAGATATTAGGAAAATACCTTAAGAGTTTGGCAGCTTTCAGAATGGAGCAGTTCCTGTTTTGGTTAGCAAGGGTAACTACATGTTGTGTTGTACTTTGTAAAATGTAAAATTATGTAATATAAGAGGGTTTTTTTTTTAAAAAAAGTAAAATATTTAGCATCCTGCCAAACAGTAACTGCTGTTAATAGGAACATCCATATCTGTGTGGAAGTGTCGGAAAGAAGACATCATAAGCATTAATAATAAGACTTTAATTAATAAAAGTTATGAAATAACAATTGATATTCCTGTTTTGGAAGAGAAAGAAAGTTTTCATTCATCCATAGATCTTTGTAAAGCATTGGCTGTTGAGTTCTAGAATTTGACTACCCTTTGGAAAACATGGATTAATTCCACTTTAATAGTAACTGTTGCAGTTTTAGCTTTAAAAGCACAGAAAGAAAATCAAATGTTTTCAGTTCAAAATGACTGCTCAGCATCTTTAATGTCTTCCTGTATCTTTGTGGTTGAGAAGTGTGTCTGTCTTGTGATCTTGAGTGCTTTGCCCAAGAGAGATAACAAGGGCTTCTTTGGTTTTTGAGTGTCCTCTTGCAGTAAAGATTTTAAAAAATGTACTCAGACTCTTCATACTTCAAAACAAAATACTGATATGCACTAAAAGTTGTAATGAACAAACCTGTTTGAAGGTTTATGGGATGATAAAAAGTGAGCTTGTTATTAAGTTTCTCAAAGATACTCTTGAATTAAAAATACAGATTTGTGTTTCATGTCCTGAAGGACAAGTTTCTTCTATTTGCTGGAACCCCTGAGGCACCCTGTGTCTGAACACACCCAGCTGCCCACATACCAGCAGTTAAGAGGAAACCTTTTCCAAATTCAGGGACTTACTGTCTGACATCTGCAGAGTTGATGTTTCCATTAAAAGAAAAAAAAAAAGAAAATACTTCCAGTCCCCGTGTTTGCTAAGCAAACCTTTCATATGTACAGTAAATGTAAACAGATGTAGTCTTCCTTCCCCCTGTCTGAGACTCCAGGAGAGCTGCAGCACAAAGGAAGCCATTTCCCAGACAATTCTACCTGAAAATACCAGCTCACCTGTGTCTTAATGGAGAGAGTGCTGCCCAGGGAGGGTCAAAAAATTGTTGCTGACAACAGAACAAGTGATAACATTTCACAAGTCGAGTTTCTGAAGCATTGTTTGGGGTCTTCTAACAAGAACTCTTTGTTCTTTTCAACAAAAGTACAAACCAGTCATTGGGTGTAATCAAACATAATTTTAGAAGTGGAAATGTGATCTAGGATCTACTTCATTGGTCACAAAAAGATGCATTTAAAAGGTTATACTCACAATTGTTATGAAAATCCCTAGAAAGTAAATGTCTCGCTTTTACTGCATAAAATATAGG
Organism: Melospiza melodia melodia; assembly: GCF_035770615.1. Lineage (NCBI taxonomy): Eukaryota > Metazoa > Chordata > Aves > Passeriformes > Passerellidae > Melospiza > Melospiza melodia. The sequence continues at coordinate 74,024,546 of NC_086226.1, read as the reverse complement.
ACATAGAAATGTTAATCTTTACTTGCTTTTCTTCTGAAAACCAGTGTCTTCAGATTCCATCCAGAGAATCTCAGTGTTGTTTGCTGACCCATGGTATTTAGTCTGTCTTTTGTATTTCTGCATGGATATCTATAGATACATATAAAATAGATATCTTTAAAAAAATTGATGTGTTGTGTCAGCATTCACTGATCATGTAAAACACTAAGCCGGAAAAGGCTTTATAATCGTTGCTTCACTGAATTATTATCTTTATTTGAGTAGCAGTGGTTATTTGTCATGACATTGAAATAATCCTGGTTTCAGATTTCATTACGAATGTGAAAATCAGATTAGATTTGTGACTCATCTGATCAAATCAGGCAGTTTTAGTGCCTCAATTTGAAATCACTCCATATATAGAGAGAGCTTCTACACCATTTCTGAGCAACTTCAGTTGGTATTTTCTCAAAAGTAAAACTGTCTGAAAGACCTTGAACCTAAAGAGAAGAGAGTTCTAGGGATTTAAATATGGGGGTTTTTTTCTGCAACTACGTTGCGTATTTTTGTAGCACTTAGTAAGACTATTGTGAATGTATAAATATTCCTCAACTTGCTGTCCAGAGATTGTCTGTTTCAAAGTACTGACTGCACACTTTTTTCTTCTCCTAGTGGCCACAGATGTCTTCAACTCCAAAAGTCTGGCCATTCAGGCCCAGAAGAAAATCCTTGGAAAAATGGTGTCCAAATCAATAGCAACTACTTTGATTGATGATACAAGCAGTGATGTTTTAGATGAGCTTTACAGAGTAACAAAGGAATATACACAAAATAAAAAAGAAGCAGAGAAGATAATCAAAAACCTCATTAAAATAGTCCTCAAATTGGCAATTCTCTACAGGAACAACCAATTTAATCAAGATGAAATAGCCCTGATGGAGAAATTCAAGAAGAAGGTTCATCAGCTGGCTAAGACCGTGGTCAGTTTCCATCAGGTGGATTATACCTTTGACAGGAACTTTTTGTCCAAACTGTTGAATGAATGTAGAGAGCTGCTCCATGAAATCATTCAGCGTCACCTCACTGCGAAGTCACACGGACGCGTCAACAATGTGTTTGATCACTTCTCTGATTGTGAATTTTTGGCTGCCTTGTACAATCCCTTTGGACCTTATAAAATCCATCTGCAGAAACTTTGTGATGGGGTCAACAAAATGCTAGATGAGGGGAACATATAGGTACTTGTATTATAGGTGACTGCCTATCAGTTACTTGTAGATGGAACACTGTTGATTTATGAAGGAATAAGGGAGCATGCAAAGAGGTTTTTTTACATTATGACAAATCTTTCCTAAATATCTCTATTAATTGATTTCTTACTTTGCGCTATCTGTTGCTATTCAGAGTCCATCTAGAAGAAAAACTGCACATGACTTTTTTACTGTGCTTTGCCTATGGAAACAGCTCGATAAAGACAATCAAACAGAATGGTTCAAGTAGAGTAAGAGTCTTGCAAGATAGATATACAAACCAAAACAATACGCTGTCAGACAATCCGCATCTTTCATAGATTTACAGAATTAATTCTTAACTATCAGAATCCAGTAATGTTGGTAACAGACTATCATGGTGATGTAATTTCTCTGTAATTTCTCTGTAATTTCCTTAATTTACTTGTAAAATAGACATATTTGATTCAGTTATAGTCTTTTATGCTCTCTGCACAGATAACAGCTTCCTAGTGTTGCCATTATGAAGCACTGAGTTTTATATAAAATCAGTGATGCTGTCACATAGAGTCTTAACAGCAGGCTTGTGCATCTCCAGCTCAGAGGTGAAAACTTCCTGACTGCCAGGCAGGATCTCCCAAGGAAGAGATCCTTACAGACCTGCACAGGTGCTTGCTTCCTTTGACCACATGGGGATTATTTGAGGAATAAGCTACAGGAAAGTAGCCGAACGGGGGAAGAGCATTCCCAAGAAACTGCTTGTGGTACAGAATTTTAACTCTGCCTATGATAAGATAAAACACAGTGACTTCTCTGTGCAATTCCTTAAGATTTTTAGAATTCTGCTAGTAGAATCATAGAATCAATCATTTGGGTTGGAAGGGTCACAATTCTTTTTGAAAAGATGTGAGTCAGTATATCTGATATACTAGTCTGATGTGTATGATGATGTGAATTCACCAAAGTTGATAAATAAATTGCAAGCCAATTTGCTTTGTGTACAATGAAAGTAGAAGCAGAAATTAATGTTATCATTGTGTTATATACTATTTAACTAATGGAGAAATGGAACTTTAAATAATTTTTTTCTTCTTTTCTTACTTCTCACCTTTTATCCTTCTTTTTCTTCCTCATCTTCTCTCTGCCTTGACATTGGGGATAAAAAATGTGACTTTCTAGACACTGTAATGTACTTAAAAGCGTGAAGTTAATACATTTCAAACAGCCAAAGACTTTTTGTTAGGAAGCATATAAAGATTTTGCTGTTTATTTAATTGCCAGTGTTTTTGCTGTTTGCTGTGTCCTTTTGTTTTAATGAGTAAACCAAAGAATATTTGCACTCCAAACTTCTCTTGTCTTTTTTTTCCCTTATCATATTTTAAATACTAAATTGTGCCAGCAACAAAAGCATTGCAACAATTTCAGCACTACTTGTGATGTTAAGAGAGAAATTTAAGTTTTATTCCTGTTAGGTTGGTCATTAGGCTCTCAATATTCCTGGAAAGCTGCCAGAGAAATGTGTTCAAAATGTGAATCCATTCAATGGAAGCCACTGGTGTTCAGCAGAGAGAGAAGATTGATGTTCTCCTTGTCTGGAAACAGCTGGGAACTGATGAAAGGACAGTACACCGGGATTTGCCAAGAACTAACTTATTAGGTTGACATCTGAAGGAGTTTCATGTAAGATCTCTTCCCATGCTTTGCCTAAACAGTAAATATGCTGTCTTCTGTCCATCAGAAGTCATGTGTAGGGATGCAACATCATGGGGAAAAATGGCACAAATTGTAAAGAGTTTAGTTTCTGGTGTATTTATTTTATCTTCCTGCCTAGAAATACTAATTCTTCCTCCTGGGGTGAGAATAAAAAGGAACTTGACTTCTAGAAATTAAATCAGTTTTATCTACAAATACTATTTTTAAACTGTGTCCTGATTCTCCCAAAATAGCCTAATTTATAACAAATGGTAACAGTCACTGAAAGGAGGAGACAGTACCTTGTTTAGAACCAGGTGTAGTACATGTGCATGCTGTGTAAAACACAGAAGATTATCTTTGGCTATGAACTAGAATATTTTGATGCTGAAATTTGAATTTTCTCTGGGGAAAAAAAAACCTGCTTAAACAATCTTTGCACATTGATAATTAACACCTACTTACATGTATATGAGCCATGTACATTTTCAGTACCCAGGACCTTTCTACTGAGCTGCACTGTCCGGCCATTTACTTGTTAGAAAAAGTGAAAATTGCCCATGGAGATTTGATTATAAGCCTGAAAACTTGACAGCTAAGAGAACATATATTTAGCTCACATTTGAGTTACATTTTTCTGAGATGCTGTGACATTGGTTCTTGTCTGGCATTCATTTTGAATTACAAAAAAGTGAGTTCCATAGTGATGAAAGAAATCAATTGTGTTTGGTTTTCAAACACCTACCATGTTCTTCTGACATAGCACTCAAGCACATATACTTTTGCAGTTAAATTTTTTTCCTGCAGCATACATAAATAGTAGCTTTAATTATGAAAATTCAGAAGGAAACTGACAGCATTTTTGCCTGTAGTACACTTGTATGAAGGCACTGACCCTCTAGCAGAAACTTGACATAGTCAAGATTTTAACAAAGGTTACAGTCTCACTGTTTAATTATGGGTAGCATAATCCCATAATTTAGTATTGCAAAACTGATAATGCTGTGTTTTAATAGGGTAATAATTATTAATACATTAAAATCCAGTCACCATTTTACAACGGGCATTTAAATCTCAGTACTTCAGGTGATGCGTATTTTAATGTCTTTTCAACAGTTAGTTAATATGTAAAGCCTAATGCCATCAAAATACATGTTGAAGTTCTGTAACTTAAAACTAATTTTATAGCTTTTTAGAGGCATTGAAAAAGTGCTAAGTCAGACCTTGGATACATTTTACAAGATGTAAACAAACACGATCTCATCCATATAACGAAAACAAAATATAGGGAGGTTATCTGGGCAATTCTGTGTGGGCTTTTGGCTTTTGGCCACTCCTTAATTATGTTTGTGTGCACAGACAAACAAAAAGACACAACTGGGTAAATTACAAGCCTTATTCTTGGCCTTGAGTTCTCTTGAGATCTCTTGTATCTCCATTTAGGAGGTACAGAGATCGTAAGGAATCTGGAAGCTTTCAGCAACTGATGTGGAGTGATTTGTGGTTTTGTTTTGTTTTTTTTTTTTCCCAAATCATGTCTCTTCCAAAAAAAGATTCAACCCCACCCATAAATTCTTGTAAAACAATAGTGAGGAGATGGCCAATTGCTTTCTCATATCTCTCCCTAGTGAGATTACATTTTCCTGAGAAAACTGGGAACTGATTGTGATGTCAGTTAGCTTCAGTAACTTTCTAGTTGTAATGGCTATAATATGACTATTTAAAGGTAAACTGGAATTCTGCATGTGGCTCTTCAAGGGACCAGAGGGGGTGCTCATTTTCAGGGGCTGGCAGAGAGGGATCTGGCCCCCCTCACTGTGGAGGGGACAGCGTTAAGAGTGGGATGGTAAGCTGTACCTTGCATGGGCTTGGATGGTCTCTCTGCAGTGAGTGTTGGCTGCGTGGTGATCGCCCACCACAGCTTTCCTTTGCCTTCTGCTGCCATTCCGAGCAGCTGACGCTTCAAAGACAAGTCAACTCCTTTCCTACTGTTTTTACCCCAGGATTACATTACATGGTAATCTAAGGGGAAGAGTTGATAGGCTTCATTACCTGCTTTACTTAATGAAAAACCACAAATAAACATCACTTTCCTGATTTGTTGGGTTTTTTAATGGTGGGGGGAGGGTTGCATTGGCAATGTAGTTAGATCTCTGAAAGAATAATCTACATCTTGATTTAGCTGTTAGTAATGTTTTGGCTATAATCTATACCCTCATCAGTGTGATTTTCAGTACATGTACTTCTAAGCCCTGTTCTTTTCCCCAGAAGTGCTTTTGAACATATTACTTCATATACATGAGATGAAGACTCCTGTTTGCATAACCATTTGCAGAAAAACTTTGTTACAACTGCTTTCTATGGAGATCTGGGCAGGTCAGCCAACATTCATGGTTAAGTGGCAAACATCTGTGCTTTGGATAAAACAACTGTCAAAAGAGATTATAATTGTCCAGGAAAGTTCTGTAATATGCATTTCACATAAATGAAACATCTTTTGGGAGGGGAAAGTTTCCTATTTTATTTTAAAATCAAATTGCTGTGCAAAGCTGTGACTATTACTCTGAAAGTTTAGACTTAGTAATGTAGTTATTTCCAGTTTGTGAAAAAAAAAGACACCAAAACCCAACAGAACAAGAAAACTCGCATTTGAAAGAAGTTTTGAAATAATTATCCATTTTACTATTTTAATCTTTTCATGCTGAATTTTGCATACTGCAAAATTGACATATTGCAGCTTTGTAATTCATATACAGTATTAAGTATTATAGGTTAATGTGATTTCTTTTTATGTCTATAAAAACAAAGGAATAATATCTCCATACACACTATGTCAAAAAGCTTTCTTTCACAGTTACAATAGTGCTCAGTCTGTGTAACAAATCAAATTTTCTTAATGTTTAAACTACAAACTGCTGAAGTGACCTCGCTTTTCTTAGTACTCAGTTTTACTATTTAGAGTTCTGTTTTCCGATTTTAATGTTGAGATTTATGGGCAAGACGGTCCTGAATCAATATCCACTTTTTCTTGTGAGCTTGGGAAATGCAAGTGCTGATATACATCTTATAACCATCTGTAAATTTCTACTTGCTAGCACAACACCAGTTTCTGGAGAAACATCCCTTACGGCATTTCTTTCTATTAGGGAGCAAATTGAAAAGAGGCGTCTTATAACTTTCGGATGTACCATAATTACACAGTATCAAACAAAGAAGCAGGCTTTAATGATTAAGAATAATGTAATTAAGAAGGTACTTTGCTTGCCCAGCTTTCCCAAGCAATCAAAACTTATTTGCTATTTGTTGTTTTCCCCTGTGGGAAAGTCTTAGTATGGTAGGTGGAAAACAAAGGCAGAGCTTCCTACAGTTACTGTGATTTAGATTTAAATTATTTTTACATGTAAGGCCTTCCACTGTCTACTCTAAAAATCTTAACACTGAAGCTTTTCCTTGGCTTTATGACAAATTAATTCCTATTTCAGTTTGCATTATATATTTGAGTTTAAAATGTGCTTTTATTGTGCACATAAATATGAGCAGAAGCAAAACAGCAGCTGGCCTTGTGCCTCATATCATGCTTTATAGATACCTTGGGGTTTTTTCATCAGATGTTTTCGTTTCTTAGTGGATATAATTCTGAAGGTTTTCATCAATTCAGGTCATTCTAAGAGAAAAATTGTTCGCTTTTCACACAGTTGTTCTCCAGTTTCTGCTGGCACCTCGCAGCAACCTAATGCTCCTCATTTGCAAGACATTTGTGGGACATTTTGAAGTACATTTTTTCAGAATTCATTTATTGTTGATTTTTCTGTCCAAGCTGCAGCTAATAGTGGATGAAAAATATTATTACATTTAAGTTGTGTAAGGGTTTTCTAATACAGGGAGTATGGTGGCATAGATGAAATAAATCAGCTCAAGTAGGGCCCACATACCACCAACCCTTCTTCTCTAGTGTGGGAATACAAATGCACTAGTTGTGCTCCATTATCAAATAGTGTTGAAAAACTACTTGGCTTTCTTGAGCAGGATTTACTGTTTTATTTGGGGGATCTATTTCAGTAGCTGGGCTTGGGTAGGGTTCTGAGAAGAAAGTCCCCTGGCTGTTGATAGCCTAGAGTTAATTAAGGGTTTCTGTGACATGAAAGAACAGCTTTCCCCCATTCCAGAATCACTGACTTCACTGACTGGAATGGAGATACTGTGGTTTTTTGCTTTGTTCGTTAGAGGGTCGGTTTTATTTTTGTGTAGAGAGTCACAACTGTGTATGGTCTGCTAGGCCTACTAAGAGGTTGCAGAAATAAAAGAAACTGAGGCCAACTGGCTTCTTACCCCACGAGGCTTCGAGCCAGAGGGGGAATAAGTGCATGGGTCCAGGGACACGACATGACATCAGCTGTTCCTTTCAAGAGAGCTGGTTCTATATCTCAAGAATCTTGATAATTCAGCAATGGCAAAATTATCTCATCCTTGGAACTAAAGTGAGTCTCTTTGCCCAACCAAAAAGCTGTCTCAGTTACAGGCTGCCTAACTTGATTTCAGTAGTATGGACACTCCCAAAGCTACATTTGCTGTGCCATCATATGAGAAACTATTAGGGAAATGTGGAAAGAAAAGCTCAGCACTTTTCTGGGAGGAAGGGCTGTGATGAGACAAAGATCTCATTAAGCTTGCTTTGCCATCCACACTGTGATAAGGACTGCTGCCTGCTGTAAGCACAGGCATTTGACTTTGTTTAAGTAAGACAATATATTTAATCCTACAGTTCCAGTATCCTATGACTCTGTAATCTATGGTTTGCCCCAAAACTAGGACTGAGAGGCTCATGCTACAAAATATGGAAACAGGGAATGAGGCCCTTTAGAAAACAGTATCAAAGAAAACTAGTCTTTGCTATGCTTTGGAGCTGGGAGAACCTTGGCTGGGGTATTTTGACTTCCCACCTCATTTCTGATTAGAAGAGCAAGTGCTGAAGAGGAGTACTAATGGTGTTAGCTAGTTGACTCTTCTCCGTCTTGTTTCTAGACAAAAAGCTATTCCGAACTTCATGTATATTGACTAAAATTTTTCTTTACTTAAGTTGGGGAGGGATTCTTACCATGGAATACTGACTGTTTAAACCTGTGGTGTTTTGCTTTCATTTGCATTCTTGGGATGGTTGAGATGGAAGCTGGCAGAGTGGGGATTTCTGAGACACAACTGGAACTCTGCTGGTAATCTAGGGGAAATGAATGTCTGTTGTGCACAGAGAAAACTTCTGTAAAACTGGAACTAAGAACTGTAAAATGTCCTTGGTGGTAGCTTGACAGGCCAGTTTAGAAGGCACAGTTTAAAAGTAACTTACCTTTTGTAAGTTACCTTTTACAACACTTTGTGTTCATTAAAGGAGATGCCTGGATCTATTCTATGAAAAGAACCTCTTGGAATTTTTAGCTGTTCTAAATCTCCGTACGGCTGTTAATTACAGAAGCAAGTGGACCAAATCAGTTTTCTCAAGAAGCGTTTCAAGTGTTCCATCTATTCATTAAAGATTCAACTCATCTGCAGAATCTGTTTACTTGTAACTTTATAGTAGTGCAAATATGCACCTGATTTCCACAGAACGTGACATATGGTTATTTGACAGTCTTTCTACTTCTTGTTTTAGTTCTTGTTTTTAGTCCTTGTGGGGTTTTACTGCCTTTTTTTCTTTTTTTTTTTAATTTATTTTTTTTCCCCCTTCAAGGGAACCAATTTAATGGATTTTTCATGAAGAATCATTTAGGATGAAATAGTGTGGTTGTGTTATGGGAGTAACACCATAACCTTTTGCTGGCACCTCCCTAGCTTGTCACCACAGGATGCATTTTCAAAGCTGTAGATGTGCACAAACAACTAGTTTCTGCTTCAAAAGTTTGATCTACTACTGTGTCACTTCATACCTGCTCAGCAGTCCACCGAGCCCTGACTGACCTAGGGCTTCGGTCTCCCTTGAATCCTAAGTCTCTGATGGATTCAAATGGAGAGCTTCCATAGAGCTCTGCTTGTACCCCCCGCTTGAATTTTCCACTTAATTGAGTGGTATGTGCAACAAATGCCAAAATTAATGTTTCTTGCCAAAACAGGGATATGAGACCTCCTGTGATGTGGGTTGTTGACAACAGCTATAAAAATGTTTGCATTTACATTTGCAGTTGGTGCATAAGAATGTGTGCACTGTTTACTACACAGTAGGCTGCTCCTCAAAATCTCATCAGGAAAGCTGCTTTTCAGGTTCTGAAGGTGACAAACAAGGGATTCAATGGCAAAAAAATCCCTACTTAATAATTGCTGCAGGCTCACAGAAAAATAAAAGAAGAGAATGGAAACTAGAATGGAAATACATACTACTATATGCTGATATGCTGCAGATGAAAGGAATCAATAAATATTACATTGAAACTATGAAGAATTTCTCAGTTGGGGTTTCTAAGTAGTTTTATCTAAACACTTTTAGTAAGGGAGTAATTACTATGGTGAGCTGGGCCATGCAGTTGGTTTCTGTGAGATAAACAGGTGACAGACCCATCAGTGACCTCTCTGCACTGGCAGCCAGAGAATGGCTGCAGAGAGGGGAAATGGGGAGAATGACCTGGCAAGGCATCTTTGGTCACAGCAAAAAAACCTCTGTTCAAAAACCCAGGGACTTGTAGAGCACTAAGGCTATTGGGAGGCACCATCTGTTGGAGGCTGTACTTTTGCAGTATTCAGTGAAAAGCGCTACAGTTTTTAACATGGATTCAGTATCTAGTTCCCGGTCATGGCAAGAAATATCTTCCCCTTCAGTCATGTTTGTAGAGAAGTGTTTGTTCCCAGTGAATAGGCCTCTGGAAATCTCCACAAGCAAAACCATTTAGCTAGCAAATAAAGAACTTGAAAATTATAATCTAAAAAGATCTTTTAGCAATGTTAAAAATTCCAGAGTAAAAGCAAGTCAGTCAATGTTTTTTATTCCCCCTGTATAAAAGTTTCCAAGGTGCTCACCATTCTCCAGACACAGACAGTAGAAACCATTCCCAATGGGATTATGACTCCCACAGTACCCACAACTGTGGGAACCCCTAGTGCAAGCCCAGAGTTTACAAAAGACTTGTAAAAGAAAAAGACCCAAACCAAATTATCTAACCTATAAGCCAAAAGATGTTAGCACATACACTAAATTTGCTTCAGTGCACAGCACGAAAATTTACTCTTAATGGAAAGAACTTACCTGCTCTAGGCATTGAAGCATAACAGGAAAGAAACATCATCACATTCAATATTACAAGGTGCTGAGTGGGGGTTTTGGCAATTTTTTCCTAGTGAAAAATGTCTGAAATGTCAGTATAAATGTTAATGATAAATATATGCTAGCTCACACTGCTCACTATGAGACAAAATAAAGCAATTTTGGTCCTCCTTTTTGAACTGACTTATTTTGTTAAACCCTGGCTGGCTGTGTTTGGAATGTGGATATCCTGCTATTATTCTCATTCACTATGGCTCAATCACTGAAAACTCACTATGGCACCTGATCTTGGTTTGTGGCTTGACACCTACTCTGCTCATGTTTCCAACCTACCATCACTTCAGTTTGGTAAGCACAGCAGTCCCATCATACCTTTTTCAGACTGATACAGATATTTTCTGATAGCTGTATGACTGCTGGAACAAAGCTCTTCTGACTACTAAAGGAACCCATCAAACACCTTTCCATCCAGAATGGTTCCCTGTATTTTGCATCTTTTAAATACAGACAAATTTAACTTTAAAAACATAAAATACAGAAGTGATGTACTGTCTCTCCAGTGCACTTTATTTTGTGGTCTGCAGGAAAAAACACCATTCTGTTAAGCAAACTCTTAATTGTGTCGAAGTGTGAGCCCTCCCTTGATTCTAATCCCATTCTAAGCACAAAAATAAGGTAGCTGTAAAAGTTCCTGACTTGTTAACAAGGCCTGTTTATTTGGTATCTAAGCAACAAATTCTGCTGTAGAAGTACCTCAGGGACTGATTTTATTTGAGCCATGCAACCACGAACTCCTAGGCAAATTCAAGAGTAAGTCCCATTCTTGAATAGCCCATCATCTGTAAAAATACAGGAGATGGAAGACTATGGAATGTGAAAGACTAGAGCTGAAATGGCTTCAAGATCACGAAAGATTTGGTGGTGAACAGAATCATCACTGAAAACGTACCTGGCTCTCTTAGGCCTTGTTTATAGAAGTGCTCACAGATCTGAGCTGCTCTAGATTAATACAGTTACATAGGGTATTATGCAAATAAAATTGGTACTGAAAGGATGACCACTCAGTCCTTGTGGGTTTTTCCAGTCTTTACTAGATGCTGCTTTCACAGCATCCTGGAGACTTCCCTTTCTTTTCCCAGGTGGGAGCCCAATCCCACACTGCGGCAACAATAAAAAAAAAACGTTGAGTGATGAGGTTGAACCAAAGCTCACAGATGTTAAGGGCTCAATCTGTTACTTCCTCAGGAAGGGCAATCGCAATCTGACTCACTTGTCTGCCCTCCTCCCCCCGAGGAAAGAGCCTCCTCCTGCTGCCAAGCACAGCGCAGCCAAACCACAATCAGCGATGTTCTCTCTGCAAAACACACCCAGCTGCACCGGGCCTCTCACTGCTGGGCAATTCGCTCCTCTACCGAGCTGCACTCAAACGACACAGACAAACTTCCGAACTTTAATTAGTTGTAAGGGTATTTAGTGCTGCGACAGAAAAAAACCACCTCCAGTGCAATGGGTTGTTTCTGCGCACAGTCAAGAATTTTTCCCTACACTTAAACCTTGTGATTGATTGTAGATTATTTATCTGATGCAGTTTCCCTTGGCTGCCTTCAGAAATGGTTTTGTCCCCTGTCGTTTCCAGCAGTTTCCCCGTGGGTGGCGCCATGCATGTGGGCACTTGGGGCCGCCTAACCGTAGCACGGGCTCACTCTAGTGCCCACAGCGTAAGTTGCAGTTGGAGCTTTCAAAGCCCCGCAAGCCGAACTGTGTCATAAAATCATAGACCACTAGTCTCTGTTCCTGCTGTTTCTAAAGGAGTGAATGCTGCAGATTATTAGAGGTCAGAAATTATAATTTATTCTATTTTGGAAGTCTCCAAATAGCTGTCACTCAGGAAGCTATCACCTTTCTTTAATACAGACAGTAAGGCATTTACAGCCAAGAAGATAACCAGGCAGCAAAACCATTTTTTCTTTCTATTTGCTCCAGAAACAATCCAAAGTTTACAAGAAAGATTAATTATGAATTAGTTTATCTGTGCAGAGGGAATATGTAGATGATTTCCTGAAAAAAATAATTCTGTGCATTCCTTACAATCCTCTGTTTCCTGTGCAGGCCCTAGATTTAAGCATTGGCCCTATGAAATGCCAGAATAATTACATTCTGAATAACACTGTCTCAAGCAACACCTGCAATAAGATAATGATTAAGTGTGTATATTCATACTTAACCCACTGTCTGGTTCAAGTAAACACAACACACTCTGCTACTCTTTGTGCCTCACTCCGTTCTCCTTCGCTTCACATGGGGTCACTCCCACAGGCTGCAGCTCTTCAAGACCTGCTCCAGCATGAGTCCCTCCCACAGCATGCATTCCTTCAGGAACAGGCTGCTCCAGTCCCCCACGGGATCCCAAGTCCTGCCAGCAAACCTGTTCCAGTGTGAACCTCCATGGGGTGTCTTCTCTACGGCCTCCACGGAATCCGGAGCTGTCACTGCTTCTTCACGGGCCTGGGTGTCTGCAGGGCTGCTTCTCCCTCAGCTTCTCCGCTCTTCCACAATTGCTGCAAAACGCCTTTTATATTTTCTTAGACACGTTCCCAGAGGCACCACTGGCACCCTTCTGAGGGTTTGAGCCGTGCCTGATGGTGAGTCCTTTGGATCCAGTGGGAATGCTGTGCTGGGCCTGGGACTGCCTGCAGGCCCCAGGTGCTGCACCCAGCGCTGCCCTCCGCACACGGGCAGCCAAAATCCGTGGGGCAAAGAAAGGGCGCTGTATTGCACTTTTACTGCTCAACAAAGTTCCCAGGCCTCTGGGAAAGCAATGTTTCCACTGGGAAATTGCAAATAGAGGGAGAGAAAAATTGCACACCATGGACAATATTACTATAAAAGAAGTAATTGTAGATTAGCTTTAAACGGAGGCAGGATGTCTTACACCAGGGTAGCCTCACAATCCAGCAAGGATCTGGCAATCTGGCCCAGCAATGGCCTCGCTGGGCACATAGACAGGACAAGACAGCTCGCTCCTTCCCATCCTTCACAGCAGCCAGCCTGGGAAAGCAGGGCCAGGCAGGGCTGATCCTGGGCCCTACTGCCTCCATCCTGAGCCCCTCCTTGCCCTCTGCATCCCTTCCTTACCCTTCTCATCCCTTCCTCTCCCCTTGTCTTCTCCATCTCCTTCCCTCCTCTCTGTTCCCCATCCCTTCCACACCCAGCCCTCTCCCTTCCTTTCCCTTTATTCTTCCACATCCCTGCCTTTCGCCTCCCCCAACCCTTCCTCTCCTCTCCTCTCCTCTCCTCTCCTCTCCTCTCCTCTCCTCTCCTCTCCTCTCCTCTCCTCTCCTCTCCTCTCCTCTCCTCTCCTCTCCTCTCCTCCATTCCCCATCCCTTCCTTTTGCACGGAAAATCACACTATGAAAAGCCATTGTCCATAAAGGAGACAGAAGAGTCCTGCAACTTTATTCGAATAAAGGGGTAGAGTGCACTGGGGCACACACCTGCGGGATTTAATGCCTCGACCCTTGTCTATTTCAGGAGTCAAGCTCTCTGCTTGAGTCAAACCTGCAGCTTGAAGTTAATAGCGACATTAAAACCGATTTCAAAGACATTAACACCCATACTTCTGTGCATCGAATTGTTTGTAAAGACATTAGCACACATCTTCCCTATCATCTCCCCCTGCCCATCCTCTCCCCATCTCTTCCTCTCTCTCCTTTCCCTCCCTCTCGTCAGCCCATCCCATCACATCCCTTCTCTTCTTCTGCTCAACCCTTCCTCGCCGCTCCTTCCCCCTCCCTTCCTAAGCCCTCGTTCCCGCCCCTCCATTCCCCGCCCCTTCCTTTCCCCTCCCCGTCCTTTCCCCTTCCCATCGCACACTACAGTTCCTAGCGGGCTGCGGTGCTGGCGCATGCGCGGTTGGACGCACCTCCCCGCCCCGTGTTGTCCCTCCTGCGGGCGGGCCGGGGCCGGGCATCTGGGGTCGGGGCCGGGCAGTGGAGCCGGGCGGCGCCGAGCGGAGCGGAGCGGAGCCGAGCCATGGCAGCGGCGGGGCTGAGGTTCGACGGGCGGGTGGTGCTGGTGACAGGCGCCGGAGGAGGTGAGCGCCGGCCGGGGTTTCCGCCCCCACGGGAGACGGCAGAACTGCTCGGAGGAAGCCCGGGCGGTGCGGGCTCCGCGGAGCCGCCGCTGCTGCCCGCGGCCCCGGCAGGTGTCCCGGGGACAGCCGGTCCTGCTTCCGGGGGAAAAAGCGTATTGTTTCCTCAGAGGGCAGAAGCGGGGCTGTAGGGGAGGTGCTGTCCGTGCCGTTCCTGGCCGTGCCAAGGCTGTGCAGGGGTCAGGGCCGTGCCTCCTGCTGCCGTCCGAGGCCGGCCCGGCGCTGCCCACGCTGGGAACCCCTCCGAACATGGGGCTTTTCTGCTGTTTGAACACACGCGGGGAGCAGCGCCGCTGCACCCCTCTCAGCAGTGGATGTCCTCCTCCAAGCGCTGCCCTGGTACCCTAATTCCTTCCCCCTGAGCCTTGGACGTAGCGTCGGAGGCGTGTGAGCCGTGTGGCTTGGCACGGTTGTGCTGCAGCAGCGCTCTCCCTGTGCCGCCGGGGCTGCTGACGGCAGCGGCCCACCCGCTGCTCCCGGGAGCCGGCCTGGGGCGGCGGGGAGCGGCCGGGGAGAGACCGCTGCCAGCAGCGGGGCTGGCCTGCGCCCTTGGTGGTCTGCGGGCTTGAGCCCCCCGGGAAACGTGGAATGCTTGGTTTTGCCAGGAAGTGTTTTTGTATTTGTTGTTATGGCGTGGGGTGGGTTGGTTGGTTGGGTTTTTCTGCTATTTGTTTCTTCCCCCTTTGATTGTTTTTTTTTCATTCTCTGTGTCCATGCTTTGGCCTTTGCCTACTCTGGTGGTTGAGCAAAAAAACGGGCTGTCAGTGTGGATGAACGACAGGCAAAGTTTGTGTTTGTGATGAGCTCTTTAGGAAACTTGTTTAGCCGTGCTCTGAAAAGGTTCTGCCCTCCCTCCCCACGGTAGAGTTTTGCTCTCATTTTGTGGTGCCGCACGTTTCCAGCGGAGTCGTTTTGGGGTCCTAGATTAGGTGATGTCTTGTGAAGAAGTACTTTTGGAAAGCACTGAACAGTCCATGTACATCACCTGAAAGTGACCAACCTGATAATAATTGAGACCACGTTTTTTAATGTTGCTTTTCTGCTTGTACCACATCTATGTTTGTGGCCTTTTCCCTATATAGTAAGTTTCACTGAAGAACAGGTTAAGATCTTGCATAATAGCAAAACAAGGTCACTGTGGCAGTAATAAAGCTTCTAAAAAGTATTGCACTGAGTAAAAGTTTCATGTCATAAGTGTGTGTACAGTGACCCTTGTACTAATAGGGTTAGGCTGAAAATGGTTTGTTAATAGAGAAAATTCCTCTTATTTCACAACAGCTTTTCAGTAAGTGTTGATTAAATTTAAGCCAAGATTAAGGGAGAACCTGTTATTTACAGATTAGTTCTCATTTTGCTTTTATTTAATTTACATCACTGTAGTTAGATTGCATTACTAATAGCATTGTTTTTCAGCTGGATGCTGGTGAACAGATCAGAGCTGGGAATTTATTTAGACATCTGAATCACTAGTTTGTGTCAAAGTCATACCTGTTTTCACATACGCACATATCTGAAAAGTGTTTATTTTCACTTTGAGGAGATCCTCTGTGAATTGCTGTGTTGGACATTGTTTGCTCAACCTATCTTGTTTTTTTTTTAAGGTTAGTTTTGATTCTCAAATGTTCAATCCTTGCTTAGCAGTTGAGAAGACAAGCTCATATAGCATGGCCTGAGTTTTGTGCACTTCTCCGTGGCTTTTCAAAACAAAACAAAAAAAGGTTTTCTTGGACTTGGGTTGTATAAGCAGTTGGATGTATATGCACCTCACATGTGAAACTCTTGGCTGCAGAGGCCTAAGGGAGTCTTAAGGAAATGTTCAACTTATTACTGTGAAATTAGTGCACTTAAAAACAGTATATACAATTCTTATTTTTCCCCAACCTTTTTTTTTTTTTTTTTGAGAAGTGGCTTTGAATGTCCAAGTGAGGTGCAAAGAGATACTGTTTGGATTCTGAGGAACTTTCTTTTGACTGATGATTTTTTGATCATTTCAATCTCCATTTTTTTTAAATTAATAAAAAAAGGATCAGTGCCATTAAGCCCAACAACTTTTGATTGCTACAGTGGATAGTATATCTGTAAATGATTTATTGCAATGAATGCAAAATACAACTAGAATCTAAGCCAGAGTGAAGGTTCAAGACCCTTGCTTTTGTTTGTAGTGCAGAAATGACAGTCTTCTCTTAGGACAGGCAAACTATGTGTCTGTTTGGTTATCTGAGGTATTAGGTATTATTCCTTTGTATCCCAATGATTTTGTCAGTATATCTTCAGTCACAGTTAAATTTTGTTCAGTTTCTTTTTCAATTTTTAACTTTAACTAGGAAAGTATCTTATTCACTTAGTGCGTAATTAATTAACTTTAAACATCCCCTCCTTCTTCAGTGTTACCTTAGGGCATTAAAGGTTCTTCCTTTAAAGTGTATTTTTCTATCACAAGCACAAACTCGGCAGCAAACAGCTTTCCCAGATGCTTTGGCTGAATCCAGTAACGAAGAGTAAGCGTGGTTTGTTTGGGTTTTTTTTTCGCTTGACTGGAAGTTCTATTTACTGTTTATCTGTTTGTTTACTTTTGTATTTTATTCTTATAAAAGACTTTGGGCTCCTGGGCGAAATAATGTTTTACTTTGAACCTGCAAGGTATTTGTTTTGAATTGGTGCATTTTTCTTGATGTGATTAATTTTTTGTAGCTTTTGTCTGAAGTGTGATTGAGGAAACAAATTCACTCTTGTTTTTAACTTTCTCTTTTTTTTTAAATTAGGTTTGGGCAGAGCATATGCTCTGGCTTTTGCTGAAAGAGGAGCTTCAGTAGTTGGTAAGTTTTATCTTAACTAACTTGATCTAGGCAGTAACCTTTGCCTTTTCAGATAGCTTGCATTCGACAGTCCATGCCCTTTTTGACAGTAACCTTTGTTATTTAATGGTTTTCTGTCTTATCTTTTGCTGTTTAATTTTGCCTCTAAGCTTTATTTTCTTATGAAACAAGTTGCCCAAGTTTGTCCAAGAGCTTACCTTTGCTGGAAAGCCAGTTTGAGTTAGATCGTTTCTTAGATTTAACTTCCAATTATGCATACAACTTTTTACTGCAATCTGTGGCCAGAGAGTGTGTTGTCTTTGGTAAATTGTGCTCACAATCTTCCAATATGACCATTTGAATTTGTGAATATGTTATCTTATAGTACTGCCTCTCAAGAAAGAAGTTACTGAAATGTAGCTCAATAGCATTGTTCCTTTCTGTGGCTCATGGGGCAGAAGAGCCGTCGGGTCTCGGTGTCAGTGCCAAGTAGCTGTCAGTAACTTCTGGTGGTTTTGTAGTTCCTTGGTTGAACCTTAGCAGGGCGTATTTAGTTGTGAAAATTGCTGTATCACAAGGCAGTCCTGTAGGTTAAGTTGTATTTTGGGTACTCACCAGCAATCAGTATTGCCATTTTTAGATTGGCTCTTAGGAAAAATCTATTCCCTGGAAGGGTTGTCAGGTGCTGGAATAGGCCAGAGAGGTGCTTGAATGACCATTCCTGCAAGTGTTTAAAAGATGTGTGGATGTGGCACTTACGGATGTGGTTTACTCCTGGACTTGGCAGTGTTACATTAATGGTTGGACTTCACCTCACAGATGTTTCCAGCCTAAAAGGTTCCTGTGATTTTATAGTTTTGCTGCCTGTTGATGAATTTGTACAGGTACTGTTGATGAGTTCAAGATTAAATGCTTAAAGAGATTTATGGACAAGACCTTGCTTGCTGTTTTTGTTTGTAGTTTTCTAATGACAATGCCAATCTCAGTTTACAAAATTTCAAGAAAATTGTTTGGTTTTACTTTATTGATTGAAAATGACTATGTATGTAGACAACTTAAAAAAAATCTGTGTTTTTTCTTATTTTGTTTCTGTTAATTGCCTTCTTTGATACTTGCTGTATTTACCGTGGATGTGAATAAATTCACATTGAGTTCTTATTCAGCAAAAATTATGTCACTAAATCAGTCCAAATATTTTGTATGGACTCTCTGCAGATGGTGGTGGTCTTACTTTCTGGAATGATCTGAAAGAAAATGTATTCTATTGCCTGACCACAGCTAATGCTCCTTTATCTCTTGGCCTTATTGTGTAATAACTAAACAGTAAGTTAAGAATTGACTGTAAGGGCAACTTCTTGTTTCCTTTTGGAAACTTCACCACACTTCAGCTTGTCTTGCAGTATTACCTCTACATGCTTGTATTTATTTCTCTTGTTCTCTTACAATTCTAACTTCAAAGAGTTGAGAAACTACTTGTATAATCTTTAGTTTTTTAAAACTCAAGCAGATATGAGGCTTATATCTGCCTTGTCTCTTTAAAACAAGTTCCTTTTTATAAGTTATGGAAATTAAGGTATGTTAAGACCAGTGATCAAATACTCTGAGGGAATATTTAGAGAAGTTGGAAGAATAACAGTAGGCCCCAACATGACGCCTTTGTCCAGTCCTGCATCTCTATTGAGTGAGTTGCTGTTGGTGTGGTTAAATTGACAAGAGCAGCCTAGGTGGAAAACTCTCTTCCCATCACCCTGAGGCTGCCTGCTACCACTGTTTTTTGTTATTTTTTTATCTCCTTTATGCCTCTTATCAGGAAAACTTGAAAGTAGGAAGAAGGGTTGATTTGCTTTTGTCTTGCATCCGGTGTCATCTCCAGACCTACCGTTTCTTCTGGTCTGTCTGAGGGCTCTTTTGTTGCTGTTTTAGTTTAGAGTCATGCTTTTGAAGCATCTCTCCTGGTATGTATCCTATTTGTATTTTTGTTTGCGTAGTGAAATGGTATTGAATTGCATGAGTCCTTTAAAAAACAGACTAGAAGATGCAATTTATCAGCACACCTACATTGTTCATGTGTGCTTGGTTTGTGACACCAGAATACCACAAGAAATCAGCTGGCTTACTGTTTAAAAAACATGTACTGTAGATGTCAGGTGCTCTGCACCAACTGTTTCGCCCTTCAGATTTGCTTTTGCTACTCTTTTGTGACACACTCCTAGCCTTAGAGGAGTTCTCCAAGATTCAGACTATAGCTATACTCTGCCACAACCACTACAGTCTTTGGCTCTTTTTGACTGTGTGATTTCAACTGAAAATTGCATGATGTAAAGCTTGGGCATATAGTAATGTTATTTCTCTATTTTGTTGTTAGGGGCTTTTTTTCATTGTTCTATCACAGTCATGGCATTACTGTTTTTAAAACCTATAATAGCTCAACTCTTTCTTGCATACTCATTTTTGTTTCAACTCCATTAGTGCCTGTGCTCAGCCTAAGGTACTTTACCACCTCTGAAAATTTTACCAAATATTTAATTAGGTTTTTGTCAGCAAATTACTATTGAAGTGTGGGATAAGCATATATAAACTTGTCTGTGGTAGAGTTGTAAGGCTTTAACAGGACTGAATGGTTTGTGTATGTTTACCACCCAAATTGTTCACTCTTCTTTCCCAGGTGTTGTCCCTGATTTGCTTTCCTTTAATACCATGGATGTTTCAGGCTGAGCAGTCTGCCTGCGTTGCCTATCCTAACACATCACTACACTTAGAAATTTTCCTTAATTCTTTTCACTTGAATTGTGTTTTCTGCATGTTTGGATTGTTAGATATTGATCTGTTAGCTTGGAGATTTTTGTCTCCTTTCTTTTTTGCATCAGTGTTAAGGTGCTTGTACTTTCTGCTTAAGGCTGGGCATTTTTTGTGTTTGGTTTGTTTATGCTTGGTTGTTTTTTCTGTTTTTTTTTTGACACGTCCCTCCTCTTTTGATGCTCTCTTCTTCTGGACTTTGGCATTTTTATTTACTCACAAATTTTCTGCCATGTTTCTACATTTCTCTTGAAGTGCAGCACACAAAGCTGAATATAGGATTCCAGATGAGGCTTCTTGATCTGGATAATACAGTGATTTTGTGTGTCCTGTGAGCCATGTTCCTGTTTACATAGAGAGTTAAAAAAAAGGCACAAAATGGGTCTATTTCATTTTGTCATGATACAACAGACTTGGCATGCTGCTTTTCATCAAGACCAGCAAAAACATCCTTCGTATTTTGTGGATTTTACTTTGGCTTCTAGAGGGTAGAAGTTAGAAGGCAGAAAGCTGGAATTCACCATAGCAAAAGACTGTTTAGCAGAATACCATTGTGGCATGTAAATTCAGTCAATTCTGGCTTTTTTACAATTCCATTTTGAACCCATTTAAACAACTTCTAACAATTTTTTAAAATTCTTTGTCCAAATACAATGTTTTATGGGATTTTTTGGTAGTGTTTTTGTTCCCCTGGTAATTCTGTGAAGCTGTGGGATGTGCAGGAGTGCAGCAGAGTGTGGCAACACGACATTCCAGCTGCCATTAGTGACGTGTGCCCCAGTGTGGAGAGCAGCCTGGACCAGCTGTGTGTGTCAGGTGGGCCTCTTACCCCGCAGGAGCAGGATCTGAAGCTCCAGGGAAGGCACTTCTCACTTTGTTCAGACCGCTGGGTCTCTTCCATGATGGTGGTGGCTAGTAACAGTTTAGCAAATCTATTAACAGGAATAAAGTCTTGCTTACGGTTCATGCAGTAGCTAGAGACTGGAATAAATTGCCTGTGATTGGGGTATAATCTAGATCTTTGTCTCTGAACTTCAACACAATTACAGAGGTAGCCTGGGCAGGGCAAGCAAGTTGAATACATGATGGAGGGGTGGAAAAAGGTTTTCCATGTTATTTAAAGAAAATGGGATAATGTATGTTGCACTGCTTTTAAAAAAGAGAGTTGTATGTCCTACTATTTTTCTCTTGTCATCTGTGGTTCTCAGTAAGATCCCAAATGCAGCAGGCTTTATTAATATTCCTTATAGCCTCCAGTGTGATAATGAGGTAAGGACAGACCATGAAGTCTGAGTGCTAACAAAAAAAATTTCATTTCTTTGTCATGCACAGTGAATGATCTTGGAGGTGATTTTAAAGGATATGGCAAAAGCTCCTCAGCTGCTGACAAAGTTGTTGATGAAATCAGAGCAAAAGGAGGAAAAGCAGTACCCAATTATGGTATGTTATTTATCCAGATGAGTATAATGCTTTATCTGTAGGAATAGTGGACATGTTAAATGAAAAGCTGATGCTGCTAGTGAAAGATTACTGCCAGCTTACCATTAACATATACATTAAACAGGTGTGATACTATGTGGAGTGGGGAGACAGATGCTAAAATCAGGTGCATTAATTGCCTCATTTAATTAAGATTTATCTAGTAATGCCCTTCTCTTTTATATCAGTTTTTAACATTGAAGTGTTAAGTAGCCGTTCATCCGCAGTCTTCAGATGCTAAATGGCAATGGATAGTTCTTGCTTGCTTTGCTTTGTGTTTTTCTTGCTGTCACAAATGTTGTGCCATTTAGATTTGCTGTGTGGGATTTGCTTTACGCTATATGCAGATAATGGCTGGATTTGAATTTAGTTTTCACTGGGGCTGTGTGTAGTTTATTTTTCTTAGATCTGTGGAATTAGTTGTTAATATCCTGGAAGTACAGTGTATCCAGTTAATTTTAATTGAGAATTTTTACTTTTTTCTTACAGATTCCGTAGAAGATGGTGAAAAGCTGGTGAGGACAGCCCTTGAGGCTTTTGGGAGGATAGGTACAGTTGCTTAATTCATGTAGAAAATTGTTTGCAAGTGCAAAGCCATTATAAGCAGTGCAATTAACAGCCTGTGTATGAAGTACATTTTGACCACACTAGTACTCACCAATTCTTGGTGCCTGTAGTCAGTGAAATCTGAATAAGGGGCTTTCAGCTTTTAATCTGAATTATCAACTTTTGTTTGGGTTTTTTTATTTGTTTTGGGTTTTTTGGGTTTTGTTTGTTTGGTTTTTTGTTTGTTTTTGTTGGTGTTTTTGTTTGTTTCGGTGTTTTTTTGGTTTTTTTTTTTTTTTTTTTTTTTAATGGAGGTGTAAAGCTTAGTATATGTTTCATATTTTCCTACACTTCAGAATTTTGGAACTTCAATAATGGTTAACAATTTCTGTCACAAAACACGAAGTCTATGACTGTCACAAAGCACAAAGTGTTATGACTGACTGCATAGAATTAGCATAAATAATGTTGCTGAAAGCAATATTGCATGTTTTTAAGCTCTTCTGCTTACATAAGGGCAACATGCATTAGCAGAAATTAAAAAAGAAAACCCTAAGGTATTTTATGTAACTGTTAAAGCTCTTTTTAGCCATGTGATTTCCACTATTTGAAATCACTTGGTGAGTTTAACTCAGGGTTAAATGGCTTAAAGT
This sequence comes from Melospiza melodia melodia, assembly GCF_035770615.1. Taxonomy (NCBI): domain Eukaryota; kingdom Metazoa; phylum Chordata; class Aves; order Passeriformes; family Passerellidae; genus Melospiza; species Melospiza melodia. The sequence continues at coordinate 74,001,984 of NC_086226.1, read as the reverse complement.
ACACATAAACAATGCCAACAGGAACCCAGTTAAATATCTGACAAGAAATTGTTATGATCCTGGTCACTTTATCAGCTTAGAGACTCTGTAGTTCCTCTAGTTATCATTTGGGCTACTGCAACAAAGGTGGTGGCATAAACTGCGTAACTGGGGCATTCTGAAATTCAAAGCAGGCTTCAGAGCTGTACAGGATAGCTGCATCCTGCAGATATTGGATTCCTAGGCAGCCAGCACTTCACAGCTATGCCTGCCTTTCAGGCTTTGTCCCATTGAGGTCCCTGTCGGGTTGAGAGTTGCCTGTCCAGAAGTTTTATGTTATAATATTTGTTCAAGGATAGATTCATTAATCAGGACAAGGAGCTACTGTATATATGTAATATGATGTACATGTCCACTGTTCTTGTGTGTGTATATTTGGAAGTGGGAGAAAAATAGAAACAAGCTTGTATTTTATCAGTGCATTGAATTAGTTACCTTTTTTTTATTTCAGATATTGTTATAAACAATGCTGGGTGAGTATACCTGTCCTGTTTGAGTGTGTGCTGTCCTTTTTGTGTAAACAAATGTTGATCTTATTCTGTTTTGTTTTCCTAATGTCGCATTTTAGGATCCTGAGAGACCGTTCTTTTGTTCGGATAAGTGATGAAGATTGGGGTGAGTTGATTTTAAAGCAACTTCCAAATGTTCTTTCTGTGTGAAAGATGACATGTACATCCCTCCCACGGGAACAAGAAAGAAAAGACAGGGAAGGCTTACCTTTTGCCCTGCAAGCTTAGTGGAAAGCTGCTTGTGTTCAGTGTGCAAACCAGGTCTGTGCTGCAACACATGGTAGGTGTGTGTAGTTCCAAAGGGTAAGAAGGACTTTTCTTCCCACTCTGGGTTGCCAAATGCAATAAGAAAAAGAGCCATGTGAATTACACACAATAGTTTTTGTGAACACAACATTCCTAGTGCCAGCACTGAGTGGCTGAATACTAAACAGGCTTAAAAGACCCAGAACAAAGCAGAGAGGAAAGGAAACTGATGTGCCAAGGGACAGAAGAAAAAGCAAAACCTTCATTGAGGTGGTAGATGATGATAAGTCAGTGGAGGAGACTTTACAAGGATAGTCTGTCTTCTGTGCTTCTGGTCTAAGTGCAGGAATTTTGAATACTTTTGAATTCTGTACAGAAGAGTCCCATACAAGAGGTGGTATATGGGGGCAGCCCCTTCATAATCAGTGTATGTTCAGGCAAGTACTGAAAAATTGTCTGTCAAGACAAACAAAAAAACCAAAACAAAAAAACTCCAACAAAAAAACAGTGTGAAGGGAGTACATTTTTGTCATAAAGAAGAAATATGGTGCATTTCAATCTGGGAGACAAATCCTGGAATTACTAAACTGATGTTACTTTGTTCTAGATATAATTCACAGAATTCATTTGAGGGGATCGTTCCTGGTAACCCGAGCTGCATGGAATCATATGAAAAATCAGAAATTTGGCAGGTAAAAATGTGTGTTCTGTATTGCATTTTTCAGTAGGGTATAATAGACTGATGCATGCCCAAACAGTGAAGGAGTTTTGCATTTTTTTCTTTCACTTTGTCAGGGTTGAAGCAAAATCAGTGAAAATGTCTGTACAGTTCTGATCCCTCCTTTCCGCTTCTTCAGCCAAATGTTTGAAGTTTTTTTTTTCCAATATATTTAAATGTATTTTTCCGGCTCTCCCAAACAGAAGTTGTAACTATGTAAAAATACTAAGTCAATTAATGAGGACTGGTTACAAATGTTTGTTACTTGTATGTTACTGCAGTTTGAGGGACTCTTGTTCTGCTCCTTCTTATTCAAATGACTGGTACATGCAGTTCTGTTTGTAGGCCATGGATTTTTTCTTTGGTGTTTAGTTGTCATGAGTTTTCTTTGTTTTTCGGTTTTAACCCTTTGGACAAACGTACTTGTCTTAAAAGTTATGGGAGTGTTCTTAGTATGTTTTTGGTATGTATTACTGTTAAGTGAAAAAAGTGCAGTGAAATCAGATATTTTTTTCCATTTTTGTGATTTTATCAAAAACCTTATCAAAGCACTGATTATATTAATCTTAACCATACCCACATGTTTAAAACTGTGTGAGCTATTTTCTCATCCCATGACCTAAGCATTTATTCTCATCCAGGGAAGTGAACTGTGAGGATAGTGAAAGTCTGGGAGCTGAAAATTAAATTATTTTTTCAGAAACAGCTTAATTCTAGAGTTGCATGCATTTAGGATAACGTTTCGCTTGTATCCTTTTCTGTATTTGCTCACATGACAGTGGTAGTGAGTGCTTCTGCAGTTTATGGGTAGACGTGTGCCATCGGCAAAATGCCTGCTTTGTATAGAGTTTGTAGTTTTTCTTCATCATATTGAACCACTACTTGCAACGCTTCTCTTCACTTAAATTAAAAACATTAAATTATTGGCAGTGAAGCAGATAAAAAAAGTTAAATGTATGTTGATCCCAGCTATGCTGTGTGTTTAGATTTCAAGTAGATTTCAACAGAATCTGATCAGGCTTTGTGTTGTTTTTGCATGGCCTGGTTTTTGGTAGTGGGGAAATCACACAAGGGGCCTGTGAGAAGCTGCTGGAAGCTTCCACTGTGTCCAGCAGAGCCAATCATTGGTGGCTTTGACAATGGACATAGTGCTGGCCAAGGCTGGGCTAGTTAGAGGTGATGGTAATGCCTCTGTGATAACAGATTGGAGGAGAAAATCAAAACAAAAGGACACACAGTTTTTTCTGCCCAGAGACGAGGAGGAGGTGAGAACATGTGAGGTGTTGAAGTGAGGGGAGAACGACCATCCTGTGATGCATCGAACTCAATTTATTGATCGATCAGTCAGCTTAAATAATAGTGTTAACGAACTTCATGCATATTCTGAAATACAGGTTTATGATAGGCTAACAGAGAAAACTCTAACCACACCTTTTGTTTAACTACACCGTTGATTGTTTACACAAAACAAAACCAGTGTTCTCACTGTGATACGAACGGTTCCCAAAACTTCCACATCTGTTCTCAGGGTGCCATCTTTTCCCAGAGAGAGTGTTACACTTGTTATGAGAAGACTGCCTGAGAACTTTATTGTTTATACAATGATGCCTGAAAGAGTCTAATTGTTTATAGAAGTCAGGCTGGGAACTGCTTCACAGCTACCTGTTACTTTTCTCTCAGTTTCATGGCTTCATGGCCTTTTTCTTTAAGCCATGCTTGAACTAAACTCCCGACAGTGAGGGAAACAACATGGAGACAGCAAGATCATTGTAGAAGGAGTGGCAGGAGGTGCCAGAGCTGAGATTCTCTGCAGGCTGTGGTGAGACCACGGTGAAGCAGCTGTGCCCCTGCAGCCTCTGGGGATCCATGGGGGATGTAGAGATCCACCCATGGAGGGAGGTGCCCATGCCAGAGCAGGTAGATGCCTGGAGGAGGCCGTGATCCAGCAGGAGACCCAGTGGAGAAAGAGGGCCCTTGTTCCAGGCTGGAGCAGCCTGTCCTTGGAGGACTGCACCCTATGGAAGGAGTGACCCATGTCTCAGCAGTTTTGGGAGGACTGTCGGCCTGTGGGAGGGACCCATATTTGCAGCAGGTGCAGTATGGCTGCTGCTTGTGAGAAGTGGACCCTCATTGGAGAATCTCATGGAGAACTGTCTCCTGTGGGAGGGACCCCATGGCCTCACAGGGAATGGACTCTTCTCCCAGAGCAGCGGAAGAAAATCTTGGTGATAACTGACCAAGCCATCATGCCCTGTCTCCCTGTGCTGTTGGTGGGAAGGATGGAGGGAGGAGTTGAGGGAAGAAAAGAGCTTAGCTACTTCTCATTATACTTCTCTGTACCTCTCAGTAATAAATTCACTTTGCACATTTAAGTTGAGCCTCTTTTGCCCTTGGAGTGTTTTCTCCCAGTCCTTATCTCTACCCATGAACCTGTTGTTAATTTTTTTTCTCTCCTCTGCCCAGCTCTGGCAGGGGAGTGTGAGCAAGGCGCCTTTGTGGTATTTGACTAGTGTCAAACCATAACAGGGTTCCTTTAAAAGTGAAGGTGTACACCCATTTCTATGGAATTGATATGACCTGCAGCACAGCATTTTCTTACCTCAAACCATCTGTGAACTGCCGTGGTTTTAGAGCTCTCATGTGAGCAGTTCAGTCACCTCCAAAGCAGTAATGGGAGCAGCAAAGAGCAAGACTTCCTTTCCTGTCTTCTTCTGTCATGCATTTAATGCATATTAGAATTCCTTGAATGTGAATTCTGTCAGAACAGATCTTCAAATATTACCAGGTAGTTAATATTAAAGGAAGTGATTTTCAGTCAAGTAATTTTCTTCTGAGTGCTGAAATCTCCTGTTAGTTGTGAGAATAATACCAGCTGCAATGAAGATCGAAATGAAATTGTTTTTCTCTGTACAGGACTTAGTGTCACAGAATGTCTTTCCTAGTGTTGCAATATTACTCAGAAAGCCTTTGTTAGTTTTCTGCTACTCTGACAATGCATCAGGATTTGTGAGATGTTTGCTATCCGTCAAACATTAGTTACCTGATTGTTAGCAAAACTAGCAAATAATATTTTCTTATTGGTTTTGTGGAATATGGGGACTATAATGCCAAAGGTGGCAAATGCTGTTGTGTAGAATCAAATAACTTGAAGAAATAATTTAATTTTTTTTCTTCTCTTCTCCCTTAAGAATAATTATGACATCCTCAGCTGCTGGAATATATGGAAACTTTGGTCAGGCAAACTACAGTGCTGCAAAACTTGGCCTTTTGGGTCTTGCAAACACAATTGCAATTGAAGGGCGGAAATATAACATCCACTGCAACACCATTGCTCCTACTGCTGGATCCAGGCTGACCCAGACTGTCATGCCACAAGGTGAATAATTTAAGGTCTACATGTACTGGTATTTTTTGAAGCACAACAAACTCTCTTACCTCTTAGAAAATGCAAATCCTTCACACTTCATGTACTACCAGTTCATTTTTCCTACTATCTTTTTGTCTTTGAACTATCAGCTTATTCGCTTTGTCTGTTGTGAGGAATTCTTACTTTCTGCCACAAGATATGAAGCAAATTTTCTTATTTGCAAAAGCAATTTCATGTAGCAAGGCTCTTTAATTGTAATCTCTTCCAAGATCCTCCTACACTAGTGGAAAGGCTTGTTTGTTTCATCAGATGTGACATCAAGTATGTGCATAAGTTGTCTGCACTTGTTACAATATTGCCTAATTGCAAAATACTGGGTTTTTGCACAACATGTCATGTGTGTACTTAGTGGTTCCATGATCAGCAGGAGGTGATAGTAAACCAAGTTGCTTAATTTTTCTTTATTGCACAGCTACTAATCTTTGAAAGTTTGAGCAGGTTTAACAGAGTAAGTGTGCATAAGTGTAAATTTAGGATAAATAGACTGACTATTACTTTGGCAAATGACCAGAAGAAAGAAAAATAATTTGGGGAGGAAAAAAAAATGTCAGTTAAAAGAAATGACTCTCAGAAAATCTTCTAGAATCAGCCTATTTCATTTCACTCCTGACATTCTTTTACTTTATGATGAGCAGATTTCAAAGCCAAGGAAATCATCACATTCGTCAGACTGACAGACAGGGTATTGGAGAGTAATGTAATTTTGTATGTTAGGCACAGATTGAATGCCTGAAGTGGCCCGGTTTAGATCTAAATAATCCAGGTGGTCATGACTCTAGCAGTCTTTTAAGTTGTAAGTTCCAGTCATTTATTGGAATTGTTTATAGAAGATCTAAACACATGAAGCATGCAATGTGAAATGGATTACAGTAGCTGGCAAGTTCTGAAGATATTTAATCTACAGAGGATGATAAAAAATACCTCAGAATTGTCTTTCTTAGTAATTTTAAGAAGAGTGAGATCCTTTGATTTCTCTGTAAGATACTTACAGCTCTGATGATACATTTCTTATCTTGTTCACTCAATTCCTGTCCAGATTTTCAAATACTCCTAAAAGATTTGAATGCCACAGCTTAAAAATATTTTCAGAGGTCATCAAATTATTGTTGTTATCCTGTTATCCTAGTCAGGACTTACCTATTTATCTTCAGATGTCTGCAGGCACCTATGCGTTTTCATTGCCATACAATGCCATACATTGTTATGTATGTACAACTTGACCCACATGTTTTTGCTCTTTCTAAGAACTCTTAAATGCAGTTTGCATCTTTTGTGTGGTTGTTTTTTTTTGTTTTGTTTTTTTTTTTTTAATTCTAGTACCTATTTTTAAATTATTTAAAGAGTGGATTACAAGCATTAATAATAATAATATAGGGCTAGACTTTGAGACTAAATTATGTGTGGCATAAAGTAGAATATTTTGGAAAAGACTAATGGGTTTGCTATGCACTTACAACATGCCATATTAAATGAAGTTCAACTTTCTTCTACTTTTATGGAACTTCTAAAAATGAACTTCTGTTTACCTTAGTTTTGCTATTAAAGAAGTACTTTAAATGATAGGATTTCCTAGCTCTTCATCTTGGAAAATCTGTCTATAATTGAAAATGCTTGATGACCTTTAGATGAGGAACAGCTCTATATCTACTGCTGTTGAAAGAATAATATTCTAAAAGCTGAAAAAGGAAATTAAGCAAAGTTAATATTCAGACAGTGGATAGAATATATGATAAGAGCTGCCTGGACAACCACACTGTTCCATGGCAATGTCTCAATTTTCAGATAGCTTTCTATTGTACTAGGTGTCAATGAAAATTCCAAAATAGGATTGATATGTAAATTTAGCAGGGAGATAATTCTCTTTATTGTTTAGAAAAACCAGCATTTCCAAATGAGATCATGCTTAAACAATCAGCCGCTGCAATTATTTTCATAATGTCTTGTCTATATGGTTGACTAGCATACTAAAAGGAGAATTGCTCAGGTAAATTTCCATCAGGATTATGTATACCTGTCTTGTCCTTGTTTCAGGCTGCCATCATGTGGAAATTTAGGAAGGTTGTCTGGCTTTGCAGTCTGCACGTAGCAGTGTTCCCAAGAGTTAAACAGGCTTTCGTCATGGGCTTAGGCAGCATATATGTATCTCACTGCATGTTGGTATTTATTGAATCTTCAAGTGTTTCATTTACCTGGTCCTTTCTTTTCATGACAGAGCACTGTTGGTAAAATTCTCCTGGTTCTGCTGTTCATAAGAGCGTGTTAGATTAAACTGGTGAAACTGCAGAGTATTTCTATTTCATTATTCCCCTCTCCTATTTGCTCTAGATCTGGTCGATGCTTTCAAACCAGAATATGTTGCTCCTTTAGTAGTTTGGCTTTGCCACGAGAGCTGTGCTGAAAATGGCAGTTTGTTTGAGGTAATTTTTTTATTTTTCCTTTCTTCTCCCTCCTTCCCTGCCTTTACTCCTTCCCCAATATCAGTTGTTTTATCTTGTCCAGCCTTAACCTTTTTGCTGAAACTAAATGAACATGTGTGAACTACATACTCAACATAGACAGAAGAAATATTGATCTAGTTGTGCAGTATTTGACAAGTACTTCAGGCAGTCACAGCTTAGTCGAGTTCTGGTCTGTGCTCAACATGCTACCAATTTGATTGTTACAATTCTTATTGTATGCTTTTAAGGTTGAAAAGATACCAAAATTCAAAAGGCATTTTTGTTCTGAAAATCATTCTAACATAGAAAGTAGCTTGCAGGAAGGAGTAATTACTTAGTTATGATATTCATTATAGGTATTGGCATCAAACTGCTGACTCATGTATTGGATGGAGACTGTTTTATGTTGATCTCATTCAGGTGCTTAACTAAACTGTTAATTAAAACCAGCAGTAATTCAGAAATTCTTAATATATTGAGTTTGTTCTGGAGTATAGTTTTGTTTCCCAGCATTACCACAGCTTTGCTTTGTGACATGTCCTAAGCTGATGATATTCTTTTTTTCTTGGCAGGTGGGAGCTGGGTGGATTGGAAAATGTAAGTACTTTATGTTGGAGGATTGATCTTGATTTTGGAATTGACATTGAGACTTTCTTTAGATGTAACCTGTATGCTCAAGACATTGTTTACTGAGGCAAGAAGATGAATAAAAGCCTGGGGTTCTGAGAAAACTGCTTATATTTGGTAAAAGTTAAAACTTTAACTTCATGTGGGAAAAACTGGTAGCTTAGTTATGTTACCAGTTATAGGTATGTGCATTGTTATGCTTTTGAACTAACAGTAACGGAAAATCTGCCCAAGTAACTTCAACTTTTGGATCCTGGGCATAATTTGAAGTAGAATTTGTGGTGCTAAGTATACATTGCTGCCTTTTCTTGTTAACTTTAATTTTTCATGATATAAATATCATATGCTGATAAACAGGCATATTTTTCATTTTTCATTTCTCATTTAATCTTTTTCATTACTTTCCACTATTGTTTATGCTTCTATTAAAATACTAGTGTGTAGGCTTGTTAAGGCAATTAGTGTTCTTAAATAATCAGTAGCTATGCTACCCATGTATTTTCTTTCCTTAGTGACTGCAGTAACCAACTTAAATACTAATTTCAGGAAAACTTGCAGGAGATACTGAGGACTTAGGAGAAAAAAAAATTCAGTGTGTGAGATGCCTTGACTTTTTTCCTAAATTCATTGAACCTGGTACAAGCACTGTTTTCATGAACTGTACAACTTTTCAGCCTCCATGAGTATCATCAGAGGGTTGGAAGTAGGGCTCTTAATTCAGGAAGTCGTTCTGCTTACTTTTAATTTTTTTTCTCCAACTTGATAACAATTTTGTACATTTCTAACTAACTGCAAGTGTTCTGTGTAACTGGAATAGTGTTTCCAGGAGGTGTGGGCAACAGATTAGAAGAAGCAGGTTAGCAGCACAAAACGTCTTGCTGCCCTTCACAAGCAGTTGGGTTTTAATACAGCTGAAAATCTGCACTTTGATCAAGAGAAAATGCCATTTTTCGTCATTATAATGACTATTGTTGTAGTTACTGAAATTAAACCATGTTGTTCATGAGGTACCAATATAGCCTTATTCATTGCCTTCTGCTAATTAATGGCAAAGCCAACATGACTGGTTAAGTATTTGAATTACAATCCAAGTAATCTGTATCCTTATGGAACTAATTTCACACTGGCCTTACCAGTTTCTCTCCGGTTACAGTATTGAAATACAACTTCAGAGACCATTTAGAGGTGCTGGCTACTGGTATTAAGGTTCTTTTACAGCTAACAAATGGTTTTCATTTTTTCCCTGTAGTTTTCTATGCTTTCAGAAGATACCTAAGCAGTAGTAGTCGAAGTCATGTGAGATGAGAAATCCTGTAGATGAATACTAGCTGCAACTTTTCAGTAGACAGAATCCTAAAACTAGTATTTCAGGAGAGTGAAAAGTCTGTTACAGCTTCAGTGAAACTTAAAACCAGTGCTGTTCCCTTTCTAAATGCTAATTAAAGCAGTGAGCCCTTTTAGTCCAGCTGGAAGTTACAATGGTGAGTTACATTGGAGTACTTAAAATGTTTCCCTTGTGGTACCATCTTGAAGGTAGTGGCCTAGAGGAAAGTTGTATAAAGAAATGAAAAGCTTCTTTGTTTGTTACTGGAACTCTCTGGCTGGTGTTTCCCATTAGTGCGCTGGGAGCGATCCTTGGGTGCCATTGTCAGGGGAAAGAATCAGCCAATGACGCCTGAAGCAGTGAGAGAAAAATGGGAGAAGGTGTGTGACTTTGATAATGCCAGCAAACCCAGAACCATCCAAGGTAAGGGAGACTTTAATTTTGGGGCCATTCAGGCTGGGGAGAAGAATGTTTTCGGAAGATCTTATTGCAGCCTTTCAGTACTTTATGGAGGCCTCTGAGAAATAAGGGAAAGCTGGGACAAATGTATGCTACTGCAGCAGGACAAAGGATAATGGTTTTAAGCTAAAAGAGTATCAATTTAGATTGGATATAAGAGGGAAGATTTTTACAGTGAGGGTGGTGACACGTTGGCATGAGTTGCCCAGAGGGGTGGTGGATGCTCTATGCCTCAAGGTCTGGTCAGACAGGGCTCTCAACAAATTGATTTACTTGAAGATGTCCCTGCTCAGGAGTTGATGGGGACTAGGACTAGCTGACCTCTGAAGATCCCTTCCAATCCAAACTATGCTTTGGCTCTGTATATGTGGATAGCTTGGGTAAGCAAAACTTAGAAGAGAATGATTTCTTTCAAACACTTGCTGAAACTTCAAAATTTACAGAACTAATGAATTTTCTTGCAAATGTGCTACATTAATAATTTTCTGTTTCAGTATGGTCAAATCTTTCAATTCTAAAGCAACTGCTATATTGTTACCTATAGCTTTAAGATGTGATTTATCTTAACAGTTTCTAGAGAAGTGACATCATTGTCATTGTAAGCATTAAAGTCAGACTGGTGACAGTGTTTTATTTTATTGTACCGTCATGCAGACAGCATAGTGCAATAGAGAAATTGTGTTTTCTTTTCAGTCCTGGAATCTTGGTTTTCGGTGAACATTTCACTACCAAAAACCTCTGGTTAAGTTGAGGGATATATCACAGCAAAAAAGTTCTTACTGTGCCTTATGTTCTTGGGTCACATCACCCCCTTGGCTGGTGACTAAAATTATTTTCTCTTTCAGTGCTTTGTATACTTTTGTTGTTCCTTGCCAGCATTTAAGAGTGCAGGGCAGGAGAGGAAAAGGTATCCATATATACAATGTCAGTTAAATTTCAAAGATAACTAAATGCACAGTAGATGTTCAAGCCGTTGGCTCCAAAATCCATTAGGATATTTTGTTAAAAACCTTAAAGATATGTTTTTAGATGCCTTTATCAGAACCAGCATAGTACACACTTTGTCCTTTCCCTCATGTCTTGGCACACTGGGGAATGTAACCATCCAGACAGTAGTTCTAGGTCACCTTACTGATCCTTGGCTTACAGGTATCCTGTTTCCAAATGTATGCAAGTTTATACATGTTCTCTGTTCTGCAATGGAATGGTGTTTATAACAACATAGTTCCAGCTTTATCACTTCTGATCTGTTCTAGGACCTGTCACCTGAACTGTGTTACTTTTATGGGTTGCTAGCAGTAAAGTGTTGTAGACAGAGATTTCTTTTCAAAGTTGCTTCAACATTATATATGGTATTTCACATCTGCCAGTTGATGCTATGAGGAGGAAAAGCTGAAGATTTTGAATTTCTTCTGAACTTCTTCTGAACGTCAAGTAAAAGTGCTTACAATAAAATATGGCAGGTTTCTACAGTCAGGAAATCAAAAATGTTACATTGGCATGGATCTTCCATGCCTTAGCTTCTGTTATGAACTTAGTCAAGATATATCTTTTTCCTTGCAGTGCAGTCAAGCCACAGATACTGAATAAAAACTTGTGTATTAATTGTTGTATTGTGTATTTGTGAGAATCAGCATAAGGATTGAGGAAAATTCTCGTTAGCTGAATAGAATTTTTTATTCTATTAGAAGTTTCTTCTGCTGTCAAATTCTTTATTGTCCTCTTTATTGCTTGAAGGTAAAGGAAACTAATTAGAGTACTGGCAGTAAAGATGAAAAAGGTACAATACCTGACATCTGCAAGTTAAAACTCTTCCTGCGGATTTCCTTATTTTGAGTAATATGATTTTGTGAAGAGCATTTGTGTACTAAGCATTAGGTGCAGTAGGAAAAAGGAAAACCCAGAAAAGGAATTAGATAAAGTATTTGCTTTTAATGCAGTAGAAAACCCTGTTTGCTACATTAAAATCTTTCATTTCAGAAAAATCTGAGATGCTAATCTTATTTCTCCTTTTAGTGATACTAATAAGAGAGGCTTGTATTTTTTACATAAAGCAGAAAGACCAGATTAAGTGTGATGCAGAAGCGTCTGAATGCATGGTACAGGGTGCATTATGTCACTGTTGCACCATGCACTGCATGTTGGTGCAACTCCCAACTGCTTTCTCCTTGCCTTCATAGTGCACTACTTGCTCTTGTGTCATTGCTCAATTCTTCCTATTGTGGAAAGGGAATCAGACTATGTTGCAGTAGAGGCAGAGGACAGGCATCCCTGTCTTGCAGGCTGTATACTGTACACAGCATTCTGCAGTATCTCGTGCACAAAGTCAGTGTGTTGTTCTGTTATCTAGGGGAGCAGAATTTATTGTGTCTGTGACGTGGGTGAGGCACTCTGTCTCAAGCTTCTCTTCAGCTGAGAAAATGTGAGCCAGCTAAAGGTCTGTAATTGGCTGTTAGAAATTTTTGTGCATTTTAAATTCTCTTAGTAGCTATCTATTTACAGAAGATAACTCAAGTGTTCTCATTTTTTTGACTCCTGGCACATCTTAAAAGCTTATGTCTGACATAGAGCAAATTAATGTAAAACAGATTGAAGGTGTGTGTGTGTATACGTATGCATACTTTGTGTGAATACAAAGAATTTGTGTAAGAGGAGAAGTGTTCCAGTTTCAGTGTCAGCTTTTCTTATATGTATTTAAAAAAAAGTTTAAACACTTGTGGTGTTTTTTCTGTTGTTAAGGAATGTGATTCATATGCAATGTCCCCTTACTGGAAAATCAGTATTTTTGGAAAGAGATGCCCTTTGTTGTGACTATTTTCAACCTTTGTTCTCCAACTTAGTCTTTTCCTTTTTTTGGCTAATGATTTGCTGTACAATAGCAGGCCATTCTGAGGTGATGAACAGTTAAGGTCATAGAGTTCACTGTTAGTCCAACAATTTAAAAAATACCCCTATACCAATAATAAGATAATTGTGTTAATTAAAAGTTTCCTACTGGGTTTGTTTCTGCCAAAATTATACCCTTTGGTATAATTGTGTGTTTCTTGGATCTCAAAAAAAAGTTAGAAAGAAAGTTGGGAATTACCATCCTGTGAGCCTCAGCTCTGTGCATGGGAAGGTCATGGAGAACAGGGAGGTGATTTGAGATGGCCAGTACAGATTCACCAAAGATGTGTTCTGTCTGACCAACCCAATGGCCTTCTGTGATGGAGTGACTTCATCAATGAGTAAGGGAAGGCCTGTGAATATCATCTGTCTAAACTTGTGTAAGGCCTTTGACACAGCCCCCCATAACATTTGTCTAAATTGCTGAGCTGCGGATGTGACGGACAAACTGTTCAGTGGAGGAGGTGTTGGTTTGTATGGTCAATGTCTCAATGTCCACATGGTGATCAGTAGTGAATGCTGTCCCTCAGGGGCCTGTGTTGTGAGCAGGACTGTGTAATAGCTTAATGACATAGATAAGGGATAGAGTAGAGCCTCTGCAAACTTGCTGAGTGTGCATGGAGCTGAGGAGTGTGGTGACACACCTGAGGGATGTCATCCAAAGGGACCTGGACAAGCTTGAGGAGTGAGGCCATTGGAGCTTCATGAGCTTCAACCATGCCAAGTGCAAGATGTTGCACCTAGGCTGGGGCAAGCCCCAGTATCTAAACAAGATGAACACATCAGAAACATCCCTGTGGAGAACTGCTTGGAGATGCTGGTGGGTGAAAAGTTGGACAACAGCTAGCAGTGTGCGCCTGCAGCCTGAAAAGTCAGTTGTATCCCAGTGTGCATCAAAAGAACCATGTCAAGTAGGTTGTGGGAGTTGATTCTGCCCCCCAGAGGTCTCCTCTCCACTTGAAGTACGACATCCAGCTCTGCAGTCTCCAACACAGAAAAGACTTAGACCAGCTCTGGAGCAAGGCTAGAGGAGAGCCGCAAAAATGATAAAAATGGTGGAACTCCTCTTCTAAAGGGAAAGGCAGACAGAATTGGGTTTGCTCAGTCTGGAGAAGAGGAGACTTCAGTGACACCTTTTTGGAGTCTTTCAGTACTTAACTTTTTGGCAGGGCCTGTTGCAATAGGATGAGAGATAATGGCTTAAAACTAGGGCTTGGTTTAGGTGAGCTATAAGGAAGAAGCTTTTTACAAAGGATAGTTAAACACTGGAATGGGTTTTTCATAGACAGGTCGTAGATGCCCCATCCTGTAAACATTCAAGGTCAGATATGACAGAGTTCTGAGATACCTGTCGAGTTGAAGAGTGTCTGATCATTGCAGGGGAGTTTCATCTTTAGGGTCTACTCCAGACTGTTCTATGACTCTGTGATCTCCTTAGTGTTCAGCCAGACACTAGCCAGGTCACCAACTTTATAGTCTACTCATATCATACATTCTGGAAGAAAGACTCCTTGAAGAGGAAATGTAGTATTCGACACCATTATTATTTTACAGGTTACCTTTGTACTATTGATCCTAATTATGCCAGATAATGTCAAAAATGCATGTTGTTAGTCTTCAAGTCTCACCATTAAAAGTCATCTTTATATTCCTGCATGTAAGTAGTTTATGGCCACGCTAAAGTTGAGGAAACATTCAGGTATGCTTGGAGGCCAAACCTGTGTTCTCCTGTGAAGATTTTAAAGCAATGTGAAACCTTCTTTTGTTCATGCAGAAAAAGTAGAAACCGTCTATTACTTCTCCCAATAGCTCTGTATTGCTTTTCTTTTATTCAATTAATGAATGAACAAAGGGATAAAAGAAATTACCTTTCAAAAGGTTCTTCTGAATTAGAATTATTGTTTTGCACATTTTCACATTATGTAAGTGTCAGATTGTGACACAGCTTATATCTAAAGAGGAAGCTTGTCTTTGGCAGAAGAGGTGACAACATATACTTGTTTCTTAGATGTTCCTTTTCTTCACAAAATTAAGGCCACAAACAAATGTTACAATGATTCTGGCAGTGAGACTGGTAAGCACGAGATAGTTTAGGAAAACAGGGTTCTGCAAGAGGGCATGCAGTTTACCTTGCAGGTTTTTTAGAGTAGTGCTGTGTGATAGAGCAACATTGACTTAAATCAAGCAGCAGTGCAAGTCAGTGTGGGCACAGGGGTTTTGAAGTGGAGGGCAGTGACTCTGTGTTAAGGTAGTTAAGAAATGATTTTGCATTTCTCTGATTTAAACATGTTTGTGTTTTTCTGTGTGAGATTCTCATCACCTTTTGTTTGATTCTTTCTAATGTTTAATGTTGATTTTAGCCCTATTAAGCTTCAAGGAACGAGTTGTTCTTGATGGCCTGCCGTGACCATAGTTGAATTCATGCATCATCTCATTTATAATTTCGTCATTGCTCAGTCTCAGGCTTATTTGCTTTTCTATCTGTCTGATTCAGGAAAGAGGGTAGCAGTCAGGAGACTAGACCTGTGACTTGTGTTGCAAATAATTCTCATAAGAAAATCAGTAGTACTTTTCAGATATTTGCTTCTCAGACAGTTGAAAGATACACCAGTCATTATCTTCTCCTTTACACATTGAGATAAGTGTCATGGTTGACTGGTGGGTGCAGAACTGATGGAACCTGTGCAGAAATCACCTTGAGCAGCACACTGCTCAATTTACAGATGTATATTTACTGTGTTTAAAGGTGAACTGAGAAATACCAGGCTATATCTTATTTGCTGATTGATGTGTGTATTTTGGGTCTGTAACTGGAGTGTTTCATGTATGGTTTCTAAAAGTGAGTTTTCAATTCCTTTCTCTAGAGTCCATAAGTGTATTGAGTGATGCTCTAAGTCAGATAGAATCTCAAGGGAATATTTCTATGAATTCAACAAGCTCTGGATCAGTGGTTTCTTCTTCTGTTGACACAGTAAGTACATCTATCTACCAGATGCACTCAAAGCTGCATGAAAACCTTGAGCAGAGAAACCAGCATTGCTGCCCAGCTTGTACTCTGGCTTGCTGTCTGCAAAAAAGAAAGGTGGGGTTTAAAATGTGATGTGAGGAAGCAGAATGAAAAACCTCTCCAGACTCCAGTCTTTATTTTTCCTATTGATGATAGGAAAACTTAGGACTGAATAGACTCGATAATGCAGAATCTAGGTGCTTGTAAGTTCTGTTAAGCATCTCTAACTGGGGTATTATTCAGAAAAGCGAGAGAGCTTGGGTGTTGTTGGGCAGTGTCATTTTGCTCTGGCTCCTTCTCTATAGGTAATTTTTCCTCATTTCAGTCTTATTACAGTGTTAATTATTTCAATTGTGGTTTTTTTTTTGAAAAAATCTTACGCATTGCTGAGAGTGCAGTTATATCAAGTTATGCCATTTATTCTTGAGGTAGATTGCTTGAAGCAAGGTATAATGCCTTGCATTTGGGTTGCTTGTATTGCAATGAATACATTAATATTTTGTGGTGTATTTATTACTCATACTTTGTGTACATGTGACTGTAAAGACGATCCTCAGGCGTCAGGCTGGATAGAAAAATTACAGAAAGAATGCAAGTTCAGTATTAACTGGTATTGATTTTTATTTTATGCTGACTTCTTATTTCCAGGCAAGTATTGTTGGCCGTAAACTGGGTACCAACGTGTATAAATATACTCACTTGGAGCCTATTCTGTATGCACTTGGTGTGGGAATGTCAACTAAGGATCCAGACCACCTAAAATTTCTCTTTGAAGGAAGTGAAGAATTCTGCTGTTTACCCAGCTTTGGAGTAATTCCTGCTCAGACGTCGATGTTTGATGCTGTTCCTTCTCTTTCAGGACTAAATATTGATCTTGCCAGGGTATGGAAGAGTAAAGTAGCCAATTTTCTTTGTGTGTCATATAACTGAAAGGTGACTTCAGTTAGTATTTTTGTAATATTAAGTTCCTTTTGTTCTAGAAATTAAAAATTCAGTGGTTTGTATTCTTACATCCTAAGAAATTATTCATTTACTTCACTTGTATAATGCATCTTCCTATGATGAGATGTATGATGAATTTGATATTCAATTTTACTTTGTGTTCACTATTCTTTTTTTAAACCATAAAAGCTTAAAACTTTATTTGAAAACATTTTGGGGATGAAATCATAAAAACAAAAGAGTAAAACTTGTTTTTTTTAAATTTGTTTGCTTTGGACACTTTCTAAAATAGCTATATATTGACTTGGGGGAGAAAGCAATATATTGATTGTAATTACAGTGCTGTCTTTCTTTACATAGATGCTGCATGGTGAGCAATATCTGGAGCTTTATAAACCAATACCAACTTCAGGTCAGTCCTTCTGTGTTGATGTGTTTTTCATTATGACAACAGTTCCTGTAGCCATATTGTAAATGGAAGTAGGGAAGCTTTGTTTCAAACTGTTGCACTGCATATCCTTTTTACTAGGAGTGTTGGAAAAGAGAGGCAACCTGTTGTGTTCTTGAAGGAATTCTGAAACTGTGTTTTTGAGATTAGATGTTGCTTTTCTACAGTATACTTAGTAAAGTATGCATCGTGTTTGATACCATAAGCAAATGCACTATATACCTGTGGATTATTCATTTATTTGATACTAACTACCAAAACTTTAAAATATTTCAATAAGGTTGTATCATAAAAATTTTGGGATGTTTACCTAAGAATTCTTCAGTATTGATTGTGTCTGTGTGCCTGTAAGAGGATGAGATTTAAACTATGGATGTAAAAAAACAAATGGACATCCTAATGAGGAAGCTAATAACAATTACTTTTCTTTCTGTCAAAATTCTCAAGGCATTAGTTACTGCAGTAGCAAATTCTTTTCAGAGATAGCTGAGTTTTCCCAGATTATAGTATCTGAGAGTTACTTGTTACGTTAATTCAGGATATGCATGTGTCTGGATTTCCTCACTTGTAGTTTATAAAAATTAAATTTTTGAGATTTTAGCAAAAAAAAAAAAAAAAAAATCAAGCCGCAAGTAAATGGGGGAATTTTTTTGTTGAAACAAAAAATTATGTGAAAATCGTATTTAATACAAAGAAGTCCGATGATTAGTAACGAATTGCCAGGACTTCATAAAGGTTTTTGGTTTTGCATTCTGTAGACTTATTTATAAACACATGTGTGTCTCTAAAGTGATAACCTTTATGTCAGATTTCAGGGAACCCCTATGCCCAGGCTCTGAGCTGAGCTTCTCTTCCGTAGGACTGTGGATGCCTTAGCCCTCCTGAAATCTGTGGACAGTCTTTATATGATTGGATCTATCTTTGAAGATAGCAATATGTTTGAGTCTTAAGAGTGATGTGTTTAGCTCTGAATACATGAACTACAGCAAAATTCTATTTTAAAAAAATCCCAGAAGTTATAAAAAGACCCCAAGCTAAACAACACTCAGATCTTCAAACCAAGATTTGCAAAGATTCCCAGACGCTGTTGTTATAGTCAGGACGATTGTAATTAATATGACTTTTACAATGCTTATGATGATGTTGATAATAAGAAATACAGTAATAATAATAATGATAGCAACAATAATGATAGTAGTAGGTAAGGAAGTTAGTAAGTAAGACAGGTTATAAGGAAGTGTAAAGAGTGATCTGTGGGCTTTGTTCCTGAAGCAAAACCTTACAATGTGTCCATGTTCTATTCTTACAGGAGAATTAAGGTCGGTTGCAACTGTTGCAGATATTCTGGACAAAGGATCCGGAGCAGTCTTGCTAATAGATGGTAAAATGTTTTATGGCTTTTGATGGGGGTGCAGTTACATTTATTAGGCTTCATTTTTAACTAGCTGTACCAATAACTGCCAGCCCTTCCACAGAGAAGACTTTTAGCTTTTTAAATCTCAGTGAGATGTGGCAGTGTAATTGTTCTTGGTCAGTTAACCTACTGAATTAGAAACACTTTCTTCCTGTGCAGGTAGAGCAATGCACCATGCAATCAGATCAAAGTGTAATTGTTCTTGGGTAGTTAGCATACTGAAATAAGAACACTTTCTTCCTGTGTAGGTAGAATAATGCAGTATGCAAACAGATCAAAGTTTTTAACAATAATAGTACTTCATCCTGCCTGAAGATAACCAGTTTATATCCTGCTACCCACAGTAAGGGGATGTGTGCTTGCATGCTTGCATGTGTTTTGTGGGTGATTTTGCAAAGGTTAATCATACAATTATGTTATGTCGACCCATCTGCAAAACATTGATCTTTAGGAGCATATCTTGCATTCCTTTTATGTGTCTGCATTATTTTATTCTAAACAAAACCCATTTGGTTCCTTTTAAATCCAAGTTAGAGGATGAGAGTGTCTCCGGAAATTGATAACTTGCAGTTTCCAGAATCTTACTCTCATTAGTTGTGATTATGCCAAGGTTCTTTGGCAAATTAGACAGAAAGAGTAGGTTTACAGACTCTAATCTCAGACTGTTGACCTCTTATTCCTTCAGTGGTCAGATAAAATTGTAAAAGGTTTTTTACTGACCATTCCTCATAGCTGTGTTTTGTTTTCATACTGGACTAATATGAAGCTTGTTTATTCCTGCAACATGCAGAAGTTCTTTTTGTGAGCACAGTCTCTGGTTTTTAAATTTCTTCTAGAACTGGAAATTAACATTATTAACAAAACAGTTCTGTGAATTCCAGTCTGAGGTGTAAGGGAGTGAACTAGCTATGAACCGCAGTAGGAGGCTGAATCTCAGTGCAGTGTAGGAAGTCTAGCTTCTTCAAAAGAAGAAACAGGTGACCTTGAACTCTGGAACTCTTCTCATACAAGGTGCTAGTACTACTTTTTGTATGAGTTCATAATCTATTTAACACATTGGGTATTCTCAGTAGCTTTTAATACATCATATTTTATGGTACAATTCCATATTTAAATAAATTAATACAGTCTGAGATGCTAAGTCTAATTTCAGTTCTGTGTTGTCAAATTTTTTTAGTGCTTTGAATGTTGTCACCATTTTGATAGCTCATTTTTTAATTTTAATGCTTTCAAATAGATAAAGTTAATTTTTTGAAACATATCATTAGTCTTCCCTACTAGGAAAGTGACTTGCAACAGTGCAGTGTGAAAGTGTGACCACTGTCACATGTTAAAATTAGCTTTGTCAAGTTTCCATCTGAACTTGTCTCTTGTAACAACACATGCTAGTTGCATGAAAAAGGAGATTGAAGACAATATATGACCTTTCTCTTCTTTGTTTTTCAGTGAATACCTATTCTGGAAAGGACCTCGTGTGTTATAATCAGTTCTCTTTGTTTTTTGTTGGAGCTGGAGGATTTGGTGGAAAACGAACATCAGAAAAGGCCAAGGTAAATCCACACATATCCATATTGTAAAAAAACCCACCAAACACTAAAGAGTTCTGTCAGCACTGCAAGAAGAATACTAGCTATATGAACTAGGAAGTGTAAACTAGCACTTAGGCAGCATGGCTGAGCAAACTCAGATGGAATTTAAATACTTCTGTTCACTGGAGAGCCTGAGTGAAAAGGTATTGTTCAGGTCTTGGGAAACCAATGTTTTTTGTTTTTTTTTTGAGAGTTAAAGTGAGTTGATAAACATTACAGGGACGAAATATTCCTACACTGAAATATTCGAAATGGTAGCATATCCTAGTGGAAGTCAGTATTAGGGTTGAGCTTGCAGTTTCTAGAAAAGATCTCTAGGTGTAGCTCTTTCTAAATCTTTGTGTTGGTATGGAAGAGGCTTGGAAAGCATAAAGAGGAAAAGAGAAGTAGCATTATAGTTTGGAGCTGAACTTTTCTGTTTTCAGAGAGTTAGCAAGTAGCAAACATTGTCACATGAACACAGAGTGTGTATGTCAAATGCTTGAGGTAGCTATTTGGGTGCCTGACGTTGTCCCCTTCAATGCTGTTTGAGGGCAGTGTCAGCTGTGACTTCATGTTGCTAGGCTCTACAGTAATAAACAGTTGAATGAGAAGGTTATGTTAAGCTCACTGGTTTTGAACATTAATAATGAAATACCTAGGTTTCATGTGTCTGAAATAGTGTAGGTGATGTTCTTTGGGATTTTTGCATGTAAACTTAATTTTTTTTTACTTAAACCTGTAGCAATTATATTGAGGTTTTACAATATATAAACTTTACAAATTGGGTACTGAAATGCCTGCTGCTTTAAAGAGCCTCTCTGTGGTATAGAAAAATCACAGGAAATTGTTGCAGACAGTGTATCGAAGTCTTTGAAGGAGCCCTTAATTGTTCTACAATCACATTTTATAAGCAGCACATGTAAAAAACCCTGTGGTTCAAGGCTAACCTATTGTGATGACATCAGTGAGTCCAGTGTAGTGCTTTGGCACTTCTTAGTAAAACATTGCAGTTCAGGCAACTGCAGTTTCTTCACTCTATTTATTGAAGTGTGAGAATGTTGTATACATTATTTTACATTTTAACATTTGAAGAAGACCATTTCAGGCAGCTCCTTCCCGTGATTAAAAAAATCCCCCAAATGTAGTCTCATTAACACAAAGATACAGCAATTTCAACAGAGGCATCAGCATGCAAGAGGCTAGTTTTCCAATTGTGAATTTTCCTGCTTTTTCCTTGCAGATCTTCCCAATTAAAAAGAGTTTCATGCCCTTCTGTGGAAAAAAAAATCCCAAGCTGAGTAGACATATGTTGTAGTGTGTCTTTTTGTCACTTAACACTTTTATTGTCATTGAAAATTGTATTGCAAGTCAAGAGGAGCAGATCTCCAAGTTTAGGTCTGTGGTGAGCAGTGTGTTGTGTGAGTCATGTATCTCCTTTTGAATTGAGAGTTTCTTAACCTGTGGGTATAGGGGTTTCATTGATTATTCACATGTTGGCTGGTTTTAATGACTTAGTAGGTAAAGTGGAGCTTCTTTAAACGAGCTTGAAATAGATTGGCAAGTCATGCTTGTTTTGAGAGCATGTTTAGGAAATGTTCTTGTCATCAAGCTGATTGTGTAGGTCCACTGTGATTCTCTGAAGTGACAAGAGGAGTGCTTATCAAATCTTCCGACCAAGATGTGGTCTTGCTCTGTGTTAATAAACAGGGAAGTGCCTTTGCTTTTATTAGACATGAAACTACAAAGCACTTGGTTTCTTTTTATTTCTCTTTCCTTTGGTAAAGACCTTAAAGAAATCAGGATAAGGTAAATTACTACAGGTGAGAATCAATTTGCTTCCTTTCATTTTAGAGCTTATGCTAGTTTCTTTCTGGACTTTTTGTTTGTTTTGAAAATACAAGGACTAGAGGAGAAAAATTATTTCAGCTACTTTAATAGCTTGAATTGGTTATGGTGTACTTTGTTTGTTATGGTCTAAGATTTTCTTTGTCAGTATGTTGGTAAGATTTATGTCTTGGAAACTGAACTATGAAGCTGTAGATGGCACAAGGAACAGCTTTTTTGCAGTAAAGTGGAGCTTAATATGCAGCATGTAATTGCAAAAAAAAATAAAAGAAAAAAGTGTAAAACAAAAAGTCTGCACGTGAGGTAGTAAATTATCTTGTTCTTCATTGTGCCTCTAAAAGTATTATTTTAAAAGCTTCATTTTTCTTTATGTGTTCCAAAGCATTTTACTATTCTGTGAGATAAATATTTTTTCTGATAATAATTCTTGCTTGGCTTTTTTTGGATAATTTGGAGGAAATGTTATCAAACACATCAGGTGAATCATGTAACTGTAGGCAGGATCTGATACCTCAGAATCACTGTCTCTGTAAGGCCATCATTGATGAGTGATGTTTCCTGGACTAAGTATCTTTTTCTATTTGTCTATAAATGTAAAAGGGATAGGAGGAAGCTTACCAATTTGGTAAATATTGTTTCTTTTTTTACATAACTGGATAAAAGATTTTTGCTGTGAAATACTAATAATACTATTACTTGTGCTTTAGTTAACAGCAGTTCCACCCCAGAGACCCCCTGATGCTGTAATTTCTGATGTTACAACAGCTGATCAGGTAAAGCTTTGTTTTCTTTTGGTGTGGAAATCTTTGTTTTGTTTGGAGAAAGGAGTGCTAAATGATGTTAACTAATAGTTTAGATTTTCTGATATACCTCAGGTATTTATACTTGCTTATTTATGTGAATGTTTGTATATATATGTGTGTGTATGTATTTGTAAAGCTAAAATTTCTTCTGGCTTATGTCAATGTACTGTGTAAAACACTCTTTTCTTAAGACTGATGAAATTTTATAATCGTTTATTACAAATTTTGTATAGAAGGAGGAGATGAATGTTTGTACTCTGTTGTACTTTTGAAAAGAAGGCTCAGGCTTCCTGAAATTTACACCACATGGTGCAAGCAAACACATTGTGACCAAAATAAAAAGAATTGCTTGTGGCTCACAGTTTTGAAAAAGTCAAATTTGCGTAGTAGGAAGAGTGAAGGGAAACCTGAAACACTGACAGACCCTGTCCCACTGGTTCACAGGCACCTGCTTTCCCCTGGCAGAAACCTGTGCAAAGAAATGTAACCTCCTCTCAAGGTAAACCTGCAGGTGACAGACAACCAAGAGAGGAAAATCTGGAGCTACCAACATTAGGACACAGAGTGCTGTTCCCAAAATCAACTTAGTCATGACAAGTGGCTGTAGCTTTGGAAGATGGAACTAAAATGTTGAGCATTAGCTGAACTGTGCTAATTGCAATATCTGCTTAGCCTCTCTCTGATTATATATGGAATATTTAAGTCTCATCCAGCTGATTTTTATGCTTGAAGTCCAAGTTAGCCTTCCCCACTTCAACTGGGAAAGAGTGCCAAGATCAGCATTTTTGTTTATGTCACTGATGTACTGGCTGCATCCTAAAATTCACAGCATTGGTCTAGGAGGTACAGGTGTCCTGTTCTTCTCAATAGGCTTCATTGAGAATTGGCAGGGTGAGCAAGGCGCAGGGAATGATGAGGGAGTACTTTTCTCCTGGCAGTAAATGTGGTGGAAGGTGCTTTCTAGCAGCTGACCCTTTGTTAGATGAGATACAGCATCCCTAAAGGTTAAGTATTTAGAATTATTTATTTTGAATGTTGGATTCTCCGCTGCATGTTTATATTGGAATTGATTCCAGGCTCATCAGTTTTCACATGGTATTTATGACTGCCTTTTTTCATATGGTAGTTTCAGTTTCTGAGCCTTAAACCCATATGTCTAGAATTGTTATTGTGCACAAAATACTTGAAGTTCGTGAGATAAAAGATAGTAATAAAACACTATAACACAGAAGTTGGGAAACTTGCTATTGCAAAATTGATTCTTGGAAATAAAAGAAGTAGCAGGGAGTAGCTACTTCACTTGCTTTTTTTTAAGATCTACTCTGACAGGTGGTAATTCTCTATAAAGAGAATTATTCTCTAGTTAGAAGTTAGAGGAGCCACAGCAAGTGGACTTTGATAATCACAAGAAGGCTTCTGTACCAAATTATTCAGTAGCATTTATGTTTCAGTGATGATGACAGGATGGGTGTACAGGAGGGGGGAACGTGTAGCACGTGGGAACTTTATGTACAGATGCAGACTTTCATGAGAAGGACAGCTTGAGAAAATATTTTACATTTACCAAGATTTTACATTTATGTGTCTGTGGAATGACACATAACTGCCCAAAATCTTCTTTAAAAAATAGAAGCTGGCACACAAACTGCTTGGGAATTTCTGAATGTCCTAGTGTTTAAATGAAAAGTGTGTTGGCAGAAATGACTGTTGCCATTCAACTACTGAATTGCTACAGAGTATAAAACAGACTGGAAGAGTCAGTTTGCAGATGGCATATGATTTAACTTAAACTGTACTTATGTCCAGTGATAGTTGTGACACTAAATTTTTGTGTTACCATAATTACATGGCTAAGCTGGTCTTCATAATTAGCAGTTTTTCCCTTTTCATATCATGATTGTATAATAAACCATCTGATAAATAGACTTGCATACATAATTTAGAAACATTTACACACCTGTCTGTTACTGAAGATGACAACTGTGGCTACCTTGAAAGTTTATTCAGTTCTAACTCTACTGCAGTGGGTTTTTTCGAAGAGGAAGAATGTTGCAGACCAGATAAAGCACTGGTTAGTGAGGAGGGCACTGGGAATGGAGGCCTAAATAACTGTTTCTGCCCATTGCTGTGTGCTCAGCAGAAGAGAGGGTACAGCCACCTACAGTTTCTTGACAAGACTTTGTGCTATGTGACCGTTGGCAGAACAAAGTAATCCCTTTGGTTAGTGGTATCAATGACTAATAGCAAGAAGTATAATATATGTTTATCCCGCTCAGATCTGTACCCATTTCTGAGAAGTTCTTTAAATTCCAGCCAGTGCTTATGAATGAGTTGCAGTACCATGATGTAAGCTGCTTAAAGGTAAAAGTGGCTAAGAAAAATTTATAAGTATCTGATCTTCTAAAAGCCCTTAAAGCTTAAAATTGCATTTTGCTGAAGGACATAAAATATTTCTTCTATTCATGATTTTTTTTGTAAAGAACTAGAATTTTTTTGCATCTTGCCCTGTAGAGATGTGCATGTGTGGTGGTATTTTTCTAGCTTGTTCTCTCTCTCTAACCTGAACTTGACTTTAATGGACACACTGCCATAAGTCTTTTTAATTAAATAGACCTTCTGACAGAAGATCAGGATGTCTAGAGGGTGTTTGACTGTTAGCCATTAGCAAGGAATGGATCATTCAATTTCAACCCTATAGGGAATATTTAATGTAGTTACAGAGCTTTTGTCCTGACAGTTTTCAAACTGGGTGCTTAAATTAATCAATCAAACTGATTTTGCGGAATAGTTGCTAATGAAATGAAAACTAACAGGCAGGGAATGACCTGTATCTCTGGAGAATCTTGTCTGCATATAGTTTTCACTCCCTCCTAAATGTGGTGATTTCTTGGGAACTCGTTTTCTGACGACACACAAGGTAAGCTGCCATGCTTATTTAAAGTGGCTAATACCTTAACTAATACAAGTCACTTTTGAGGAAGGAAATGAGTAAGGTGTCTTGAATTTGTTGTGAACTTTCCATGATTTGTTTGCTTGCTCATGGAAAAACTCAGTGTTCTGATATTCTACAAGTTTTCTTCAAAAAAACTGTTCTCTGTCTTCAAGTATCAGAAATAATATTCAGTTCTCTATCTTCAAGTATCAGAAATAATCCACAGTGTAGTGACAACAAATAAACCGTATAACAGTATTGCACAAGGTGAAATTTTTGACCATGTAATTTCAGTTTTAATGTTCTCTGTTTTCTTTCATCTTTTTCTGAAAGCTAGCTGTTTTGTTTGTGATATGCCGAAACTAAAGCTGTAGTTTGTGGAGTTTGCAGGACTTCGAAGTTTTTTTTAACATCAGCTCATCTCTAAGAGAACATCTAGTAATTTTACAAAATATTTGTCAGTAGAAAAATTCTCTTTGCTTGCAACAGTATCATGTATTTCCTAAAGCATTCTCCCTCTCTGAATTCTGACTCCGTGTGCTTGTTGCTTGTATCAGTAGGGAGAAATAGACATGACAAAAAAGTAAAACGGAACATTTAACAAGTTTTGAAAAACATGATGTCTCAACCTGTAATGCTTTTGAACCAGCTGTGTATGTGCAACTGTGAACCCTTTAAGAGTCTGCAATGCGGCATCATGTGAGCTATCACATGTAAATTTCTGGTACAGCTACTTTTCCATGCAGTTTGGAGATCTGAAACACATGGTACTTCTGCTCTGAGGCTTCCAGGGTCAGGCAGTTTGGCCATTCTTGCTTTCAAGAATTTTTAAACTCTTCTTTAGAGCTGATGAAGCTGAGTCTAATACTGGTTGGTTAAAAGAGCTTATTTATATCCTGTCATTTTTAACTTGCTTTTATTTGGAAAACTATGATAGTGGTTTAAGTGTTCGAGATATCTAAAAAGATAAAAATTCCAAGTAAAGGTTGTGGGTTTTGTAGTCTTAGTCTGCTTTGTATGCAATGTTTTCAGTGATGCTGGCATGAATGGTGTGTTTGTTTCCCTCTTTATCAGGAACTTCCACATGTGAGGAAAAGGCTGTAGACCTCAACTGAGACAGTGTAGGAAGTCAGTTTTCCTATGTTATTTATTGCAACAAGTTATATTCTGAGGAGTAATGAGAGGAAGATTATCTTATTGTTAGAGACTGGTTGGAACTGCAGTAGTTTGACAGTGGATTTTCTGTACTTTGGTCTGTGGGCTGCTGTCACCCAGATATCCCAAAGCACTCGGGCATGGCTACTCCTTAATCAGTGACTGGTAGGAGAGGATTAGACAATAGAGTTTGGAAGATGGAATTTGGGAGTAGAACTAGGTGGAGGATGTCTGAGCATCACAGGCTGAAATTGAAATCCACAGAGGCTGTGTTCAGAGCTTGTAAACTGTACATCAAAAATGTGAGGTTCTTTGAAAAGCTAGGCCTTCGAATTTTCTATTGTAGAGCTGGAATTTGTTTCTGCTGCTTGACAGTTACGACCTTTTCTCCTTGTAGTTTCTCATCTATAAAGCAAGAATGTTTATAAATGTTTGAGGCATTGTAATTGTACAGAAATGTTTAAAGAAGTGGCATACAGCATGAGATGGTGATTTTTCTGGATGTGATGCAGTTAGCAGCATAAAAAGGAGACATATAAGAGACATACACGGTATAAGTGAATATGATTCTTTACTCATTCAGATTTTGAGAGAGATTCAGCTAATCATACCTAGACTAATCTAAAAAAACTTTGTAAAGCCTTCTGTTCCAGATATAAATCTAGCATTGATTGACAGGATATGAAGAAATTGCTGGTTTTTAGTGCTTTGGGTTTTTTTTCAAACATACAGTTTCTTTTTGTTTTCTCTGAAAAAGGAGAAAATAATTGGCCCCTATCCTGTTTGAAGTCGTGTTATCAGCATCCTGTGGTTAAGACTGCAGGAGTCACCTTCCCTTCCTGAGTCATTCTTAGTCATTCTCAGTCCTGCAGTCCTGCTCGCACCGCAGCTACCTGAGTTTAGTTTTTTTACTGTGTCAAATTTAGTTAAAATTACAGTTCCTAATGTATGTGGAAGCAGTTGTGAAGACTGCTTATGCAGAAATCTAATTTGTGGTCAGAGAGTGGACTTTACAATAAAAACAGACTAGGAAGAATTTTTGGAATGAAAGAGGAGTGTGGGAAGCATTTAATGAATGCTTAATGAATTATTAAGCTAAAATCTACTGTGAAAGGTTTTCTGCCTGTTGCCAGTAGGTCCATTATTATGAGGCTTTACTTTATGCTTCCTGATGATGTGGTAAAACCCTTCCAAGCCTCTGTGTAGTTCAAATGTGAATCCTTACCTCTGGAAAGCTGTCTTTTATTCTGCAGTCTTCATATATGTTTTATTCCTAAGCATATGTAAATATTTGTGTTTTTAAACAATTTAGGGAATGATGAAGGAAGAAAGAGGAAGACCCAACAGATCAATAGCTGGCTCTCAGCCTGGTGTCAGTGGCGTAATTTTGGCTTGATTGATCATGGGTCAGTTTGCACAACAGCAGGCCTGCTGTCAACAGATAGGGTACACCCCTCTCAAAGGTGTAAAAGATCTTTGCACAGGATTTAGCAGGGTTCATTAAATGAGTTTTAAACTGGATTTGAAGCAGGGAAGGGATAAAACCAGGCTCGCTAGAGACAAGCATGAGGGCGCATGACAGTATTTGAGGGAAGATGTCTCAGTGGACATGGAATCTGTGTGTCAGCAGAAACAGAGGAGTTATTAATGTACTAGAAAAAATGGAAGTGCTTGAGAGCATAGTGTAGGAATTATGTCTTCATACCCACAAAAGTGTGGTGGAATCAGTAGCCCAACTGAAGTGTGTCTACATCAATGCACACAGCATGGGCAACAAACAGGAGCAAATGGAAGCTGTTGTGCAACAGGAAAGGTATGACATAGTTCCCATCAAAATATGGTTGTAGAGCAGGTTCTAATTTATACGCTGTTCTGTAAAGAGTCTAGCACAGCATTGCTTAAAGGTGTGTAAATTTAAGTGTATTTCAGGCAGTAGCACAAAAGAGCCTCCTGAGAGATTTGGTGATTTTTTTTTTCAATTTATAGCATAAATAATCTGCTTCATGATAGAGAAAATGATGTTATGCAGGTTCACAAATATGGACAGCCTGACAGAAGAAAATGTACTAAAACAAGAAAGGATGATAGAAACAAAACAAAGGGATGTGAAGTCTATGCTAAGATTTGATAACCTTTCTATCATTTGTTCAGAAGCTTGTGTGCAGAAATGGTACTTATTGTATAGTAAGTGTTTGCAATAGTAATTACTTTGAAAGTTTGTTATTAATGTCAAGTTTTATATAACCCCCAGTCCTTTGTGTTTATTCTTGTTGGGAAGATCAGAATATAATTGTTTAATCATGGCAATTTTGACAAATATTTGGGAGCTTGGATTAGGGTAGAATTTTGTGTATTAAGGTAATAAAAAGTACAAGTCTGGCAGTCAATTTGTTTCGACAAGTCGATATTACTTATCAACTTTGTTTCCTCCCCATGTCTATACATGTCTTAGTAAAGGCTGGGAAAATTGTTAATCCATTTGGAGTTCCCCAAAATGAAGACATGTAGTTTTTCTAATCGAGAGGCATTGTTAAGGGAAAGGCTTCTTGCATATTTGTGCTACTGAAAAGTGACTAATATTTTGTGAAGTCTGTGTTGGAATATGTAAATTGATACTAAATTTGAAAAACATTTGATATGGACAAACAGAAAATGCATGAATAGTGAAGGGTGAGGAAGTTTTATGTACAGTGAATCACTTAAGTACTGTGCTAAATTTCAGTTCTTGAAACATCAACACTGCCATTTTAACTGGAAATTTTCACTGTTCTTAATGTGAATGAGAGCCTATTGACACATGCAGATGAGATTGTGGATGTTTTCTTTACAAGATGGCTTGACTGCTCGTGTTCTTAAATAATCTGTAAAAGCATACATATATACGTGTCCATGTCCATACATACAGGTATTCATATATACACACCTTTACTTTGTAAGGTAAGCTTTTGGGTAGAGGTATTTTTCTGCCCAGTTAGAAGGGAAAATACGTGGATAGTTGGCTTCCTTTTTCATCAGCTTTACCACTGACCTTTATTACAGTCTGCAGGAAGACTGAAAAATTGGCACTGACAGGCTTGATATCGCCTTTTCTTTTGTGATCTGTCAGAATTCCTAAATTTTTAGGAAATGAGACTTGACAGTTTGTGTTATTAACTGGAGAACTATTTAACCATATCATGACTGACTTCTGTCTAATGCTTTACATCAATTGATTCTTGTAATCTTTCAAGGATGCATCTTTGGTTGGTTGCTTGGGTTTTTGTTTTCATTTTTCCCCCTGTCCCCCAGAATGCTGTCATTTATGAAATATCCTTACTGGAGGAATATAGAAACTAGAGCCAACAAGGCATTAAAGCAGTTCTGTTTGCATGTTGACTGTAGTTTTTAAAATGAAGATTTACTAAAGACTGTGGTAAATAGAATTTGTTGGCAGACCTAATTTGGCTGCACTGAATCTGAAAAAAACCTACTGTAACTGTTTTATTGAGTTCTGCCTGTGTTTTTTCCAGCTGTGACCAGTGTCACTGTTATTATTAAAAATACAAAAAGACAACTATCATTTGTCAGATTAATGAATCAGAATTTTAGTTAAATACATTGACCCGTTTAATTCTCTGAACTCAGTTGTTTTCTAATTGCTACATTTATTTTGTTAGCAAAGCACAAGTATTTTTTACTACAGTTAATTTGAAAACCATTTGGTACAAGTATTGTCTCCCAAGTAGTGCTTATTATCACTCTAAATAAATAGTTAGTTCTTATTACACTTTTACTAAGCAACAGCTGCATAGCTAGATTTGAGATTTGGGCTTAACACAGAAATTTGTCTTTTTTCTTATGATCCACAAATTGAATTTTCCAGTACTACAACTAAATGTTATTTAGCTAGAATTAAAATTTACTGCAACAGCTCTTTTGTGAAAACAGCCTCCTGACAGCTTTTGTAAAAATTAAAATTAATTGAAGAATGACAGTAAGACCCTAGAATTTTAATTTAGCTATGAAGTCCCTCAATTATTTAATAATTTAGTATCTAGCGACTTTTCTCTTGAGTAGCAATTTGCTGTTAGATTTCAGACTCTTTTGAAAGAAAACTTGAGTAATGAAGGGAGATAGCCTATTTCATAGAATTCTGTTGAAGAATTCTCTTTAGATTTTCAGATTTAAATTTACTTGTGTGAAAAGAAAGTATGGGTCTGTCTCTCAATAAAGTATCTTTCATAGTGTTATAACTTTTACATATTCAGGAAATTATTTGCCCTCTCTTTAGTCTTTTTCTAGATCCTGAACACAGACCCAGCTCTACTTCAGTCTTACACTAGTATAAAATTTCCAGTCTTCATTATTTTCCCAAAAAATTATACTAATAATTAGAAGATAATTGAAAAAAAAAAGTTATAATAAATACACATTTTTGGCAAAGATAAAACTACAGTTAGAAATTCCAGATCCACTGTTGTCTTTTTTTTTTTTCTGAAAGGAAAGGTGTTTCAAAACCAGTAAACAAATATGTAAACAGCCACTGAGAGGTATTAGCTTACTGTTTGCCTTTCTAAGGTTTGCATGCTAATGCTATGGTGCAGTTTGTGATTTTCTACTTGCTGTTTTTAGTGTCTGGTTCCACCTCTCACAGAAAGCAGAGACAAGATCTTTACATTCCATCTTAACTCAGGCTCTAAACACTTGCTGTATCAATGAAAATTGCTATGAGAAATAAGAGAGACGTAGAGCTTAGATAGGTTAAAGCTGTAGATAGGTGGAGAAATTACTCAAATATTAACAGATTAAAAAAGAAAACTCATGCATTGTGGTTTAAAATGATACAAGAGTTCAGAACATTTCTAGTTCCACTGTCTGCTTCAGACTTGATAAAAGAACAGTGTTGGGCATATATTGGAAAATTCTTCCTTTTGGGAATCTTTTTTTTTCATCCTTCTCTTTGAGAAATCTGCTGTCTTCTTTCCTCCAAACAGAATTTAGTACAGTTTACTCTCATTCAAATAAATAGATACCATTTTTTTTTGTCCTAGTTCAAAATGCTGGGAAAAATTTTTTCCTGACAATTTGTTCTAAAGGCCAGTAATGTGCTTCACTAAAATACAATTTTTTTTCAGTTTAAAAGCTTTTTTTCAATTAAATATGTGTCCAATTGTTATATGTCATCATAATTAAGCTGCTAAATTCTTGGAATCTTCATTAATTAATGTAATATACCGAATTTCACTGTATTTCTGGGAAATTTTTACTAGGGAGTACTCCACTGTCATTTAGTCACTGGATTTCACTGTAATCTGTTGACCAGAGAAAAAGGTTTTATTTCAGAAATATGCACTGGTTGGCTTTTGATATGTCTCATAATATGAACTGCTGGCTGCTCTGCATGTACAGCAAATACAAGATTTGATGGTCAAAATGCTAAAGCTATACAGGGAGAGAAACCTGAAGTACTGCAGCCATATTCTTCATAGTTTCTCAGAGTTATTCACAATATATAAAACACACTAAATCTGTGTTTCTCTACTTTTTTAGTAACAAAAGAGAATATTTAACATGAAGCAAAAGTCTTCTAGAAAGCTTGGAGTGTTACTTTGGAGTATTGTTTGTTTTTGCTACTGGGGTCAGCTACCCATGAATCTGCTATGAGAGAAGTATCATAATTTAAAAGGAAAGAAAGGATATTTCTGATCCCCATAAGATGAATCTGTTGTTGGAAAAACATGATAGTGTGTTTGTATGTATATAAAAAAATTCATATATGTACTTCTGTTTCACAGTGTGAATAAATTTGTCAAAGAAAGCAGTAATAATTAGTTTCATTTTACATGCCTTGTTGTGGAGTATATTATATATAGGACTAGTAAAATAGTTTGTGATATGTTTCTTGAGCTGTCATGAGATTCTGGGTGACTTCTGCTGTTCTTCAGACTCCTTCTCTGTTTCTGCAGGCTGCCTTGTATCGGCTGAGTGGGGATTGGAATCCTTTACATGTGGATCCAAGTTTTGCTGCTCTCGGAGGTGAGCTGATGGGGATACCATTGTGTTAATATTTGGATGAAGGATAATGTAAATGTATTTTTAATCTATTTTTCATTATGTACATTTTTCACAACCTGGAAAAGTAGTGCTTGTTTTATAGCTGTTCCTAGAGTCACCAATTAAATAACTTCAAAGTTCTACGTGACCCTTCAGTCTGAAGCATTGCTTCTTGTAGCTAGAAATGGGGAGCGGTGCTTGGATTTTACTTACAATGGAAACATACTTTCTAACTTACTTTCCTTAAGGTCTTGTTTGTTGCCACTGTCCTTGTTTTTACAATGTCTGTTTCATAAGCAGAAATAATTGACTATCAAAGTTTCCAAAGGAATCCCATAAATTCTCTAATATGTATTTCTTCCCATTTGAATAATTTTAAGATTATGTGGGTCTCAGTGGAACTTTTTCAGTGTAGCCTTCTCTGTCCCAGTAAATCCAGGAGGGCAGGAGACAGGGAGCTTGTTAGCACTTCTTTCCTA